>NW_026606063.1:3882500-4482500 GCF_029834395.1 Sorex fumeus
AGAAATCAAAAAAATTAAAATTTTAAGTTAAAAAAATGTTTTTAAAGAAATCATATACTGGGATTATTAAATACTGACATAAAATAAACTGACTTTATAGTACAAAGCGAAACGAGATTGTCTTTTAATTATTTTTTTTAGGACCCACACTTGACAGTGCTCAAAATTTGTTCCAGAGTCTGTTCATACGAATCACTCTTCTACAACTGTACCTCATGGTTCTCAATAATAAAATTTTTTAAAAAATAAAAAATATGAGTCTTTGACAGATACGTGTATATTTTGCATAATCACACTTTGTATTTATACACTACTTATGTTTCATGTACTGAAAATATCAATCCGTTTTATCTATCAATTTTATGATATGCCGCAATTCCAAATATAACCCCAATGAGTTTGTTTGAAATTGTTAAGTAGTATTTGAGTTTTTCTGAAAAAAATGAATATGCAAGAGATGTCAAAAGAAAAATTTAAAAAGGGATTATATTGTTGAATGGCATACTCTACCTGCTACTAAACATAATAAAAAGTTACTGTGATCAAAAAAAAAAAATCACTCTTGACAGTGCTTGGGGAACCATGAGTGATGCTGACAATTGAACTGGATTCAGCAGCACCCAGGCAAGCACCTTAATCCTGGTACTATCTCTTAAGTCCAGTGAAAATGATTTTTTAATTGCCAAAAAGATTTTAAAAAGATAGAATACAGAATTTCTATTTGTGATGGCAAAATTAAATTTAGAAAGTATAATGTGATTAAGGGCTGGAGCAAAAGCACAGTGGTAGGGCATTTGCCTTGCGCACAGGTGGCCTGGCTGAGTCAGTTCGATTCCTCCCTGATTCCTCTGCCCCTCTCGGAGAGCCCAGCAAGCTACCGAGAGTATCTCGCCCGCATGGCAAAGCCTGGCAAGCTCCCCGTGATGTATTCAATATGCCAAACACAATAACAACAAGTCTCACGATGGAGACATTACTGGGCTCACTCGAGCAAATCAATGAACAACGGGAGGACAGTGACAGAATGTGATTAAACTACAACTTAATAGAAAATACAGGGGGACAAAATCATTGATGCCATCAAAACTCACCAAGAGATGGTAGAACGATTAGGTTAAAGTTTGACAAAGCACAGAATATTTACATCATCTAGAAGTTGCAGTTCATTGATTGTTTATCAATACCATAAAGAAAAATTAAGTCATTTCGGTGGAGAAATATGACTGACACCACTTTAAAATTAGCAGCTTCAATGAGAGAAATGGACATTCTCATATTGGGCATCATATTTCTAGTTTTTGTTCCTCTAACTAACATTTCTTTTAAAAATACAACTAACACCACCAGGGGTGATTCCTGAGTGCAGAACCAGGAGTAACCCCTGTGCATCGCTGGGTGTGACCCAAAAAGAAAAAAAAAATAAAAATAAATAAAAATACAACTAGGCTCAAATTGAGGCACAATCCACTAATCAACTAGCTTGTAGTCTTCAAATATATTACTATCTCTCTAGAGACACAGTGGTAGGGCGTTTGCCTTGCACGCAGCCAACATGGCCGACCCGAGTTCAATTCCTCCGCCCCTCTCGGAGAGCCCGGCAAGCTACCGAGAGTGTTCGATATGCCAACACAGTAACAACAAAGTCTCCAATGGAGACGTTACTGGGCCCGCTCGAGCAAATCGACGAACAACGGGAAGGGCCTCTCTAGAGATAAAAGAAAACTAGAAAGTGTTCAAGACTAAAGACAACTAAAGGGATATGATAAGTAGCATGCAGTATGACCCAGTTAAGATCCCGATTCAGGGACAGAGTGTTGCTGTAAGAGGGGCTGATGCTAGGGGCACACCCAACTGTGCTCAGGGCTGACGCCTGGCTCTACACTGGGGGATTACTCCTAGCAGTCATCATAAAAGAGGACCATATGGGATGCTAGAGGTCAAATCAAGTTCAGTTGCATGCATGGCAAACGCCCTATCTGCTCTACTTTCTCCCAGGCCCCTGGAAGAATGATTTTTAAGATAATTGCTTGCATTTAAATATGGATTATATCACTATATGCTATAGTATTTACTACATTATATTAAGGTATAAGCCCACGACTGTGATGATTATATATACTCAAGCATGTAAGTGTAAAAGAACATCGTAACATCTGTAATTTACTATCAAATGGTCTGAAATAGAATGCATATGATGGAGACAAGAAGGAAGCGTGAGAACTATTGTAGCAGATAACAAATTATTGTGACTCTCTGGCAATAACACACCATTGTTCCATGCTAGTCAGAGGATGGAAAAAATCAACACGATACAGAAGCCCCCAATTAAGACATGCAATATACACGCATGATGAAGATGACATGGCAGGGACTGTGGAAAGATGCCTCTGAAATAACTGGCGTCCAGATAGTTGAAAGGAATTGAGCACTTGCACTATAAAACGTCCATTTCTAGCGGTGGAGGGATTGGAGTTGGAATACTGAATGCCTGTAACAAATCATCACGAACAACTTTGCAAACCACGGTGCATAAATGAAGTTGAGGAAACCCATTTCACAATAGATACTTGAATGTGGATGGGAAGAGCAAAACTCTAGGCTTTGGGGGGCTGCAGTGATTGTACAGCAAGTAAAGCCTTGCACACTGCCGAGCCGGGATCGATCCCCAGCACCCCATATGGTCCCCCAAGCCTGCCAGGAGGGATCTCTGAATGCAGAGCCAGGAGTAAACACCAAGCACCACCAGGTGCGGCCCCAAAAAAACAAAAACAAACCTCTATGCTTTTATAAAAGTGAATAAGAAGTTTCCTGCATGACTCTGGGATTAGAGGATTTTGAATACCAGGTTAAAAGCTCAAATTGTAAAAGGAAAAGGTGGATTCCATTTATGTGCATGACAGTATGGTCTTTTGCCCATCAAACAACTCTTACTGAGCAAAGTGAACAGCAAGTCATTAAAAAAAAAAAAGGCTAAATCAATATATAAAAAACACCAAAAATCAATGAAGAAAAAATCCAATAAAACGGCTCCAAAGACTTGAATTCTCCAAAAAGAAATCTTTAAGGGCTAATAAGTAACAAAGACGCTTGATCTGATGATCAAATAATATAAACTAAAACATGATAAAGAGAAAATTCTAAATTTAGCAAACCAACCAAAACTTCGATCTGAAAATAGAATTTTTTGCTGGAGTTGCTGGAGCAACTAGAACTCTCGTCCACTGTTACTGCTAGTGCTCATGACACCCCACAGAATAACTGGACATTAATCCGAAGTACATATCCATATCCATGACCCTTCAGTTCCTCTCAGTCCATGAAACACAGACAGACAAAAGCATTCACTGCTTAGAGCAGCAAAAACTAGAAACACAAATACCCACAAATAGTAGGCTAGATAAATTATTGAATAGGGATATAATAAAATGTAAAGTAAGTAAAAGTAAAGGCCCTCCCGTTGTTCATCGATTTGCTCGAGCGGGCCCAGTAACGTCTCCATTGGAGACTTTGTTGTTACTGTGTCTGGCATATCGAATACGTCACGGGGAGCTTGCCAGGCTCTGCCGTGCGGGCGAGATACTCTCGGTAGCTTGCCGGGCTCTCCGAGAGGGGCGGAGGAATCGAACTCGAGTGGGCCATGTTGGCTGTGTGCAAGGCAAGCGCCCTACCACTGTGCTATCGCTCCATAATAAAATACTACACATATACTCAATAGAATACACTTGTAAGTTAAAAACAGGAAAAAAAAAAACTACTACATAGAACAAAATGGCTGAATCTCAGAAAAATAATGTTTAAAAATACAAAAGCACATTTAAAAAAAAAAATAAAAACCTTAATACGACTCCTTTTCTATAAAGTACAAATGAAAATGAGGGGGCTAGAGCCATAACAGCACAGCAGGTAGGGTGATTGCCCTGCACACAACCAAGATTCGATCCCTGGCATCCCATATGGTCCCCAGAGCACTGTCAGGAGTGATTCCTGAGTGCAGAGCCAGAAGTAACCCCTAAGCTTCAGCAATTGTGGCTCAAAATCAAATAGATAAATAAATAAATATTGGCCATTCTGAGGTCAGTGACCATACTTGTTTATGACACCTTAAAATCTCAGGCACTGGAGGGTGGGGGGAAAGATGGGGCAGGGAGAAGTGGAGCAGAGAGAACACAGGGACTTGTTTTGAAGGACATGGACACTTTGAGGGTGGTGGGGTACAGTAATTTTGCCCATCAACCCCGTAACATTAACACTGCCGTAACCACATTAGCTAAACCATAACTTTGAAATATTTTAACAGGACTAGAGCAATAGTACAGTATGTAGGACATTTGCCTTGCACGGGACCGACCCAAGTTCGATTCCCAGTATCCCATATGGTCCCCTGAGCACCACCAGGAGTAATTCCTGAGTGCAGAGCCAGGAGTAACCTTTGTGCACTGCCAGGTGTGATCCCAAAAGTATATATATATATATATATATATATATATATATATATATATGCTGGAGCAATAGCCCAGCGGGTAGGGCGTTCGATTCCTCCACCCTCTCAGAGAGCCCACCAAGCTACTGAGAGTATCCCCCCTGCCCGGCAAAGCCTGGCAAGCTCCCCGTGGCGTATTTGATATGCCAAAAACAGTAACAACAAATCTCACAATGGAGACACTACTGGTGCCCACTCAAGCAAATCCATGAACAAAGGGAGGAAAGTGACAGTGACAGTGATGGGGGATGGGGAGAGTTGTGGAGGGTCACTCCTGGTGGTGCTTGGGGCACCATGCAGTGCCGGGAATCGAACCCCCAGTCCTGCCGGCAAAGCTTGAGCCCCAAATTCATTGGAATATCCTAAAAGCCCTCAGATTGTATTTCTGATCTGTGCTGGAGCGATAGCACAGCGGTAGGACGTTTGCCTTGTACACGCCGACATGGCCGACCCGAGTTCGATTCCTCCGCCCCACTCGGAGAGCCCGGCAAGCTACCGAGAGTATCTCGCCCGCACAGCAGAGCCTGGCAAGCCACCCGTGATGTATTCGATATGCCAAACACAGTAACAACAAGTCTCATGATGGAGACGTTACTGGGCCCGCTGGAGCAAATCGATGAACACCGGGAGGACAGTGCGACAGAACACGACAGTGCAATGAGAGCACAGTGCCGCACTTTCTAATCAGTGACTAGGCCTTCAAGAAACAAAACCGCTTTCTATAGAAGCTTTAAAACGTTGATTTGTAGGTGACTCCACTGCACTGGACAGTGCATTAGATTTCTCAAATGTTAACTTGGGAGCCGGAGTGATAGTACAGCGGGGGAGGCATTTGCCTTGTTCACAGCCAACCCAGCTTCAATCCTTGGCACCCCACAGGGTCCCCTGAGCTCTCCAAGAATAATCGCTGAGCACAAAGCCTGCAGAAATCCCTGAGTATGGCTGGGTGTGGCCCCCAAAACCTAAATAAAACAAAATAAAAATGTTCTCTTGTCCCTGTCTGCACACGATGAAGAGCTCTACCAGTGGAAGTTGGACTTGGTGAGTTATATTCAGTGGTCACGGTCATGGTCCTCCTGTTGTTCATTGATTTGCTCGAGCGGGCCCAGTAACGTCTCCATCGTGAGACTTGTTGTTACTGTGTCTGGCATATCGAATACATCACGGGGAGCTTGCCAGGCTTTGCCATGCGGGCGAGATACTCTTGGTAGCTTGCCGGGCTCTCCGAGAGGGGCCGAGGAATCTAACTCGGGTCAGCCATGTTGACTGCGTGCAAAGCACACGCTCTACCACTGTGCTATCGCTCCAGCCCTTCAGTGGTCAAGGCCCAGCAAAAGTTCTTGAGCTGGGGGCTGACAGAGAGCACGGGACACAGGAAGAAGTAGCTGCAACTTCTTCGCTGGGAAGAAGGGTGTGGCTGCTGGCAGGTGGGACCCTCTCCTTCTTCTCTAGATTTCTCTCTCTGCACTGGCTGGGCTGACTCCAGCCCAGCTGCTCATTCATACCACAGAGAACTGTGGGTTCCTCTCTCAGTGCCTTTGCACACCCTGTCCCTTCTCTCTCTTCCCTGAGCTTTCCAGACCCAGCCTGTGTCCCATTGTGAAGCCTGAGGGACCCCCACCATGGGAAGACTGGGCAGCGCTAGGGGGTTTCATGTTTGTCATCTAAAAGACAAGCTCCCAGGGACCAGGACCTGGCTGGCTCCCGGGATCAAGAGCAGTGCCAGCCACAACACCCAACCTTCAGAACTGGGAGCAGAAGCTGGAGAGACCATACAGTGGATAAAGTATTCGCCCTGCGTGTAACTGTCCCACATTTGATTCCTGGAACCACATATGGTTCCTTGAGCACCACAAGGACTGATCCAAATAGGGCCCCTACCCCAAAAGAGAAAAGAAAAGAAATGGAAATGGAGGCCGGAGCAACAGCATAGCAGGGAGGGCATTTGCCTTGCATGTGGTTGACCCAGGTTCAACCCCCAACATCTCACATGGTCCCCCGAACACCACCAGGAGTGATTCTTGAGTACAGAGCCAGGAGTAACCCCTGAGCATCCCTGGGTATGACCCCAAAATGCAAAATAAATAAATAAATAAAAAGAAAAAGAAAGAAAAGAAAGAAATGGGTATGGATCAGATTGAACTGCATGAAGAAAGACTAAAGATAATCACTTGCACAATAGTGCTCTCAGTTCTGAACTGTGATTAACTGCAAATAAAAGACTGGAACAAAATAACGTCCCAATAAAAGATCATCAAATCAGGTCTAGAGAGAGTACCAGGGTTAAGACGCTTGCTTTGCATGTGGCCAAATCTGATTTGATGCCTGATACCATATGGGGTCCCCTGAACACTGCCAGGAATGATCCCTGAACACAAAGCTAGGAGCAAGCCCTGAGCACTGCCAGGGGTGTGGCCCCCAAGCCCCAATCTGCAACTAATTCATTTGTTTATTAAGATAATCAAATAAATAGGTGGAGTATTTACAAAGGTCATAGCACTGGAAAAGAAATGTCTCTCATACTCAGTCAACCACTACCGGCCCCAAACATAAAGGAGATTCTCTTCTACCTCCCTGCTTCTCTCCACCCACTGCAGTCCTCTCTGCCAGGAAGACCCTGCCTGTAAGTGAACCTCATCCCACCTACAAGGGCAGCATCCTTCTGGCGGAACCCTGGGCTTACTGCTCTCCTCATTACTGGCCTCCTCTGACTTATAAACAGCCGTACAACAATGAAAAATCTGGCTCTCAGTGTCATTCCGTTGTAAAGCACTGCCTGTCGCTGAGTTTTAATTAAGTAGTTTCTGTGATTACGATTTGACATGAAGAAAATGACAATCCCTGCTGGTTCTTTAAATTTTCCCTAAATACAAAGCAAATTTTATTTTAGACTGAATATTGTTTAGTGTGAATTTTGGAAACTCTTAGCAGGAGTGGATGGGCTTATCCCAAATATTTTAGTGTTAACATGTGGCTGAGAAATTAAAACTTCCACAGCTTCAGCGACCCACCCAGGTTCTGAATATGCCACTAAATATGGTCCCCGAAGCACTGTCAGGAGTGGCCCCGAAGCACAGTCCTAGGAGTACCCCCAGAGAATCATTGAGTGTGACACAAATCACACACACACACACACACACACACACACACACGAGTTTCAGAGGATGAAACTCAATGAATAGGTAGAAGTTATGATCATGGTCCCACAGTGATGGGGGTCCCCTGGTACATTTGAGGCCAATGACCATCTGTGGCTGTTCATTCAAGTCTCTCAGCATTATTATATAGGAATTGTGAAGGGTTGGGGGCCAGCAATTACACATAGGTGTGGTTGAACATTAACATAAAACAATGAACCAATGTAAAGCCCTTCCTTTCAGGGGAAGTTCTTCAGGAGATCCACCCAAGGACAGAACCTACACAAGGGTGGAATTCCATCTCAGAGTGTATTGCTTTCTCCTTTCATTTGCTGGTAAACCATTTAAACAATCATATTAAATTTACTTTTTAATGATATTTCGTGCCATTTTGTATGAACAGAGTAAAAGATATAAGCTTTATCTGTACCCTAGATTAAACTTAAAGGGTGACTTTTCCTGGGAACATCTCACTATATTTCCCAGACTACAGTCCTCAGGCTAGGTTAGTTTTCCCTAACTCCATCAGGGTCCTTATTTAGTTACTTCTTTTTGGGTCATTTCAGAGTTTGTTCCATGACTGTACTCTTGACTTATCATACTTCTTATGACACTTAGGCTGTTTTTCAAAGCTAGGGTAGCCTAAGGCTTCCCCTGGGTCCATCCAAGTCCCTCGGCAGGACTCACTTTTTGGACGGATAGGAACTAAGGTCAACTGAAGGGCAACTGAGGCTTTACTTGATCACCTGACATCCGTTACTCATCAATTTGCTCGAGCAGGTGTCAGTAACATCTCCATTCAACACTGTCACATGCTAGTGTAGCCCAATGACATCTGCTTGTTCTAGGAACACGAAGAGTCTCAAACCAATCGTTCGGGGTCTTGACAAAGAAGGCTGAGCATCTTGTAGGTGGGCGGCCATGAGGTCTTTTGATGTCCCATGGAATCCAATCAGTAACAGCTCTAGTCCAGCAGTCATCTCCAAATCTCATTATGTGTCCAGCCCATCTGATTTTCGACACCTTGGCAAACGAGACAGCATCCCTGATTCTTGACCATTGACGGAGGTTGGAACTCTGGATTCTTTCACTCATTTGAGTTAAGAGTGATACTCCAAGCATAGATCTTTCGATTCCTCTTTGGGAGTCCTGAATAGTATTTTCATCCTGTTTTTGTAGGGCCCAGGTCTCTGAGATGTATGTTAATGCAGGAAGAACAGTGGAATTGAAGAGATATGCCCAGAGCCAGAGGTACTTCATCCTCTTAGCTATTTCTTCGACACTCTTGAAGGCGTTCCAAGCCACTCTTTTCCTCCTGCTCAACTCATGTGCCAGGTCATTCGTCATGTTGACTTCTCGGCCAAGGTACACGTAACTGTTGCATTTGGAGATGTTCGTTCCATTGAGAGTGAATTGATCATCAGGAATAAGACTGTTTCTCATAAACATTGTCTTCATGGACTTCAATTGTAGTCTGACCTTTCTACACTCACGGTCAAAGTCAGCCAGCATTTGTGCCACTTGGCTGATGTTTGGTGTTACTAGAACAATGTCATCAGCAAAGCAGAGGTGTTGTAGTTGCCAACTGTCTATCTTCACTTCAATTCCTTCCCATTCCAGTCATTGCATGACATTCTTGAGGGTGGCACTGAAGAATTTTGTTGAAATGGTATCACCCTGCTGAACCCCTCTCTTGACATGAATGATCACTTCCTTGTAGAATGGTGAGATTGTGGTAATGAATCCATAATACAACTCACAGAGGATCCTAATGTATTGAGTTTGAACATCCTGTTTGGTTATGGCTTTGATGACCACTTCCGTCTCAACAGAGTTAAAGACCTTCTTTAAATCAATGAACGCTAGACAGAGCGGCATCTTGAACTCCTGAGAAACCTCAATGAGTTTGGTTATTGTGCGAATATGGTCGATCATGCTGAATCCTTTTTGGAACCCAGTATGCTCGCATGGTTGTCCTTCATCTAGTGTTCTGCCAATCTTATTCAGGATGACTCAGGTGAACAGCTTGTAGATGGTGGAGAGGGAAGACCTGGAGGAAGAGCTCATGGATGGCCTGGAGGATTTCTGTAGTCATGACGAGGATGAAGAGGAGGGAGACTCGGATTGTTTCTCCTCCTCCACTGTGTCCCATGGCGAGTCCTCATGGTGATCTTTCGGAACTGCACGGAGAGTCTCACCAAGTCCTTTCCTGGAGAGAAGGTGATGCAGCCAGCTCCCGTCTACAGTCTCCTCCCCAACGTGCCCCCGACCATCTACTTTGGTACTCGGGACAAGAAAGTGGAGAAGCTTCCCTGGGAGCAGAGGAAGCTGCTTCAATAGAAGATGAGCACAGTGACCCCCAACATCATCAAGCAGACCATCGGGCAGTCCCACTTCAAACTCAACAAGAGAAGCGACGACTGGCTGGGCTTCTGGGGCCACCACATGAAGTCGCCCAGCTTCAGGATCATCCGGGAGTACCAGAAGCTCAACAACTTTCCAGGCTCCTTCCAGATCGGACAGAAGGACCTGCTGTGGCAGAACCTGTCATGCATGCAGAATCTCTTCGACAAGAAGGAGTTCAGCTTCTTCCCGCAGTCCTTCAATCTGCCGCAGGACACCAAGCTCCTGAGGAAGGCCTGGGAGAGCAGCAGCCGCCAGAAGTGGATCATCAAGCCACCAGCGTTGGCACAGGATATCGGCATCCAGGTGATCCACAAGTGGAGCCAGCTCCCCAAGCACCATCCCCTGCTGGTGCAGAGGTATCTGCACAAGCCCTACCTCATCGGCGGCAGCAAGTCCAACCTGCGCATCTATGTGTACGTCACCTGCTACAATCCTCTGCACATTTACCTCTTCACTGACGGGCTAGTCCACTTTGCCAGTTGCAAGTACTCCCCTTCCACGAAGAGCCTGGGCAAGAAGTTCATGCACCTGATCAACTACAGCGTCAATAAGAACGCCAAGTACCAGTCCATCGAGGACAAGATCGCCTGCCAGGGACACAAATGGGCGCTCAAGGCCTTATGGAACTATCTGAGCCAGAAGGGCATCAACAGTGATGCCATCTGGGAGAAGATCAAGGATGTCATCGTCAAAACCATCATCTCGTCAGAGCCGTATGTGATGAGCCTGCTGAAGATGGACATGCAGCGGCCCTACAGCTGCCACGAGCTCTTCGGCTTTGGCATCATGCTGGACAAGAACCTCAAGCCTTGGGTCTTGGAAGACAACATTTCCCCCAGCCTCCACTTCAACTCGCCCCTGTACATCAGCATCAAGGGCCAGATGATCCGGGACCTGCTCAACCTGGCGGGCTTTGTGCTGCCCAGCACCAAGGAGCTTCTGTCCAGCAACTCCAGCAACTCCAGCAGCAGCTCCGGCCTCAGCCTCCCAGGCTCCAGGGACAAGGGTCGAATGACCCCCGAGCCGTTCACCACACAGAGGCTGAAGAAAGCATATTACCTGAACTGAGGCTTAAGTCAAGTAAATATGATGGATGCCCAAGAGTAAATATTATTTGGAGTCAATTAACTCCCATGTTACAAAAGCATGGCCGCCCACCTACCAGATGGTCAGACTTCTTCCTCAAGATCATGAACGATCGGTTTGAGGCCCTTCATGTTCCCGGAGCGAACAGATGCCATTGGGCTACACTAGCACGCGACAGGGACAAATGGAGACGTTACTGGCGCCCGCTCGAGCAAATCGACGACTAACGGGAAGTTAAGTGATTAAGTGATTAAGTTACAAAAGCATAGCATTGACTGTCTTCCTGTGTCTATATGGAAAAGGAACATCGCTAAAATAAACTAGGCAGATAAACTATGCAGAGGACATAAAGGAAAGAGAAAAAAACAGTATTTCACTTAGATATACAAAATCCAGAGACATCAGTAGGTTTGACTTTAGAAGTTCCAGTTTCTGATTTGGAGATAATTGTGATTGACAGATAGGGGAAGAGGAGCACAAAGGAGAAGTTAAAGATAAACACAGAGGACTGGGAGTGCCCCCATGGAATTGGGTGTGCCTCAGGAACACTGTGGTAGGTATAACTCAGTTAACCTAAGCTCCCTGTGGGAAGAGAAAGGACAACCCAACGTTAAACCTAAAATGCTCAGAACTGTAACCCAATAGGTAGATATTTGCAGAAAACAGGTTTTAGCTTAAATATAAAAGACCCATCTTGATATTAAAGCCACTTGACAATGAAGGGGTCTGAATTACAAGGCAGAGAATTTAGCAAAAGTCATAAAAAAAAATAGTCCCATAAATTTTATGTCTTATGAATACTTCATTGATGCTCACAGCATTTTGAATTATGTGACAAAGCCATGGGTCTCTTCTGTAGATGAAGAAATTGACAGGTAAATTTCGGCAAAATTTTGATTTGCCTGAAGTCACAACCTGACACAATCTAATGTTCTCTTTATTTGTGTTTTATCTGGAGAGGCTTGGGTTTTGGTTGGGTTTTGTTTGTCGAGGTTTTGCTTTCTTCCTTCCTTTTTTCTTTGTTTTGTTGTTGTTTGTTGTTTGGGGGTTTTGTTTGGTTTGGGTTTGGGGACCACATGTGTAGCTGCTTGGAAATAACCCCTGGACCTGTACTCGGGAAACCACTCAGTGCCAGATATCAAACCCAGGCCTCCCACACGCCAAGCATGAACTCAGCCCTTGAAGTCATCTCTGGAGCCCTGAGTTTCTCCTTTCTTAGAAAATATTCACCTATTGTCGTAGTAAATAATGAGCTTCCTACAATGATAGATTATCTTACTCACCGGTATTTAGTTCTGGATCTTCTAAGAAAAGCTTGGATTTTTGTGTCTAAGTCTTGGTCTTCTTGGACCTTTGAAGAGATAATTCTTTTTACAGCTCTGAAAATTCTTAAGCACTGCATTTGCATCAGTTTTTAACTCATTCTGAAATTTTTAAGCTGGAAGTTGATGATTAGCCTGCAAATGGCTAGATCTTGTCTGTAACAGGTATTAAAACCACCAAATGTTAGCATGTCACTACAAATGCAGTGGAAGTTAAGCGAATAAATGTCAAATCCTCCTTCTTTTTGTTCAGCTTTTGATAGCCACGACCACTGGTCACCATAATTAAAGGTCTTTAATAAGGAATAACGGCTTGTACTGAGCCACTGTGCAAAGTGAGATATAAAGGGGGGGTTCAGAACTAGAGAGAAGGCGAATGACTGTGCAAGCTATGAGGCCCAGTCAGTTCCAACCCAGCACCACATAGTCCTCAGAACCACCAGGAGTAATCCCTAAGGCTTCTGGTAGTGTTTCCCCCACCAACACACACACACACACACACACACACACACACACACACACACGTACTCATGCGCTCAAAAAAAAACAAATTGGAATTAAAAGGTGTAGAGAAAGCTCAGCAGTCAAGCATTTGTCTTCCATGCATGAAGAGCTGAGTTTGGTCCCCAGTAATACAAGTAATAAGACTACAAAATTACCGTCACTGTCACTGTCCTCCCATTGTTCATCAATTCGCTGGAGCGAGTCTAGTAACATTGTGAAACTTGTTACTGTGTTTGCCATATTGAAGACTAAAAAATAAATAAATAAATAAATAAATAAATACAAGGCAGCCTTCCTTCAATAGAATGGTCATATTTTTAAATTAACAAGACAAATCTAATGCAGGGAGGATGAAATGTCAGATTCACGAGAAGGGGAAACAGAGAGTTGATAAAAGAGTTCTGTCTGTACCAATACTGACCACAAGACAGAAACCATAAACCCCGCAACCCATTCCTCATAATCAAAGAAAAACAAAAGGTGAGCTAGATTCCTCATGAACCAACCCACACTGCTGGCGTGGATGTGGTGGCTAGCTGCTGGCAGCCACTTAAGCCAGCGACCAGGACGGCATCCCCCATTGCATTCCTCACCCTGAGAGGGGAACGGTCAGCAGCTCCCTAACACAAATGAGAACAGCAAGACTAAGCCTGCCGTTAGCAGGTGAACACACAAAACAACGGTGCCTCCTCATTGCCTCTGCTGACTCCTCTCCTTCTCGCCTGTGTAGAGAGAAGTGAGCTCTGTATTGAGAACTTCCCGGTGGGAGACCAGTATGAAGAGAAACACATAACCTCAGACTGGCCGAGAGCTAGGGAGGACTGGAGGGCTTCAAACAGCCTCCTGAGAGAACTTGGAAACAAGTGCTCTTGGGTTTGAACCTTGAGATCACATCACGGTGGCCAGCCGCAGGCAGGCACTGGGATAATGACACTGGTTATTTTCTGCAACTAAACTTGAGGCAACATATGTTTACAATAACAACAGTTCTCACATACTTTTAGATTTTGAAAAGCTGGTATGACAACATGAGATCAAGAGATTAGAAAGTTGATTCATTCTACCCAATCACTCCATTTCTAGTACTAGTTTTTATTATTAAAGATATGGATTATGGTGTGGTAAAAGACTATTACAAGGAAATCTAAACTTTTGTTCGTTTGTTTGTTTTTGGGTCACACCCTGCAGTGCTCAGGGATTGAGGAACACTTCTGATGGGTTTAGGGACCGTGTAAGAAGTTAGGAATCAAACCTGATGTATCCATGTGCAAGGCAAGTGCCCTACCCACTGTACTATCCTCTGGCCCTCTAAACATTTTTAGAGCAAGTGTCTTTGACCATACAACAGCATAATGTGGCCATCTCTATAAAGAATGAAATAACTCTACCTGTACTAATACTTTAGTCGAGATAGTCTAGCATTTTTTATATAGTTTATTTATTTATTTGATTTTTGGGTCACACCCAGTGATGCACAGAGGTTACTCCTGGCTCTATACTCAGGAATTACTCCTGGCAGTGCTCGGGGGACCATATGGGATGCTGGATATCGAACCCAGGTCTGCCATGTGCAAGGCAAACACCCTGTCTGCTGTATCATTGCTCCAGCCCCAAGATAGTCTAGCATTAAAGTCAATATAGAATGGTGTAAACATGCTCTCACTTGTGCCAGAGAGAGAGAGACCATATACATATACATTTGTGTGTGTAATCACACATAGAACATGCACACATATATTTATTCCCAACAATGCTTAGGGAGTCTGAGGCCCACTCCAAATCGTGGTCAGAAAACCATGCAGCACCGGGGATTGAACCTGTGGCCTCACACAGGGCTGACACATGCTCCAGCCCTCTGACTTACCTTCCAGATCACAGGAACCAATATTCTGTACCCATACTGGCATTTAACTTATCCGTGACTGAAAAACTAATAAAAAAAATTATAGATATAATTGCAAAAGGTGATGATTTTATTAATAAATTATTTTTCTGTATGGATGATAAAATAAATATCTATATCATTTAAAGTTTAAAAAAAAAGAAAAAAAGACTTACAGGGTTGGAGTGATAGTACAGTGGGTAGGACATCCCTTTCACCTGGCCAACCTGGTTTTGATTCCCAGCATCCCATATGGTCTCCCAAGCACCACCAGGAGTAATTCCTCAGTGCAGAGCCAGAAGTAATCCCTGAGCATGGCTGGGTGTGACCACACAAAAAAGATAGATATTTACTTATGTTTTTTAAAAAAGACTTTAAATACTCATGCACACATTAGAAAATATTAGCAGAAAACACTAGGTACATTACTGATTTCAGGGGGGACCTGATTTCAAGGTGCTCCTAGCTGCAAACTTTCTTCATGTATCCATGAAAAATGAGCATTGTACTGACTTTCACGTATGACACATAAAATTGATAAGGACAGATAGATGAAAGAAAAGGTATAATCAATCTTCAGGTACAACAGTTTGCTTTTCTGTTAAGTGTCTTTTCCAAAAGCAGTTACTTGGAAGTGAAACCTGAAGCAAAGAAAAACAATCAACAACCTTCACGCCCTCTGTGGATTAAAGCAAGTTACACTAAGCAAGAAACATCTCTTCTTCTGGACACAAAATAGTGCTGGTGAGGGAATTCCACACTAAAGCGAGCTGTTGTACCAATCTCATCCGTCAGCAGTGTGATGACCTACTGGCCAAACGGCTTAAAAAACACGCTCCTAGAGATTTATAAAGCTACGAAATGCACATTCTAACATGCAAAAACCTCCTACACCAAGTCTGAGTACTTCCCCCCTGCCAGGTAAGACTTCAGGTGCTCCAGACAGCACAGGAAGCCAGGAGGCATCTGAAGGTGAGAAGCATCCAAAGCTGCAAACAAGGTCGCACTCTGGAATCCTGGAGTTGGCCTTGCCCCTGTGGGGGCAGCAGTAGGCACCTCACCACACCCTGAGACTTTTTGAGCACACTGGCCCCCCTGGTGACCCTGGGGAGCCCCCTGCGAGAACCCAGGGAACCTTTCTCCCTCTCTTCTGAGCTGCCACCATTCTTCACCTTTCTCTGCCCTTTCACCTCTTGGCAAAGGTCTTTTACCCCCTGCTCTGCCTGCCTCAGGAGGAACCTGTCCCCTCACTTCTCAAACCCCATGCTGTCCCTGGGACCCAGGATGTCCAGCTGGAACTGTCATCATCCTGTCCAGAGGGGCATTATCACATCCGGTCAGCTCATGACCCTTTCCAGCACTGTCCCTCTTTCCCCTGGGGGTCCGGCACATGTCACTCGTCTCTTTGACCTTTTTCCAGGAAACTTCAAAGGAGAACAGATGGGCTGTGGGATGGGGGGTGGAAGGCCACCATCCTCATTGCTAAGGGTGGACTCACAGGTCCCGTCAGATTCAACTTGGGGACATACCTGGTTGGGGATGCAGTTGCTACCAAAACTGGGTCCTGCGACAGGCGGGCCAGGGAGGTGGGACTTATTTTGCCCCCAACTTGAGAGCTGCGTTTTCCAGTGCAAGCCAGACGCTTCTGCCTCAGATGCACTAACCTATGCCCCGGAAGCACCAGTGTCCCCCAGTCCTCCACCCCACAGCGTCCTATGACAGGAGGAGGGTTCCAGCTGTTCCCTGAGCAGCCATGGGCTCCTGGCCAGTCCTCCTGGGCAGGCCAGGCCGTTCTGCTTGGTTTCTCTCTCCTCCAAGCCCTCCTCTCTCATAACTTCTGTTCAGACCAAATGCCAGCCCTCGTTACCCTGCATTTGCACATATTTATGAACTAATTTCATGGGCTTCCCAGCTTTTATGAGCCTCTCAACTGCCCTTGTCTTTCTCCCGAGGAGCGATCATTTCCTTTATTAGAGCCTTTTCACTCCCTATCACTCATCTCCCGAGCATCAGAATTCACTCTGTCACCTTCTGATGCTCCAGACAAGGGTGTCACCCTCAAACGGCCTCAGAGAGGACATGTCCCCGAGCCCCGGTGCCCCTCCTCCCTTCTTTCTCATTTTCTCTTTTTCTTGGAGGGCTAGGGGAAGAGGGGCGCAGGGGGACACACCTCACATTGAAGCTCGGGGGTTTCTCCTCACTCTGTGCTCAGGAATCACTCCAGGCGGTGCTCAGGGAACCATGAGGATGCCGGGCATCAAACCCAGGTCCGCCATGTGCAAGGCAGGTGCCTTACCTTCTGGACTATGACTCCAGCCCCTCTCATTTGCCATTCTTGTTGCCTGCCTCACCCCACCCCCTCCCATGCCCGTGATTCCAATTAGACCCTAGTTTCATCTGGAGTCTCGGGCACGGCAAACAGCTGCATGGAACTGACTCAGCAATTTGGGGATGAGCCCACATGTTCCACCTTATTCTGGAGCTTGCCTGAGTTTTCTACGTCTATAAATTTCTGTCATGTTTCATCTTGCCTCGCTGATAATTGCAGCATCTTTCAAATTAGTAACATCCGGAATATCTTCAGGTGTCCGTCAATCTTTCTACCGAATCTTTGTGAAGATGCAGATATTAAAGACCAGTTCCTCTGTCCTCTGCTTGTCCATTTAGTTTACCGAGCATTTTTAAGACAGAAAAAGAGCCCCGTTGGCAGGCAGGATGTGTGTCTGTCTGGAAGCTGCTATTCTTCCATGTGTTTTAGCTTCCCTAACCCTTCATTCCCATGCTCCAGAAGGAACTCTTCCTCTAAACTTACAGAGTTGATTAGTTGCCCTTCTTCAAAGTCTTTCTGACAAAGAAATTCCCTTTGGCCATCATACGGTGTTGTAGAGGTTAGGGGAACAGCCCAAATTTACTGCACCCTTTGTTATGCTTTACCTCGGACTAGTCATTTCATCTGCTGGACGGTGCCTTCTGTTTCTGTAGGAGCTTCTCTGGGTCTGTTGCTGTAGATAGGTGAAGGTCTTATCAGGCCTTAGTTCCTGCTTTTCCTGTTCTCTGCAAGGTCAGATTTTTCCATTGCCTTGGGAGGGGGCCTTCCCTATCCTGCCTACATCAAATCCACAGAGGTGATGACCTAGTCAGGCCCAACCCAATGTTTGACAGACTTGGCTTTGAGTTACTGAAATGAAGAACGTTGGTAACCATAGATGTGGTACAGCTGTGGGAGAGGTTTTGCCAGAAAGCACCAGAATATTCGATACCAGGCACCAGTCCAGAATCTCCTTTGATTGGGACCCCAGGCAGGAACCCAGTACCCACACCTTCCCTGACCAGGGACTACATCTATCAGCAAGGAGAGGATTTCCAGAGTCAACCCTTGTCCTATGACTAACAAACTCTTACTTCAGGAAGATGGGGACTGATTTTCTTTCTTGGAAAAAAAGTAATATAAATTAAAATGCCAAATTGTCCTAGAGCAGGAGCAGAGGTTGATAAATATCAAGTCTTCGGGGAAGGCAGCCAAAGATTTCATTTCAGAAGCTGTATCATCAGAGAGAGAGTGATCTCTAGCCGGTGATTCCAGGCCAAAGGGGCTTGTCTTGGGAGCATTTCCGGGGAAACTGGTGACCGTCCCTTCCCCTCCAGAGCCCTCCAACTTTTATTTTTCTTAAAGGCAACACTACCCCTGCTTTGAAGATAAGATGCCTTTGTGCTTGCTCGGATGCCCATGGAGGTCAGAAGAACTTTCTTCCTGGATTATCCCAACACAGAAACTATCTCCCCAATTTCTACCCACCAGTAGGGCTGGAGCGATAGCACAGCAGTAGGGCCTTGTGTGCAGCCAGCCCGACCAAGCCGGGTTCTATTCCTCCGCCGCTCTCGGAGAGCCCAGAAACTACCGAGAGTATCTCGCCCAATCTCACCCGCACAGCAAAGCCTGGCAAGCTACCCGTGACATATTCAATATGCCAAATACAGTAACAACAAGTTTCACAATGGAGATGTTACTGGACCCGCTCGAGGAAATCAATGAACAATGGGAGGACAGTGACAGTGACAGTAGGGAGAGCCCTGACAACAAGACGTAGTTTGGGATGATAACTCAGAGAGGTGGGCACACTCCTTACCCATGCAAGACTCTGAGCCCGACCCTCAGCACCCCTCTGCCCCTTCAAATAGAGTCAGGTGGAGCCCTCATACCCCTTCCCTGTCCTCCCCAGCAACACAGACCACATCCTCCCTCTAACGGCTGCTCAAACAACCATCTCTCCAGTTCTTAAGGAATCACCAACCCAGAGTGGCATCTCCATGACTCTCTTGAGCAAGAGCTAGAATCCTATGGGACCTGCTTAGATATATCCTAGGAAATTTCTTTTTTTTTTTAACTGAATCACCATGAGATATACAGTTACGAAGTCGTTCATGATTGAGTTCCAGTCATACCAGGTTCCAACACCCACCCCTTCATCAGTGCACATGTCCCCAGTTTCCGTTCCCCTGCCCAGGACAAGTACTTTTCCCTCCTCTCCCTCCCCCTCTCTATCTCCTCCCCACGAGGAAATTTCTGATGGATCTTCGTTGCTCAGATCATGATCACGATCACAATCATTCTGTTGTTCATCGACTGCCTCAAGCAGGTGCCAGTAACATCTCCTTCGTCCTAGCCCTGAGATTTTAGAAAGTGCAATATTCAAGGCTCTTTCAGGGTTAGGAGAATGAGACTCATCGTTGTTACTGGTATTTGGCATATTGAATACGCCATGTGGAGTTTGTCAGACTCTGCCATGTGGGCAGGTTACATTCGGTAGCCTGCCAGGTTGTCCAAAGTAAGAATAAGGTAATAAGATGTCTTCCGGGAGCTGAGTTTTATAGTCTCTGGGTCTTGGCCATTGATGGGATTACACAGTGCCAGGGGGCCAGTTGGTGGGTGTGACCCCTGCCTACTGGAAGATGGAGAATCTGGATGGAGGATGCTCAGCCCTGATCCGAGCAGGCTTGGAGATCTCAGTCCCGGGACCCGCCCGTTGCCCAGAGGGAAAAGTTATTCACGTGTTCACTCAATATGTTTGGGTGTGCCCCCACCCCCCACCCCACCACCCCCGTGCCAGACCCCGCTGTGCAGCAACTCTTTACCTGCAAGGACCAGGCACAGGGTATCAGTGCAGCAGAGAAGAGCCTGGATCTCAACAGGACATTGCCCCAGGCTCTCTTACCTTTATGGGCGACTCAATGCAGTTTCCAGAAGCAATGTGTAGGGCCCAGGTCACTTTTCTCCCCACAACAGATGAGGTCCTAGAGGTTAAACTTTTGCATTTCTCATGTTCATGCCCACCACCACTCCCCTCCCCACCCCACTCCCACCCGAGGCCCAGCAAACAGTGAGCACGAATCGATCCCCTGAACACAGGAACTGCTAGGAACAAAAAAATATCCCGCAACCCAAAATCCAAAGAATCATTCACTAACTTGCCGTGGTTTTGCATCATTTCCTCCTGTCACATCAGTTTCGCCTTTTGTGTGTTTGGTTTTTTTGAAATCATAATTTAGACGTGCCCAGTCAAAGAAATAGGAGAACCTGGACCGCATTCAAGAGTGGGCGAAAGAATCATGAGTCAGGGAGAAGCAGCAACTCAGCGAGAAGGACCGTGCCACGCCTAGAGAAGGCCCCACTCGAAGAAGCACGTCGCCCCTGCAATTGTGACGATCCGTCCATTCAAGCACTCATTCGCCTGCTAAATGGTGCTGTATAAAATGTGAACTAATTATAACCCCTTGTACTATTGTGTTTGCTAGAATATTAGGGAACTTCTAATTCACTTACTCCATTAACTCGCTTAATGTGTCGTGTGGACCTATTCTGGGTCCTGTTCTAGATACTGAAAATAGACTCTGAAAGATGAGATTTCTGGTCCCTTGGATTTTGCATGCTCCAGTGAGCATCTGGGGAACAGAAATCTAAACAAGGACAGACCCTAAACTAGAGAGAAGGAGAAAAGGAGGAGGAGGAGGAGGAGGAGGAGGAGGAGGAGGAGGAGGAGGAGGAGGAGGAGGAAAAGGAGGAAGAGGAGGAAGAGGAATGAGAAAGGAGAGGAGGAGGAAGAGGAGAAAGAGGAGGAGGAAGGAGGAAAGAGAAGAGGAGGGGACAGGAGGAGGAGAAAGGAGAAAACAGAGGAGAGGAAGGAGGAGGAGGAAGGAGAAAGAAGAGGAGGAGGAGGAGGGCGAGAAGGAGGGGAAGAAGAGGAGAAAGAGAAGCAAAAGGGAAGGGAAGAGGAGGGGGTGAATGGAAGAAAGGAATGGGAGGAGAGAAGAGGAGGGGAGGGCAGGCCAGGAGTGTCCATAGCTCTACACAGAGATTTCACATGAAGTAAGTGGGAGTGATCATAGTCCCAACTCCTCCAAGAGAATCTCTCTAAGATCTAAATAACAATAAGGCAAAGTCATATAAGCATGGGATGGAAGCGTTCTGGAAAGAAAGAACATCTTGGGGCTGGAGTGATAGCACAGCGGGTAGGGTGTTTGCCTTGCACACAACTGACCCAGGTTTGATTCCCAGCATCCCATATGGTACCCTGAGCACCACCAGGGGTAATCCCTGAGTGTATGAGCCAGAAGTAACCCCTGTGCCTCGCCGGGTGTGACCCAAAAAGCAAAAAAAAAAAAGCAACATAGGGGCTGGAGCAATAGCTCAACGCATAGGACGTTTGCCTTACACGTGGCCGACCTGGGTTCGATTCCCAGCATCCCATATGGTCCCCTGAGCACCGCCAGGGGTAATCCCTGAGTGCAGAGCCAGGAGTGACCCCTATGCATCATTGGGTAAAGTAAAGTAAAGGCCCTCCCGTTGATCATCGATTTGCTCGAGCGGGCCCAGTAACGTCTCCATTGGAGACTTTGTTGTTACTGTGTCTGGCATATCGAATACTCTCGGTGTGACCCAAAAAGCAAAAAAAGAAAAAAAAAAGAACATCTCACAAGACACACTGGAATTCCTAAAACAAAACCAAAATTCAAAATTAACACGTAGAGAAATACACAGAAGTTTCTTCAGTTCCGGGTTGCGAGATATTCATAGTACATTTGGAAGATCAGAATCAGAAAATAAATCTCCACCAACAATTCTAAATAGAGAGAATGTCAAGAGGGGTCCGAGTGATGGTACAGCGGGCTGGGCATCTCCTTGCATGTGACACACGGTGATTCCTGAGCACCCCTGGGCATGTGACACCCCTCCCCACTCACCCACACCCTCCCACAGGCAGAACCTGACTCAGGACGATTATTAAATGAACCAGTCTGACACTGGCAGCTCTCTTTCTGAATGAGGACATCTGGTGAACTTTCAGCAGCTCATCAACCACCAGACCCTCCCTAAGGTCAGAAAAATCATGATATTTAAGCCTCCCGTTCCATAAGCAGACAGTCAGTACCACTGAGTGGTCAAACTGAATGATTGACTTGTCTACATTGATTAAGTCCCAGATAAAATCTTGAGGAAAACTCCGCCATTGGGCCACGAGGCTGTATTTCATGATCTTTATCCACATTCTTGCTCCAAATGCAAATGAGGTCGATTTAAGGAAAATCTAATGTCCCCTTCCTTCCATTCTAAACAAAATTTCATGTTACTAGGATAGTGAAAAATACCGAATGGTAGATCGGCAGCAATCTGGCAGCACGGTGGTGTGAGGAAATCGGGTTTAAAACACAGGCTCTCTGGCCCTGAGCTACATCAGGAATTCCTGACTTCCTTCGACGAAGGCATCTTCAAAAGCTGTAGGAACACAGGTCAGAGACAGACTCAGAAGTAAATGCATGGGGCGGGCGGGCGTGAGATACTAAAGTAGATAGTTTACTTGCCTTGTACATGACAGACCCAGATCCTATCCCCAGGACCCCAAACAGTCCCTTGAGCTCCCCAGGACTAAGTCCTGAGCACTAGAGGGTGTGTCCTACCCCCGAAAAAGTAAGCAAGTGCATGGAATACTGCATAATCCCTGAGGATCACCAAGAGTGAGCTCATAGACACACTGAAGAAGGCAGCCTCTTCCCTGCCACCCCTGGGTCCTCCTCAGCCACCATCCAGTGTCCATCCAAGGACTAACATGCCTGTGTGGGTGCTGTGGGGGTTAATATTGACACCTGCCAAACATGGGCAGTCTCTCACCTCTTCCTGCCTTGGGCAACAGACCTACAAGACAACGGTAGGGCCTGAAGCCCCTGCAGTGCCCAGAGAACTAGCTGAGAGATTCAGGGGAAAAGTCTCAGAGAACCAGCCCCAGAGCAAGAGCTGCTGTGAAGGGCCAGGCTTCCGTTCTTCCGTTCGAGATGCTCCAGCACCCCAGGGTGGGAGACAATCCACTGCTGAGGGAAAGGGCACATCCTGAGACCTTGGCAACCCCCTCCCCAGCTCAGTGATGAAAGATCCTCTCCATTCACACTTTCTGCCACAAGGGACCAGTGCAAGTCTGTGAGCGAACACCCAGCTTCCCCCACACGGTGTGGGCCATTGCAACGGAAACTGTTATTGCTTCCGGTCCAAGATGGACACCAAGGAAGAGCTTCCTCATCCTACAGACATGCAAGACACCCAGCTACACAAGGAGAAACTCCCCCTGAGGAAACCCGGAGATGGGCATAGTGACGGGAGTCCCTGAGAAAGAAGAAAATGCCAATATTAAAACAGGAGGGAGGGGCTGAAGTGATAGCACAGTGGGTAGGGCGTTTGCCTTGCACACAGCTGACCTGGGTTCAATTCCCAGCATCCCATATGGTCCACCGGGCACCACCAGGAGTAATTCCTGAGTGAAGAGCCAGGAGGAACCCCTGTGCATCACCGGATGTGACCCAAAAAGCAAAACAAAACAAAACAAAAAAAAACAGGAGGGAAAGAGTGTGACAGGAATCCCCTCAGCAGAATACCCAGGCCCAGCACAGCTCCTGGACATCCTTCCTGAGGGGCCAAATGCTTGAACTCCACACATGGCACCCCTGTCTCTAAGTTGTCCACCTGACAGATCCCCTCCCTCAAAGACACCTAGCCCTGAAATCTAAATGGCTGGTGCACTTGAACCCTGGGAACCAAACATCCTAATGGACTCTGTGTCACTCTCGAGATGCCATCAGGGCTCCGACTAGATGCCACTGACAGAACATGCCCCTCTGCCAGTCTTTCCGGTTTAAAGGGTCTGTGTGGGGGCTGGAGAGATAGTACGGGGGCAGGCACGGGCCTTTCATGTGGCTGACCCTAGTTTTTGGTACTAGATTTTTGGTACTGCATATTTCCTGAGTACCACCAGGAGCGATCCTTAAGCACAGAGACAGTTGAGCACTGCCAGTTGAGGCCCCTCCAAAATCACTGTCACTGTCACTGTCCTCCCATTGTTCATTAATTTGCTCGAGTGGGCCCAGTAACATTGTGAGACTTTTTACTGTGTTTGGCATATCGAATACGCCACGGGTAGCTTGCCAGGCTTTGCCATGCAGGTGAGATACTCTCAGTAGCTTGCAGGGCTCTCTGAGAGGGGCAGAGGAATTGAACTCGGGTCGGCCATGTTGTCCTCATGCAAGGCAAATGCCCTACCCGCTGTGCTATCACTCCTGTCCCTCCAAAAACAGTTTTCTAATTTAACACTCATCTAGGCGAAAGTCAGCTGATGCCCTGACTTTTCCTGCCGGCCCCCTTCAAACAGTCAGTTTCCTGAAAGGAACCTGTTAGCATGTTTGTGTCCCCATTTTAGCAGGTGCTATCCCAGGCACAGATTCCCAGAACACCTAGCTCTGAGAGCCAAAAGGGAATTTTTGAGTCCCACCCAGCTGCAGGACACAGACAAATGGTTCTTAGGGGGCTCAAGAGGGCTTGCAGGGCTGCACATCCAGGTACCATCAGGGGGCGCAGGGGAGAACGCCCCCTCCCAGAGTCTGCCCAGAATCACACATGTTCCCAGAGCAGTCTCCCATCAGGCTGCCTCCAGCCCCTGGGACAGTCAAACAAACTCCCTCGGGGACAAGGACAGGCCATGAGATGCCCCAGCAAAGGAGGCTCCTGGAGCAATCACAGTTGCCTGAGAGACAGCCGGGAATCCTGAGTCAGGTGGGCTCCTTGATGAGGCGTGGGTCCTCCAGGAAAACACTTTTCTGAGCCAGGCAGCAATGGATGGTTTCTCTAATGTGCAAAATTCCACACAAAGATTCAAGGACAAGGAAGAAGCAGAGTAGCAAGTCGCAAACCAAAGGGTACTAGAGAGAGAGAGAGTATCAGGGACAGGGCTGTACTGTCTTTCAGAAGGTCCCCAAGCCCCACTAGGATTGATCTCTGAGTGCAGAGCCAGGAGTAAGCTCTGAGAACTCTTGGGTGTGTCCCCCCCCCCCTCCACCCCCAAAATAAATAAAACAAAGGCCAGTGACAAACCTTAATGGAATTGGAATTAGTGATTCACCTTATAGAGAATTCAAAGTATGGTCATAAAAATTCTCATGCAGGTCAGGAGAATAATGTACGCATGAAAAAAGTGAGAGGTCAGCAATAAATAGACAATAGAAGCCCTTGGCTTTTGATTGCAAAACTGAGAAGACTAAAAGATTAAGGAAGTGGGGTAGGGGGAGGGGGAAAGAATTCGACCGGAAGTGTCATCAGTTCAGGAGTGGAGGACGCAAGGATGGTGGTGGTTGTGCTGTAGCTTCGTAGTCCACAACATAAATGTGGAAACATAAACACTATTGTCATCATCTTACCTAAGCTTCAATAAAAAATATTCTTAAAAATATGAAATATGGAAGAGGAGCAAGTAGTCGTCATAGAGAGAAGAGTGTAAATACCAAACTGGCCGCATCAATAGAGATATTCAACAGCGGATTGGCCATGAGGAAGAAAGGATCAAGGCGTTGTAAATTGTTTCATCTGATGAGAAAAATCTGACGGAGGGGGGTGAAAAGGCTGAGGCAACTGCACTTCTGGGTCCTCAGAAAGAGCCAAGATGCCCAGGAAGGTGGGAGGCGTGATGAGGGAGGGGGCTGTGGAGGGTAGTGTAACAGCAAGGGATGGCCAGGGCTGGAGCTGGGAACCCCTGACCCACAGGAGGCACGGAGGGTCCCAGAGTCTCTGCCACCCCAGGCCCCAAAGCACGACTCGGGGGCCAAAGTTCTGACCCTGCCACTTTGTGCCCAAGATTTGAGTCCCACCATTGTGTTCTCAAGTAAGTAAATGAGGAGGTGGGTGGGGTGAAAATAGAAGCGATTATTTCGGGGCTGGAGTGATAGCAGAATGGGTAGGGCATTTGCCTTGCACACAGCCAACCGGGGTTCAATCTCCGGCATCCCATATGAGCACCGCCAGGAGCAATTCTTGAGTTCAGAGCCAGGAGTAACCCCTGAGCATCTCCAGGTGTGACCCCAAAAAAACAAACAAAAAAAAAGAAGCAATTATTTCAGACACTATAGTCACCAATTCTTCATAAATATAATGGTGTGGTTCTGGTCTCTGCCCTTGAGAGCCAGCCAGAAGGAAACGGTGAACTGATCTACAAGTGAGCTCCACTCAGAGACAGATGCAGGACCAGAAAACTGGCCTTGAGGAAGTAACGTCCAAGAGTGTAGTGACTTAGAAATTACCTAAACCCAAATCATTGACAAATATGAGGTTCAATAAAATGATTCTCGATCTTGTTGTTTCTTAGCACTGAATAAACTACTCAGAAAATGAGCGCATGTTCCCACAAATACAAGTCCTGTACTCAGGAAAAGTAAACAAGACAAAACACAGCAGCACTGGGGCCCTCAGGCACTCTGAAGGGGCAGGATCAAGAGCAAGAGATTCCAGGGCCGCCCCAAGGAGCGCGACAGGAAGGGGCCATGTGTCATGCTTTCTTCAGCACGTCCCTCACCAACCGGGAACATTGGTTTCATTATTTGTATTCTGCTTTAAAATAACAACCTAAGACATTTTGCGAAGAGGTGACAGAATTACTGCCTGTTTGTTTAGTCCCTTTCCCTTCAGAAACACTGAGGTGACTAATAACTGCCACCAAAACTAGGCCCAGAAATACATTAGGCGCGATGGGATTAGGGAATGAAAACATCCTGACAGAGATCACATGGGGGAATGTTGGTGTGGACCTTCAAACGGAGCCAAGGAAGGGAATTCAGAAAGCAGGGCTACAAAAGGAGAGGGGTGGAGAGAGAGAGAGTGAGAGAGAGAGAGAGAGAGAGAGAGAGGGAAAGAGAGAAAGGAGAAGAGAAAGGGAGGAGGAGAGAGGAGAGAAGAGAATGGAGAGAAGAGAAGGAAGAGGAGGAAGAAGAGGAGGAAGAAGAGGAAGAAGAAGAGGAAGAGGAAGAAAAAGAGGAAGAGGAGGAGGAGGAGGAGGAGGAGGAAGAAGAAGAAGAAGAAGAAGAAGAAGAAGAAGAAGAAGAAGAAGAAGAAGAAGAAGAAGAAGAAGAAGAAGGAGGAGGAGGAGGAGGAGGAGGAGGAGGAGGAGGAGGAGGAGGAGGAGGAGGAGGAGGAGAAGAAGAAGAAGAAAGGCAGGTGGGGGAGGGATGGAAGGAAACTGGGAACACTGGTGGTGGGAAATGTACACTGGTGAAGGGATGGGTGTTGGAACATGATAGGACTGAAACCTTATCACGAACAACTTTGTAACTGTGTATGTCACTGATTCAATAATAAACAAATAAAATTGTTTTAAAAAAAAAGAAGAAAAGAAAACTAAAAAGGAGAACAGGACCAAGCCACATCTGTTGCTGAGGACACAGTTTCCTTTTGACATGGAGATGGCTCAGGGGCTTGAATGTGTGCTGTCCACGTGTTGCCCATGCTGGAGGCCCAGGACTAACCTAACCCCCAGCTCTGCAGAGAGAGCACCACCACCTCAGGCACTAAAGAAACAACAACAATCATAAGAGAGAAACCTTTGAGCATCCTAACCAAAATCATTCTTATAAAATTAGGGGGGCCAGGGGGGAGAGTGTTGTGGGGGAAACCCTTTAGCTCCAATGAACAAGAAGGAAGTGAGGACATTTTGAATGAACACTTATTATCACTGACAACTTTTTTATGGAACAGAAAACATTGCTCAATCTTCTCAAGATCTTGGGGGGAAAAATCTAAGAAGACACAGGTTTTACTAACGTCAAAAAAATGGACATTAGGCAAGAGATTCATGAGATCACTGAAGAGCTAATTTTTTAAAATGACAAGGAAGAATATTCGGAAAAGCATCGCTTACTGAAAAGTATATTAGCAGTAATAACGCTGATCAGGGCTTCGAACATCAGTCCAGAGAGAACCGGCGAGAGATGAACACACATATTGCAAAGGGAAAGCTGAGATGTGCTTCGAGGTCAGCTGAGAAGTATAAACTAAAGACCCTGGACAGCCAGAATCTGAACCCAAGTCCTGAAGAAAAAGCACAGCAAATGGAATGAAGAGTATTGAGTGATAATAGAAAGTCACTTCCTGAAATGAAGAAGACAGGATTGAACGACGGGCCAGTGACAACTATTAGCGCGTCAGTGAGACAGAATGACACGATGGAGCTTCAGAGAAACAGGTCTATGATCAATTAAGCAAAAGAAATAACCAGCAAAAGGAGAAAAAACTCAGACTAAGCTCATACTTTTCATCAATCTTAAATGCCAGGAAAAAGAAATTGGAGAAAAAGTATAGATCAAGAAGGGGTTTTATATTATTTCATGATTTCTCTTCAAGAAACGAACAAAACCTCAATGGGCTCATTTTCACAACCTCCCGCTTCTCTGCTTGTGCCTCCAATCCCCAGGGGGTGATGTAAGCCTCCCAGCTGACACCCTGGGGTTCTTCTGAACCGAGAAACAGATTCCGCTCCCTCTGAGCCAGGTAAGTGACTGCCCGTCAGCTCAGCCCGTCACCTCCTCGTCTCCTGAACTGCCAGATGCACAAGCATATGTGGCCCCTGACAGCCCCCACCATCACCCTTCACACTGCTCACAGTGACACCTCCTGTCACTGTGTGAAGATAGGCAGGGAAGGAAAAGAACAACACCCAGCCTAATCCCTCAGAGATGCCCAGCGGGGCAGACCACAAGCGTCCACCCTCAGCACAGCAAGAACACAGCAAAAGCGATGGGAAAGACAAGCAGAAGCCCACCAAGCTCGATGAATGAAAACGACAGAGAAATCTCTGCCGGTGCCAACTAGATCTATAAGCTCTCAGAAAACGACTTCAGGGGCACTCTATTGGAGATGGCTAATAAGCTTGAAGAAGTCTTGGTGCCTGCAATCAGGAAAGCACAGGAAATGATGAGCGTAGGAATGGAAAAGCTACAATCAGAAGGGATAAAAGTAAAGAGTATGGTGAGCAATATTTAAAAAAAAAAATAAACTGAAAACCTGAACAGTAAAATAATAGTAGCTGAGGAAAACACAAATGCGGAAAACACAGATCCAAGATGAGTTGTAGGAAGTCCCCAGGAAACACTTAGAAAACAATGAGAGATACAAAAAGAAAAAAAAGTTTGAGAGAAAATGAACAACACATCAGGAAACTATGCAAAGAGGTGAAAGGGAACAATATAAGACTCATCAGAATTTCTGAAAAACAAGAAGGCAAATTCTATTTAGAACAACTGGTTAAAGAAATCACAGCCAACAGCTGCCCAGAATTGAGGAGAGCAGGACCCAAGAAGCGAGGAGGGCCCCAGCAAAGACAGACTTGAACGAAAAACTCCATGACACATTATAATCAGGAAGGCATAAATGAAAGACGGAGACAGAATATTGAAAGCAGCAAGGCCCGTAAATAAATTTATGTATAAAGGAGCCCATAAGATTCACGCAAGATCTACCAAATGAGACTGTGTTTCATAAGAGAATGCTAGGAAACTCAACAAAATGAATACCTCACCAAGAGTATTCTATCCAATAGATCATCATTCAGATTCCAATGCAGAGCCTCATAGACAGGCAACAGCTTAGGGAATTCATTGCCTTGAAACTAGTTTTGCAATAAGCATTAAGGGAGTTTCTTTAAAAGACAAGATAAACGTCTTAGCACTTTGCCATCGAGTACGGCACTCACCCATGGTGCTTATTGTTGCCCTCTGCTAGATTAAAACAAGTTTGTTCCACAAGGGCCAGGAAGATTGCTCCATAGTTGGAAGCCTGCCTCATGAGCTGGGGGAGAAGGCAGCTGGGATAGAGAAGGGATCACTAAAAGTCAATGATGGTTGGAGGGATTGTTTGGGATGGGAGGTGTGTGCTGAAAGTAGATAAAGGACCAAACGTGATGGCCTCTCAGTATCTATACTGCAAACCATAATGTCCAAAGGTAGAGAGAGTATGGGGGAAATTGTCTGCCATAGAGGCAGGGGGAGAGTTGGGATGCGGGGGTGGGGGACATCAGTGGCAGAAAATGTGCACTGGTGGAGGGATGGATGTTCAATCATTGTATGGCTGAAACTCAAACATGAAAGTTTTGTAACTGTATCTCATAGTGATTCAATAAAACAAACACAAACAAACACTGTCCTTCCACTGTTCATCAATTTGCTAAAGTGGGCCCAGTAACGTCTCCATTTCGAGACTTGTTACTGTGTTTGGCATATTGAATACGTCACGGGTAGCTTTCCAGGCTTTGCCGTTGGGGCGAGGTACTCTCGGTAGCTTGCCGGATTTTTTGAGGGGGCGGAGAAATCGAACCCCGGCTCGGCCAGGCTGGCTGCGCGCAAGGCAAAGGCCCTACCTCTGTGTTACATGATTCAATAAAAGAAGAATAAGAAAAGAAAGTCTGTTCACACTCAGCTTACTAAGGAATGTTATACTTTTCCAATAATAAATTAATGTTTCATTTGTATTTAATTGCTATGTCTCTACAGGTGATTTTGTTACACCTATAAAGATTTTTTACTATAAGCTACATCTTATTTATCTATAATGTAATATTTCCTAACATCAAGCCCCTATTCTATTTTTAGGAAAAAATACACTTTTATTCATTAGAGGGCTATTCAGATTTTTCCTTAATTTTTTCTCAATTCCTCTCTCCTTACTCTTACTAAATTATATACTTGTAGTATTTCTCTATTTTAGTGTTAATTTTCAAATACATTGGCATAGAATTATTCACACTATTATTCTCATTCACTGATATTCCCGTAAAAAAGAGAAAAGATATCACTTAATCACTTAACTTCCCGTTAGTCATCGATTTGCTCGAGCGGGCGCCAGTAACGTCTCCATTTGTCCCTGTCGCGTGCTAGTGTAGCCCAATGGCATCTCTTCGCTCCGGGAACATGGAGGGCCTCAAACCGATCGTTCACGACCTTGACAAAGAAGTCTGACCATCTGCTAGGTGGGCGGCCACGCGGTCTCTTGACATCCCGTGGAATCCAATCAGTAACAGCTCTAGTCCAACGGTCGTCTTTAAATCTCATTACGTGACCAGCCCATCTGATTTTCGACACCTTGGCAAATGAGACAGCGTCCCTGATCCTTGATCGTCGACGGATGTCAGAACTCCGGATTCGTTCTCTCATTTGAGTGAAACGTGATATTCCAAGCATAGCTCTTTCTATTCTTCTTTGGGAGACCTGAATGGCGTTCTCATCTTGTTTGCGTAGGGCCCAGGTCTCTGAGGCATATGTTAATGCAGGAAGAACAGTGGAATCAAAGAGATGTGCCCGGAGCCGGAGGTTCTTCGTCCTCTTAGCTATTTCTTCGACGTTCTTGAAGGCGTTCCAAGCCGCTCTCTTCCTCCTGCGCAGCTCGGGTGCCAGGTCATTTGTCATGTTGACCTCTCGACCTAGGTACACATAGCTGTTGCATTCGGAGATGGTCGTTCCATTGAGAGCGAATGGGGCGTCAGGAACAAGGCTGTTTCTCATAAACATTGTCTTCGTAAGATTCAGCTGTAGTCCTACCTTTCCACACTCACGGTCAAAGTCGGCCAGCATTTGTGCCGCTTGGCTGATGTTTGGTGTTATTAAAACAATGTCATCAGCAAAGCGGAGGTGGTGTAGTTGCCGACCATCTATCTTCACTCCCATTCCTTCCCATTCCAGTCGTCGCATGATGTTCTCGAGGGTGGCACTGAAGAGTTTTGGTGAAATGGTATCACCCTGCCGCACCCCTCTCTTGACATCAACGATCACTTCTTTGTAGAATGGTGAGATCCTGGTAGTGAATCCGCAATACAGCTCACGGAGGATCCTGATGTATTGGGCTTGAATGCCCTGATTGGCTAGGGCTTCAATGACCGCTTCCGTCTCAACAGAATCAAAGGCCTTCTTTAAATCAATGAACGTTAAGCAGAGCGGCATCTTGAACTCCCGAGAAACCTCAATGAGTTTGGTTATCGTGTGGATATGGTCGATGGTGCTGAATCCTTTGCGGAACCCTGCTTGCTCACATGGTTGTCCTTCATCTAGTGTTCTGCCAATCCTATTCAGGATGACTCGAGTGAACAACTTGTAGATGACAGACAATAGGCAGATTGGGCGATAGTTGCCAATGTCATGGATGTCTCCCTTCTTGAACAGTAGTACGGTCCTGCTGGTTTTCCATTGAGATGGAACCTTGCATTCAGACAGGTAGCGAGTGAAGAGCCGAGCCAGTGTATTGATGAGTACTGACGGCAGGTTCTTCAGGTGTTCAGGTCTGACCTTGTCTGGGCCGGGTGCTGTTTGCTTCTTTACTGACGAAATGGCGTGTCGGATTTCGGAAGGGAGAACGTTGGGAACGACATACCCATCCTGTGGAATTTGGTATGTCGGCAAGTGGACATGGCTATCGAAGAGATTTGAGTAGAAGTCATGGATAATCTTCTCCATTGCCGTTCTTATCACTGATTTGCATTTTTTTTTGGAATTTCAGAAGTTAACTTTATTCATCTATGTGTGTGTGTGTGTGTGTGTGTGTGTGTGTGTGTGTGTGTGACCACCACCACAACAAATTTCTTAAAAATATCTCTCAGGGGCCAGAGTAATAGTACTCTGGTAGGGCATTTACCTTTCACATGGCTGACCCAGGTTCAATCCCCAGCATCTGATGTGTTCCCCCAAGCACTGCCATGAGTAATCCCTGAGCACAGAGCCAGGAGTAACTCCTGAGCATCACTGGGTGTGGCACAAAAACCAAAAGAGTTTCTTCAACTAAAGAATGAAATATCTCTCTTGTTGCACTGGAGAGATAGTAGAGTAGGTAGAGTACTTGCCTTGCATGCAGTCAACCCAGGTTTGAGCCCAGCACCCCGGATGGTCCCCCAAGTTTTCCAGGAGTGATTCCTGAGCATACAGCCAGAAATAAACCCTGTACCAAGAGGTGTGGCCCAAAAATAATATATATATATATTCTTTATATATATATATTCTCTCTCCATATGTGTATATATATATATATATATATTATATATATATATATCTGTCACTGTCCTCTCGTTCATCGATTTGCTCAAGCGGCCCCAGTACCATTGTGAGACTTGTTGTTACTGTGTTTGGCATATCAAATACGACACGGGTAGCTTGCCAGGCTTTGCCATGCGGGCGAGATACTCTCGGAAGCTTGCTGGGCTCTCCAAGAGGGGTGAAGGAATCGAACTCAGGCTGGCCATGTTGGCTGTGTGCAAGGCAAATGCCCTACCCGCTGTGCTATATATAATATATATATATATATTGCCAGCCCATATATATGTATATATGTGTGTATATATATATATGTATATATATATGTGTATATATATCAGTATGGGTGTGTATTTGATAGATAGATGGATAGATAGATATCTTGTATGTGGGATAAAAAGAAGCAAAAGAGAACAACAAATGGCTTATGTGGAGGGGTGTGGGGAGGCTGGGAGGGGCCCCTGTCCACTGGTGGAGGGAAGAAACCTCTGAGGACAGAGCTTGGGACACCAGATCAGAGAGTTAAATGACAGGAGCCCCAGGGACACTCAACCACTCATATGGACCCACTGTCTGGAGGCCAAGACCAGGCCCAGCTGCTCACAATGGACAGAGACCAGAGGCCCGGGGAGTTGTTCCTGCCTCCTCTGTGACCAGGAAGGACAGACAGGGCAGAGATGCGGGACAGGAGAGAGGCTGAATCCAGGAACTCCACCCTGAGGGAAACCCGGGTGTCACTGAGAAGTTGCAATAAAATAAAAGAATAAGATCCTGAACAGGTCAGCCTTGGGCCTCTCCAGAGTGGGAATAGTTAACAACCAGTGTGGGCAGAGAGATTAACGATCTACGCAGAGTTCTGAGGGAATGAGAGACAGGAAAACCCTGGCCGGCCAACGGCTTGATCAATTATAATGTTCTGAACATCAAAGAATGGCGAAGGGGAACATTCCTGGTCTCACTTACAGATTCCACTGAACAATGGAAACACGCCGCCCAGATGAGCACACGAGGCTCGTTAGAAGAATTACTAATGAGTTGCTGAAAAGAAATTATGTTCGTAAGACCGAAACAAACCAGAAATTCTGAGCAAGGAAGAGAAAGAAATCAGCTCCCATGCCTTCTCCATCACGCCCTCCGCCCCAACAGTCCCTACCTGTTCCCCTGCTTGATTTCACACCTTCACGTACAACAGACACAGGGTCTGTGTCTCTGTGTCTCTGTTTTCTGGCTTATTCTCTCTCTCTTCTCCCTCAGCACCCGAGCTCTTCAAAGATAATGACTTTGTCTCTTATCACTGTTACTCTCCCCAAAGCCGATAAAGCTTCATTGAGGTGATGAACAAATATCTCTTGAGTAACTGAGGGTGATGAATATGGGAAATAGCCAACAACAGCAACAACAACACAGTAACAACAACAGAGGGCACATCTTTTTGACTCTACCTTTCTTCCTGCACTAACATACGCCTCAGAGAACTGGGCCCTACGAACACAGGAGGAGAATGCCATTCGGGTCTCCCAAAGAGGAATTGAAAGAGCTTGGAGTATCACGCTTCACTCAAGTGAGAGAAGGGATCCAGAGTTCTGACCTTCGTCAACAACCAAGGATCAGGGATGCCGTCTCGTTTGCCAAGGCGTCAAAAATCAGATGGGCTACAAAAGTCCATGGCCTTCCTATACGCGAATAGTGAGAGAGAAGAAAATGAAATGAAGAAAACAATCCCATTCACAATTGTACGCCAGAAAATCAACTACCTGGGAATTAGTTTAACTAAGGAAGTAAAGGACCTGTACAAAGAAAACTACAAAACGCTCCTTCTTGAAATAGAAGAGGACGCGAGGAAATGGAAAAATATCCCCTGTTCATGGATCGGGAGAATTAATATTGTCAAAATGGCAATACTTCCCAAAGCACTGTACAAATTCAATGCGATCCCTATTAGGATATCCATGACATTCTTCAAAGAAATGGAGCAAACACTCCTGAAATTTATATGGAACAATAAGCCGCCACGAATAGCTAAAGCAATTCTTGGGGAAAAAAGAAAATGGGAGGAATTAACCTCCCGAACCTCAAACTCTACTACAAAGCAGTAATAACTAAAACAGCATGGTACTGGAACAAAGGCAGAGCTGCAGACCAATAGAACATGGTTGAATATACTGACATCTCCCCTCAAACATATGATCACCTAATCTTTGATAAAGGGGCAAGAAATGCGAAGTGGAGTAAGGAAAGTCTTTGTAACAAATGGTGCTGGCAAAACTGGACGACTACATGCAAAAAACTGGGCTTAGATCTCTGCCTAACACCATGTACAAAAGTAAGATCAAAATGGATTAAAGATCTCAATATCAGACCAGAATCCATAAGGTACATTGAAGACAAAGTTGGCAAAACCCTCCATGACATTGAAGCTAATGGTATCTTCAAAGATGTCACGCCACTGGCCAAGCAAGTGAAAACAGAGATAGACAAATGGGACTATCTTAAACTAAGAAGTTTCTGCACCTCAAAAGAAACAATGACCAAAATACAAAGACAGTCTACAGAATGGGAAAGGATATTCTCCAAATACACATCCAACAAGGGGTTGATATCAAAGATATACAAAGTACTGGTTGAACTCCACAAGAAGAAAACATCCAACCCTATCAGAAAATGGGGCGACGAAATGAACAGAAACTTCATCAAAGATGAAATCCAAATGGCTAAAAGGTAGATGAGAAAATGCTCTACATCATTAATCATCAGGGAGATGCAGATCAAAACAACAATGAGATATCATTTCACACCACAGAGACTGGCCCACATCCAAAAGAACAAAACCAACCTGTGTTGGCACGGATGTGGCAAGAAAGGGACCCTCCTTCACTGCTGGTGGGAATGCCGACTGGTTTAACCCTTTTGGAAAACAGTACGGATGACTCTCAAAAAATTAGAAATTGAGCTCCCATTTGACCCGGCAATACCACTCCTGGGAATATACCCCAGAGAGGCAAAAATGTATAGTCAAAGTGACATCTGCACTTGTTTGTTCATTGCAGCACTCTTTACAATAGCCAGAATTTGGAAAAAAAAACCTGAGTGCCCGAGAACAGATGACTGGTTGAAGAAACTTTGGTACATCTACACAATGGAGTACTATGTAGCTGTTGGAAAAGATGAAGTCATAAAATTTACATACAAGTGGTACTACATGGAAAATATCATGCTAAGCGAAATGAGTCAGAAAGAGAGGGACAGTCATAGAAAGATAGCATTCATCTGGATAACATAAAGTAACAAAATAAGAGACTAACACCCAAGAGTAGCTGTGATAAATACCAGGTTGTTCACTCCATGGCTTAGAAGCCAGCCGCACACTGTAGGGGCAAAGGCAGCTCAGATAGAGAAGGGAACACCAAATAAAGGGTGCTGGAAAGATCCACCCAGGATGGGAGATGCATGCTGAAAGTAGCCTATAGACAGAACATGATTGCCACCCAATGTCTCTTCTGCAGACCACAGCAGTCAAAAGGAGAGATAGAAAAAAAGGGAGTGCCCTGCCACAGACGCAGTGTGGGATGGGAGACGGGAGGTGTGGGAGGGATACTGGGATTGGTGGGGGTGGAGAATGGGCACTGGTGGAGGGATGGGTACTCGGTCATTGTATAACTGAAAGCACAACAATTTGTAAGTCTACAACTGTACCTCATGGTGTTTCACTAACATAAAAAAAATCAGATGGGCTGGACACGTAATGACATTTGGAGACAACCCCTGGACTAGAGCTGTTAATGACTGGATTCCACAGGACATCAAAAGAATGCCTGGCCGCCCACCTAAGTGATGGTCAGACTTCTTCGTCAAGACCCTGAACGAACAGTTTGATGCTCTTTGTGTTCATGGAGCGAGCAGACACCATTGGGCTACACTGGCACGCAACAGGGATGAATGGAGACGTTACTGGCGCCTGCTCAAGCAAATCGATAAGCAACAGGATGACAAGTGATACAAGTGATATATATACATATATATATTTCTGAAAATTTTGTTGGAACTGAGGTAAAACTGAGGTAAACTCCACTATGTAGCTCTTAGAAAAGATGAAGTCATGAAATTTACATACAAGTGGTACAACATGGAAAGTATCATGCTAAGCGAAATGAGTCAGAAAGAGAGGGATAGACATAGAAAGATTGCATTCATCTGGGGGATATAAAGTAACAAAGTATGAGATTAATACCCAAGAATAGCTGAGATCAGCACCAGGAGGATTACTCCATAGCTTAGTGGCCAGTTGGGCATTCTAGAGGAAAGGGCAGCTCAGATAGAGAAGGGAACACCAAATAAAGGGTGTTTGGAGGTTCCTCCCAGGAGGGAGGGGAGATGCATGTCGAAAGTGGACTATGGATTGAACATGTTTGCCACTCAATGCCTCCTTTGCAGACCACAACACCCAAAAGGAGAGAGAGAACACAGGGGATTGCCCTGCCACAGAGGCAGGGGAGGATGGGGGATGGGGGTGGGGGGGATATTATCCATGGTGGTGGAAAATGGGCACTGGTGGAGGGATGGGTATCTGATCATTGTATAATCAAACCCAAGCACAAAAAATTGTAAATCTACAACTGTACCTCATGGTGTTTCACTAATAAAAAAAAAAAAGTTAAAAAAAAAACTGAGGTAAACTCCAAATAATAGGGTGTACTTTATATAAAAGCTTAGCATCTCTCAAAATATCTTGGTGGGGAGGGGGTGCGTTCAGGGGGAAGAAAGAGTTCATTAAAACTGAAGAAGATTCTAGATGGCACATCCCATGACTGTGAGACTGTTTGATTTTAATTCTTCTACTCCTCACCCTCACCAAGCCTCTGCGTTCCTCCTTCAAAAGAATTCTCCTGAGAGTTTTCTGTGCTTGAAAATGAAGCATGCAGGTTCCACAGGAATCAGAAATGCTAGCAACACAACCTGGGGAGTTTTTATTCATTTGTGAAAGGTCATCTTTGCAAAGTCATTTTTTTAATTGAGTCACCGTGAGAGACACAGTTACAAAGCTGCTCATGATTCGGTTTCAGGCACGTAATGATCCAACACCATCTTACCACCAAGTTTCCATTTCCCAACACCAATGACCCCAGTTTCCGTCCCTCCACCTGTCTCTGTGACTCTGTGGCTGGCTGTCTGTCTCTCCCTCTCTCGGTCTCTCTCTCTGTTTCTCTCTGTCTCTATTTCTCTCTGTCTCTGTCTCTCTGTCTCTGTCTCTGTCTCTCTCTCTCTCTCTGTTTCTCTGTCTCTATTTCTGTCTCTCTGTCTCTGTCTCTGTCTCTCTGTCTCTCTCTCTCTCTCTCTCTCTGTCTCTCTCTCTCTTTCCTTTTGGGCACTGTGGTTTGCAATGCAGACACTGAGAGGTTATCATGCATGTTCCTTTACCCAGGCAAAATCATTTTTAAAACTTCACCGTTTCTCTTAGACATCCAGTCCAAAGTGTGGAAACATCACGAAGAAGAGCAAATCGGCACTTGTGTGGCAAAATCACCGTGAATTTGTTCTGGAACTGGAGGCTGCTCTAGAGTAAGCTGGGAGGGAGGTCACCCACACGTGGGAGAGAGACCACCAGCTCGGGTGAAGGCTGAGGCCACTTCCTGTGCAAATCACAGACAACCTGACCCCAAATACTTCACAGCAAAATGCAGAAACAGTATAGCCCTGGCCAATGGAAGGAGGAGGCACGCTGCCGACTTTGCACACAGCAGGGTCACACACACACACATACACACACACACACACACCGGCTAAACACACAAGCTCCTGGAGACCAAATACAGTGCTCCCTCCCTCTTGGACGATTAAGTGTGAATGTCATTAGAGAAACAAGAAGGGGACCCTGAGCTGAGCCCATTGGCACTTTATGCTGGTGACAGCAACCTGGAAAGTCAGCCTGAGCAGCACGTCACTTGGTTGGTCACTTTCCTCTTATCTGCAAACTCCAGCATGGCGGTCCCTCCCCAAGATGCGTTCCATCTTGACACAAATCTGGGTGGATCGCAGGGTCCTTCTTCTGCACTCCCGGGACATTTCACATGGGTCTCTTAAAAATAATAATAAAAACCAAAAATGCTCTCACTAGAGTTGCTGCTGAAACTGGTGCTGCTGTCTGCTGCTCCCCGGGGCCTCTCTGAGGACAGGGGCCCGAGTGAAGGCATCACACCACCTTCAGCTCCAGTGACACCCTGGAAATGGCACAAAGGAACGGGACCAGATAGGAGGGGCGACTGGAGAAGCAAGTGTCTGAGATCCAAGTAAACACAGACTGGACATGGAGCAGCCCAGAGAGAGAGAGAGAGAGAGAGAGAGAGAGAGAGAGAGAGTACAGGACAGGAAGCATTTGCCTTACAGGCCCCTGCAGTGCCCACGACCCAGGTTCAAATCCCGGCACTCAAATGGTTCCTCTGAGCACTACCAGAGCTCACTCGTGAGAGAGACAGAAATAGACCCCCGAGCACCACTAGGTCCATCCCAAGCCCCAGGCCCCCAGAAAGGATTCAGATATAAGCAGCCTCGGTGACCGGACTCTATGCCATAGACCCTCGACTTTCTGGGCCATGAAACGTGAAGATGCTGGTTGGGGACAATACTAGCTCCCCGGGCTGTGGAGAAAGTCCCTGAGCGCCCCCTTGGCACACGCTCTCGGGTTCACTCGGAGAGCACGTCCTGGCTGGGTCACTGCTGCATCCAGCCTGAGACTCGGCATCAGGACGTGGACTTTGGGGGCTCTTGTCCCTGCAGCCCCCGCATAATGGATCTTTGGGGCTGCAGGCGTGTCTAGGAACCCTGATGGTCCAGAGGACAATGTCCCGAAGCCAAGTGCTAGGGGGAGGGCGGGGGATGGAGCGGAAGGACTGACTGTGAGTGAGGTGGGTCACGTCAGGGGGGTGGGCGGGATCCAACTCGTCCGTACCCCATCCCGCAGTCTGGAGCCTTCTGCAGTCACTGGCACGAGGGACAGGCCCTGCCCACAGGCTCCCAGGGAACCTGCTCAGATGAAGGCGCAACCCGGCAGGTGTCTCCAGACAGTTCACTGGTTCTGAGCAGCCCGGCCAATGCAAGCGCTAAGTCAGAAAGGCAGGAAGGAGGGAGAGTTAGAACCACGGTGGGACCCGCCACTGGGAAACACACACACACACACACACACACACACACACACAGACACACACACAGAGACACATAGACCCAGAGATACACACAGACACAGAGACACAGAAACACACAGACACAAACACAGACACACACAGACACAGACACACACACAGACACAGACACTTACACAGACACATACACACACAGACACACACACAGACATGGACACATACACAGACACGGACACACACAGACACAGACACACACACAGACACAGACACTTACACAGACACATACACACACAGACACACACACAGACATGGACACACACACAGACACGGACACACACAAAGACACAGACACATACACAGACACACACACAGACACAGACACAGACACACACACAGACACAGACACAGACACAGACACAGACACACACAGACACACACACAGACACACAGACACCAAACACACACACACAGACACAGACACCAAACACACACACACACACACACAAACACACACACACACAAACAGAGTCCTTCCCTGGCAGGCCACAGCTAGGCAGAATTACCCCCTCCCCCCAATGACAATCCACTCTTCACAGGCCAAGCCCACAGCCCCTGCCTTAGGTCATGGGGACCCCTGCAGGCCGGGAGGGTGCGGGACACCGGGAGGAAGAGCCGCTGGACAGGGGCAGGCTGGGAGGGCAGAAGCTGTGCCCACCCTTCTCAGAGGAAGGCAGGCCCTGCAGTGCGCCCTGGGGGGCGGGCGGCGCCAGCAGGTGGGAGCGGGGAGTGAGACGCTCTCAGCACCCCGCAGGCTCTGGCAAGTCCAGCCTCGCAGCAGGCCGGCGGGCGGCAAGAGGGCAGCAGCGGCCTCAGCTCCACACTCCCAGGAGCACCGGGGGGGGGGGGGGGGGGGGGGGGGGGAGAAAAAACCAGGAGAGACAGACAGTCCAGGGCTCAGGGGCTGGCCTGCAGCCCTGCCAGGAGGGACCCCGAGCACAGTGCCAGGAGGGACCCTGAGCAAGTGTCATCACTGCGAAAGTAAAGAAATAATATTTATTTATCATCATAATGAACAAATACGACAGCAAGTAACTATCTTACTCAGGGCGGTGAGGGCGCCTCAGGAACGAACGAGTGCGGAGGTGCTCTGGGCTGGGGAAGGCAGGCTGCGAGCAAGCGGGGAAAGGGAATCTGGCCCAGGTCCCACTCCTGCTCCTAGGGGAGCCTCTGCTCACAGGGGAGGACCCCCCCTCTCCCACAGCCCGGGACACCCCCCACGGCAGTGTCCAGGGCTCCCCATATAGATCCAAATCACTCGCTGTGAATCAAGGTTCTGATGCACGCACACACACATCCTCACACACACACACATGCATGCACGCACATACACACACATACACATGCATACACACATACACATATACACACATACACACATACACACACACATACACATACATACACATACACATACACACATACACATACACACATACACATACACAAACATACACACACAGGCATGTACACATGCATGCAGGCATGCACAAGCACACACATACACACATATACACATACACACACATATACACACACATGCACACACGCACACATGCGTGCATCCATATAAGTACATATACACTCTATATACACATGCGCACACCGATACACACTCGCACACATGTACACACACACACACACACACACGGGCACATTTTTCCTAAAGTCTGAGTCTCTGATCACCAGACTAGGGCATGGGGGCTTTTGGTATTCAGCTTCCGGTATTTTTTTAAGGATGGCATTTTTCCTGACAGTGTATCCGGTCACCCTTGCTAACCCGCTTTTGGTATTGGGTTTGTTTGGGCCACAGGTCGCTGTACTCAGGGACGATCCTGGAGGGGCTCAGGGGATCACCCGGGGGTCTGGGGACCGAATCCACAGGGACCGTGTGCAAAGCAAGCGCCCGTCAGCCCCAGATCTGTCTGAAACGGGAATCCACCCAGCCTCCACCTTCCTGTCCCTCCAACCCACCTGGGGCTGCCCCCATAGAGAGCGCCCAGAGGCTGGCTCTCACCACGGCCACTCCCTCCAACCCTGGCTCCAGCCTCTTCCCAAGTCAGCTGAAAGGTGGCGTCCTGCAGCAGGGCTGGGCGCCAAGGCCAGGGCCTCCCGCTGGCCCTTGAGGGAGACGGTCTAAGGCAGGGGTCTGCACCAGGACCTGGCACCAGTGTCCTGTCCACGCATCCCATCCCTGCTCACTGAGGCTCCAGGCTCCCCCCAGGACTGTGCTCTCCTTGCTGCCTTAGGAGTCATGCACACACACTGTGCTTCAGTGTTTGACGCCATCTGGCCCCCTTGTCTGAGGCTGCTGATGATTTGCCAAGAGATTATTTCCGAAAAGACTGGGGGAGAGTGCAGTGGTTAGGGCTCACATGCCCCCATCCGGGCTCTGTCCCCAGCTCCATGGTCCCTCAAGAATGACAGGGGGCAGCCATGGAGTACCGTGGACACCACCGAGGTGTCCCTGGTCACCCCCAGCACCACATCTGCAGGCCCAGCTGAGAAAGGGCGGTGAGACCTCCCCGCCTTCAGGCCTTCTGAGTATCACTTGCAAGGCCCCCAAAATCTCTCACACACACACAGACACACACACACACAGACACACACACACACACACACACACACACCTGCAAAAAGCAGAAGAAGAAGAAGAAGAAGAAGAAGAAGAAGAAGAAGAAGAAGAAGAAGAAGAAGAAGAAGAAGAAGAAGAAGAAGAAAGAATTATCTCTGCAGATCAGAATGGAATGTCCCCAGACCTTAGGAAGATAAGTGGCCGCCACCAAGGTTCTGTTGTCAGCCTCCTCCGGAACACCACGGCGGGGCAAACAGGCAACTTCAAAGAGGGAAATCAGGAAATAAATCAAATAGAAGCCCAAGGGTTTCCTCTTTCAGAGTTTAGCATGGATTTTTTAAAAAGAAGAGAAGAAAAGAAAGGAAAAAGGCCAAGGAATGTCCATGAAGTGGCAGGAGAAAATAATTTTCTTTAAAAAAAAAAAAAGCTCGGCACGTTTTCTATTGTGTTGCACCTTCCTCAGTGCAGTGGCCGTGAGTCCGAAGCAACTTGTGGATAAAATCTCCGATGAAAGTACTTCCGGCCCACGAGAGCACTAATAACACATGTATTAGAAAGAAAAGCCGCACTTCCCAAGAAGCGTGCAGTTCCATTAGCCCTGGCGCATTCCTGGCGTCCTTTATACTTTCCAGCAGGACTCTGAAATGCCTTTACGAGGCTGGGCCGTCACTGCCTGGAGTGTCACCAAGGCAGGCATCGCTGTCTCGTAATTGTCACAAAGACGTTTCATGGACCCACGTGGAATTTTTTTTTTGAGTGTGTTCCAATACACAAATTAAGAATCTCATTTTTAAATGCCAATAAATATAAGTACCCAATGTTGCCTGGTACAATACCTGACCTCCCCTCCCTCCCCCCCAAAAAATGCCATGTACAATAGAAGACAAAAGAGACACGGTTGCTAGGCAACCACCCAGCGGACTTTAAACCAGTCAAGGTAACCAGGAGGCCTGGACCGCCCCCAACTGAAGGCTCCTTCTTAAGGCCCAGAAGAAACCCCCCGTGAGGGAGCTGATAAACAGCTCCAGCCCCCTGCGCCATCCCCAAATCTCATGGCCCCGTGGTTTACTGTTTTGTTTTGTTTCGTATTGCCGAGTTCACGTGCTGATTTACAACAGAAGGCAAATAAACCGTCTTTGGACTGAATCCAGCTTTCCCTGCAAGACGGTCTTTGAGGCACAACATGAAGCCCTGTCTTGTGGGCCCCCGCAGTCACCCTGCCCGTCGGTGGGAGGGGAAGGAGTCCCAGGGGAAGCCTCCCTTGGCAGCGTCTGCTCAGTCTCACCCTCCATGTGCCCCCCGCCCCCCACGCACTCACACTCCTGGAAATGGGTTCTGTAGTCCTGAACCGCCTTAGTGGATCAGGAAAGAGATCCAAGTGCTCCAGATCTTTCAGAATTGTTCCCCCATCTGGATGACAGAACAAGGGTTAAGGCACTTGTCTGACAGGCAGTTGGCCCTGGTTTGATCCCAACACCACAGAGGGTCCCCTGAGCCAGGAACAGACCCTGACTCAGCACCACCGGGTGCTGTTGGCCCTACCTCCCCCTGAAAAAGAGTTCTAGCAGGGGGCAGCTGCCAAGGTGGTCGGGGGGAAGCGTGCAGAGGGGTGGGAATACGTGTCTCGCATGGCCCAGGCCCTGAGTTCAGTTCCTGACGCCAAATGCCTCCCCCCAACCACCAGCATTAGAACCAGCAGGGGCCGCCCAGGAGACTCCAGAGCACTGCTGGGAAGGTCCTGGTAGCACAGAGACCTCACTGTCAACAGGCCACAGCATTTCCAGGCAGCTCGAACTGCTGGGGTCTGAGGGGGTGGTAGCTGGGACCATCTGGGAGAGGCGGGACCATGCTAGGGTCCCCATCTCTCCCCACTGATGGGGAGCTGTGTCTCTTCTTCCCGAGAGCCAGCCCAGCCTGCTCTGCTTATGGCCATCTTACCTTTGCAAGAGCTTTTTGAATGAAAACCTCACTCCTCTGCTACTATTGGAAACTATGGGTACTTTGGGGTTCCGGGTCTTTCTCTTAACCACGGCAGGAAAACAGAAAAGAGACGAGAAGTCAAATCATCAATATCATTTATAGTTTACCACTTGTTATCAGGGTGCTTTCTAGAAATCCAAGTCTGGGCTATTTCCACTAATGTGACGCTAATTATTCCTTACCACTGGTGGCGGGGGGCAGGGGAGAGGCCTGGGGTCACACCCAGTCATGGTGAGAGCTTACACCTTGTCTGCACTCAGGGGTCACTCCGGGGGGCTTGAAGAATCAGATGGGACGTCCAGGCGCAAACCTGAATACACCAAGTGCTGTACCTGCTGTACTATTCTCTGGAAACTGATTCTTATTCTTTTCTTAAATTCCTTTCTTTCCACCTGAATACCAGCCGGAACTTTGTTTGAAACAGAGGCTTTATCGTTTTGTCAGAAAATATGTCATTTTATTACAGAAATTAAACTGATAAAGAAAAGTCTTAAAAAAGGAAGAGAAACAAGTAATGTTCTTCGGCCCAAGGCCACAAGTAACATTGTGGGGATGTTTTTTCTACTAGTCTCTGCATGTATCCAGAAAGACTTTTTAATATCCATTTATTTTAACCTAAACCGTTTCAATGGCATTTAACCAAGAAAATGAGGATGAAGTAAAATTAAAGCCATTCCTAAATATTTGCTGTCCACAGCTTCTGAGGGATAAGGAGTATTTTAAAAGTCCTTCCTAAAAGATCAAAAGTGTTTGATCTTTGTCTGAGATCCAAAGTGTTTCTGAGGGCCAGAAAGACAGTACAGTGGTTAGGGCCTTTGTCTTGCATGCGACTGACCCAGATTCAATCCCCAGAACCCCATGTGGTCCTCTGAGCCCTGCCAGGAGTGATCCCTGAGGGAAAAAGTCAAGATTAAGCCCTGCGCACATCCAGGTGTGACCCATACCCCCAGCCCCCAAAAAGCACTTCCAAAAAGCTCCCCAGAAATGGTTAGATCCACGTTGGTCCTACTGAGACATTCCCTCTTCCCCTCTGTTCTCTTGCCTTTCCACTAGTACCAACGTCAGTTGAGCCTAAGTCACTTCCCTTTTTCAAAATTTATTTTTCTTATTATAGTTTAGGTGACATGTCGACAAACAGTGTTAAAATTTATGAGCAAAGTTACTGCACCCCACTATCACCAAAGTGACCCTAGCTTCCTCCACTGTCCATCTGTCACCTCCGGTCCAACCTTCCCCCCACCCCATCTCCCTCCACACACACACACACACACACACACACACACACACACACACACACTGCTTGGTAATCTCAGTTTTGTGACCCAAGGCCAAGGTCATACTGTCTGGTCCCTGTTGGCTGAGACACTTCTGGACACGTCCTGCCTACCCTGCAGATGACTGTAGCCACTGGCCCAGTTCCATGCACCACGTGTGAGCAAGATGGGGGTGCATTTTCTGGGCTCTCTCTTTGCATGAGCAGCAGGTGGTAGAACAAGGTAGTAGAAGCCAGGTCCCCCAAGACCCTTCACCGTCAGGCCAGCCGTAGATGAGATTACCAAGATTTCTATGCAACGATGAAAAACTCTTCTATGGAGGTCAACCCATTTTTCGTCGTCTCCTTCACACTATCCTAACTGTATCCAAGTAATGATCTCACCTAATCCATCCCCAGGCTGGGCACTGGGTGTCTGCCAGGAGCCCTAATTCTCAGCTGTTTGCTCCGCTCCATTCATTCTTCGTCTTAGTTCTTGCTGGTCATCCCCCGTGCTGTGGGATCTCCATTCTGAGTTCTGGGAGACTGCTTTCTTTGTTTTTATTTAGTTGTTGACTTGGTGGCGTGTTGGTTCTCTGTTACCACGGATTAAGACCTTAAAATAACAGACACGTAATATCTCGCGGTTCTCTATGTCGAAATGCAAAGTGGTTTCACTGGACTGAGTCTGAGGGGTTGGCAGGGCTGAGGGGTTACCGCCTGAGGGAGGCAGCAAGGGAAAATTTGTTCTCTCTGTGGTCTTGGCTTGTGGCTCTTTCCTCCACCCCCGAAGCCTCTAGCATCGAGACTGACCTCAGAGAGATGATGGGTTCAGTGCCAGACCACCACCAGAAAGCAAATTTCACAACAAAGCAAGTCATGCAAAAATCTTGATTGCCCAGTGCATATAAGAGCTATCTTTACCCATGCTGTAATCTGTTATGTGTATAATAACATTGTGGATTTTAAAAAAAATAGCTGAGATGCCTTTATTAAATGTTTTAGAGGAAAAGAAAATAGCAAACTCTGTTGGGGAAAAAAAATTGCCTAAAGACATGTTCAATGGAGGATTAAAAACCACAAACCCTCAATGTGTAAAAAATTTACAGTATCCGAGAAGTATACAACAGTATCATACACGCACAGGATCACTGAGTGTCCCTCTGATTTGGACCCTCCTACCTCCATGTTCAGTGTATAAGGACGCTTATAATTACACCAGGCCACCTGAATAATCCAGAACAGTCTCTCTCTCCTGGGACTGTAAGTGATAACTACAAAGACCCATTCTCCATGGAAGGTCTTAGAATTACAGAGTGGACATAGCGGGGGGGGGGGGGGGGGGGGAAGACCCTCCACGTTCTTTGGTCTTCACTTCATCTGTTCCTTTTTTGATCTTAACAAATGACCACAGCTGAGGCTGCTGTTCAAAGAGCCATTGTTTAGAAAAGGGTCATTGCCTAATGTACGTGATACAGTATTTGAGAATGTTCATCTCCCTCAGAAGCAACCTGAATGTTATAATATCATAATATTGATTTTTCAGTATGGTACTTAGCGCTACATTGAAAAACCTGACACCAAATCCTCTTCTCTTTTCTTCTCTTCTCTTCTCCTTTCTCTCTCTCTCTCTCTCTCTGTCCCTCTCTCTCATTGTTGTTTTGTTTGGGGGCACATCCAGCAGTGCTCCGGACTTACTCCTGTCTTTGTGCTCAGGGATCACTCCTGGAAGGCTCAGGAGACCATATGAGAGGCCAGGGTTCAAACCTGGGTTACCCACATGCAAGGCAAGTGCCCTGCCTGATGTACAACCACTGTGACTTCTCAAAAAAAAAAAACAAAAAAACTTTATTTCTCCCTAAAATTCAATCTAATAAAACTGTATCCAAATACCAATTACTTATTGGCACTCCCTGAATCGGAAATTTTTTTTCCAGTTTACACATTCAGTTCTTATTTTCTGGAACTTTTCTTTTATGCCACCCATCTTTCAGAAAACCTTTTTCCATTCCATTTGTCAGTTATGTATTTGACAGTCATCGTTGCATTGCTTGTCTTCCAGATCTATTACTTTACATGTAGAGACTTAAATAGTTTACTCCGTTTCATTTCATCTGCAGTCATGACAGTTTCCTTCAAACTTTTCTCTACATCAGTTTTTTTGTTTGTTTGTTCTCATCTGTGCTTATCTGTTCCCCGATGCTTCTGATCACTTTGCTGGTTGGAGAAAGTGTTTATGTTGTTCTTGATTTTTTTCTTTTTAAGTAAAAACGAAATTTTATATGGAGACTTTTAGGATGGAGAGAAAGTGATAGTAACACATTCGAGAGGGAACGCGAGCTTCTTCAAAGGTGGAGAGAGTCCCAGTGCACATCTCAAGAGGGGACATGCGGGTGACACGTGTGCTCAGGCACCACACGTTCTCGGCCACATGGGCACAAGCAGCACCTGAACTTGGGCAGCACATGCATGCACTTCTTTTGTTCAAGTTGGCTTTTATCGGGTTTTTCCCAAGCTGCCCCATGTGGGGCTTTCTAGCTAGGTAAGAGTCCGTTGCTAGGTTGGCTGCCAAAGTGGGTAGAATTCTGTCCTCAGTTTCTTCTCTTTGCTTCAAAGCATACAAATTTTGCTATTGTTCACCACTTCCCTGAGATATGATGTGACTGTCACTTTTATTAGGACGCTAAATAAAACCGAATGTTTGTGGGGCATTCTTCATGCTAAGCCCGGTAATATCCCCAACAAGATTCATTCAAGCACGCTTCTATAGTCACTGAAGTATGCGTCCATCACTCCACCGCCCTTTCTTCTCATGCTGTTCATGCTGCTATTTCCCAATATTATTTCTCTGATACAGTGTGGGTGACTGGACTTCGTTCTTCCAAGCTGAGAGTTGAGATTCAGGTTCAATCACAGACTGATGATGGCAGGCAGAGGAGAGTAAGAGAAAAGAGATCGTGGCAGGTGCCGTTCTGTCTCTCGAATCATCCACAGATGCCACACTCCTGCCTGGCCAGGCTCCCTCCAGTCACTCAAGAATTGGGAACGAACATGACACTGTCAAAAACACTGTCAAACACTGTCCTCCCGTTGTTCATTGATTTGCTCGAGCGGGCCCAGTAACGTCTCCATTTTTTGAGACTTGTTGTTATTGTGTTTGGCATATTGAATATGTCAGGCAGAGCTTGCCAGGCTTTGCTGTGCAGGCAAGATACTCTCAGTAGTGGAGGAATCGCTACTGAGGGGGTGGGGGGGGGGGGAGGAATCCAATCTGGCTCGGCCAGGCTGGCTGCGCACAAGGCAAATGCCCTACTGCTGTGCTATTGCTCCAGCCTCACCTTGTAGCTCAGCTGTAAGGCGCTTGCCTTGTAAGTGTGGGGCCCTGTGTTCAATGCTCAGCATCACAAATGAACATGACATTAAAAAGTTTTCTAATATGTACAGACTGGCTGGAGCAGTAGCACAGCGGTAGGGCATTTGCCTTGCACGCAGCCAACATGGCGGACCCAAGTTCGATTCCTCTGCCCCTCTCAGAGAGCCCGGTAAGCTACCGAGTGTATCTCGCCCGCACAGCAGAGCTTGGCAATCTACCTGTGATGTATGTGATGTATTCGATATGCCAAACACAGTAACAAGTCTCACGATGGAGACATTACTGGGCCCGCTCGAGCAAATCGATGTATAGACTAGCATAAGTTTGTAAGAGTAGATGTGGGTTCTGTGAGATATAAAGTTGATATCATTTGTGGGACTATCTTTGAAGAAAAGAATATACAAAGTTGTCAAGCAAAATCAGCAATGAAGAAACATTTTTATTTCAAATGGAAACCAAAAACATCGACTGCATGGAAAAGGATGGCACACAACACCAGATCATAATATCAAGAATAATAGTTCATAATAAACCGCCTACACACTCCGGTAAGTTTTTTTCCCCCCTGGACATTTCTGTCATTCATTTACCACTTAATGTGACTCCAAGGTCATCCAATCACGGTCTGCGAGCGACCAGAGAAAGCATCCAGCGTCTGCTCGCATATTTATCAAAAATGTGCTTTCATTATCAATAGTACTATTACTAAGAATTTCTTTTATCACTACAATTTATTCTTGGTAGTGTCATATAAATTTGAGGAAATAATAACAAATCTGGCATTTTCTATCAAAGTTCTCTCCTATAGAGGCAATCACATTTGAAGGATTTTTCCATCTTCTAGCTCCTGGTTCCAAACGTCTCAAATTCGATATCTCACACAGTTCCAGCACCAGGCACCATGGGATGCCCTCGGATCATGGGATAGCCTCTAGGTCTCCAATCACTTAAAATAACTAAAGTGGAGCTCGCACGGGAGAAAGCAGAGGAACCCCTTGAGACAGGCTCTACCCTGGGATGACTAACACTAACTTAAATGCACATGAACAGAACTGGAGGCCTCTTAAATGCAATCCCATGGGATCGAATCCAACTATATCCAAGGCTCAACTTTTCCTTGGCTTAGTCACAGAAAAATATGACTGACCACCCCACCACCACCCACACCAGAGAAAGCTGGGGGCAACGGGGCAGCTCCTTGAGGGTTTGGAGCTAAACTATCTTCCTCTTGAGAATTTTACACACACACACACACACACACACACACACACACACACCATAAGAGGATGTGAAATGATTGTGCAGGCCTCTCTTGAAATGCCGGTAAGAGCAGTGGGTAGTGCAAGACCCACTCTGAAGCTCAAATTGATCAGTATCACTGTCAACCAGCCCTGAAACGCCCACACATGCCCATGCCTCAGAGCATCTCCAACTACGTGGAACAGTGGGTCTTTCCCTTCCTCACGTTTCCTCCACTTACTCTTCTCTCCTTATCCCAATGCCTCTAGTCGCAAGGGCAGGCTGCATCATCTACACAGTCATCCCCTTTCCAAATTTTGTTTTAGTTTTTTCTTTTCTTTGTGGGCCACATTCAGCCGTGCTCCCGGCCTATTCCTTGCTTTGGTTCAGGGACCTGATGCCACTCGAGAATCCAATCAGCGTTGGTCACACAGAAAGCTGGTGCCTCAACCTCTCTGCTCTCTCCACAATCCCTTCAGATTCTGAGGTAAGAAACATCACTACTCTGTGTGCTTATGTGTTCCTGATAAATTTTATTTTCGGCCAAACCATGAGCTAAAATCAGAGCTTATGGAGAAGCTCCAGTTCCAATAAAAATAACAGACAACAGACATATTAAAGTATCCACTGGCTTTGAACAACTTAATAATCACTAACAAACAGCAATCTGATCAAAACAAGGGCAAAAAGGATGAATAAACACTTCTCAATACAAAAATAAAGGAAAATAAAGTAAAAACACACAAATGGCCTACAGACGTAAAAGAAAAACTTCATCATCACTTTTCATTAGAAAAATGAATAGAAAATCTACAGTAACTATTAGCTCACACTAGTGTGAGTGGCCAACCTCCTGGTCATTCAGAAGACTGGAAACAACTAATGTTGACCAGCTTGGGAACCACACATGCTCCAGCAACCCCTCCCTGGCATTCATCTGAAGGACAGCAAAACATTCTCTGGCAAAGACGACCACCCCCTCTATTCAGAGTAGCATTAGGGACAACATCCAACACAGGAGCTCAGCCTCAATGCCTACCGATGGATGCCTGGGTTTAGAAAGCAAGGTGGCACCCACGCAATGGAACACTACTCTGTCGTTCAAGAGATGAGACTGTGCCCTTGGGGACAAAACAGATGGAACAGGAGGTTTTTATCCTAAATGAAATGAGGACGCTATACCAAGACAGTTTTCATTCGGGTGCAGAATGAATAAGGTAGGCAAAGAAACTGGGGAAAAGCAATAAAATGACCTCTCGGAATGAGAGGAACTGCAGCAGGTACTAGAGGGGAAAGGGGGATGGCGGTGGGTGAGGGTGAGTAGTGGGGTAGTTCTGGTGTGTGTATGGTGTGACAGTCACATACATACAAAGGAATGATGCTTAACTCCCTGACGCTGTAATAGTGTAAACCAATGTACGTCCCTGGAAAGCATCCACCTCTCAAACTAGCCATCCAGTGGCACAGCTGGGGATCAGTTCCCCGGGGTTCCTGACCCTCTTGCACAGCTCAGGCTTCCAGAACAGAGGGCACTGAGAAGCTGTGTTCGGGCATGACTGGCGAGCAATCTGAGGCAGACATCTCCTCTCCCACAAGACCTGTCTGGAGACTCAGGGCTCCCTTCTCCTGCCTGAGGACATTTGCTCGTTCCAGGAGTCTGAGTAATTGTGCTCCAGGGAGAAGAGTGGGCCAAGTCAACACCAACCCTGATCAAAGCTCTGGTCTCCTAAGTTCAGCTGGTTTCCTGTGATGAAAACCCACTGTGGTTGCAGGTAGCAGCTAGCCTGGCTGGCTTCTCCCCAGGGTGAGCTAAAGTGTGTGTGTGTGTGTGTGTGTGTGTGTGTGTGTGCGTGCGTGCGTGTGTGTGTGTGTGTGTGTTTGGCAGGGCAGGGGAAAGCAAGTTGGTATCACCCTGGCTCTTACTTCTATGAGTGCTAAACCAAAATGTGTCTCTCACCCAAGGAAGCTATAGGGCCTATACATGCATTGTACATGCATGTAAAATGTACATGAGTGTGTGTGTATATATATATATATAATACAAATAAGTGTATCTCTATGCATAGATACAGAACTAGTACATGTGTTAGTATACAAGCATGATAAAATTGCAGACTCTTCCATTTCTAACCTGACAGCAAATATACCCAACATCATAGTTACTCCTTGAATCTTGAATATTTTTATCTGTCTTCTAGACTAATTCCAGCAAAATTAAGAATTTGGTTCCATGTATAACCTTGTTCAACTATCAACTGTAACACACATAGTTATGATGTACAACTTTTCATCTGAACCCACAGATATAATAAAAGGCTTTGTGTTTTTCAACCCTTAATAGATCCTGTGGCCAAAGCTTGCAGCATTTGTTCTGTCTCGAGGAGTCCCAGGTTTGACACTTGGCATGACATGGCCTCCAGAAAAAAATCAGAGAAAGCAAAAAGAAAATAAATAAAATGGCAGACTAAATCCCTAACATAGGAAAAACTGTACTTAAAGTAAATTATCTAAATATACAAACTGAATGACCAAGATTGGGGAAATAAATTGTAAAACACTACCAAATTATAATGTCTACAAAAATTTCACATCAAGTATAGTAATCAAAGCAGGTTGTAAATAAAAGAATGGGGACAGGTAATATTACATAAACCATGATCAAAAGAAAACAGGTGTGACCATATTAATATCAAACTACATAGATTTCAGAACAACAAAAACTATCTGACAGGAAAGGAGGAATAAACAGACTAACAGTTCAAAAATATATAGCAACCTTTAATATATATGCACCAAACCATATGACTGCAAAATATTACTGCAAAACTGAAGTCTGAAAATAGAAAGAGACAACTCCAATGTATCACTGAAGATTTCAATGTTCATTTCTAAAAAATTGATCTATTAACTGTATAGGAATTCAGCAAGAATCCAGAACTGAAACATATTGATCAACCCCATCTATCCAACAATGACAGAAATTTGTAGCTAACAAAAACAGAAAACATTTATTTTAATGATCCATGGAACATAAACCAAGACAACCCGAAACCCTCTTTCCTGTGACTCAGAAGAAAGACAACTTACCATCTCGACTAATCTCTCTTGGAGTCAAATAAATTTCCAAGTACGATTCCATTCACCCTGGAGTTCTATGAATTATATAACAAAAAAATAATCATGATTAAATAAAGACTTAAATCCAACTTTGGAAATGGTACCGACTAGAGCCACCAGTATCAACAATCTCAGCAGAGCAGAGCTTACTTGGCTATTCCCCAAGTCAGGATCTGATCCAGCATCAAAAGTCACGTGATAGGCACATCCATTAGATTTAGCTGTCGAATGCCATTATAAAACCTGAATCAACCAACTACCAAGAAAATGACAAATTATTCTCTTCCAAAAGGATATTAACTCTAGGATACCATTTCAAAAATTACCTCTTTGCATGTAATAGATGGCACCCATAATGCCCACAAGAGTTATTATATTTCTCCAAAGAGAGCAATTCATTCTTTTTGAACCAGTGGTAATCAAATCCAATTAGAAGATGGATATAACTTCTTAGATATTTAAAGTAGGATGGGTCAGTATTATAAAGGCCAACTAAGCAATATATAGGGGTTTTTTTAATATACTGGCAATAGTTCATCAGTACAAGTAAAACTATCATTTAGAGAGCAATTTTCATTATATAAAGATACAACCTGTACTTTTTCTTCATTGTCACAGAGGCTGTATTTGTGTGTGTGCACGCGCATGTGTGTGTATGTGTGTGTGTAAGTGTTGGTGCTTGAGTTGAAATTCATCAGTCATTTCCAAACTGTTCTCTGGAATTATTCTTTTTCTTCTTGATTTTTTTTATTTCAGTGTTTGTCTTCTCCATCTCCTCCTTAACCTAATACATCCAAGTATACCAGGATATTTCTTTCCTCTTGTATCAATTACCAGGTAATGAAAATAGTCATGAATCTTAACCATAAGGTTAAGTTTTCTCTATGATTTTGCCTTCTAGAGTACAAAAAGAGTTGGTGACAAGTGTGTCCCACAGGGAGTCCAACTTACATCAGCATACGATCTCTATCTCTTCATGCAGACTCTAGGCCTGAGCTCTGCCATCTCTCCAGCCCTGCAGGGTAGCGGGAGGGGGCATTGGTGCTGGCAAAGGTGCAGTGGAAACAGACTCACAAAGTGGCCCTTTGAAGTGGAGAGCTGACCAGAAAACGTGTGGCCGTACAATTATCTGCAATAAACACACTGTCCTTCATTCAAAAACCTTTCCTAAACCTTAATTAGTTTCCTCAAACCCCTGCAGAGAACTTTCTTTAGCTCCTTTTTCACAAGTTAGAGAGCAGACAGGAGCAAGGCAAATGGTTCGCCCATCACTTACACCCTAGAATTAAAGCAACAACCCACCCCTGGCACCCAGGGCTGGACGCCAGCAACGCAAAGAACCTAAAGGCTTTCTGGGCAGAATGACTATAGGAGCATCGATTCCTGTGCTTGAGCCAAGAGCCTCTGGTGCAGAGAGTCAGAAATATTCTTTCTGCATTTTGCTGTCAACAGTCGGGTTGGTTCTGGTTTTGTTTTTTGTTTGCCTGTTTGTTTTTTAAGGAACGAGAGACTACTGAACAGCAGGTTAAAAGTCATAATCCTTGGTGTGTGTGTGTGTGTGTGTGTGTGTGTGTGTGCGCGCGCGCGCGCACGCGCGCATGTGCAAATGCATGTGAGTGTGTGTGTATGTATTTTAGGTATACAATGTTGTTAATGATAGGTTCTCATACATAAAACAACATAGCACCACTCCCTACCACAGAGTGTCCACTTCACTCCACCGCTGTCCCAGAGTCTGCCCTCTATCCTAATCCCCCCATACCCACCTGTCCCCATGCTAAGATTCCTGTCGCTGACCAACTCTTAGATTTTGCCATCTTTGGGCATTGGTTATTCCCCTACTAATCTTTGTATCCCGAATGTGAGAGATCGTCCTGCACCTGTCTCTCTCCTTCTGACTCACTTCACTCAGCCTGATACTCTCACATAGCAGCAAATTGCACGATTTCACCTTCTCTTGAAGTTGAGTGGGGTTCCATGTGTATACATTCCACAGGTTTTTTTTTATCCATTCCTCTGTTCTGGACTCTGAGGTTTACTGTGAATAGTGCTACATACAGTGAACAGAGGAGTGCAAATGTCCTTTGTGAGTAGTTGGGCTCTTGGTGTCAATGTCAAAAATGGAATTGCTTACCACTTCTGGGAATATATCCCAGAGAAGCAAAAAGGGATAGTAGAAATGGCATCTGCACTTGTATGTTCATTGCTGCACTGTCTACAATAGCCAAAATCTGGAAAAAAACTCAAATGCCAAAGAACAGATGACTGGTTAAAGAAACTCTGGTACATCTACACAGTGGAGTACTATGAAGCTGCTAGAAAAGATGAAGTCGTGAAATTTGCATATAAGTGGATCAATATGGAAAGTACCACGTTAAGTGACATGAGTCAGAAAGAGAGGAACAGACATAGAAAGATTGCACTCATCTGTGGAATATAAAGTAACAGAATGGGAGACTAACACCCAAGAATAGTAGAGATAAGGACCAGGATCTTACTCCATGGCTTGGAAGCTGGCCTCAAATGCTGGGGGAAAAGGCAGCTCAGATGGAGAAGGAACACCAAGTAAAGGGTATTTGGAGGACAAGCTCGGGTTAGGAGATGCGAGCAAATATAGACTATAGATCAAACACAGTTGCCACTTGATGCCTCTAGTGCAAACTACAACACCCAAAAAGAAAGAGAGAACAAAAGGGAATGCCTTGCCACAGAGGCGGGGCATGATGGGGATGAGGGCAGATGTGATGGGGGTGGGGGGCAGGCTACTGGGATCATTGGTGGTGGAGAATGCGCACTGGTTGAGGGATGGGTACTCGATCATTATATGACTGAAACACAAGCACAAAAGTTTGTAAGTACATAACTGTAGCTCACAGTGATTCACTAATTTAAAAAAATTGAATTTCTGGGTCAGATGGGAGCTCAAGTCCTACTTTTTGGAGAAGTATCCATACTGTTTTTCAAAACAGTCAATATTCCCACCAGTAATAGATGAGAGTCCCTTTTCCCCCACATCCATACCAAGATTGTTTTTGTTTTTTGTGATGAGTGCTAGTCTTGCTGGTGTGAGATGATATCTCATCATTATTTTGATTTATGTTTTCCTGATAATAAATGATGCAGAGCATTTTTTTTTAGATACCTCTTGGCCATCTGTCAGTCTTCTTTGAGAAATGTCCTGGTTTTTTGATGGAGTTGATTGCTTTTTTCTTATAAAGTTCTACCAGAGTTTCATGTATCTTGGATATTGACCCTTTATCAGATGGGAAAATATTCTCTCCAGTCTATGGACTGTTTTTATTCCAGTTTTCACTTTGTTTGTGGTGCAGAAGTTTCTTAGTTTGCTGCACCCTATTTGTTTATCTTTGCTTCCATTTCCTTGGTCAATGGCACTGAATCATAGAAGATACATAAGTAAAGAAATGTCCTAACTAAGCTTTCCTTGATACAACTTATGAATTAAGACTTGATATTGAGGTTTTTAATCCATTTTTTATTTGAATTGTATGTGTCGTTTCAGAAAGGGCCTGCATTCATTTTGTGTGTGTGTGCGAGTGTGTATGTGTCTGTGACAGCCAGTTATTCCAGCACCATTTGTTGAAAAGGCCTTCTTTTCTCCATTTCACAGTTTTTGCTAATTGAAGAGTAACTGTCCATGCACCTGAGGATCTGTGTCTGGACTCTCAATTTTATTCCACTAATTTGAGAGTCTGTCCTTATTCCAGTAGCACACTGCTTTGAGAACTCTAGCTTTAGAGTATGGTTTGAAACTGGGGGGAAAGAAGCCGCCCATCCTTTTTCCGAAGACCGCTTTGGCTATTAGTGGGGAGTATAGGTATTATTCCAACTTAATTTCAAGAACAATTTAATCTATGTACTAAAAAATGCCATTGGTATTTTTATAGGGACAGTCTGAGTCTGTCTAATGCTTTGGGCCAAGACTTCCCTGTTGACAGTCTTGATACTTTGCATCCCAGAACAGGGGAAGTGTTTTTGCCTCTTCTCAGGCGCTTTTATTTCTTTTATTAGTGATTTATAGTTTTCTTTGCATAAGTCTTTCACTGCTTTTGTTAAGCTGATTCCCAGGTACTTGATTTTCTGAAGGACCATCATCCTTGTTTTTAATGGAAATGCAATCTCAAGTGCCTTCCCCTTTGTCTGCCTCTGCTTGAAAGATTGCCCTGGGGTGGGGAGGGGAGGGGGGGATGGTGGGGGGCGGGGCTACGGGGGGGCCAACTCCCACAAGCCCCGCCTCTCTCATGCTTCCTAAGCATCTTGTGCAAGAGGCTCTAGTAGGATCTGTGTTTCCTCACTGACCTCTCACCAGCACTGTAAGAATGAACAAAGTGTGGTGCTTCTGCTCTGCTTTGGGGGATTCTCCTTCAGGTGGGCTGTGACCCCAAGGTGACTTCGTATGCCCTCTGCCCTCTCTACCCAGGGGCCCTGGCGCTTGTGAGCGGTGTATCTTCCACACAACCCCTAATGGGTCAAAGTAGAGACTATAAGCCCCCAAACTACAGTAACCCTCAAACCTCTTCTCTGTTGTGTTATGCTTTTGTTTATTTGGGGAATAGGGGAATATTGTCTTGCTTTTATTTTCTGTTCCTTCTCCAGGATAAATATTTAATTTCTATTTTTTGTTTGGTTTTTGTATTTGGGCCATATCCACCACTGTTAAGAAATTACTTCTTGCTCTGTGCTCAGGGATCACTCCTATGAGGGCTCTGGGGACCTTGTGGGGTGCCAGGAATTGAACCTGGGTCAACTGCATACAGCACAAATTTTCTATCCATCAAACTGTATTTCCAGTCCCTGTTACCTCTGTTTTCTTTATAAGCTAGAGATATTGCATCTAGTTTTGAATATAAGAAACACTGTACTTGATAACAGTTTAACACTATTAAATTTTAATCTCACAGTAGATGGGCTTGATGTAGGCAGGTAGATAGGGAAAGGCTCTCTGCAATGAAACAAAGTCTCATAGAAGAATTCTAGGACCGACCCACTCTGTGGACACAGAGAATAAAGACTTGATAAGACCATCCCCAGACCCTGAACATATGGGCCTCCTCCCCATGAAATTCCTCCTTTCCGAAACCCGCTTTTCTATCCGGTTGACTCCAGCGACCCAGCCCCAAGGAGATCCCAGGACATTCCAAGTCAGATGACTCTCGAACCCGCTTTCTATCCGGCTGACTCCAGTAACCCAGCCCCAAGGAGATCCCAGGACATTCCAAGTCAGATGACTCTCGAACCCGCTTTCAATCCAGTTGACTCCAGCGACCCAGCCCCAAGGAGATTCCAGAACCTTCTGAGTCAGAAGGATCTATAAGAACCAGCTCGAGAGCCCACTTGGCGCTCTCTCCACCCTCGGAGAAGCCCGCGTTCCCTCTGGACGCGTTACTCTCTCTCTCTTACTCTCCATTCCCCCGCTTATCTGCTTATCCCTTCCTCTCCCTCTCCAAAAGCCTCCAAATAAAACCTGTTACTTCACTGCTCGTCTACTCCTGAAATTCTTTTCTGCGAGCGAGACAAGAACCCCAGAAACCTCGGGTAAGGCTTGGGACTGGTCTCTCCTTTCCTGCAAAGAGCAAATTCTCGCCCCAGCTTGAGTCCGTGGCTCCCCGAGCAATCGGGTGGCGGGGATTAACTCCCGTGCCGAGAAGATCAAGCGGACTTCAGGTGTGGCTTGGCGGCCACCTTGTGGGGCTGGCGGGGCTTAGGCCCGTGCCGAGCAGGTGCTCACTGCAGACTTTACCAGTCCTAGCCTACCCAGGGTTCCGGGTGGCAGAGGCAGGTGAGGAGAAAGTGGCTGTCTTTCTCCTCCCCACTTCACATAAGTCACCCGTGGGGCCCACCGACATCAGGCTGGAGCGATAGCACGGTGGTAGGGCATTTGCCTTGCATGCAGCCAACCTGGCCAACCCAAGTTCAATTCCTCCGCCCCTCTCGGAGAACCGGGCAAGCTAACGAGAGTGTCTCACCCCCACGACAAAGCCTGGCAAGCTCCCTGTGATGTATTGGATACACCAAACACAATAACAAGTCTCACAATGGAGACGCTACTGGGCCCCCTCAAGCAAATCGATGAACAATGGGAGGACAGTGCTACGGTGCAACAGTCCTCCATGCCAGAAACGAAGACAGATAGGAGGCATTAAAGATGGTGAAGCTTCAATTCCTTTATGTTTTATTGGTAGACCAGGTAAGATAAAATAAATTTGTTATATGTCTGCCAATATAGTGGCAGTGGGGGGGGTGGGGGGGACCCTGGGATATTGGTGGAGGAAAGGGGACATTGGTGGTGAGATTGGTGCTGGAACACTGTGTGCCTGAAGCAGCTCTATCTGTAAATCACAGCGCCTCAATAAGCATTCCTGGGAAAAAAATGTTTTTATAGGTGAAGCCTTAGGAGAGGACACAAAATGTTCCTCCAGGGCTGGAGATGGAACTTAGCAGGAGCATTTTCCTTGCGTGCTTCAGGCTCTTAGCCCAATCCCTGGCATCACACACCAAACATATATCCATATGGTGTTATTTTATAATATTACAAACTTGGTGGAAATGATGGTGGTGAGAATGTGCAATGGAGGTGGTGGGATTGGTGTTGGAATATTGGATGTCTGTAACCAATCGTCATGAACAATTTTGTAAACCACAGTGTTTATATCAAGTGTAAGGTAAAGGTAAGGCCCTCCCGTTGATCGTCGATTTGCTCGAGCGGGCCCAGTAACATCTCCATTGGAGACTTTGTTGTTACTGTGTCTGGCATATCGAATACTCTCGGTAGCTTGCCGGGCTCTCCGAGAGGGGCGGAGGAATCGAACTCGGGTCCGCCATGTTGGCCGCTTGTAAGGCGAACGCCCTACCCACTGTGCTATCGCTCCAGCCCCAGTGTAAAGTGTAAGGGGTATTTTCCTTTAAGATTTTATTTTAAATCTTAAGATATATATTCTAAATTTTATGACATATAAATTACATACGTATAATATTTATAATCTAATAACTATATGGAGTGGCCCAACAAAAGTCCCCTAAAAGGATGCCGAGTTGAAGATTCCAATTCCAAGACCTGGGAGGCTGAGATGCTCCTGGGCTTCTCCCTTCCTGAGGAAATAATCAGCCATGGCCTGAGGCTCAGGGCTCACCACTGCTCCATCCTACCCCATAGTTCCTCGGACTGCCACAGGCAAGCCTGACTGACCAGTCTGGCACAGCAAGGACATACATTCCATGCCTCTGTCTCCTAAATTTCTGGAACTGACCACACCACGCCCTTCTCAGGGGAGACTAGAGCTATTGTATCAACTTTATATAAATGGCACAGAACACTTCATAGCTGGTCCAAATAACTGCATGTACTTTTTCATCTTTCTATGTGATTGGCTTAGGATATTTTATTGTTCGTTCACTCTTTCCCCAAAATTGGTCCATGTCTCCTGCACATCCCTTCCTAGGACTATCAAAGGGAATCTATAGAAGGCAGAAGTTTCCCACCTGAAGCAGGCAAGATGTAAATAAGCGTCTCAAAGAATGCTCCTCATGTTTCTCTCTTTCTGGAGGCCTCACTGTGTCAGCCTGACCAGTGGGCATCCTTTCCAGAAACTGTCTTTGCAGAAACCATCGCGCTCCTGGTCAATTCTTTTATTACCCCATGGCTTGAACCCACTGGGTTTGAGATCCTCCACGATATAGATACACACTTCTACATATTCACACATATTCTTCTACTAAGTTTTATTTTTTTTCCTCCCAGACCCCCCCCCAAAAAAAAACGGAGACTCAAGAATTGAGACAGAAAACAGAGAGGACAGGAAGTTCCCCCTCATCTTCCTTCTTTGGTTAAACTTGGAAATGGGTAAACAAGTGTCCCCAAGAGGACTATTCCTGTAAGGGACAAGGCCCTGGTTCTGCCCACTCTGTGTTTCATCAACAAGTGACCCTGAATCCAAGGCACTGTCGAAAACTGTGACCTTTCCTGGTGCTGGAGAGAGTCCGGAACTTAAGGCGTCTGCTGGTGAAGGGTTGGGGCAGGCGGGTCCCTGGGTTGCATCCCTGTGCTGCCCCAAAGACAAAAATGGTGGGAGACCTCCAGAAGGCAGAATCCCAGGAATGCCAGGCTGGACCACGATGTGGTTCTGATCAGTCCAGGAACTCGGGCATCGCGGATTTTTGTCATCGTTCTGCCTTTGCACAGTTGGACCGTTGTGTCATAAACTGTGGGTCATACTCCCCTCTGGAGTCAGGTCACTGAATGTGGGGGCTGTGAAAAGTGCAGCAACTGAGAAAGTTTCCCTAATGTGCCACAACCAAAAACGAATTCTAAGTCAAGGGCATTGTGAATCTGGGTGTTTCTGGCAGCGCACGCCTGCTGTGTTGAGGGTAACTTCAGGATGGCTTGGTTCCGAACACAGCACAGTGCTTGGTTCTGCTCTCTCACCATGCATGTGACCCACAAACACCTCAGCTCTGCCTCAAGACCACTGCAAGGGGGCCAGAGTGACAGGATAGCAGGCAGGGCGCTTGCCTTGCACGAGACCAACGTGGGTTCAATCCCCGGCATCCCAAAGAGTCTCTCAAGCACTGCAAGGAATAATGCCTGAGTGCAGAGCCAGGAGTAACCTCTGAGCATCACCGGGTATAACCCCAACAAAGAAAAAAGAACAAACCCCAATGTCTTTTCTGCACAGTCTTCTGCTCTTACAGAAACTTAAGAGCTTAACTGTGGAAAATAAAGATTTTTATGATTTTTGACTGTGATGCCTCGGTGTGTGATCATTAAATACGTCTATCTTTGGAGATAAGGCATTAGAATGTCTGATTACTTTGCAACCAGGTGGTAGAATGGCTACATATAGACAAAAAAAAAAAAGAAAGTATACCGAATAATGTTTATTTTTGCTATGTGAATTTACTTCTGATCATCATGATGGTCTGGGGAAAACCTCTTTGTTGAATTTGTAATGGACTTTGGCTGCAGAGGATGTGGCATCAGCCTGAGGAAAATGGCATCTTAATACCAAGCACACAGCGATGCTTCAATAAGCCAAAAGAATGTTTCTAAGGGCTTTGAAAATCTTCAAATAAAGGAAACATTTTGAAAAATGCGCTACTGTCAACAAAAAGGATTTACTTGCATCTTTAAAAACACCTTATTTAATTGCAAAGACTACAAAGCCCGATGGAGTAAACACTCCTGTGTTCCTGGACACTAAGAGAATGGCCAAAACAGTTCCTGGGACAAGATATGGGGATGAAATTCGGAGAACTCCTTTATTGGGTGATCCTGTTTCCAAAAGAATTTCTGAAATTAGTTATGGCCAATCTCAGCAGCATATTACCAGGTCCCTAAGGGTAGCCTCTAGGGTTATGATTCAACTGGATGAAATGAATTTTTCCTAACACAATACCGCTGTTACTTGTATGATATGCTTATGAAGGAAGCATACATGAGAAATTAATGTTTGGTTGCCCTTCGGAAGGACACACAGAAAGGGAGAATATATATATATATATATATATATATATATTCATTTTTAAGTCAGTGAATTTTTCACAAATGAACTCTTCGAGAAGAAAAACTGCTGGAGTCTATTCAGATGGTGCTGAGCAATGATGAGAAGGAAGGCTGGATTTGTGGCAGACGTGAAAGCTGGGGGCAATGAACGCAGCACTTGACTCACTGCAGGATCTAGTGAGATGTTTTCAATGGGTGTTGGGGGGAGGGAACAACACCAGAGTTCCATATTTTGCTCCGTGAAACTATGAATATCATTATACTGCTTACAAGTCCTGCCCTGGAGAGCTGCTCACTGACTTTCTCTTCAAGCTGCGTCTCTCTTGAACACTCCCTCTCGCTGACTTGTCTATTTACTTGCTTATTTCCGCTCTGGAGCAATCCGTGTTCTCTCTTAAACATGTTCCCTCCCCCCTTCACTTCTCTCACATCTCCCTAAGCAAGTTTTTTTTACCATATCTTTCACTAATAAAAAAATTTTTTTTAATTTTTTATTAGTGAAACACCATGAGGTACAGTTATAGACTTATAAATTTTTGTGCTTGGGTTTCAGTTATACAATGATCAAGTACCCATCCCTCCACCAGTGCCCATCCTCCACCACCACGGGTCCCAGCATCCCTCCCACCCCCCATCCCCCCCACCCCCCCATCCCACCCTGCCTCTGTGGCAGGGCATTCCCCCTTGTTCTCTCTCTCTTCTTTTGGGTACTGTGTTTTGCAAGAGAGGCATTGAGTGGCAATCATGTTTGGTCTATAGACTACTTTCAGCATGCATCTCCCATCCTGGGAGGATCCTCACAACACCCTTTATTTGTTTGGTGCTCTCTTCTCTATCGGAGCAAGTTTTATTCAATAAAAACTACCTTGTTCCACCAAAAAAAAAAAGGCATTTGCTTTTTAAGGCCGAAAGGACAGTCTAGGAAGTAAAACTCTTGCCTTTCGCGTGGCTGATCCCAGTTAGAATGTGGGCACCACAGGTGGCCCCCAGAGCACCGCCAGGGGTCACTCCAGAAGACAGAGCCTGGAAGAGCCCCATAAGCACGCAGGGGTATGCCCACCTACCTCCAAAGAGAGGCACCACTTCCTGAACCTTTACAAAGACAGGAACTCTAATTAGAGACCCTTATTACCACGGGCAGCTGCAAGGTGATTCCCAAGAGATAAAATCTAAACAGATTGAGAGAGAGACAAGCAAAAGCAGAGCCACTCACCTGGGACAGGCTCATAAAGAAGTCAGAGAAGCTAGGCCTAGGTTTTGGGTTCCAGAACTCCTGGAATTGAGCACAGATACCTGGAATTAAGTCAGGATTTCCCCAGAGTAAGATAGCCATGGTGAGGTCAACTAAGGGTTACCAATCAGTTGCAAGTAGGGAACCCCCCCACCCCGTGCTCATATAACCCTTATGTAACTCTTATGCAACCCTTATATAACTTCAACTTATAAGCAATCAGCTAAGTAAGTACAAGTAGTGGAAGGCCGCTCAGACTATGGTGAAAAGGGTGGTCCGCAGAAAGTTCCTGTTATATAATCACTGTCACTGCCCTCCTGCTGTTCATCAATTTGCCCGAGCCGGCCCAGTAACATTGTGAGACTTGTTACTGTGTTTGGCATATCAAATACGAATACATCGCAGGGAGCTTGCCAGGCTTTGCCGTGCGGGCAAGATACTTTTGGTAGCTTGCCAGGCTCTCCGAGAGAGCCAGAGGAATCGAATTTGGGTTGGCCATGTTGGTTGCATGCAAGGCAAATGCCCTACCCACTGTGCTATCGCTCCAGCCCATTATACTTTCAGGGATCATTTCTATAGTATGTTATATAATGTTATAGTATAAAAGCCCCTCACTTTTAAGACTCAGGACTCATTCCGAAAAGGCTGGCATTGTGTCGGTGAGTTGGACAAGGGCCCTAGCTTGAGCTAGCCGAGCTAGCCAATAAAGACCCTTTGCTTATTGCATTGCAACTTGTCTTCATGTGATTCCTCTGGAGAAATCTCAGTCTGGTTTAACAAGATTAATGAAGAAGAAAAAAAAAAAACAGATCAAAGAAAAAACTGTTTGGGCCTGAGAGACAGCTCAATAGGCTGAATCCAGGGCGACAGCAAAAGTAGAGTGGAGAAGGTGTTTGCCTCACACACAGCTGGCCAGGGTTCAATCTCTGGCATCTGTATGGTTCCCTAAGCACCACCAGGAGTAATTCCTGGGGATAGAGTCAGGATTAACCCCTGAGCATTGCTGGATGTGGCCCATAAATAAGCAAAAAAAAAAAAAAAAAAAAAAAGGCTGAAGCTCAGGCTTCGCATGCAGGAGGCCGGGTTTGCTTCCCAGTACTGCATGGTCCCTGGAGCATGGTCCGGATAACGCATTCCTCCCCCATCTGAAGCAAGGAGTTACCACCGGGGTCAGCACAAGAAACCAAAAAGGAAGAGAACATTGGTAGTCAACACAAAGTAAATGAGCCCTGGGCCTATTCTGCTAAGGGAAAGAAAGCACAGTTCCTGAGTTCCTCTACAAGAAAGGTCCAGGCATCACCCCCACAAAACAGAAAGCAGTTCAGCACTTGTCCGGGGCTGGTGAGAGGGGAAAGAGAGCCACTGAGAGGGAGCCGGAGAGATAGTACAGCAGGTAGGAAATTTGTCTTGCATGCAGCCAACCAGGGTTTGATCCCCAGCATCCCATATGGTCCCCCAAGCATCGCCAGGAGTGATTCGTGAATTCAGAGCCAGGAGTAACCCCTGGGCATTGCCAAGTGTGACCCAAAAGGCAAAAAAACAAAAGAGAGAGTGAGAGAGAGAGAGTGTGGTGTGTGTGTGTGTGTGTGTGTGTGAGAGAGAGAGAGAGAGAGAGAGAGAGAGAGAGAGAGAGAGAGAGAGACTGACAAACAGGTAAAGGGTTTCCAGAAGAATAAAATTGTTCTAAAATTATAGTGAGAGCTTATGACTAGACCAAAAATCACTGGAGGCAGGTGAAAATAAAGAGTGCGAAACATTGCATTCCTTATTTTGAATGGAGCGATAAATGAATTTGTGAATGAATCTAAAGTCGGACCAAGGTGTTTGCAGTGAACAGTTAGAGGGAAGGCTTTAAGGAAGGGTCACTGTGAGAGTCAGGACATCTGCAAACCACCCGAATGGTTGTGGAATGGCCACACAGAGCAGTGGGCCTGAAAGCCTGCAGGCAATTCTGAGCACACTTGCCCAGTCAGCAGCTGCACTGGCTAGTGAGACCTCCCCCCCACACACACCCAAATAGCAGGGAAAAGGATAAACCTTCAACTGGGAATCCACCTGGAGCTAAGCTTGGGCAGAAGTGAACAGTTAGAGCAATAATTATAGTAACAACAGGGATAGTCATGCTATTGGCTGCAGCAGAAAAGGGGACCATCAACAAAGGACCGTGGAAGACACAGAATTAAATTCTCTTCACAAATTATGACAACAAAGCGTCACTGCAATCCAATCATGGAGCTATTAGTATTCAGCTCTGTGACCGGGTCAGGAATCTGGCTTCAGGTCTGAGAGACAGTACAAGGGTCAAGGAGTTGGCCTTGTATGGGGACAAGCTCAGATCAATTCCCCAGAGACTGGAAATGGTTCCCTGAGCACCGCAGAAGAAACCCCTGAGCCCCTCAGGACTGGCCCCTGAGCATCACCTGGTGTGGTCCCCAAAAATCATAATTTGGGGCAGGAGTGATAGCACAGTGGATGGGGCATTTGCCTTGCATGCGGCGAACCTGGGTTCAAATCCCAGCATCCCATATGGTCTCCTGAGCACCGCCAGGAGTAATTCCTGAGTGCAAAGGCAGGAGTAACCCCTAAGCTCCGGCTGTGACCCAAAAAGAAAAAAAAATAAAAAACCAAAAATTATAATTTAATTTAATTTTGATAAAGAAAGAAATCTGGTTTAGAGAATGCAATTGAAATATAAATAGAATTGGCAGAACACTAGATGAAGGACAACCATGCGAGCAAGCCGGGTTCCGCAAAGGATTCAGCACCATCGACCATATCCACACGATAACCAAGCTCATTGAGGTTTCTCGGGAGTTCAAGATGCCGCTCTGTTTAACGTTCATTGATTTAAAGAAGGCCTTTGATTCTGTTGAGACAGAAGTGGTCATTGAAGCCCTAGCCAATCAGGGCATTCAAGCCCAATACATCAGGATCCTCCGTGAGCTGTATTGCGGATTCACTACCAGGATCTCACCATTCTACAAAGAAGTGATCGTTGATGTCAAGAGAGGGGTGCGGCAGGGTGATACCATTTCACCGAAACTCTTCAGTGCCACCCTCGAGAACATCATGCGACAACTGGAATGGGAAGGAATGGGAGTGAAGATAGATGGTCGGCAACTACACCACCTCCGCTTTGTTGATGACATTGTTTTAATAACACCAAACATCAACCAAGCAGCACAAATGCTGGCAGACTTTGACCATGAGTGTGGAAAGGTAGGACTACAGCTGAATCTTACGAAGACAATGTTTATGAGAAACAGCCTCGTTCCTGACGCCCCATTCGCTCTCAACGGAACGACCATCTCCGAATGCAACAGCTATGTGTACCTAGGTCGAGAGGTCAACATGACAAATGACCTGGCACCAGAGCTGCGCAGGAGGAAGAGAGCGGCTTGGAATGCCTTCAAGAACATCGAAGAAATAGCTAAGAGGACGAAGAACCTCCGGCTCTGGGCACATCTCTTTGATTCCACTGTTCTTCCTGCATTAACATATGCCTCAGAGACCTGGGCCCTATGCAAACAGGATGAGAACGCTATTCAGGTCTCCCAAAGAAGAATAGAAAGAGCTATGCTTGGAATATCACGGTTCACTCAAATGAGAGAAAAAATCTGGAGTTCTGACATCCATCAACGATCAAGAATCAGGGATGCTGTCTTGTTTGCCAAGGTGTCAAAAATCAGATGGACTGGTCACATAATGAGATTTAAAGACTACTGCTGGACTAGAGCTGTTACCGACTGGATTCCACGGGATGTCAAAACACCGCGTGGCCACCCACCTACCAGATGGTCAGACTTCTTCGTCAAGATCATGAACGATCAGTTTGAGGCTCTTCATGTTCCCAAAGCGAACAGATGCCATTGGGCTACACTAGCACGCGACAGGGACAAATGGAGACGTTACTGGCGCCCGCTCGAGCAAATCGACGACTAACAGGAAGTTAAGTGATTAAATGATTAAAGAAAGAAATCTTGTTTAGAGAATGCAATTGAAACATACCCAGCTAATCCTGTTCTTCACATACAGTAATTAAAGGGGGTGGGGGGGGTGTTGAGCTGTTCTTGACACACTCTAAGGAGCCAGGCTAAACTAGGGCTTAAACTCTTTCCACTTGAGATCCTTTTTTGCCTGAGAAATTTCCCTGCTAACTCAGATATATAAAAATTAGGCTGACAGAACAAGCCTTCCCTGATAACAAATCATCATACCATTTATTTTAAAGACACATCTTTAAGATTTTCTTTGTGATTCCCCCACACTCGGCTGTGCAACCCACGTGGAGTTATGACCCACATCTACAGAATCTGGAGGTGGTTCTGCAGCCCACACGTCAGCACTGAACAACCTTTTTGTGGGCGAGGGGCGGGGGTTGACAGAGAGAGCCCTAACCCCACATATGGTCCCCCAAGCACCATCAGAACCATGCTCCCCTCTCCTTCCTGAGAACAGTTGAAGGTGGCCGAACCTCTGCCTCCAAAATCACAGATTCCTGGCCCTGCAGTTGAGCTAGAAGGCCTGGCGTGCACACTTTGCACAGAGGAGCCCCGGCTCAGCCCCCAGTACCACGTGGTGCTCCACACGCCATGCCAGAAGTGACACCCCCAGCACTTACAAGGACGTGGCTCTCCCCCTCCAACACGTAGCCTCCCCCATGAAACAAAACAAACAAACAAGCAAAAACACACATCCTATTTATACCCAGAGGTTTCCTACATGTGAAGTTGGAGGTTTGAGCTGAAGGTTTTTCAGATGCTGATTGAGCAGTTGAGGCAGGAACTGCCCTTGCAAATCAGCTCTGCTTGGGCTCAAGTCAGGCTGGCGCAGTCAGCGGCTGACAGGCGGGTGCAGTTAATCACATTCTGCAGAGCAACTGGCCATGCAGTATATCTGCCTCTGCTACCGTGTGGTGAGGAATCTCAGAGGTGTAAAACTGCATCGCTCCATCTCAAAGCACCATTTTTTTTAATTTTTATTAGTGAAACACCATGAGGTACATACAGTTGTGGACTTACAAGTTTTTGTGCTTGGGTTTCAGTTATACAATGATCAAGTACGCATCCCTCCACCAGTGCCCATTTTCTACCACCACGGATCCCAGTATCCCTCCCACCCCCCCACCCTCTCCATCCACACCCCCTGCATCTGTGGCAGGGCATTCCCTCTTGTTCTCTCTCTCTCTCTCTCTCTCTCTCTCTCTCTCTCTCTCTCTCTCTCTCTCTCTCTCTCTCTCTCTCTCCTTTCGGGTGCTGTGGTTTGCAAAAGAAGCATTGAGTGGCAATCATGTTCGGTCTATAGTCTACATTCAGCATGCTTCTCCCATCCTGGGAGGATCCTCCCAACACCCTTTATTTGGTGTTCCCTTCTCTATCTGAGCTGCCTTTCCCCCTAGCATGAAGCACCAAAATATTTAAATTGCAACTTAAACAAGGAAAGCATATTAACAGATTGAAATAAAACAACAAAACCCAGGACAGCAGGATACCAGAAAGCTCCTTCCTAGTACAACAAAAGAATCCACAGACTGTGAACATTAAGGGACCTAGAGGTGGTCAGTCCTCACCCCACAGAGAGACCTTCAGCAGACACAGGTCCCATGTTCCTCCTGCAGGCCAGTGCTCAACACACAAGGCTGTGTAACTGCTCTGGGAGAGACCTGAGCAAAGCCCCCTTCAGACTCAAAGAAGCCCCTCACTCCCTGAGACAATGCAATAGCTGCAAGAGCAGACTGAAGATCTCTTTCCCTGACTTCATGGACAGGGACTGTGTGGTTTGTCCAAGCAGCCAGACCAGACAGGCCATGCCTTTGACCACAGAGGAATCCGAGCATTGCATGATGCACTGAGAACCATCGCAGTTAATGAGCTGGTCCTAATTGCGCTCATTTCCCAGCAACCTCAATGGGCCGTATCTGGGGAGACAGGCGCGTTTGTGGTCACTCTCTAATCCCACAAGTCAGCCAGTAACACAGAGGCCAGGACGGCGGGGACTTCTGAGGTAAACTCCAGGGAGAAAAAAGCGAAAGGAAAGAACTGGATCTACAGAAAAAGGCTCACAGGCCCGCAAAACCAAGGCTGCAAATGCACATTTCAGGCTGCTTGAACAAATGTTTCCACACACAAGCTACAGAAAACAGCAACTGGATGGGTATCTTGATCGAATACAAAGGAATTGGTCTATTGTATAGGAAGAATGGCCTAAAATTCAGGAATGATAAAGATAACATTTAATTTTACTTTTGTTTGTTTGTCTTGTCTTGGGGCCACACCCAGTGGTGCTCAGGGTTTACTCCTGGCTCTGTGTTCGGGGTGCCGGGAATAGAACCCAGGTCAGCCACATGCTAGGCAAGAGTCCTGCCCATTGTACTATTGCTCCAGCCTTTTAATTTTACTTTCAAGAAGACAAATTCTCTGGGTTTAAGAGAGAATACAGAAATTAAGGTGTTTGCCTTGGACACGACCAACCTCAGTTCAAATCCTAGCACCACAGAGTTTCCCAGGCATTAGCAGGAGTGATCCCCGAGCATAGAGTCAGGAGGAACCAAACCCTAAACACGAATGAGTATGGTCCAAAAAGGAAAAACATACACACATTTTAGCCTACTCATTGATGGATAATCCTAGCACCCAGGGCCCTCAAGTGAACGTGGGTGGAATTGACTGTGTGGAGAATGTTATTGCAGAATGTCCGGTGGGGAGATTGGTTTCAGTCCTGCTGCAGTGACTTCATGTGAGGTAGAAACGGACACTGCACTCCGAAGTAGGAGACCCGTCACTCGCCAGGAGGGAGGACAGCCTGAGGAGGGGATCTGTAGCTGGGTGCCTAGGTCGTCTCGTGCTTCCTCAAGTCCCTCTGTCAAAGGAGGGCCTGGATGGATCACGCCTGTCCCGGGAAGACTGAGAAGAGAGATGTGGAGCCCTCGGGAACGTAGAGAAGTTAAGATGCTTCACTTGCACGTGGCCAGCTCCAGTGTGATTCCCAACAACGCACAGGGTCACCTGATAACCCATTAAGTGAAGCCTGAACAGAGAGCCAGGAGTAAGCCCTGAGCATCACCAGGTGTGGCCCAAACCCTCCCCAGTCCCCCACAAGAAAAAACAAAGAGAAAAGTGAGAAGTGACATGCTTCACCAGGTAACACAGAATTACAACAAGGGAGTCCGCAGAGCTTAGGGACAGGGTCTTGGATGGTCAGACTGCAACATGGTCTAAGGTGAGCCACCACGAGTCCGGCATATACAGTGTAGACCAGATATTATCCTTGGGCATATCTGCAGGACTGAGAGAGAGCCTGGCACCAGAGGTGAGAAATAGAATTGCTAGGTCCACAACAGGTCAGTCCCTGCAGAACAGAACCAAGAAGCCTGAGGAACAGTTGATGCGCCTCTACCCAAGGACCAGAAGGCTGCAGGACCTCTAATCAGCAAGACTGACCCAAGCCTGGAGCAGGAGAATAAACATAAGGATGGAGACCTTGACACTAGTGTTCCCTCATAGAGCCGGATGATGGAGACCTGGTCCCTCAGTTACATAAGCAATCTGATTGGCTGGCTCCACAAACTTTTATTTACATAGGGGCTAACCAATCAGATAGCATAAAGGTCTAAGGGATGGGGACATAGTATTACTATAAGCTCAGGTCACATTTTAGGAATGTCTATTATTGAGGGTGATTGTCATGGTGATGGTGGTAGTTATTTTTGGACTCTTGGACTCCTGTTGAACCCACTACTGCTGCTCCTAACTGCCGCTGAATCCAGTGAAGAGTCGGCCCAAAAGATGTGCCTTTGAGCACTTGCAGATTCTTGTGGCCAGCATGCTACTCTTGCTTGCAGGCCCAAAGTCCCATTTGCTGTAACATGTAAACTCGAGAGCAAAAGACAGGCTGAGTCAGCTGGAGACCACTGCATGTTTCAACTACTCACTGTGTTCACTGTCTTTCACCACAAGGAGAACATAGCACAGTGTGTGTGTTTCAACACAGTGAAATCGTCCAAGTTCATTTGAGCCCCTAGGTCTGCAGCGTGACTAAAGCAGTTCTCGCCAATCTGGGCCTAAAGGGTTAATCCCGATTCCAACAGAGTCCATCTCAAAAATGATCAGATTACTTCCTGGCTATCAGAAAGACAAATCGGCATCTATCACAAATCTGTAAGAAACTTTATTAACAAATAATTTGCCTCGTGAAATTCACTTGTATGTAATACAATGACATTTTTTTCCCCCTCCATAATCTAATTCGGATTGTTCTGGGACAATGCAAGAAGAAAAATGGGTGTCTGGGTGGATATTAAAAAGACTCCTTGCCATAAATTGTGACTTCTCATTGAATTAGAAAAGGATTTCCTGGGATCTTACCAAAGACATCTAAAAGACACTTAATTTAAATCGAAACACTTTCTTTCATACATACTCTCGCCTTCACTTATTCCTTGGACAAACAAATGTCCTAAACTCCTCTTGTACGCCGGGTCTGTCTGAATCAAGCTTCATGACGGGCCAAGCTATGCCACATGCTGAGGATTCGATAGGAAGAAAGAAATTCATTTGCTGTCTTTAGAGTTGGCAGTTCAGTAGAAAACACAAACTTAATCACTTAATCACTTAACTTCCCGTTAGTCGTCGATTTGCTCGAGCAGGCGCCAGTAACATCTCCATTTGTCCCTGTCACGTGCTAGTGTAGCCCAGTGGCATCTGTTCTCTCTGGGAACATGAAGAGCCTCAAACCCATCGTTCATGATCTTGACGAAGAAGTCTGACCATCTGGTAGGTGGTCGGCCACGCGGTCTTTTGACATCCCGTGGAATCCAGTCAGTAACAGCTCTAGTCCAACGGTCGTCTTAAATCTCATTACGTGACCAGCCCATCTGATTTTTGACACCTTGGCAAACGAGACAGCATCCCTGACTCTTGATCGTCGACGGATGTCGGAACTCCGGATTCTAGAAAACACAAACACTTAAAAAAAAATTGTATCCCCAAAAAGAGATGCATGATGGGAAAAACGCATGTCTAGAGTAGCAAACATAGAACTTGATCTGATCAGAAAGGCATTGGAGGGACATAAAACTCGAGAACAAAAGACAGGCTGAGTCAGCTGGAGGGCACTGCAGGTTTCAACTGCTCACTGTCTTTCACCACAAGGAGAACAGAGCACAGTGTGTGTTTCAACACAGTGAAATCATCCAAGTTCATTTAAGCTCCCCCCTAGGTCTGCAGCGTGAACAAAGGAAGAGAACTAGTCATCGGATGAACAGAGGGAGAGTCACAGGGCTTGACAATACCCAGGCTCTCTCTCACATAGGCCGCCGAGGTCCACTCTGTCTCCCTCAAGGAAGGCCTCGCCCCTAGCAGCTGCTACATCCTTGGTCCCACAGCGTCACTTCTGGCAGCATCCTCTCCTTCCCCCCTTTAAAATTGCACCCTGGATTGGACCATTCGGTCTGGAGGCCCGGGTTCCTTCTCATCATCTTGTTTTTCTAAAGAAAAGAATGAGCAGAGGGGAGGGGAGGAGAGAGGAGCAAAGGGTGGAAGGGAAGGCAGGGGTGAAGAGAAGAAAGTTCAAAACAACTTCTGTTTTGGGGGGGAGGGGTCACGCCCACTGGTGCTCAGGGGTTACTCCTGACTCTGCACTCAGAAATTACTCCTGGTGGTGCTCAGGGAACCACATGGGATGCTGGGAATCGAACCCAGGTTGGCCACATGAAAGGCAAACGCCCTTCCCACTGTGCTCTCAATCCAGCCCCCTCAAACCACCTTCTTATTCAAACAGATACCTTCCCACCTCTCTGGTAAAACTCCTTTAAAGTGCCAAACGTGGGACCCAAACATGCGTTGGGTAAGGTGGTTGCATTGCACACAGCCAAGCCAGGCTCACCCCCCAGCATCACATATGAGTCCCCAAAGTCTGGTTGCAGAGCAAAGAGCACGTCCTAAGCACTGCCAGGTGCCCTGCCCACTCACTCCCCACCCTCATCCCCACAAAGTGCTGAATACCTTTATTCCTCACTCCCCGCCTCCTTCCATTCCTGCCAGGTTTGCTTCTGCAACCTCACAGAAACAGTTGTTACCTTGACCAACAATTCCCTCCTTTCTTTCAAGGCCCTGGAGCGCTGCCTCCGTTACTCACCACCTCCACCTCGTCTGACAGGGTTGCCCATGTTTTCCTTGAAGCCCTTTCCACACCAGTCTCCCACACTCAACCCATCCTCGAGTTCGCCTCCTGGCAGGCACGTCCTCCTCCCCAGTCTCCAGTGGCCCACGTTGACTCCACAAATCTCTGAATGTTGGCCTATTTCTAGGGCCTGAGGCACAGCCACTGCAAACAACAGCCCCTCACAAGGTTGAGTCTCAAACACACCAGCTCTCTCCCATACCCAACAGGCATCACTCCTGTCGGACGGCTGTCTTGTGATGATGTGTGGACGATATAAAGAATTCTTGGTTTCCCCCACCCCCCCATCTGTAAGTCTACCTACATACCTTCTTTACGCCAGTAATATCACCATTATACGCAGCCAGGCCAGGCTAAAAAAAAGTCAACCTCTTTTATCAGGCTTCCTTTTCCTTCCCTATGAGGCATAGCCAATGGAACCAAGTAAGAAACTTCCAGTAGTCAGGTCTCCCAGAGAACAGCCTTTTCCCCACCTCCAGAAGTATTCCCATGGCATTTGGTCAGGGCTCACTCCCCATCCTCACCTTCTCAGTCTGGGATGAGGAGCTGCTTTGAAATATCACTCTACAGATGGATGTACACTGAGTGCCAGAGAGTCACTTACTGACGAAAGATCATACAGCGAGAGAACATTCTGGAACCATCCATTCTCTCAGCCACTATCTGACCCCACTGGAGAATTAAAATGGGGTTCCCTGGCAGTAGCCCGTGCCAGGACCACCCCATGTCAGTACAGCCCAACAGCAGAGTAGGTGAATGTCTGGGACACACATCAGTGGGCAATGTCACGTTCCAATGACAATGCCCAGTTGGTACCCGTTGGGAGACACAGTCCAAAGGCCTGACACGGCCTGTCCCACAGCCTTCCTTGCTCCTTTCTCTCAACTCTGCCCCTCGGTCACAACTCCCGAGTGCTGTTTCCATCTCTCCTTGCCGCTGGGCTCAGGTTGCTTCTCTGTGGTCCTCACGCTCCGGTAGGGCATTTGGTTCTTTCAGGTACTTGCACACGAGCATAGTTCACAGCACTACAATGGCTGCCCCATTATTCTGCTGCTCAGATGGGAAGTCCCGACCTGCTCATGGCAAATCCATGGGTGAGGGACTGGGTGTCTGATGTTCCCATAGTCAGTGCCTGAGGGACTGAGTGTCTGACTGATCCTCCTACAGCCCATGCCTGAGGGACTGGGTGTCTGATTGATGCTCCTACAGTCCAAGCCTAAGGGATTGGGCGTCTGACTGACCTTCCCACATGCCTGAGTCTGGTTGTCTTAGTAATGCTCCTACAGTCCCTGAGGGTCTGGGTGTCTGACTGATACTTCTACAGTTTCTGAGGGACTGGCTGTCTGACTAATATTTCTACAGTCCCTGAGGGATTGGATGTCTGACTGATATTGTGAAGGTCTGTGAGTGAGAGACTAGGGTCTGACAGACACTCCTAGAGTCCACGTCTGGGTGTCTGACTGACATTTCTAGATCCAGGTGGTGCTGCGCCATGACCAGAGAGTATTCTTTTTTTTTTAATTTTTATTAGTGAAACACCATGAGGTACAGTTGTAGACTTACAAATTTTTATGCTTGGGTTTCAAGTATACAATGATCAAGTACCCATCCCTCCACCAATGCCCATTTTCCATGACTGAGGATTCTTGAGCTCTGTAAGTGAGGGTCTCGGTCTGAGTCCCAGAGGCCCCTGGCTCACAGAGTCGTCACTGTCTTCCCTCTCCTGGAAGCAGAGCCGTAGACCCCCAGGGCCAGTGAGCTGAGCCTGGGCTTTTGTAGAGAAGGCAGCAGAGAATTCAACAACTCACAACTTTATTAGGAAACAAAAACAAACGTTGAAACACCATTTGACAATCCACAGCAGCCTGAAATTCAATGCTTTTTCTTATCTCTTTTGGGGCTTGGTCCTGGAAGGCAAGGCGGTGCAATGTGCTGGGGGCATAGCTCCCAGCTATGCTTGGGGGAACCCTGCAGTATGGAGTCACACCCAGGCCTGCTACAAATGAAACTTATCCCCCCACCCAGCCCTCCCTCTCACTCTCTTATTCCTTTGCATTTTTCCCCAATCATTTTAACTAATTGGATTTTCTGTCTGATCAGGAGTTCAGAGAAAAGATGTGAGGTACTGCGAACAAGGAGCCTTCCGGCTTCCCCATCCGAGGAGTGGGTGTGTGGATGAGAGAAAGTTTCAGGGGGACACACGAGAGCGTGGGCTGAGGCCCAAGAGCACAGACAGGGCCTTCAGGTTCCGGGGAGCAGAGCACCCCAGCGACAGCTCCAGGGGGGGTTGGCTTGAGAATCCTCTAAAACGTGGGGGACAAGAGTGGGGAGCCCTCCCAGCCAGTCTAGGCAGGAGGAAGGGAAAAGAGCAGCACCATCAAAGAGCACCATGGGAAGACTGGCGTGGCCAGAAACTAAGCACCTTGTCGGCCTGGTGACGCATGAGAACTTGAGGGTCAGGAGATGGTGCCAGCCAGAGGGGCTGGTCACTTAATCACTTAATCACTTAACTTCCCGTTAGTCGTCAATTTGCTCGAGCGGGCGCCAGTAACGTCTCCATTTGTCCCTGTCGCATGCTAGTGTAGCCCAATGGCATCTGTTCGCTCCGGGAAAATGAAGGGCCTCAAACCGATCGTTCATGATCTTGACGAAGAAGTCTGACCATCTGGTAGGTGGGCGGCCACGCGGTCTCTTGACATCCCGTGGAATCCAATCAGTAACAGCTCTAGTCCAACGGTCGTCTTTAAATCTCATTACGTGACCAGCCCATCTGATTTTCGACACCTTGGCAAATGAGACAGCGTCCCTGATTCTTGATCGTCGACGGATGTCAGAACTCCGGATTCTTTCTCTCATTTGAGTGAAACGTGATATTCCAAGCATAGCTCTTTCTATTCTTCTTTGGGAGACCTGAATGGCGTTCTCATCTTGTTTGCGTAGGGCCCAGGTCTCTGAGGCATATGTTAATGCAGGAAGAACAGTGGAATCAAAGAGATGTGCCCGGAGCCAGAGGTTCTTCGTCCTCTTAGCTATTTCTTCGACGTTCTTGAAGGCGTTCCAAGCCGCTCTCTTTCTCCTGCACAGCTCGGGTGCCAGGTGATTTGTCATGTTGACCTCTCGACCTAGGTACACATAGCTGTTGCATTCGGAGATGGTCGTTCCATTGAGAGCGAATGGGGTGTCAGGAACAAGGCTGCGCAGCTCGGGTGCCAGGTCATTTGTCATGTTGACCTCTCGACCTAGGTACACATAGCTGTACCAAGGCTGCGCAGCTCGACCTAGGTACACATAGCTGTACCAAGGCTGCGCAGCTCGGGTGCCAGGTCATTTGTCATGTTGACCTCTCGACCTAGGTACACATAGCTGTTGCATTCAGAGATGGTCGTTCCAATGAGAGCGAATGGGGCGTCAGGAACAAGGCTGTTTCTCATAAACATTGTCTTCGTAAGATTCAAAGAGGGGCTGGTCAAGTGTAAAAAATCTTTGAGGGTGGCCAGGGAGAGGCCCCAACAGCTCTTCTCCTAGCTGCCTGCGTTCGGGGTGCCCCGGGCGCTCACCCAGCTGGGCCTGCCCGGGCCATGGGGCAGATGGTGGACGAAACGAGGGTCAAGCCAGGGGATTGATCAGTTGCCATTTATTCCATTCTCGCCATGCGCCTGCCCCAGTCTCTCTGAGCCTCCCATTCTCATCTCACCCTGCCTCTCATTCCTGTTTACTTCTGACTCTCCTACTCATCTCTCTGCTCCATCTCACAGCCTGGGCTCTCTCTCTCTATCTCTCTCTCCATATGCTTGCTCCTGTATTCTTCTACATTCTTCCCTCTCTGTCCCCCTTGCTAGTCTCTCCGAAGTCCATCATGCGGCCTTGCTTTCTCTCTCTCCAGCTCTCTTGCCTCTCCAACTCCCCCATCTCTCCAGGCTGACACTGCACCCAATCAGGTAGCCAAATCAACACAAGAAAGCCCTTCCTGAGGGCCACCAAGTTCAAAGGGAACACCACCTAAGATATTCTAAAGCCCTTGCTGACTGCCCAAGGGCAAAATGCCTCCTAAGGTGTTTTTCTCTTTCCTCAGTCCAATAACTATCAGCATATCAGTACTAGTTATTTTTGTATGGACACAGTAAGAGAAAACATTGAGGCTTGTAGGGCAGCTCTCCTGGGAACATCTTGCCACAGACTCAGACTACAGCACTCAGGCCAGGTTAATCTTTCCGGACCCTAGTGGGGTCCAAATCTAGTTATTACTTTTTGGATCATGACAGCATTTGTCCATGACCAAGCTCTTAACTTATAGTTAAGCATCATGACACTTTAGCCAGGCCCGTCTCGATGCCAAGGTAGCACATAGCTTACCGCTTTCCCTGGTTCCATCCAGTCCCTCGTCAGGACCCTGCTTTTGAGGGCGCTAGGAAGTAAAGGCAGCTGAGGCTTAGGTGAGAGAACAGATGCCCAGGAGGGAAATACCACTGAGTCACATAACAATAGCATACTGTCTTCTTGTATCCATACAAAAAGGACATTGCTCTGAATAAACTTAGCGAAGGATTTAGGGAAAAGAGAAAAACAATATTCACAAGTCAACAGAGCACAAAGAAGGAAGTTACAAAGAAACAGAGAGGAATGGGAGGACCGTGATGGGAGCAACCCAATATACCTAAACTACCTGAGGTTATGCAGGAAGGACAAAACAGTGTTACCCTACAGTCAAGCTCAGAATGGGAGTAGATGTGGTTCACTCCTATTCAGGGAGAGGAAGTAGCTGAGCTGTAACAGACTCTACAACCACCGGTTTGTCTGGACTAGGGAAGCCTCTTGGACAGTTGTTTAACCGGGCCGAGATCTCCCCAGAGGAATCACACAAAGACAAGTTGTGATGCAATAAGCAAAGGGTCTTTATTGGCCACCTCGAGCTAGGGCCCTCATCCAGCCCACTGACACAATGGCAGCCCTCTTGGAACAAGTGTCCCCAAGTCTTAAAAAGTGAGGGGCTTTTATACCATAACATTATAAAACAGGAACTTTCCAAGGACCGCCCTTTTGGCCACACTCTGAGGGGCCTTCCACTTCTTGTACTTAGCTGATTGATTATAAGTTGGAGTTACATAGGGTTGCATAAGTTACATAAGGGTTATATAGGGGGGCTTCCCTACCTGCATCTGATTGGTAACCCTTAGTTGACCTCACCATGGCTATCTCACTTTGGGGAAATCATGACTCAATTCCAGGTATCTGGGCTCAGTTCCAGAGATTCTGGAGCCAAATCTTAGGCCTAGCTTCTTCTGGCTTCTTTATGAGCCTCTCATAGCACTGCCTTTGCTTCTCCATCTCTCACATCAAAGAGAGAAAGCTGAAGGGGCCTCTGAGTGAACTCACAAAGAGCACAAGGCCGAGGGACTGGCCCTGAGGAGAGGGAAAAACGGGCCAGACACGGGGCCTGAGGAGGTAAGGGGGCCCAAGAGACACAGCACGGGTCTAACGGTTCCTACCACCCCAGCCAAGAATCGAAACAGCTATTGTGAGAAACCGTTAGTAATAGCACTGGAAACCACAGAATCCCGATGTTTGTTTGGGGGTCAAACCCAGCGGTGCTCAGAGCTTACCTGGCAGTGCTCAGGGAGTCCCAGGAGGTGACTGAGTTTGAATTCGGTTGGCCAGATTAAGGCAAGTGCCTTACTCACTGTTCTATAAATTTGGTCCTCATAGACTCTCATTTTTTAAATTATTTTTTGAATAATATTTCCCTTAAATAGCACACATTCATTATTCCCTAAAAATGGGAAATATCTAGCAGTAGAAGAAAAATCACTGTCACTGTCACTGACCTCCGGTTGTTCATCGATTTGCTCAAGCAGGCCCAGTACCATTGTGAGACTTGTTACTGTGTTTGGCATATCAAATACGTCACGGGGAGCTTGCCAGGCTTTGCTGTGCGGGCGAGATACTCTTGGTAGCTTGCCGGGCTCTCCGAGAGGGGCGGAGGAATCAAACACGGGTTGACCATGTTGGCTGCGTTCAAGGCAAATGCCCTACTCACTGTGCTATCGTTCCAGTCCAGAAGGAAAATGTATTTACAAATTCTAACCCAACTAAATAAAAAAAGAAAACCCAAAAGACTCTAAATTGTTTCCAGGTGCTAAGAGTGGGCAACAGTGGGGAGAGGAGGAAGAGAATCGGTGACTGGACAGGAGGGTCTGAGGTGGTGCCGGGCCACAGGTGAGGAAAAGCTGAAGTGATGACCCCCTTGGTCATCACGCTGGCCCACCGCTGGCCATGAGGGTGGGGGCTGGACAGAGCCCACACAGCTCCTACAGCTGAGCGAACGCTAGCTGGAGAAGGACTCAGACGGTGAGCACTGCTCCTGGAGCGTGGACCATAGACTCACATCTGGAGTGTCCCAGCGAGCTGCACAAGCCTCTACCTCTACGGTTCTGCCGTGGAAAGCGTGAACGGCCCCATCGCACCTCAGCGAGGTGGTCCCTAGAAGCACAGGCGGCGTGACCCGTGTTCTGGCAATGTGCCAGGTTTCACAGCGATGGTTGTGGCTTGACCTTTGACGGTGCTAAGTGCACAAGGCGAGCCAAGATCAGAGATTCCTGATGCTGCCATCACGGGGATGAGATTTCTGGGGAAAGATGCTTAAATGAAGCCCCCAGACACTGAAGAGAGAAGCTGGCAGAGGCACGGGGAGCACAGAGCTGAGAAGGGAGATGAAGCCACAGCAGTGAGTAGAGAGCCAGGAAGCAGCTTCCCGTAGGCCCTCCCAAATTGATCTATCCCCCAAAGCAGGGACATGAGTAGCCCAAAACCAAAAGTGCGGGGGGGTCCGCCAAACCACTCTCCAGCCTGCAGAGGTGGCCCTAGGGATTGATCCGTAGGTGCAAGGAGGGACCAACCGAATGAACACAAGACACAAGAGACAGAGTGCAGTTTAGAAACAGAGAGAAAAAGGGACAGAACTTTATAGAGGGCTACAGGCTGTTTATATAGGGTCCGGGGCAGCCCAGTCAGAGCAGAAGCAATATAACCATACATGGTAAGGTCAGCCACAGGGGCTTTACCTAGCATTCAAGGTAGACATTTGTACATCAAAGGGTCTTATTGGCAGTAGCTGCATCCTGAGCTTTACATTTGTATATCAAAGGGTCTTATGGCAGTAGATGCATCCTGGAGGTCACTATAGATAAGGCCAGATAAGATAACTGTCAGCCTGATGTATGTGGCTATAGATCAGGTATCCGCTGAGGTCAGAAAGTCCTGGGAGACTGTCACCAATGTCTGCCCTAAGCAGTTCCTAATATGGGAACCACGCCAGGGTCTATGAGAGGGCTCTTGGCTTCCCACACAAAAGCATGACAAAGCAATTTAAAATAATAAACACCCCAACTCAGAGTCCGTCCCTGGAAAGACACCGACAGACCTTAACATGCACTCCCAGGTGGGACTCACCGAAGGCCGCGCCAATGGTCTCATCTGGCCCCTGGGTTTACACGGGGAGGATTAGAAAAACATGCACCATTGTACACAACAACTACCAAAAGTCTGTTAAATAATGAATGGCAGACGCAGAGCAGCAAGTGGAAAATAAACCCTTCTAAGAGCAGAAGGAAGAAAAGTCGTGTTCATAAAACTTAGAGAAATAAAAGAAAAGATTGTATCCATGAAACAAAAACAGAGCTATTACACAGATCAAAAAGGACAAGTGAAAGTCCAATGTGAAGATGAAAAATCAGAAGGAACTCTGGAAAATAAAAGTCAGGGAATCACATGCAAGAGAGAGAGAGAACAGAGATGAAGGCTCTTGCCTTCCATTCGTCCTGTCCAGTTCAATCCCCAGCCCTGCATGGTACCTCGACACCCCACCGCCCCCCCCAGTACAGAGCTGAAGAAACCCCCCAAGCATCACTGGTGTGGCTCAAACCCCACCCCATCCCCAAAAGAAGCAAGAAAATCTCCCAGAGAGGAGAGCAAAAAATTAAAACATTAAAAAAAATTAAATGTAAATATAAAGAGAGAGAGAGGAAAACATAAATAGGAATAGGAAGACAAGAACTTCAGAGAGAGTCAAGAGGTCCACAGCCAAACAGCGATTTCTGGCAAGAGGAAATCAAGAAAGGAGAGGGAAATTACTGACGGACAAATTCAAGAGATCATCCTCCAAATTCCAGTAGGCAGGGGTCACACCCACCAACTGGCCCCCTGGCGCCGTGTAATCCCATCAACGGCCAAGACCCAGAGACTATAAAACCCAGCTCCTGGAAGCATGTGGCCGCATTTGCGGCCGTGCAACATCTTATTATCTCATTCTTATTTTGGACAACCTGGCAGGCTACCGAATGTTACCTGCCCACACGGCAGAGTCTAGAAAACTCCCCATGGTGTACCCAATATGCCAAATACCAGTAACAATGATGGGTCTCATTCTCCTAACTCTGAAAGAGCCTTGAATATGGCACTTTTTTAAAAGTCTCAGGGCTAGGATGTAGGAGACGTTACTGAGGCCTGCTTAAGGCAATCGACGAACAGCAGGATGGTCGTGATCGTGATCGTGAAATTCAAGAGAATTAGCTGAAGAAAAAGGGTGTGGTCATCTGGCTACTGCTCTTTGGTGTTGGTGGATTTGGTTGCATTGTGGAGCCCCACTCGGCAGAGCTCAGGGTCACTCCTGGAGATACCCGGAGGACCCCACAGTGCTGAGGCTAGACCCAGGGGTTTCCCCATGCAAAGCGCTCCATCCTCTGAGCACTGTCCCCGACCCCGCCATCTGGACTGCCAAGGGTCCACCCTGCACGGGCAGCACACAGCAAAGGGTCAACACCAAAGACCCATTTCAGAACACTGAAAGGAACGAGCAAATTTTACAGATTCCCAAAGAGGAGAGAAGCACGGGTCACATACAAGGTTTCGGAGATCAGGATCACAATGGCCTTTGCTTTCTTTTCTTTTATTATTTGGGGGAATGGGGAGGGGTCTCGGAGGGGAGGCTACACCCAGCAGTGCTCAGGGATGACTCCTGATAGTGCTCTGGGGACTCTAGGTGGGTACGAGGGGTGCAAACCAGGGTTGGCTAAGTGTAAGGCAAGTGCCTCCTGCACTCTCGTCCTGGCCCTGCATTTCTTCTCTATTTTTTTCCACAGACTTCTTTTATTTTTTTTTATTTTTTAATTTTTATTAGTGAACCACCATGAGGTACAGTTGTAGACTTACAAATTTTGTGCTTGGGTTTCAGTCATACAATGATCCAGTACCCATCCCTCCACCAGTGTCCATTCTCCATCATTTACATTTTTTTTTAAATTTTTGTTAGTGAAACACCATGAGGTACAGTTGTAGGTACAGTTGAAACTTTTTGTGCTTGGGTTTCAAATGTACAATGATCAAACAGCCATCCCTCCACCAGTGCCCATTTTCCACCACCACGGGTCCCAGTATCCCTCCCATCCCCAACCCCCCATCCCACCCTGCCTCTGTGGCTTTTTTTTTTAAAGCACCGTGAGTTACAACATCATAGTTGGGTTTTTGACATGCAATGCTCCATCACTGACCCCACCACCACTGTCACCCTCCACCAGTGCTTCCTGGCTCACTCTCCAACCCCTCACCCCAGACCCAGTCTGCCATCTGACAGGCTTCTTTTAAGTTTACTTACTAAAGTTTGGGCCTCAACTGGTTAAAGAAACTTTGGTGCATCAATGGATACACAATGGAATTGTGTATACACAATGGAATACTACGCGGCTGTTAGGAAAGATGAAGTCATGAAATCTGCTTATAAGTAGATGGTCATGTAGAGTATCATGCTGAGTGAAATGAGTCAGAAAGAGAGGGACAGACATAGAAGGACTGCACTCATTTGTGGAGTATAAAAATAACATGATATGAGACTGACCCCCAAGAACAGTAGAGATAAGGGCCAGGAATAATTGCTCCATAGTTGACAGCCTGCCTCACAAGCTGAGGGAGAAGGCAGCTGGGATAGAGAAGGGATCACTAAGTCAATGATGGTTGGAGGGATCGCTCGGGGATGGGAGATGTGTGCGGAAAGTAGATGAAGGACCAAATGTGATGGCCTCTCACATTTTGCAAACCATAGTGCCCAAAAGTAGAGATTATGGTGGGGGGGTGGGGAATTGTCTGCCAGAGAGGCAGGGGGAGGGGTGGGGTGGGGGTGGGGATACTGGGGACATTGGTGGTGGAGAATGTGCACTGGTGGAGGGATGGTTGTTCGGTCATTGTATGACTGAAACTCAAACATGAAAGCTTTGTAACTGTATCTCACAGTGATTCGATAAAAATAATTTTTTTTAATTTTCTAAAGTTTGGATCTCATGATTTCAGAATTGTGGGGTCTGTGGATTGGGTATTTAACTCTTTCATTCCTTAAAAACACGAATGTGGCTAAATCCCCTTGACCCCTGCCCCCATTACTCTTATGCATTTCTTCTGCCCTTCCCTTCCCTTCCTTTCTTTTCTTCTCCTCCCTATACTCTGGGGCTGGGAGTGATCTAGGTTTCCCCGCTTTAAGTCACTGCATTTCCTCATCGGTTCCTCTCAATACCTTTACCATTAGTATAATTATATACTATATAACTAGATAGCACAGCAGTAGGGCGTTTGCCTTGCACGCAGCCAACATAGTTGACCTGAGTTCGATTCCTCCGCCCCTCTCGGAGAGCCCGGCAAGCTACCGAGAGGATCTCGCCCGCATGGCAGAGCCTGGCAAGCTCCCCGTGACGTATTCGATATGCCAGACACAGTAACAACAAAGTCTCCAATGGAGACGTTACTGGGCCCGCTCGAGCAAATTGATGAACAACGGGAGGACAGTGACAGTGATTAGTATAGTTCGGATCACATAGTTCCTTACCTAGATAGTGGATGAAAAGGACAAACTTAAACATCTTCAGCACCACCCCAGGCAACGCCTTCCGACCTGCCCGCTTCCTTCCTGTCTGCCCCTGGGATATTCAGGTTGAATTTCCGACATTGCTAGGAAGAACCTAAATGGTGAAATCCAGCTAAAAGTGCCTTAATACAGAAGCAGGTCCATGCATGCCTGCTCTGTGTCGATGGCTTTTAGAATCCTTTGCCTCCTCCCAGGACTGGACCCCAGCAGAGGTGCAGGGGCAGGAGAGGGCCGGGGGCAGGGGGGCAAGGGAAGAACAGCAGGTGGCCCTCCCCCCTCTGTCCACGGGCCCTTCCCTTCAGCGGGCGCCGTCAGTTGAAACTTGAAATCCGTCTGTGAGAGCGGGAGTTCAGATTAAAGCCAAGTACAGCAGCGTTGTTTCAGGATCATTCGAATCTTCAAGCTGTGCTAAGTGCCTTTTTGCCTCCACACTTGAAAATCACGACGCTTTTCAGTGTTTCTATTTGAGGGCGAAATGGTTTAGGTGATTATAGAGGAGAGTCGCTCGTCGATTTCGATACAAATTCCACTCCTGTTTTTAATGCGAAGATTCCAGAAGTCTCTTTAAGAGATAATTTACGTTCCCCTGAGACAGTTTTATTTTAGAATCATAAAATCTCCCGAGCTTCCCAGAGAGGAAAAAAAAAGGGGGGGGTGTGAGTGTGGGGTATTTGGGGGAGGGGGGTGATATTCAATGATATTCAGTCAGAGAGCTAAGAGCGGTGCCCTTGCCGGCGGCCAACCAGGCTCTCCCCCACATTCTTCGAGGGGAGACGGGCACTGCAGGAGGGTGCTCACTGGCCACCCTGGCCAGAGCTCCGTCCAGGTGAGACGCCATAGACAGGAACCACTCTGGATCCCTCAGGAAAAAGGCCACTTGCCCGATACTCACTCCACTGCACTGCAGTGCCATCTGCACGTCTGACCAATGCCAGCCAAGCATCCATACCTGGATGTGTCCACACTGTTACGGGTGCAGGGGACCAGCAAGAGTCCAAGCTAGAAGAGAAAGAAGCCCCGGGACAGACAGGCCGGGGACAGTGGTGCCGAGAGAGGGAATTGTGTGCGCATCTGACTGTTCTAGAGAGAGCAAGGCAGGGGCTGGAGAGATAGTCCGGGGTGCAAGGCATTTGCCCTGTGTGCTGTGGACCACCCCAGTTCTACCCCTGCGATCACAGATGGTTCCCTGAGCATCACCCTGAGGGACCTGTCAGCACAGAGCCAGGCACAGGCTCTGAGGACTGCCAGGTGTGGCCCCCAAAGCCCGGTCACGGTCACAGTCACGGTCACGGTTCTCCCGTTGTTCATCGATTTGCTCGAGCGGGCCCAGTAACGTCTCCATCGTGAGACTTGTTGTTACTGTGTTTGGCATATCGAATACGTCACGCGTAGCTTGCCAGGCTCTGCCATGTGGGCGAGATACTCTCGGTAGCTTGCTGGGCTCTCTGAGAGGGGCGGAGGAATCGAACTTGGGTCAGCCATGTTGGCTGCGTGCAAGGCAAACGCCCTACCACTGTGCTATCACTCCAGCCCCAGCCTAGTCCCCTCGCTCCCAGGCTGCCACCATCCCGGTGGGCCTCCCCACCACTCAGAACATCCCCTCAGCTCAGGGTGCCCCATCCTACCTCAGTTAGAGCCCTCACACCTACCTCAGGGGAGCTGGCTCCCCCGGGCCCAGCCCCATCTCCTCCACCCCCTGAAGACCTGGGCCCAGCCTTTGAGGACATGGAGGTGGTGTCAGGACTGAGTGCTGCTGACCTGGACTTTGCAGCCAGCCTTCTGGGGACTGAGCCCTTCCAGGAAGAGATTGTGGCTGCAGGGGCAGCGGGGAGCAGTCATGAGGGCACAGGAGACAGCTCAGAGGAGGAGGCCAGCTCCACTCCCCGCTATGTCCACTTCCCTGTGACTGTGGTATCTGGCCCAGCCCTGGCCCCGGGTCCCCTCCCTGGAGCACCCCGCATTGAACACCTGGACGGAGTGGATGATGGCACAGACACTGAAGCTGAGGCGGTCCAGCAGCCTCGGGGCCAGGGGACACCTCCTTCAGGGCCAGCAGTAGGCCGGGCCGGGGTCACTGGGGCCTCGGGCGACAGGGCCTGACCTCCCGAGGACTTGCCCCCAAAGCCCACCAAAGAGAAATCCATTGATAGAAGAAAGTCAAAATAAATGTAAGTCCCCAGACAGTGGGGAACTAAGCTCAGAGATGAAGACAGAATTATCAGGCGAGACTCTTCGTGGGTCTATTAGAAGTAAAAAATATAAAAAATAAAAAAATAAAACAAGGGTGAGAGAGAGAGACGGCTCAGTAGGCTAAGCGCAGGCACTCAGCTAAGCCCTCGTTCCACCCTCAATACCGCAGGGTCTCCCCAGCACTACGGTGGAGAAAAGATTTTTTTTTTTTTTTTGCTTTTTGGGTCACACCCGGCAATGCTCAGGGTTACTCCTGGTTCATGCACTCAGGAACCACTCCTGGCCGTGCTCAGGGGACCATATGGGATGCTGGGAATTGAACCCGGGTCGGGCCGCGTGCAAGGCAAACACCCTGCCCGCTGTGCTATCACTCCAGCCCCTGGAGAAAAGATTCTGCCCCAATATGTGCGTGTTCATCCTTCTGGTCTATCTCTGAAGGCAAGAAGACAGGCAGGCGGGAGAATGCCCAGTGCGTACACACGGCCTCCAGGGCCCAGGGATTAAGCAGAACTGGAACTTTCGAGATTTGGAAATGCTCAGAGCAGGCTTCCCTTTGGATCTCATGGGGACCCAGAGCACAAAGGCAGGGAGCAGCGCCTGGAAACACAGACTGCTGGAAGCAGGACTGGTCAGCTCGAGAGAAATGCAACAACCCCCGAATAATCCATCCCAGTGACAAAGGAGGCTTCGGCCTGCCAGATACGGCCTGGTCTGGTCTAAGATCTCCCCTGACCCCTCTCTGGGAGAAAAGTGAATCCGACAAACAGGGTCAGGCTAGGGGTACCACAGGCAGGCTCTGACCCCCCTGAAGCCACAGACACTCATCAGGCCAAGCAACAACAAATATTTGGCTGGCGTTTCTCTGAGTCCTGAAATCCAACCACCACAAATGAGAAGACATTGATCCTTGCAGATTAAGAACCCCTGGGGCTGGAGTGACAGTACCGTGGGTGGGGTGTTTGCCTTGCACCCGGCCGACCCAGGTTCGATCCCCAGCATCTCATATGGTCCCCCAAGCACCACCAAGAGTAATTCCTGAGTGCAGAGCCAGGAGTAACCCCTGTGTATCACCAGGTGTGACCCAAAAAGAAAAAAAAAAAGAACATCACCCTACTCTGGATAGAGGAGAGGAGAGGAGAGGAGAGGAGAGGAGAGGAGAGGAGAGGAGAGGAGAGGAGAGGAGAGGAGAGGAGAGGAGAGGAGAGGAGAGGAGAGGAGAGGAGAGGAGAGGAGAGGAGAGGGGGGGAGGAGGAGGAGGAGGAGGAGGAGGAGGAGGAAGAGGAGGAGGAGGAGGAGCGGAGAGGAGAGGAGGGAAGAGGACAGGAGAGGAGAGGAGAGGAGAAGAGAGGAGAGGGGAGGGGAGGAGAAGAGAGGAGAGGGGAGGGGAGGGGAAGGGAGGAGAGGAGAGGAGAGGAGAGGAGAGGAGAGGAGAGGAGAGGAGAGGAGAGGAGAGGAGAGGAGAGGAGAGGAGAGGAGGAGAAAGGAGGAGGAGGAGGAGGAGGAGGAGGAGGAGGAGGAGGAGGAGGGGAGGGGAGGGGAGGGGAGGGGAGGGGACAGGAGGAGAAAGGAGGAGGAGGAGGAGGAGGAGGAGGAGGAGGAGGGGAGGGGAGGGGAGGGGAGGGGAGGGGAGGGGAGGGGAAAAGTACCAACCATAGAGGCAAGTGGGAGGATGGGGAGGGGAATCGGAACCATTGGAGGTGGGGAATGTGCGCTGATGAAAGGATGGGTCTTGGAACATTGTGTGACTGAAACCCAACCATGAACAACTTTGTAACTGCATATATCACTGTGATTCAACTAAAAAAAATGTTAATCACCTGGGGACACTATTAGAGGTAAGGCCATGACCCGCTTTGAATCCCTGAAACTGTGTCTGATTCCCTGAGCACCCCGACCGGTCACTCCTGACAACCAGGAATAGCCCCCGCTGCTGGTGCAGGCCAAAACCACCAAAACAGCGAAGTTTCAAAAGATCGGAGACAATCATTCAGATCTGAAGCCTGTGGAACAAGGAACTTCATCTCTCTCAGCCCCGTTGTGAACTGTTTGGGGGGTGGGGGGTGCCCCTCTGGTGGTCAGCAGCTCAGGACAGCCCAGGGCTTCGTGCAGCTTTACCAGCTGCAGTGGGAGACCCCTTTGCCCCTCTTTCCCGTCACCGCCTCTCAAAAAGGGGAAGGCAGAAGGCCTAAAAGATACTGGCCGTGGGGGTGGAGCAATAGCACAGCCGGTAGGGCGTTGGCCTAGCCCGCGGCCAATCCGGGTTCAATCCCCAGCATCCCATATGGTCCCCCGAGCACCGCCAGGAGTAATTCCTGAGTGCAGAGCTAGGAGTAACCCCTGAGCATCACCGGGTGTGACCCAAAAAGAAAAAAAAAAATACTGGACGCTGGACATGCTGATAAATCCCTAGGCTGTGAAGCTGTGAAGAACTTGGATTTAAATTAGCTGCCGGGTGTCAGCCACAGCAGAGCCATACTAACGAGGGGACTCCTTGGCCTGATTAAAACCTTCCTTTGTAAACAGGCTCTGCACAGGGCTGGGCCTGGCAGATCCGGGTTCTAAAGGTTAATCTTTACATCAAGAGCATATTCAGCATCCGGGCTGCCTCCGCCAGGAGCCCTGGTTCTCCTTCCTTTGGGAAAGGCACATTCCTTCAGAATGAGAAGGACGAGCCCAGTAGGAATCCATTGTCAGAAACTTCCTGTGTGAAGGCAGGATCACTGCCCCATCTGAGAGTTCAGAGCACAAAGGAAACCCCCTGCATGATCCCACATGCAGCCGGCCCTCCTCCACTGCCCTCCAAGAATGCAAGACACAGGCCTGAGGCAGTCAAGGCAACATCCTACCTGGACCAGCTCCCTTCACTGGTGCCTTCGTGACCCGTTACCTATCTGCCAAGTAAACTCAGCTGGCCAAACGGGTCCAAACAGCCTCATTCTCACCTTCCTCCTCCAGAAGGAAAATAAAAAATGGAGAGAAATAGAGATGCAACAAGCTGAGGGGGGCCCAAAGGGTGCCCCAGGGGGCTCTTGACTTCATCCTCTGAGCTTTAGCTCAGGAAGGATCATCGTTCCAATCGGAGATTTTCACCACGCCCTCATGCCCAGTGAATGGGGTAGGTTTGCTTGCCCAGGGGGTGCTGACACTGGCCGCTACTATGGCCACCAAAATTAGACCTTTGCCTTGTCACAGACAGCAGCAAAAAATAACATCCCTTTGATGCAGGCAGGGAGACAGGTAGGCAAAGGCCCTCGGCAAGGAGACTCAGGTCAACAAAACTTCTGGGAGGAAAATTCTAAGGCTGATCCACCTTGTGGATCCGAATAAGATCTTGAGCAGCAGACCCTGAGGAGATTGGACCCCTCCCCATGGAGAAAATTCCTCCAATACCCTAACTTTAGTGATTTAACCCAGAGAAGACTCCAGAATGTTCCAGACCAAGACAACACAAGAAGAGCCTATAAAAGCCAGCCCAAAAGCCCATTCAAGGCTTTCTCCGCCCTGGGAGAAGCCCACATTCTCTCTTGAATGCATACTCTCTCTCTCTCTCTCTCTCTCTCTCTCTCTCTCTCTCTCTCTCTCTCTCCCTCCACTCCTTAAAACCTTCCAAATAAAGTCTGTTTCACTTCACTGCTTGTCTACTCCTGAAATTCTCTTCTGTGAGCGAGAACAAGAACCCTGGAAACCCTGGGTAGCACCGGGACTGGTTTTTCTCTCTCTTTTTTTTTCAGGTCTTCTAGGTTCCTTTATTGTGTTTCCATTTTTTTTTTAATTGGTGAAACACCATGTTGGCAAAACCCTCCATGATATTGAGGCTAATGGTATCTTCAAATATGTCACGCCATCCCCTCATGCCCAGTGAATGGGATAAACAGAGATAGACAAATGGGACTATCTTCAACTAAGAAGCTTCTGCACCTCAAAAGAAACGGTGACCAAAATACAAAGACAGTCTACAGAATGGGAAAGGATATTCACCGGACTGGTTTCTCTTTCTAAAAGAGCAAATCCTCACTCCAGCCTGAGTCCGTGGCTCCCAGAGAAATTGGGTGGCGGGGATCAACTTCCTTGCCTGGCAGACCAAGCAGACTTCAGGTGTGGCCTGACGACCACCTGGTGTGGTTGGCAGGGCTCAGGCTCGTTCTGAGCAGGGGCTCATCGCAGACTTTCCCAGTCCTAGTCTCTCGAGCTGGACACGGGGAGCAGAGGCAGAGTGGGAGAAGGTGACTGTCTTTCTCTCCTCACAACTCATGTGAGCTGCCCTTGGGGTCCACCGGCATCACCTTCATCAGCCCAACTCTTCCATGACCTCACTCTTCTGGGAAACCAAATTAGTAGGGAACCCTAATCCATTTCTGATGACAAAATAGAAAGAGAGACACACGTGCAAGGAACTGGTTGTGGATTCTAGTTACTTTGGTGGAGTCTGTTTTAGATAACGTACAGATTCTATCTCATTTAATATGGGTTTCCGGAACTACTATTCTCCCCATGTCCAGATGAAATAGACAATAGATCGCCTCCAGACTAAGAAAGAATCAGACCATTCTCCGTTTTCTGCCCCCCAGTTTACTGCATGGCCTTCCTGTACCCATCCCACCTCTGTCCTTCTGAAAGAAAACGCTGCATCAGTGAGGTCTGCAGCGAGCTTGACAGAGTCCCTCCACGCTGGTCTGAGCCCTCAGCAAAGTCCCCTCGGCCACGGCAGAGGAGCCAGACGGCCCAGAACAGGCAGCCGGGGCAGCTGAGAAGGCAGAGCAAAGGGAGCACAGGTGGGGGGCTGGGGAATGAGCACCCCAGGACGTTCTGGTTCTCTTCCCCAAATTCCAACTGCAGCCCAAGGGGATCCCAAGGCCAGCCCACACGGAAGCAGTGAGCCCGCACTCAGGCATGGAGTAAGAAGCGTGACTCATGGGAGATGATGCTTTGGGGAGAAATTAATACACGGCATTGGGAAGAACTTAGGATTCCTTGAATGCACGCACAGGTCTGGAACCCCGTCTGCCCCAAAGAGCTGAAGCAAGTGGGGCCCTGTCACTAAGCTCCATCCCAGGGAGGGCAGTCCCCCCCCCCCCCCATGCCCAGCTGTGAGAGTCCAGTTGCAAAGGATGTGATGGGAGAAACCCAGAGGCTGCCATTTGGGCCAGGGAAACAGGAATTCAGGTCATCTTTGAAGATTACACAAAAAATACACAGATGTGTATTTTTGTTTTTGTCTTTTTGGGGGGTTTGGGGTATTTTTTTTTTTTGGTTTTGTTGTTTGGTTTGGTTTCGGGGGATTTTTGTTTCCTTTTTTTCTGTTTTGGTGTTGTTTTTGGCTTTTTTGTTGTTGTTGTCAAAACCCGAGATTGAACACAGATGTGTATTTTTAAACATTAAAGCAGGAGCCAGAAAGATAGTCCAGTGGTTAAGGCCCTGGCCTTGATGCCACTGAACCCAGTTTGATCTCAGGCCCCACACGGTCCCCTGAGCACAGCCAGGGGAGGGGTGACCCCAAAGCACAGAGCCAGGAGTAGTCCCTGAGTACAGGACTGGGAGCTGTCCCCGAGCACCACTGAAGACAAATGCAGCAAAATAAGTAAAATTACCAATTTATAAAAACATATTTTTAAATGAGCATTTGGCAGGTAAGAGACATTAGGGGAAAAAAAATCAAGACCTTGAACAAATACAGTTGTTAATTCTCAAGTTAGTTCTTAAAGGACAATGAGATCAACTTTGAAACCTAAAGCATTATTCGTCCACCCAAAGCTAAACTGACCAGACAGATCCCTCGAAAGCCAGTGCACACCCTTGTGCCAGGAACACAGCCACAGATGTTTGTGTGGACATATGCTTTCAGCTCTCTTAGGCAGAGAGTTAGGACTATATTGCTGGCCCAGATGTTTGAATGACTGTTTGGAAGATCTACCGAACTTTTCCTAGACAACCAGAGCATTTCAGCAACGTGTGAAGGTTGCAGGTTCTCCAATCATTCCCAACACTTAGTATTTCGCATCTTCCATTTGTCAGAGAAGTGAGAAATCGTATCGTTTTGCAGTTGTAATTTACATTTCCCTAACGAGCAATGGTGCTGGGCTTCTTCTCCTAATTGTACCGAGCAGTCTTTGGATAGATATCTATTCAAACCTTTTACCTTTGACCGGGACTGGTTTTCACTTTGGGTTGTTGAAAATAATCCTGTTTTTATATTGTTCTGTATCTGACAGGATATGCAAATATTTCCCCCTGTGCCGAAGGTTGTATTTTCATTTTCTCTATGGTGTTCTCTGAGGTCCAGAAGTCATCCTGGATGGAGCCGGAGCGACAGTCCAGTGGGGAGGGCTTTTGCCTTGCACCCCAACCACCCAAGACTGAGTGATGGGCACCACAGACAGTCCCAGTACAGCACCAGGAATAGCCCTGAGCACCTCCAGGTAAAAGAAAAACTGAGCTAAACTTTTCATTCTGGGGGGTGACCCACAGCTCCACCTGAGACCCGAACTCTTAGCTCTCTCCATCTCTGGAGAAGCCCAAGTTCTCTCCCTCTCTCCCTCTCCCTCTTCCTCTCTCTCTCTCTCCCTCTCTCTTTTCCTCTCCCTCTCCCTCTTTCCCTCTCTCTCCCTCTTCTTCTCCCTCTCCCTTCCTCTCTCTCTCCCTTCCCTCTCTCCCTTTCCCTCTCCCTCCCCCTCTCTCTCTTCCTCTCCCTCTGTCTCCCTCTCCTCTCCCTCTCTCTCCTCTCTCTCTCCCTCTCTCTCCTTCACTCCCTCCCACTTTCTCTTCTCCCTTTCCTCTTCCTCAAAATTCTAAATGAAGCTGTTTTACTTCAAAAACAAAACAAAACAAGATAAAAACTAAACTTGGGTTGGGGACTGGAGTGATAGCACAGCGGGTAGGGCGTTTGCCTTGCACGCGGCCAACCCGGGTTCGATCCCCAGCAACCCATATGGTCCCTCGAGCACCGCCAGGAATGATTCCTGAGTGTAGAGCCATGAGTAACCCCTGTGCAATGCCCGGGTGTGACCAAAAAAAAGAAAAAAAAAAACCAAACTTGAGTCTGGAGCAATAGCACAGCAGTTTGGGCATTTGTGCACACGGCCGACCTTATTCCATCCCAGGCATCCCATATGGTCCCCGAGCACCACCAGGAGTAATTACTGAGTGCAGAGCCAAGAGGAACCCCTGAGGATCACCAGATGTGACCCAAACAACAACAACAACAACAAAAAGCCCCTAAACTTCCAGCATCAGTCTAACCCTACCACCTACCTGTCTTGTCACACCCGTCGGCCTGTTTAACTGGTGGCAGACAAGTGCCATCCTACCTGTACAAGGCTGTGCTCCACCTTACACCTGCTAAAACCAGCCAAGTGTCAACTAGTGCGTATCTGTGTGTGCCAGTGTCACCCATAGCTAGAAAACACAGCTTGCCCGACTCCAATTCCTCCCCACGGTGGCCGAGACCGCAGGCCCACACAGGGCAGGCTCAATCCACCCCCCGCCCCGCACCTCTCCCCACGGCAGCCCAGAGAACTCAGGTCACATGTCAGCCGCGGAAGGTGGCATTAGTGGCAAGAACACAAAGGAAGCCAAAGGATGCCAGCTGGGCGTGACGCATCTGTACCCGAGAGTGCGTGAAGGCAGCTTCCGAAACGGTGGCGGTCCTGGAGTCAAGCCAGACTGCATGATTCCAAGCAAAGTTATGGGGTGGGGGCAGGGCTGGACGGTGGAACGTTTCCAGCGGTCACTGCTAGAGGTGATTCCTACAACTCTGCATGTTGGGGAACAGTTTCCTGCCCCCGTGTGCCCAGACACGTTGTGCACTGGGTCCAGGCAGACATGGGGCGAAGAATGATGGGCACGCGGAGAAAATCCCTCTGGGAGCAGCTGACGGCTGTTCACCTTATTGCCAGATCCACACATATTTTATAGAGGGTCTCGGCTTACAAGAAAGTCCAATCCCATGCAGTTCAGCACTGTGGGCCTATCACCTCTCCTCCCCTGCTTTGCCCCTGTCCAATCCCCATCAAGGCTAGATGCTGCAGTTATGATGACCTGCTAAGTGTGCGTGACAGTTTCTGTGTCTAGGGCTCCTGTGATTAGGAGGCTGAGTGAGACTCAAGGCCAAACACCTGGTGCTGGCTGACACCCTGTTCTTGCCAACTTTGCCCAGATACTTCTTCTTGCGAGTCTTTGCGTCTGGGCTGCTGTGCAAGGCTGGGTCTTATCTGCGCTGGTGTCTGCCACCAGGCTCCACAACCACACAGTTCCCAGGAAGCATCATCACCTATTCTTTCAGGGCGTGCTTCCATCTGTGGGATGCGTGACTTACTTCCCTGACGAGGTTCTGGATCACTCACAATTCTTTCCATCTGCAGGTGATTCTTCTTTCCAAATTCCCAGCCAGGAATCTCCAATGAACACCACAAAGTTTGAGATCTGTGCTAGACGCCACCCAACAAGATGTGACAGACGGTTTCTCCCATCAAAGGAGCTAAAATTCCGATGTGGCGATAAGACGGTAGTGATGAAGGAAGGAAACTGACTTATCAGATGATTAACATTTTATGCAGGGCCAGAGATGACGCAGGGTCAAGGCACTGGCCTTGCATGTGGCTGACCCTGGTTTGATCCCCGGCACCACATATGGTCTCTTGAGCACTACCAGGAGGGACCCCTGAGCACAGAGCCAGGAGTAGCCCCCGAGCACTGCTAGGTGTGGTCCAAAGACCTACATTAACAAGGAAATAGAACATTAATTCCCCCCCACAAAACAAAAAACTTTAGATGCTGGTCCATTATATCTATGACCAGGAGGACAAAAACGAGAGAAAGAAAAAAAAAAAATATATATATATATAATATTCCTCTTCCCGGAGTCTTTTGGTGGGAGAGTTCTCAGGGGTTACTGCTGTGTCTGAACACAGGAATCACTCCTGGTGGTGCTCAGGGGACAACATAGGATGCTGGGGCTCGAACCCACGTTGCCCGCACGCAAAGCAAATGCCCTCCCTGCTGTGTTATCTCTCCAGCTCTCTCCCCAGGTTCTAAGACTGGCATTCTGACTCCCAAATGTACCACTTAAGCCATCCCTTCCTCTGGCTCTGTTTCAAGCGAATTCTTTGAGCTATGCAGCACCCCATTTCCAAGCCAACTCCCTCTCCTCGGGAGCACTCTGAAAGCCGCAGGAGAACCTTCCCCCTCTTGGGGCCTGCAGACAGCCCAGGCCTAGCAGCGCATTCCTGTACCCGGGCAGGGTCCAAAACAAAGACTTTTATAAAATGCTGCATTTGCTTAAAGTTGCAAAGCTCAATCTCAGCTATCCTATGGACTCCCCCCCCCCCCCCCGCCTTGATACATAAGAAAATATTTGTGTTCAGAGAGAAAAGAACATTAATTAGCACAAGACGCTATTTAAATAATGTGCATCCAAATGAAGGGTGTTTGGAGGATCCTCCCAGGAGGGGAGATGCATGTTGAAAGCAGACTATGGACCGAACATGATTGACACTCAATGCCTCTTTTGCAAACCACAGCACCCAAAAGGAGAGAGAGAACTAAAGGGAATGCCCTGCCACAGAGGCAGGGTGGGATGGGGGGGTGGGGGGTGGGAGGGACACTGGGACTGGTGGTGGTGGAGAATGGGCACTGGTGGAGGGATGGGTATTGGATCATTGTATAATCAAAACCCAAGCACAAAAATTTGTAAGTCTGCAGCTGTACCTCATGGTGTTTCACTAATAAAATTTTTAAAATAAACAAATAAATGATGTGCATTCCCACAGATGTAAAAAACACAAACACACGAAACATTCCTGCTATTGGCAGAAGAGGTGAAACTCCAACCTCAGAGAGGCAAGAAAAAACAAGATAGAAAGGAAACAAACGGTCCAGCAAGAAAGCAACAATTGGGACCCCAACCATACAGAGCACGGGAGTAGGGCTGGGAGTGGGGGTTGTTCTTTTCATTTTTTTTATTGAATCACCTTGAGATATATAGTTACAAAGTTGTTCAACATGGAGTTTCAGTCCAACGATGTTCCAACACCTGTCCCTTCACCAGTGTACACACGTGGCGATCCAGGGTTTAATCCCAGGCAGCCCATAGGTTTCCCTGAGCCTCCCAGGAGTGATCCCTGAGCACAGAGTCAGGAAAAAAGGGCTGAGCATGGCCAAGTATGACCCCCAAAATCAAAGACAAAGAAAGGAAAAGAGGAAGAAAAGAAAGAAAGGGAAGGAGAGGGGAGGGAAGGAAGAGAAAAAGAGGAGAGAAAGAGAAAAAGAAAGAAAGAAAGAAAGAAAGAAAGAAAGAAAGAAAGAAAGAAAGAAAGAAAGAAGGAAGGAAGGAAGGAAGGAAGGAAGGAAGGAAGGAAGGAAGGGAGGGAGGGGAAGGAAGAGAGAGAGGAAGGAAGGAAGGAAGGAAGGAAGGAAGGAAGGAAGGAAGGAAGGAAGGGAGGGAGAGGAAGGAAGAGAGGAAGGAAGAGAGGAAGGAAGGAAGGAAGGAAGGAAGGAAGGAAGGAAGGAAGGAAGGAAGGAAGGGAGGGAGGGGAAGGAAGAGAGAGAGGAAGGAAGGAAGGAAGGAAGGAAGGAAGGAAGGAAGGAAGGAAGGGAGGAAGGAAGGAAGGGAGGGAGAGGAAGGAAGAGAGGAAGGAAGAGAGGAAGGAAGGAAGGAAGGAAGGAAGGAAGGAAGGAAGGAAGGAAGGAAGGAAGGGAGGGAGGGAGGGGAAGGAAGAGAGGAAGGAAGAGAGGAAGGAAGGAAGGAAGGAAGGAAGGAAGGAAGGAAGGAAGGAAGGAAGGAAGGAAGGAAAAGAAGTCTGCGTGTTTAGAAGAGCTTATGTCACTGACTGCAGGCAGGAAGGGGAAGGGGTATGGCCACGGGGCAGAGGCCTTGCAGGTGCCAGGCCCTGAGTTGGATCCCTGGTGCCACGTGCCTGCTCCTTTCAGTGCCACCGTATGTGGAACCCCACAGCAGTAAAATAAGTAACGGCAGGAGAGTACGAGACAGTCCGTGTCCGCCTGGCTTTTAGCTCTGTCTGTGCTCTGTTCAGGAGGGAGAATTGGGTAGCAGCCAATCTTGTGCTGGGCTGGCCATCCGGCCTGCTTGCTTGGAGTCACCCGTTCACATTTCGAACTTTCACCAGAACGTCCATCCTTCCACTGATCCTTCACCCACTTTCCCTAACCGGCCTCTCGGAAGGGGCAAGTTCCAAGTCTGTCCCACTGGGCCACCTGCGCCCAGACAGCCTGCCACGGTGCCGGTCTGATCTCAGGACACAGAGGAGAGAATTGCAGGCCCCGGTGACGGATCCCTTCCAAAGCCCCCGTGGACCGAGGAGACAGAGACAGAGGGCGGGAGGCGCTCTCCTGCCAGGACAGCTGGAGCTTTTCACCAGGACTCGAACCCAGTCCTTCTGGGGACAAGCAGTAAGGGCTGACCCCCCGCAGGGTGGACTTTCAAACACAGCAGGACAGGGACAGCTGACAGGCACAGCAGGTCAGCAGCCTCTGCCCAGGGGAAAGGCAGTGTCCACCTCGCTGTCGGAGTCTCCGTCCAGCTCTGGGAAGGGCCTTGTCCCCTGCTCCCCTAATGGGGTCTGCATGAGGAACAGGGACCGCAGGGGGCCTGATGGAGGAACACAGACCCCAGGGCCGACCCGGCTGTCTCCCCAGGGGCCTGCCCAGGGCTCAGAGCCCCACACCGGAGCACTGAGCCCTCTCGACCCAGGACAGGTGGGAGAGGATGGAAGAGGATGGAATTCTCTGGAACGAAGCTCCAATCGCCTCACTGGGTGTCAGCAGGGGTGCAGACGCGCGTGCCAGGTGCCCCCTGGCGGCCCCACGGCCACTGTGCTTCCAGGGTGGACAGTTGGGCATGGACCAGGGGCGGGAGGCACCTCCTGCACAGGCCCTGGAGTCAGGCCTTGGAGGAGCATAAGGCAGGGCCCAGGAACAGCACCACACAGCGCCAGGCCTCAGCAGGGCAAAGAACCGCAGCACAGCAGGAAGCGAGCCCGCCAGCAAGTCCTGAGTGCAAGGCCAGGCGTGGCCCTGAGCCCAGCCCGTGTGGCCCAAACACCAACCAGCCAAACCAGCAGAGGCCTCGGTTGGGCCCCTGGGCCGGGCTTTGTCTTGGGCGCCGATGATCGATAACCCTTTGGTCTAGACGCACACGGGGGAGACCACAGTTCCCGGCCATGAGCAGGCGCTACAGCCGCCCCAGGGGTGCTGTCCTGCTCCCCGACTCCGGGGGCGATGACCGGGGAGTCAAAACACACTCTGTTCCGGCCACATGTAATACTGTGTACCACGTGCAGTGCTGTGCTCCACATGTAAGATGGTGTTCCATGTGTAAGAGTGTCCCACACGCAATGCAGTGTCCCAGGTATAGTAGAATGTCCCAGGTGTGGTGTAATGTCCCTGTGTGTAGTAGAATGTCCCATGTGTGGGATGGTGTCCCAGGTGTAGTATAATGTCCCACATGTAGTAAGGTAAAAAAGGTAAAGGCCCTCCCGTTGATCGTCGATTTGCTCGAGCAGGCCCAGTAACGTCTCCATTGGAGACTTTGTTGTTACTGTGTCTGGCATATCGAATACTCTCGGTAGCTTGCCAGGCTCTCCGAGAGGGGCGGAGGAATCGAACTCGGGTCGGCCATGTTGGCCGCTTGTAAGGCGAACGCCCTACCCGCTGTGCTATCGCTCTGAGACTATAAAATCCAGATCCCGGACGAGAACAGTGAAGTCTCTGCCCCCGCGCCTGGGTGTTCCTTCCCGGAGTCCCTTGGAGGGGAGCGGGTTGAGCTTTCCTCCCCGCCCCGACCAGGGCTACGGCAGCCGAAGACCTCCAGGACCAGCCACCACCATGCTGAGACCACTCTCCGCACCCATGAAGGTACTGGCAGAGGGACAAAGCCACGCGGGTTCCGGGGCCGAGACCTCCACGCCTACTCGAATTGGAGTCGAGCATCTTCCACCCAGATCCTCCAAATTCCAGTAGGCGGGGGTCACACCCACCACCTGGCCCCCTGGCGCCGTGTAATCCCATCGGCTTCACGACATCTTATCAGAACATCTTTTTATGACATCTTATTATCTCATTCCTACTTTGGACAAACTTGCAGGCTGTCGAATGTAGCCTGCCCACAGGGCAGAGTCTGGCAAACTCCCCGTGGCGTGGCGTACCAAATATGCCAAATACCAGTAACAATGATGGGTCTCATTCTCCTAAAGAGCCTTGAATATAATCTCAGGGCTAGGATGAAAGAGACGTTACTGGGGCCTGCTCGAGGCAATCGACGATTAACAGGATGATGAAATGAAAAAAAAAAAATGTAGTATGGCATCCCATGTGTAGTACAGTATTCTAGGTGTAATAGAATGTCCCAAGTGTAGTATGGTGTTCCACGTGCTATATATTATTCCTCATGTTGTCCAGTGTCCCACGTGGAGCGGGGGGAGGGGCGCAGGAGTGGGATCTCGGGCCTGAGAGGATCTCCCACAGGTGTCCCAGGAAACGCTCTGGGCTCCCCCGCTGGCACTGAAGGGCCTCTGACGGGAAGGGGAAGCACTGGCAGGTCCCCAGGGCGAGTGCTGCCCCTGAAAGTCCTGGGGGTCTCAGGGCCCCTGACGGTCAATCTCAGAGTGTCACTCGCACTTAACCCACCAGGAAAGGGGGCTACAAGGCGGCAGGGCCCCGGGGTCGTGCTGAGGGGACACACCTAAGCTCCTTCTGCTCCTCCCTCGCTCCCGAAGCCCTTGCAAAGCGCACGCTTCTGCTGAATGGCATTGTTAGAGTGCTTTAGGGCCCAGGCCCAGGGGTGCGGGGGTTGCCCCCCCCCCCCATCCCAGGCAGTGCGGGGGCCAAGCCCGGGGCCCCTCGGGCAGAGCCACAGTCGCTGACCCGTTTTCCTGGGCCTGGTGAAGAGAACCCAGAGAACACAACCGGCGGGTGGTCAGTGGCTGAGCCCTTGACCCCGGCGACCGGGTGACAGGGGGTAGGAGGTGGGCAATGCGCCAGGAAGCACCTGGAGGCACTGACCACCACCAGCCGTGACAGTGTCCAGCGGGGCCTGCCCAGGAGGCTGCCGGGCCAAGCCCACTGATGTGACATTGATTGTCATAGTTTCCGGTGAGACATTTGGGAGATTGTACAATTTTTGCAGCTTGGATATTTTGTAACTCCTGGGTTTGGACCCGCACCCCATGGTGCTCGGGGGAGACACTCTGTGCTCTGGGGTCACTCCGGGCAGTGCTGGAGGACCGGGCAGTCCCGGGATCAGACCCAGGGCCCCTGCGGACAGCACCTTCTCAGCCCACTGTGCTCTGGCTGAGGAATTTCACCCCACAGCCTCTCTTTCCACAACTGGGCGGTGTCTCCTCACTAATTTCTTCACTTGTGAAGGGCACAGGGACCTTGGGTGCTGAGAAGTTAACATCAGTCGGCTTCCTCTGAGGGGCTGCAGAGTGAGTGAACAGCATCCCCCAGCCCCTCCTGAGTGGTTCAGTTCCTGCCCCTTCCCAGAGAAAGTACAGGCTCTACTGCTCTGTTTTCTGTTTTTATTTTATTTTGGAGGAGGGGGAAATTTGGGGTTTTTTTGTGTGTTATTTTGTTTTGTTTTGTGTTTTAGCTTTTTGGGTCACATCTAGCAATGCTCGGGGCTTTCTCCTGGCTCTGCACCCAAGAATCACTCCTGGTGGTGCTCGGGGGACCCTATGGAATGCCGGGGATCGAACCCGGGTCTGTCAGCAGCATGCAAGGCAAATAGCTATACTATTGCTCCCGTCCCTACTCTGTGTTCTAGATGTTTCGTTTTCCCATGAGGCTCAAAATCTGCCTTTCTAGGTACTTGAAAGAGTTCCCTTCTACGCTACAATACCCCAGTGAAGGAGGAAGCATGGGTTTCCTTCAAGGCCATATAAGGTCTGCTCAAGGTCTCCCTCCAGGTCATCCAATGCCCTTCAATATTAAGTCCCAGAGACACTAAAGTTGCTTTGGTTGGGGTTGGGTTTGGCAGGCGGGGGGAGTTCTTTAGAGTCTGGGCCACACGCAGCTGTGCTCGGGGCTCACTCCTCCTTCTGAACGCAGGGGTCACTCCTGGTGGCGCTCAGGGGGTCACAGTCCGTGTCAGGGACAATGCACACCTGTGGCCATGTGCATGGCAGGTACCCAAACCCCTGCACCATCTTTCCAGCCCTAAGGAAAGAAGACAGTGTTCAGCTGTTCCAGAATGTTCTATCTCAACGCACACGGAGAAGGTTTCTGAACATTTCTGCCTGCCGGGCCCCTAGGGTGAAACATGAACCCCTGGCCAGAAGGATATTTCCAAATGTGTAAAATAAAACGTACAGCGAGATACAGGCACAAGACGAACTCACTCCAGCAGCGTGAAATCAACCATCAAACTATGTGTGAGTGATTGTTGAGTAACACACTTTTCCATTATTATAAACACCGTGCAACAGGCCAGCGCCCTCTAATGCTCAGTCCCCCTGCCTTCCCGGTGGCGCAGGACAGAAGCTGTCAGGAGGTGCTGGACAGTGGGGGCACTGGTCAGGCACCTGATTGCTCCTGGCGGCAGACGAGGGCACTGAGTCTGACACCTACTCCCAACCCCAGGGAGCGGTGGGCTTCCCAGCGAATTCCTGCTCAGGGTTCCCAGCTCCCCTTGTCTCTCTCCACTGACCTCCAAGCGGTCCCTGGGTCAGGTGGAGAACCCGAGTCGGGTAGGGGAGAGGCCTGGGGGTCAGGGAGAGGGCTGGGGTCAGGCTTCAGCAGAGGGCCCATGCCTTGTGTGTGTGATGCCCTGGGTTCAACCTTCAGAGTCACACACACACACACACACACACACACACACACACACACACACACACACGAATTCCTGAGTTAGAGGGATTTAAGGGCCTGTCTTTTCTTTTTTTTTTTTTTAACGTAGTATTAGGACCTAGGAACTAGCGTGAGGGGATGGCAGTATTCTGCCCTTGCTGATCTCCAGCCCTAAATCCCACCCACCCAGACCCCTCTACCCTGCCCTGACCCCTCTACCCCACCCAGACCCCTATGCCCCAGCCCTAGCTACTGCCTGGAGCAACCCCCGAGGCCCCAAAGCACTGGGGGGGGGGGGGGTAAATTAAATTAAACGTAGAATTAGCTTACTATTAAATGTCAGGTAGAGTGACATCCCTGTATTTAAATAATTGGGGTGACTTTAGTGCTCACATGCAGAACTGCCACTTTTCATACCAATACAGGGTTATCCTTCACATCCACGTCTTTGATGCCTGCTGCCTAATTCGTTAGTCTTTCGAGCTGAGCTTCTGCTCTCCTGGTACAGGCAGGGCTGGGGGGCAGAGACTTTCCCCGCCAGGGTGCCAGCTCCCCGCCCCAGGCCACAGCCGGGAGCACCCTCCACACAGGGCTGGGAGCAGCCCCTGAGCAGCGCCAAACACAGCCTGAGAGCCAACAACAACCGTGACAACGAGTCCCACCATGAGCCACTCAGAGCCTTTCCAAGGCCACCCAGTGTCAAATGCCCCACGCCAAACACCCCACCCCAAAGTGACTCAGAGCATGAGCCCATGGTAAAGGTTGTCAGGTCATTAGCTTAAAATGACCAAGATAAAAATGTATTAAGTTTGCAAGGAGCCTGCCATAATTTTTTTTTTAATTGAACCACCGTGAGCTACAGTTACAAAGCTTTCATGTTGGAGTTTCAGTCATACAATTGATGTCGGTGGGCCCCACGGGGGACTTATGTGAAGCAGGGAGGAGGAAGATGGTCACTTTCTCCCCAACCGCCTCTGCCACCTGGGACCCAGGGTTACTGGGTTCTTGTCTCGCCTCGCAGAAAGGAATTGCAGGAGTCGACAAGCAGTGAAACAAATAGATTTTATTTGGAGGATTTTTAGGTATGGAGGGAGAGAGAGGGAGAGAGAGTAACGTACTCGAGAGAGAACACGGGCTTCTCCAAGGACGGAGAGAGAGCCCCTGCACACATCCTAGCATTAGACAAGAAAGCATGAAAGTCCACATCTCAAGAGGGGAGATGCGGGCGACACACGTGCTCGGGAGCCACATGTGCTCGGCCACGTGGGCGCAAGCAGCACATGGGCTCGGGCAGCAAATGGCGCCCTTCCTTTGTTCAAGGTGGCCTTTATAGGGTTCCTCCAACCTGCCCCCAGTGGCGCTTCTTCCCAGGTAAAACTCCGTTGCTAAGGAGGTTACCGGGGAGGATGGGCGTGGGGATGGTCTTCTCTGAAATTCCTTTCCTGGCCTTTTGTTCCCGCAGGAGCTCCTTTGGGTCTGTTGCTGGAGCCAGGTGAGGGTCTTATTAAGCCTTAATTCCTGTTTTCCTATTTTTCTGCAGGGCTGGCTTTTGTCATTGCTTCGGGAGGGGGCCTTCCCTGTCTACCTGCCTACACCACAATGAGGGAACACCCATCCCTCCAGTGCCCATTCCCCACCACCAACCTCCCCAGTATCCTCCCCATCCCATCCCATCCCACCCCTCCCCCTGCCTCCGTGGCAGACAACTTCCCCCATCCTCCCTCTCCACTTTTGCCTGCCATAAATCTTAATGGTGACAGTTTGCTTCCTGACTCTTGACAAAGTTCCATTATTCATCAAGCTGGCATCGTTTGAGTGGAAAAAACAAGATATTTCAGGGAGCTGTTACTCACTGGAGAAGAGACCAGCAACTGGGCCTTGTAAGAATGATTACTTGTGTGATAGCGCCACCTCCTGGCCGCTTGCCCATCACACAGGAAACTGACAGTCTCTGTTCTTTTGATTTGGGGCAAATCAAGTTTCTTTCCGGAAAAAGGCTGAGATAAGGCCCAAGAGTCAACTCAATGGAACGAAGGCCTGAGTTCTATCCCCAATGTCATATGATCCCCTGAACACTGCAGGGAGAAAAATCCCAAACAAAGTCAGGAGTTAGCCCCTGAGCATTGCCAAATGTGACTCATGAAACTTTTTTAAAATTTAAAAAATAAAAGTTGGGGCTGGAGCGATAGCACAGCGGGTAAGGCACTTGCCTTGCATGTGGCTGACCTGGGATTGATTCCCAGCATCCCGTGTGGTTCCCCGAGCACCGCCAGGAGTAATTCCTGAGTGCATGAGCCAGGAGTAACCCCAGTGCATCGCCGATAGTGACCCAAAGAGCAAAAAAAAATTAAAAAAATAAAAATAAAAAATTTTAAAAATTAAAAAAATTAAAAATAAAAGTTGGTTGAGGGTCAGAGAGGTCATACACCAGACTAAGGTTAAGGCACTTGTACATGGCTAACTCGCGATTGATCCCTCGAACTACATATAATCCTTCAAGCACAACCAGAAGTGAATCCTGAGTTCAGAGCCAGAAAAAAAGTCCAGAGTAGTGCTGGGTGCGGCCCCAAAACGAACCAACAACCCATCACAGATAACACGGTGCTTATGGTGACTAGAGACCTAACTTGCATGCAGTCAGGGTTAGCCGGCACTTGAGCAAATAAATAGGAAATTTGGAGGAGCGGGCTTCCCTTAAAATAGTCATAGAAGAGTGTGAGGGACAGGCCCAAAATGGACCACCACCAGAATTAATTTAGCTTGGCTTAATAGGAACCTGCATTGCAAAATAACTGGTTTTTCTGCCCCTTGAGCAAGGAATTCAGATACAGGTACTCGAAGGGTGGGGGTCAGACCAGATAACCGGATGTCTCTCACAGAGCCATGTCACAAGACCCAGGATGGCCCTAAAAACCAGGACGTTCCTAAGTACTGATGCAAATGCTGATCTTTAAACTATAGGCTAAGCAGTGATGTACCCTTAATTGGATTGGTTAGGAAAGTATCTGTTACCACAAATCTATTGGCTATGAAATGCCCGGGCTCTGCTGTAACGGTCGGTGAGGGCCTACCGAGGATCTCCTTTGAAGAAGTTCGGGGTCTTTACCCAACCTGCCAGACCTGTGTGTCTGTGTAGGCGGTGAGACCCTGGCTAGCCAGTCTTACAATAAACCTTGCTTGCTGTTTGCAGTCTCTTGAGTCTCTTTGTCGTTAAAGGGAGATTTCCATCCGCGCCCTAACAAAGAGATTGTCTATGTAGGAACCAATTTGAGAAACGTATGAATCTATAGACAAAACAAGTGGAATTCACGATGGAAAATTAGGAAGCAAAACTTCCACTTTACAACATAAAACACATGGAAAACGCTAAAGATATTACTAAAATAATTATTAGAAATAAGGAGTTCTGTAAAATAGCAAGATACAAAATCAATATATATATATACATATATATATATATATATATGTCTTCACATTTCTCTAGTCGAAGAATGAGTTGGAGGACATGAAAAGCTAAGAAAATATCTTACCAAAAAAATGCCAACAGAAAAGAGAAAATGCCTGGGAGCAAACGGCACAGCGGGTGAAAAACGTATGCTGAAAACTGTGAGAAACTGTTAAGAGAAACAGAAGACATAAGAAGGAAGAAACGCAAACACATCCCATTCTGTGTTGGAAAAGTGAATGTCCTGAACACAGTCCTGAGACCAATCTACTGATTCGGTTCCCACCGGTCACCACCAGCCAGTGAGATCTGCTCATGCTGGCGACATTTCACTGAAACATAGAAACATCAGCCCTTGTGGAAATGGTTCGTTTTGTTTATTAGAGTGTTGAAACGTACGGCCTTGGTGGACAAAGCCACTGCACCCCACCCCCAATGCACCCCAAAATGTCCACAACCTCTACTACTGTTCTTAAGTCACTTCTTGCTGAAATAATTGAAGGGTTTGGAGGATTTTTGTTTGTTTGTTTGCTTGTTTGTTTGGGGGTCGCTCCCAGCAGGGCCCCACTGCCAGTGAGGCTTCTGGGGGTCACTGCCTGCGAATCCCAGGGGGCATGTCTTCTGGGGGTGGAACCAGGGTCTCCTGGAGAACACGTACAGGTGCTCAGCCCACTGAAGTCTCTGTCTGGCCCTTGTGTTCAAAGCCCTTTCATTACCTGCCAGTCCCGCCCAGGAGACACAAAGCCTACATGGACCCAAGACTAAAAATGTCTGTGGGAAGAAAAAAATATCAAAAATATCAAAACATGTTTTCTGCAGCTCTGTAATTTGCTGCTAATTTCTCGATCACATTTAGCATTCAGATGTAGATTTTTGCTTCAAAGTTGTAAAGCCTCATTAAAAACATGAACAACAAAATATAAAAATGCACATTGTTCAGAAGCCAGTCTTTTTCTGGATACAGTCATTCTGAAAACAGCTGCTTCCAATGCAGTCACTTTTTCTGTAGAACCAAGCATGCTCAGACCTTGGTTGAACAACAACAAATGTGAATACAGAAGCCAGAGAGAGAACACAGCAGGTAGGGTGTTTGCCTTGCATACATCTGACCCTGGTTTGATCCCCAATCCTACATATGGTCCCCTGGGCCTCATGAGGAGTGATTCCTAAACACAGAACCAGGAGGAATGACTGAGCACTGCCAGGTGTAGGCCACACACACACACACACACACACACACACACACACACACACACACGTGGGGCAGGATTAGAGAAAGAAGGAGAAGGAGGAAGAAGAAGGAAGAAGGAAGAAGGAAGAAGAAGGAGGAGGAGGAGGAGGAGGAGAAGGAGGAGAAGGAGGAGGAGGAAGAGGAGGAGGAGAAGGAGGAGGAGGAGGAGGAGAAGGAGGAGGAGGAGAAGGAGAAGGAGGAGGAGGAGAAGGAGGAGGAGAGGAAGAGGGAAGGGGGAAGGGGAGGGGGAGGTAGGAGGGGGGAGGGGAGGAAAGGAGGGAGGAAGGAAGGAAGGAAGGAAGGAAGGAAGGAAGGAAGGAAGGAAGGAAGGAAGGAAAGAAAGAAGGAAGGAAGAAGAAACAGGAGAAGAAATGCAGCTGAGAGGATACTGCCCCCAGCATCACTGGGCGCCAGTGAACTACAAGAGCAGACAGAGGAAGAGGGCCTAGACCTTCTTCCACTCAACACCCCTTTGGCATCTCACCCTGCAGACAAGCTGGAAGCAAGAGGGCTCTTCCTCCTCCTCCTCCTCCTCCTCCTCCTCCTCCTCCTCCTCCTCCTCCTCCTCCTCCTCTTCCTCCTCCGTGCTCCTCCTCCTCCTCCTCCTCCGGGCTGACAGAGCTGTGCTGGCCTCTCTGGGGCCCACACTGTGGGGGTGCGGGGCAGAGTAAGGACATCAGAGCCCGTCAGGGAAGTCCCACCCCCCCCCACACACACCCATCCCCCTGGATGCCCAGGAGAGCGACCAGCATGGGCAGCACGGGAGGCGTATAAATAAATAACCAGGCGTATAAATAAATAACCAGAAAATTCCAAACACTGTATAGTTATTTTTTTCATTTTCTTTTGGGGTCACACCCAGAGATGCTCAGGGGTCCCTCCTGGCTCTGCACTCGGGAATTAGTCCTGGCGGTGCTCAGGGGACCCTGCGGGATGCTGGGAATCAAACCCGGGTTGGCCACGTGCAAGGCAAACACCCTCCCTGCTGTGCTATCGCTCCAGCCCCTACCAGGAAATTCCAGAGAGTGGGTTCCCCCCCCCCCACACACACACACAGGGTCTCAGCCCATGATGGACTCGGAACAGGCAAGCACGCTTTGTTCTGGAACCAAATAGAAGCGTGTGTGGGCTGTGCTTCAGGGCAGAGCTGAAACTGGCCTTGGCCCCGGCAGAAAACACAAGCCGCCCGCCAGGCCAGAGTCCATAGGGAGGACGCGGACAGGGGGAGGGCATGTGCCTTGTGTGACACGGACCCGGCTTTGGTCCCCAGCACCCCACACGGCCCTGCATGCTCCGCCTGCATCGTTGGGAAGATCTTTCCTCTCTCTCTCTCTCTCTCCCCTCCTTCTCCTACTATGTATTCGCACGTCTGTCATATGCTTTACCCAGGTGTAAACACATACTTGAAGAAATGTTTATGCATTGTATATGACCACGACAAGCAAACGGAACGCAAAAGCGTCCCAAAGATCAGAGTTAAAGATAAACAAAGATGCTGTGAGTAACGGAACATGGGAAGGCGCGTGATGGCATTTCATGGAGGGGGAAACCCCAGTTGGGAAGCGTGGAGACCTGCTCCCACGTGACAGTGACCGAACGCACCGTGCAGAGAACTGAAAGATTAAGATATTCGTGTTGTTTTCCAGTCTGGGGTGAGAGGGGTGGAGGGGTGGGAAAGTAGGACTTAGCTTAGCAGCCAAGCACTTGCAGGTGCTGGCAATCCCCAGTACCTGGGACAGGGGGCAAGGGATAAAAAAGCTGGTCTGGTTAGTGCTTCCAGGGATACAGCCCACCCATGCAAGACAAGAGCTCCAGCACGAAGCCACAGGCTGGCCTGGGGTCCCTCTCTTTGTTTTGTTTCCTGTTTGGGGGCCACCCCCAGTGGTGCTCAGGGGTTACTCCTGGCTCTGGGCTCAGAGGTCACTGGCAGTGCTGGCCGTACCAGGGCCCATATGGGTTACTAGGGATTGAACCCAGACTGGCCGCGGCCGAGGCGAGCACGTTAGTCTCTCTGGCCCGCTCTGGGGTCTCTTTTGAGGGCACTAATCTCATACCCCAGGGCCTCACCCTTAGGATCTTACCATGTCCCAAGGGCCCTACATCTCCTACCAGCACCTGGGGCCAGAATTTCAACAACTGGGTGTTGAAGGCACATTTTCTGCTCCTAGCTGTCCACGTAAGACAGGGACGCAGCTAGAAATAGTCCTGTCTTAGGTCCAGTCACGCCCATGCAACTGCCCTCGGCTCAAAGATGAACATGAGACGAGCCACACGTGCGATTTATAGCATCTTTTCTCCTCTGGTTTCTCCAGTGCAGTGAAGTGACTTCATAAGAAGCTGTGAATGTCTACTTCCGAGGTAAAAACCCCCAGGGCCAGAGAGCTGGAGTGATAGTACAGTGGGGAGGGCATTTGCCTTGCACGTGGCTGACTCCCCGGCATCCCGTCTGGTCCCCCAAGCACCTCTAGGAGTAATTCCTGAGTGCAGAGCGAGGAATAACCCCTGAACATCGTTGGGTGTGACCCAAACAGAAAAAAAAAATTCCCCAGGGAACATAAAGTAACAAAATAGGAGACTAACGCCCAAGAATGGCCGAGATTAGTACCAGGAATTTTACTCCATAACTTGGAGGCCAGCCACACATGCTAGGGGAAAAGGGAGCTCAGATAGAGAAGGGAGCACCAAATAAAGGGTGTTGGGAGGATCCTCCCAGGATGGGAGATGTATGCTGAAAGTAGACTATAAACCGAAGATGATTGCCACTCAATGCCTCTTTTGCAAACCACAGCACCCAAAAGGAGAGAGAGAGAACAAAAGGGAATGCCCTGCCACAGAGGCAGGGTGGGATGGGAGGGATGAGATGTGGGAGAGATACTGGGATCCGTGGTGGTGGGAAATGGGCACTGGTGGAGGGAGGGGTATTTGATCATTGTATAATTGAAACCCAAGCACAAAAATTTGTAAGTCTACAACTGTACCTCATGATGTCTCACTAATAAAATTTTTTTAAAAAACTCCAGAAGATGCAGAAACAAACAAACAAAAACTTCCCCAGGACCAGAGAGATAGAACAGCAGGTAGGGTATTTGCCTTGCACATAGCCGACCTGTGTTTTATCCCCAGAAACCCATATGGTCTCACAAACACTGCCGGGAGTAATTCCTGAGCATCACTGGGTATGGCCACAAACCTGAAAAAAAATTAAAACTCCCGTAAACTGAACTCTAGTCTCAAAGCCCAGCGTGGAATCTACAGAGTGGCTTCATTTAGAACTTTGTGTAATGTGACGTAAGCACCTAACAGTTAAACATCGCCTTATCTGACGATGAATAAACACAGGCACAAAAGGCCACTGAGTTCCCACACAGAACAGAGGCGATTCTGCCTTCCCAAGCAGGGGACATCGTGCAATCCTTCCTCTCATGGGGCCACAGAAAGCAAAGGGCACTTGCCTTGCACACGGCCAGCCCGGGTTCTATCCCCGGCATCCTGTGTGGGTCCCTGAGCACCGCCAGGAGTGATTCCTGAGTGCCGAGATAGGAGTAAGCCCTGACCACCGCAGGGTGAGGCCCCAAAACAAAACATACAAAAACAGAATTCTCCTTCTCTCCATGGAAACAAATCGTACAGAGCAAGTCACACATCACTCCATCACTGCAAGCCAATTTTTCTACAACGACTGATGATGAGCTGACGACAGAACAGAACTGGTGAGTGCCTCCACTAAGACCACGTGTGGAAAAACCGAGAGAACAGCCTGGAACACAAGGCGGTTGGTAAGAAGTGCTTATCGCACATCACAGAGCCCCAGGAGGAGCAGGCTCCAGTGCCCTGCACCTATGGCACAGATGTCATGGCTGACTCAGGAGAATCACCCAGGAGGCATAAATATAATCAGCTCCTGTGCAGTTCCTGTGCAGTTCCTGTACAGCTCCTATGCAGTTCCTCTGCAGCTCCTGTGCAGCTCTTATGCAGTTCCTGTGCAGCTCCTATGCAGTTTGCAGTTCCTGTGCAGCTTCTGTTCAGTTACAGTGCAGTTCCTGTGCAGGAATGTTGAGTGACCATGCAGTGGCAAAGCGTTCTCAAAGTGCAGCCAGCAAGAGAGGGTCAAGAGAAGTCGGGATGGTAAGAGTCACAGGCAGAGACTTCGAGGTCACCCCCAGCAGCCCCGAGCAGACCTCTCTCCTGCAGATGGACTCGAAAACCCGCTTTCAGTCCTCATTCCCTATTTTCCCAGTGAGCATCACAGGAAAGCACTCTCACCTGCCAGAGCCCATGTGCTGTGGAGTCTTGTCTGCCCAAAACCATCACCATGGGCAACGAAAAAGCTCCAGAGCCCCATCCAGACCCATCTGGAAAGGAACCGCCACCTGCAGAACCCCCCCTGGACCCAGCATAAAGGGACGATTTCAACGTCCCTTTTTAGGAGCCTGACACAGCTAAGAGGAAAAACCCACGGTCCCTCAGGCTCCGCGCATCACACTCAGTAAAGCAAAATACAAACAGTTTCCACTTCCTTAGGGTTCGGCCAACCATCTTTGGCCGCGTCCCCATCCATGGGGACACGCCAACTTTCCACACATGTTATCTCTTATGTGCTCACACATATGTTAATATGTAAATGTTAGATATATTATACATTGATTTATATCACATCCACTCCTCCACACAGACTCCCGTGAACCACTGGTGAAGGCATCAAGTGGGGGGTGGGGGAAATGTCGTTAGAGGGGCTGGAGTGGTAGTACAGTGGTTAGGGTGTTTGCCTTGCACATGGCCAATCTGGATTCGATCCCTGGTATCCCATATGGTTCCCCAGGTACCGCGAGGAGTAATTCCTGAGTGCAGAGTCAGGAGGAATCCCTGAGCATCAGGGATTCTCCAACAAAGAGAGAAAGAGGGAGAGAGAGAGAGAGAGAGAGAGAGAGAGAGAGAGAGAGAGAGAGAGAGAGAGAGAGAATGTCTTTAGATGCAGGGGCTGCAAACTGAAAATAAGGAGTAGGAAGAGAAAAGCCTGCGAGTGACCCGCGCTTTCCCCTCCCTGTTCTGTCTCCTCTCCTCGAGGGACCTGGATTGGTTGAACAGGTGACCCTAGACCGAACCACAGAGCAAAGGCGTCTGCCCAAGGGTCACATCACAGAAGCCTGAGACCACAAAGCTCCTTTTCCGAGATGCAGTGGAATGAATGTCCAGTCAACCTTAAATTCATTCTGGTTGGCCTCCCATTGGGGTGTGAGGGAATGCCTGATTGTTTATTTTTTGGACTTGGATGACACCAGGCAATGCTCAGGGCTCACTCCTGAGTGTGTGCTTAGGGATCATTCCTGGCAGGCTCGGAGGACCTTATGAGGTGCCAAGGATCAAACCCGAGTTGGATGCATCGAGAAAAAAGCCACCTATTCACTATACTATCTCTCCGTCCCTTGTTTATTTATATTTTAAATTGGATTTTCTTAAAGTGAATTCCACTTGACTTTCAAAGCATCAGGAAACTATCTCATGTAAGTTTTTCCCTGTTTTACTCAAATTCAAATGATTTGGGCATCCCCCCTCCTGAATGGGATCAGGACATACACCCCAAATAACACCTCCACAGCATATAAATTATTTTGAGCTGATGATGGCTTTTGAGTTCTTGAAATCTCTCATCTCCCTAAAAGCTCAGAAGACTTCCCCAAGAAAGTCTTCCTCAAAGACTCCTCAAAGTATTCACTTGTCTTGGCTCCAGAGATCGTACAAGGAGGCACTTACTTGCCAGTGACATGGCAAATAGTCCCTAGAGCACCTCCAGGCATGATTCCTGAGCACAGAGCCAGGAGTAAGCCCTGAGCACCACAGGGTGTGGCCCAAACCCACCCCCACCCCAACACACACCAAGAATGATAGGAAAGCTTTAAGGTAAAGGTAAAGGTAAAGGTAAAGGCCCTCCCGTTGATCGTCGATTTGCTCGAGCGGGCCCAGTAACGTCTCCATTGGAGACTTTGTTGTTACTGTGTCTGGCATATCGAATACTCTCGGTAGCCTGCCGGGCTCTCCGAGAGGGGCGGAGGAATCGAACTCGGGTCGGCCATGTTGGCTGCGTGCAAGGCAAACGCCCTACCGCTGTGCTATCGCTCCAGCCCAGGAAAGCTTTAATGTTTAAAAAAGAAAGGCCTGGCACACTAATCCAGCAGGTAGGGCATTTGCTTTGCACACGGTAGACCCAGATTCAATACCATACGATCTCATATAGTTCCCGAGACCACAAGGAGTAAGCCCTGAGCACAGCTGGATGTGGCCCAGAAATAAAATCCAAAATTTTTCCTTTTTAATAGAAAGAAAGAAAGAGAGAGAGGAAGGAAGGAAGGAAGGAAGGAAGGAAGGAAGGAAGGAAGGAAGGATGGATGAGAGAAAGAAAAGAATTCAGTTAGGGCCCAAGGAGGCAACACTTTCCTTCTGGCCCGCAAGCCTCATACCCACTCTCCTGCTTCTTCCCCACTGAGACCTTTTTTTTTGTCCCCAGAAAGTCATTTGTCCTCTTAGCCCCTCATCCAAGAGGTCATTTGTGTCCCACTAACTTTCTCCTCTTTCCCTTCTAAAATGGCACATGAGCCCCATAGGCCAACGGTCCATTTGAGTAACGAGCCCTAAACACCCCATGTCCATGTCCCTAGGAGGAATCGGTTGTTCCACTTCACCAATTAGTCCTTGTTGGTTTCATTACCAGCCCTGGGTGGGTTTCATGGAACAGCCCTGGGTGGGTTTCATTTTCAAGCTCTCCCTGTCTCACACAAACACACACACACACACACACACACACTAAAATACGGACGGGAGCAAAGAGGAATCACATTCTCTCCCCCACAAATTTCAGGCGGAGACCACATGTGATCCCAAGAACATACAGATTGTTATGGACAACACACACACACACACACACACACACACACACACTCACACACACCCCTGAATGCCCAAGCTCCCACTGCTTCTGTGTGTGCTCGGGCTCTTGCTCTGCCGCATGAGGACCTGACCGATGGGGGAATGCGGGGGTCTCACATGAGGAAAAATGACCCCGGCACAGTACTGGCAGACTTAGCCTTTGAGGTTCACAGTACCATCAGGTGAGGACCTAAGTACTGAACAGTCTGACACAGTTGTCCAAGTGCTGGCAGAGACAGATTCAGTTGGCCCTGGGCTTCTCTGTCTCAGGGCGGGCTATCTGGGTGCCTGAGCTGTTGGTCACTTGAGTGGTCACTCTGAGTGTGGCCCCAGGCAGGAAGGACAGAAGCACCCTCTGGGACTTGATAACACCCCATCAAGACCCCTTTCAATGCAGCACACAGGAGAGGGTGACCCCTGTGCTCGGGTATCAGCAGGTCCCTGGAGGAAAGACGCTCCCAGAGGTCAAGGGAGCTCAGGGAAGGACAACGCCCACAGCAGGGGACAGGCGCCAGGGACCTCCCAGCGGAACCACTGCAGGAGACAGGAAGCCAGGCTGGGTCTTCCGGCTCTGCTGAATGGCAGAGTGGGCAAGGAACCCTGGCACCCACCCGCAGAACCTGGAGTGTTCCGAGTGCCCTCAGCACCATGGCAGAGGAAACAGCTGAGTCTGTGGCACCCACTAGAAACCCCAGCGCCCCTTCCAGCCTCGGTGTCCTCAGGAGGGTCCCAGGCAGGGACAGGCCAGCGTCAGAGCTCAGTCGTGATGCTCACTCTGCCAGCCTGTACACACTGGACAAGCCTCAGTGCCACAGCTTCCAGGCAGCCGGGAAAGGCAGGATAACCCCCACGGGAAAAGCCTCCCTTCCTAACTCCCTGTGCTCGTGAGGATGAAGACCACCCAGCAAAACTTCCCAGAGCGCGGAACCATGGTTTTAAAAAACGGTCACGGCCGCTCCCTGCAGTGAAACGGCTGTTGATTTTTAAATGTTGGAAACCAGCAGTCCTGTGCGACCTCCAGCTGACTTAGGCAGGGAGGCAGATAGGAAGGGCCCCCGTGGCAATGCAATTCCTGGAAAACAGTAAAATCAATGGCCCAAAGCTGTAAAAACTCACCTGTGAGCACAGGAATTAAGGCCTGGTAAGAGTTTTATCTGCAGGGGACTGGAGCTATAGCACAGCCAGTAGGGTGTTTACCTTGCACGGGGCCGACCCGGGTTTGATTCCCAGCATCCCATATGGTCCCCCGAGCACCGCCAGGAGTAATTCCTGAGTGCATGAATCAGGAGTAACCCCTGTGAATTGCCGGGTGTGACCCAAAAAGCAAAAAAAAATGACTTTTATCTGGAGCCAGAGAAGTCTGCACCCCTCTCCAAGAGAAGCTGCAGCAGGAACAAAGGCCAGGAAAGGAATTTCAAAGAGGACCATCTACCACTCCCAACTCTACCCCCTTGACAGCTACCCTAGCAAGGGAGTTTTACCTGGGTAGAAGCCCCCCGTGGAGGCAGATCAGAAAAGTCTGTAGAAGCCACCTTGAGGGGGCTGGAGCAATAGCACAGCAGGTAGGGCATTTGCCTTGCACACGGCCGACCCGGGTTCGATTCCCAGCATCCCATAGGGTCCCCCAAGCACCGCCAGGAGTCATTCCTGAATGCAGAGCCAGGAGGAACCCCTGAGCATTTCCAGAAGAGAAGAAGTGCGTGCAAACGCTACCTGAGCCCACAGCTGCTTGCTGGAAGAAAGAAGAAGATCTTCAGGAGGACATCTCTCTCTGAGAGTTGTTATCAGAAAACCAAACATTCTTCTTTGTTTGAGTTGGAGGCCACATCCGAAAGGGCTCACGCTTCCTCCCAGCTCTGTGCTCAAGGATCACTCCTGGAAGAGCTCGGGGACCCTGTGCAGTGCCCGGGAGCAAACCAATTTCGGCTGCATGGAAGGCGAGTGTCTTAACTCCCAGAGTATCTCTCCAGCCCCAGAACATTACTTTTAGGGTGTTTGGAATCTTACAAGGTTGCCTTGTTTTAACTTTGCTTCGAAGGGGACGTTTATAGCACTAAGACACAAGTTTTCAATAGCCATGAATATTCACAGGAATCCAGTATTGCACAGAAAAGCAGGACGGAGTGTCTGAAGAATGTTTTCAGCACTTCATGGTGGTGGGAAATGGGCACTGGTGGAGGGATGGGTATTTGATCATTGTATAATTGAAACCCAAGCACAAAATTTGTAAGTCTACAACTGTACCTCATGGTGTCTCACCAGTAAAAATTGAAAAAAAAAAAGAGATTCTTGGGCCATCTTATTGGCCTGAGCACTCTCCCTCCCCCAGAAGTGCAGAGCAGGAAGAACCTTGTTCCACAGAAAGGCCTGCATTCACCACAGCGGTCAACAAAAGGCAAGCTGGAGCCATCGTCCATCTGACTGACAGAACCATGGGCAGCGCCAGGCAGGACAGAGGTGGACTGCGTGGGATAAAGAGGGCCATATTTGTCCTGTGTCACCTGAGGCTGGGAGGTGGTGTATTCTCTCAGGGGTTATTTTGAGAGAAAAGCAAAGGCAATGCCATGACAGGCTCCTAAAGAAGCCAGAAGGAGCCAGGCCTAGTTTGGGTTCCAGAACTCCTGGAACTGAGCACAGATACCTGGAACTGAGTCATGATTTCCCCAAAGTGAGGTAGCCATGGTGAGGTCAACTAAGGGTTACCAATCAGATGCAGGTAGGGAAGCCCCCCCATATAACCCCTACGTAACTCTTACATAACCCTTCTATACCTCCAACTTAAAAGCAAACAGCTAAGTGCAAGCAGTGAAAAGCCCCTCAGGCTGTGGCCAAAAGGGTGGTCCGTGGACAGTCCCTGTCATATAATGTTATGGTATAAAATCCCCTCACTTTTTAAGACTTGGGGCCACTTGTTCCAAGAAGACTGTCACTGGGTCGGTGAGATGGACGAGGGCATTAACTCGAGGTGGCCAATAAAGACCCTTTGCTTGTTGCATCACTATTTGTCTTCAGGTGATTCCTCTGCGGAGATCTTGGCCCAGTTTAACAGTATTGTTTGCTAGCAGCCTGTGGGGTGCATACCTGGTCTTGACGATCACTCTGGGCAGTGCTGACGCTCCACATGGGTGCTGGGACTGAGCCCAGCTTGCTCTGCACATACTCAGCCCACTGAGCACTCTCCCCAGAGGTTTGGTTTTTGAGCCACACTGGGCGGGATCACTTATGGGGACTTTATGCGATGCGGGGGACCAAACTGGGCTGGGCGGCACACACCTAGCCTGGTGCTGTCTTGCCCATCCACCTCACCAGCCTGGAATTTAAGGTAACTTGGGATGACATACACCTTAATAACTCAAAAACCTGTGTACGGGGCCTTAACATATTTTGAGAGGAGTTGGAGCGATAGCACAGCAGGTAGGGTGTTTGTCGACCCGGGTTCGATTCCCAGCATCCCATATGGTTCCCCAAGCACCGCCAGGAGTAATTCCTGGGTGCAGAGCTAGGAGAAACCCCTGAGCATCACTGGGTGTGACCCCAAAAAGCAAAGAAATAAAATAATGTTAAATTAAATTAAAAAATCTTAGAGACGGAGGGAGAGAGAGGAGGGGAAGGAGAGATTGTAGTGTGTCCTCTCCGAGCACACAGTGTGTGGGCACCCTGGGTTCCTTTGGGGGTCACAGGGTGGGCGGTGAGGCCAGCATGCCCCTCGGTTAGCCCTGCAGGCTCCTCCGGAGCAGGGAGATCTTTCCTCGGCACCCCCAGGGCTCACACACAGCACGGGCAATGTGGGGGGAGGGGCACGGGGGTCCTTTAGGGGTTGCTTTGGCACCCGCAGAGCCAACTCCACTGGATGGCAGATGAGGAGGGCGGGGTGATGATGAAATCGCCTCTTGTGTGCACCAGAGGCGGGAGCTTGGCACTGGACTCCCGGGGCCATTGGCACTGACTGTATGTAGAGCAAACTGCAGGCGAGACCAACTTCGAGGCCACTCTTTGCAACAGCAACGTGAAGACTAAAATCACATAAGACCCAAAATGCAGGAGGCAAATTCAAGGCGATTCCAGCATATTTTGAAAATGTTGGTCATTCCGAACATGATGGCCACTTACTACCTGTATTGCAAACCATAACACCTAAAAGGAGAGCGAGAGAGAGTAGAAGGGATTGTGCCTGCCACAGAGCCAGGGGGCGGGGGGGACGGAGTGGGGGTGGTGGGAGGGATACTGGGAACATTGGTGATGGAGAATGAGCACTGGTGGCGGGATGAGTACTCGATTGCATGGCTAAAATGTAATCATGAAAGTTTGTAAGTCTGGAACTATCTCACGGTGATTCGTGAATAAAGAGGAAGGAAGGAAGGAAGGAAGGGAGGGAGGGAGGGAGGGAAGGAGGGAGGGAGGGAGGGAGAGATGGAGGGAGGGAGGGAGGGAGGGAGGGAGGGAGAGAGGGAAGGAAGGAAGGAAGGAAGGAAGGAAGGAAGGAAGGAAGGAAGGAAGGAAAGGAGGGAGGGAGGGAGGGAGGAGGGAGGGAGGGAGGGAGAGAGAGAGAGAAAGAAAGAAAGAAAGAAAGAAAGAAAGAAAGAGAGAGAGAGAAGGAAGGGAGAGAGGGAGGGAGGAAGAAGGAAGGAAGGAAGGAAGGAAGGGAGGGAGGGAGGGAGGGAGGGAGGGAGGGAGGGAGGGAGGAAGAAGGAAGGAAGGAAGGAAGGAAGGGAGGGAGGGAGGGAGGGAGGGAGGGAGGGAGGAAGAAGAAATAAAGAGAAAGAAAGAAAGAAAGAAAGAAAGAAAGAAAGAAAGAAAGAGAGAGAGAGAGAGAGAGAAGGAAGGGAGAGAGGGAGGGAGGAAGAAGGAAGGAAGGAAGGAAGGGAGGGAGGGAGGGAGGGAGGGAGGGAGGGAGGGAGGGAGGAAGAAGAAATAAAGAGAAAGAAAGAAAGAAAGAAAGAAAGAAAGAAAGAAAGAAAGAGAGAGAGAGTTGGTCGCTCCAAAATGAGACGGCTTCAAAGCTGGTAGCTTACATGATCGTGGGACAAAGAACCCCCAGGGGATTTATTAGGATTTTTTTTTTTTTAGTCTCAAGCACCAAACACTCAGCACAGATATTGACTGATATTGACCGTAAATAAAGCCAAACCTTCCAATGCTCTGTGACCCAGAAATGTCCCCTAAACCCCCTCACCCCTCTGCATTAAAAAGAGACCCACAAGATTCACATATGAATATTTGGAGCCTAGCGTCATACCTGCATCATAAACACAGAGATGATAGATCTTAAGGCAGCATCGCAAACAACACTAAAATCGAGACAGATGACGTGCGGGGGGGGTCGGTGCGGGGGTGAGAGAGGTGGGCCGGAGGGGTGGGGTTTGGGGGGCGGGGGACATGTGTGAGGCCTTGGGTTCGAACCCAGCACTGCACATCTCCACCCCAGCCTCCCTGCTAGTGGCCCCACGACTAGTTTGGGGAGGGAGAGGAACGGGCTTCTTGAGTGAGACCTGGGGCGTCTCCCTGGGATTCTCGGCCACCCAGGCCGGTGGGCAACTCCGGGGCCTGAGGATGCGACACTGCTCAGGGCCCTGAGGTTAGGGACCCCTGGGGAGCCCTGGCAGTACTGGGGGCCTCGAGAGCCACACCCAGAGGTGCTCAGGGGACCATGTGATTCTGGGGGCCCTAAACACTGTTCTATCTCCCAATACCCCCATGATAAAAAAAATTGTTTTTGGTTTTTGGGTCACACCCAGCGGTGCTCAGGGGTTACTCCAGGCTCTGCGTTCAGGAATTACTCTTGGCGGGGCTCCGGGGGGACATATGGGTTGCCAGATTTTGAGTCCACGTTGGCTGAGTGCAAGGTAAATGCCTTTACGCTGTACTATCACTCTGGGGCACACACACACACACACACACACACACAAATTAAACACAAAAAATGTAAAAACCAAAGATAATGGATTGGTTTTGCATTTTTTAAATTCTCCATAACTGGACTCACATACCGTGTATCTTTTGTGCCTTGATTGCGTTACTCAGTTTTACTTTGGGAATCCCAGAGAAGCCTCAGATCCTAAATGCATGAAAGGAGTAAATGCAAATTTTGTTCTATTTTGATGTGGAAAGGAAACTCCTGGGCATGTCCTGTGGGTTTTGGTTTCCCCCTAAATGCATTGACTGGTTGTAGTTACTGTTGTTGTTTTTTAATTTTTATTAGTGAAACACCATGAGATACAGTTGTAGACTTACAAACTTTTGTGCTTGGGTTTCTGTTATACAATGATCAAACACCCATCCCTCCACCAGTGCCCATATTCCACCATCACTAATCCCAGCATCCCTCCCACCCCCCATCCGCCCCATCCCACCCTGCCTCTGTGGCAGGGCATCCCCTTTTGTTCTCTCTCTCCTTTAGGGTGCTTAATCACTTAATCATTTAACTTCCCGTTAGTCGTCGATTTGCTCGAGCGGGCGCCAGTAACGTCTCCATTTGTCCCTGTCGCGTGCTAGTATAGCCCAATGGCATCTGTTCGCTCCGGGAACATGAAGGGCCTCAAACCGATCGTTCATGATCTTGACGAAGAAGTCTGACCATCTGGTAGGTGGGCAGCCACGCGATCTTTTGACATCCCGTGGAATCCAATCAGTAACAGCTCTAGTCCAACGGTCGTCTTTAAATCTCATTACGTGACCTTAGGTTTGCAAAAGAGGCATTGAGTGGCAATCATGTTCGGTCTATAGTCTACTTTCAGCAGGCTTCTCCCATCCTGGGAGGATCCTCCCAGCACCCTTTATTTGATGCTCCCTTCTCTATCTGAGCTCCCTTTCCCCCCTAGCATGTGTGGCTGGCCTCCAAGCCATGGAGCAAACCTCCTGGTATTTATCTCAGCTATTCTTGGTTACGAAGACTCATAAATTTTTTTTTAATTTTTTTGTTGTTGCTGTTGCTGTTTTTGAGGGTTGGATCATGCCCTGTGATGCTCAGAGCTTAGCCCTTGCTGCCTCTGTGCTCAGGAATCATTCCTGGGGCTGGGGGAAGGGCTCCCGGGCCATCCATGGTCATTGCGCGCTAGACAGGTGCTAAGCCCCTTCCCCCTCTCTCCGGCCCAAGAATCAGTTATTGTGTTGATGGTACCACCTCTAAGAAGCATCCCTGCACCCGGCCGAGCCTCTGCAGGACGACAAGGCAAGCACTGCACACAATCTCCGTCACTGCAAACTCCCCACACCAGGCAAGAGGCACATCCCAGACATTGGCTCCGCAGGCCTGGGGAAACCCGGATCCAGCAGCATCCTGGGCCCTGGGCCACGGCGGTCCCCCAGAACCAGGGCTGGCCCAGGCCCTAGGAAGGTCACATGATGAGCCCAAGGCCCGCCCCAGAAACCAGAACTCACCCAGACTCCTTGGGGACGCTGTCCACACACTGGGCACCTTCCCCCCGCCCCTACCCCAGGCCACCAGGCTCCTTTGGAGGCCTAGCCATGGTCCCCCAGCACTGGGCCTCAGCTGGGGGCCTGGAGGCAGACCCCAGGGATGCAGGCAGGGCCACCTGGGAGGGCGGAAGTCCTCCCACCATCTGCGCCCTGGGCTCAGGCTCCCTGGGGAGGCCGTGGAGGACTGGTCAGGGGAACAGGCCGGGACTCCAGGCAGCCAGGAGCAGTCCTGATGGACAGTCCACTGATGAAGATGGATAGATGGAAGAATTTGCCCTCTGAGTTTGGGTTATCAAGGTCAAATCAGACCTTTCAGATCAGGACTTCTGCTTCCTTGACTCCACCGGCCAGGGCCAGCTGTCCTGCTAGATAAAGGCACAGATCTGGATGTCCAGTGTGCACACAGTCCTGGGATAAGTATCTGCTGGTATCTCGGGTCCGAGCTGTCCCCACACCGGGAATTGTTTTCCTATTCCCAGGGCAAGATAACGAAGTGGGCAAAGAAAAATTCTCCCGTCTTTATGCCACGGAAAATGGCCTCTTGCCTCTGGAGGTCAGACGTACCTCCTGAGTATCACGATCACGATCACCACCATCCTGTTGTTCGTCGATTGCCTCGAGCAGGCCCCAGTAACATCTCCTTCGTCCTAGCCCTGAGATTTTTTTAAAAAGTGCCATATTCAAGGCTCTTTCAGGGTTAGAAGAATGAGACCCTTCATTGTTACTGGTATTTGGCATATTGGGTACGCCACGGGGAGTTTGCCAGACTCTGCCGAGTGGGCAGGTTACATTCGGTAGCCTGCCGGTTTGTCGAAAGTAAGAATGAGATAATAAGTTAATAATAAGCTTCCGGGAGCTGGGTTTTATAGTCTCTGGGTCTTGGCCGTTGATGGGATTACACGGCGCCAGGGGGCCAGTTGGTGGGTGTGACCCCTGCCTACTGGAAGATGGAGGATCTGGGTGGAGGATGCTCAGCCCCGATCCGAACAGGCTGGAAGGTGGAGGATCTGGGTGGAGCTCCGGCAGCCGAAGACCTCCAGAACCAGCCACCACCATGCTGAGACCACTCTCCACACGCATGAAGGTACCGGCAGAGGAACAAAGGCATGCGGGTCCCGGGTCTGAGATCTCCAAGCCGGCTCTGATCGGGGCTGGCTGAGCATCCTCGTGACTATGTCAGGTAAAAAAAAAAAAAAAAAACAGATAAATGGTTTTCCCCTTAAGGACTCGGTTTTCCTCTCAGCCAAGTTAGAAGCACGCTGCAGTGCTATTCCTCTACCGTCAGCTCTGACCGTTCCTCTGAAGGCCGCGTGGCTCTGAGGAGGTTGAATGCATGAGGCTCCCCACGCATTCCGGTAACTGCCTCGACTCGGCTCTTCACGACTTGCCCTCAGCGGCAGGAGTTTGCCCTCTGGGTCTCAAACATTTGGCGTTTGGCTTGCACCCGGTTGACCCGGGTTCGATTCCCAGCATTCCATATGGTCCCCTGAGCACCGCCAGGGGTAATTACTGAGTGCAGAGCCCAGGAGTAACCCCTGTGCACTGCCAGGTGTGATCCAAATATATATATATATATATATATCGGTAGACACACGGTCCTCCCGTTGTTCATCGATTTGCTCAAGCGGGCCCAGTAACGTCTCCACCATGAGACTTGTTGTTACTGTGTTTGGCATATCTAATACGTCATGGTCTCGGTAGCTTGCCGGGCTCTCCGAGAGGGGCGGAGGAATCGAACTCGGGTCGGCCATGTTGGCCGCTTGTAAGGCGAACGCCCTACAGCTGTGCCATCGCTCCAGCCCATATATATATATATATATATATATTATATATTTTGACTTTTCTCATTTCTCTCACATACGTTACACAGAGAGTTAGCATCCTCCAAGATAGAGGAAGAGACTTCAGACAATGATGGGAGCATTAGACTTGCTTCTCTCCTACAACTTGTTAAGAAAGTCTCATCTATAAGGATTGTCCTAGGCGCCCTTTGAACTCAAATTTTTGTGTTTTCCTTGTTTGTTTGTTTTGCCCAAGTTCTCCAAATCATGACAACACTCCAAACAGGATTTTAATCAAACTGTTTTTGCTTCAGACATATTTTCTCTCTTATCTCTTCCGTGTCAATAAACAAAGGTTCTATTGTGATGCCAAGGAAATAAAGCCTGTAACTGCTACTCGGAACTGGGAATGGAGATTTGCAGAAGATACTCCAGGCCAGGCTCAAGTACACTCAGCTCATCCGTGTGGTCACAGTGACAAGCACTCCCCGGAAGGTGACGGACGGCCTCTCCTCTGTGTGAACCCTGTCCTGTTCACAGCGCAGGCACAACGGCTGTGTTCTTATCAGGACTTGTGACGGACAGGGATCTGCTGAGGGGTTGGAGAACTTGAACATCTCAAGGATTCTAGAACCTGCCCTCCCCCACGCGTGGGGGATCACGACACACAGATAAATGACAAAGTTGCTAAGAACAATCTAAGCCCGGAACAGATCCGCCTGAATAGCCCAGTTAGGCTTTGATTGAGCTCTGGAATGATCCAAGAGCTCAGCCTAATGCCTGGTTGTGGACTTATTTATTCCCGGCAACAAATCACTCTATTCTTCCCGAAGAAAGCAAAACTTGGTCCTGAGAAAGGGGAAATTTTCTTGTCAATCAACGAACAATGTTTCTATCCCTATTGTGCTCATCAGTGTACGAAGCAAATGAGTGGGCTGTGCCCAGTGTTATAACCACGGAATAGAAAAGACTGGAATGCATGAAGGGAGCCACGTAAAAATATGGCTTGCCGAAACATTAGGCGATGAAGGACGATGGAACTGCCTGAGGTCGTTTTAAGATAAATAGATTCCTAAACCCAGGCAAGAAATGCGATGCAGTACTTGGGGCTTTGCTTTTTTATTTTTTTTATTGAGTCACAGTGATATGCACAATTAAAAGGTTGTTCGTAACTGGATTTCAGTCATACAGTGTTCCAACACCCGTCCCTTCACCAGTGTACGTTTCCCACCACCAGTGTTCCCAGTTTCCTTCCTGCCAGCCCCGTACTTCATCAGCCTGCCACTACAGGCAAGTACTTTTCTTCTCTCTCTCTCTCTCTCTCTCTCTCTCTCTCTCTCTGCCTCTCTCTCTCCCTCCCTGTCTCCCTCTCCCTCTTCCTGTCTCAACCCTCCTTCTTCCTTTCTGTCTCTGTCTCTGTGTCTGTCTCTGTCTCTCTCTTTGCCTCTCTTTCCCTTTCTCCCTCTCTGCCTCTCTGTCTCTGTTTCTCTCCGTTTCTCTGTCTCTGTCTCTCTGTCACTCTCCCTGTCACTCTCTCTCTCTCTCTCCCCTTTTGGGCCTTATGGTTTGCAATACAGATACCGAAAGGTTATCAGATATATCCCTTTACCTCACTTTCAACACTCAGTTCCTGTCCAAAATGACCATTTCCACCTATTATTGTCAGGTTGTCCCTTCTCTATCCTAACTGCCCCTCGCCCCCCACAAACTCTGTGGCAGGGAGTTTGCATTTGACTCCTCCAGGTGCCTTTGTCAGTCGCGTTAGATACCACAATTTAAGAAGTTCAGAAGAGGCAAATTAATCTTTTTTTTTTTCTAAATTTGGTGTCATACCCAGAGATACTCAGGGGTTACACTTGGCTCTGCACTCAGGAATCACTCTTGGCAGTGATTGGGGGACAATATGGGATGTCGGGATCGAACCTGGGTTGGGTGTGTGCAAGGCAAACACCCTACCCGCTGCACAATCGCTCCAGCCCTGGAAAATTGATCTTAATAAGTGCATTTAGAGAATACTTTGGTGGGGTCAAGTATCTGAGTTAAGGCTTGAGGGTGGGCTAGACAGAAGCAAGTTGGGGGCGGCATCTGGGCTCTGGTCTGGACCAGGAACGTTGTGTGGGACAAAGGGCCAAAATCAGAGAGAAACAAAGCTGCCGCCATGCCCCCAGCCATACCGTCCCATTAAATAATCTGGATCTCCAAACTCTCCAACCCGGACACCCCAGTAGTAGCACACCAGACTGGGTGGGATGTAACGCAGAAGCCAACCAATCTCAACTAACAAAACCAGTCGCCCAGAAGGCTTACCTTGCAACAACAGCTTAGCAACCCTTCCGGCAAGCACTGAACGTCCCCATCGTGAGATAAGACAATTTTCACAAATTTTCTTCTACGGAAATATTTTTTGGTCATTCCACGAGCCAAAGGTGGAGGGAAGAAGGTGCTGTGGCAGTGGGCTTGGTGCCTGTAACAAATCATCATGAACAACTCTGTAAACCACGGTGTTTAAATAAAGTAGGGGAAGGGGTCAGTGATAGTACATCACTGTCACGGTCACGGTCCTCCCATGGTTCATCGATTTACTCGAGCGGGCCCAGTAACGTCTCCATTGTGACAATTGTGACTGTGTTTGGCATATCGAATATGCCTTGCGTGCAGCTGATCCTGTCTGATCCCATATGGTGCCCCGAGCATTGCCAGGAACAATTCCTGAGTGCAGAGCTAGGCACGATCCCTGAGCATTGCTGGGTATAACCCAAACAGCCAAAAATAACAATCACTTCACTTGTATCATTTGTCATCTGGTTGTTCATTGATTTGCTCAAGTGGGTACCAGTAACAACTCCATTCGTCCCTGTCCCATGCTAGCGTAGCACCCAGTGGCATATTGAGGGCTCTTTCAGGGTCAGGAGAATAACCCAAGGCCCTCCCGTTGATCGTCGATTTGCTCGAGCGGGCCCAGTAACGTCTCCATTGGAGACTTTGTTGTTACTGTGTTTGGCATATCGAATACTCTCGGTAGCTTGCCGGGCTCTCCGAGGGTCAGGAGAATGAGGCCCATTATTGTTACTGTTTTGGGCATATCAAATACACCACTGGTAACTTGCCAGGCTCTGCCATGAGGACGGGATACTCTCGGTAGCTTGCTGGGCTCTTCGAGAGGGACATAATAATAAGAATAACAAATAAAATAAAGTGGGTGGGGGGAAATTTTCAGAATCACGATCATGATCATGACCATCCTGTTGTTCATCGATTGCCTCGAGCAGGCCCCAGTAACGTCTCCTTCGTCCTAGCCCTGAGATTTTTTAAAAAGTGCCATATTCAAGGCTCTTTCAGGCTTAGGAGAATGAGACCCATCATTGTTACTGATATTTGGCATATTGGGTACACCACGGGGAGTTTGCCAGACTCTGCCATGTGGACAGGTTACATTCGGTAGCTTGCCAGGTTGTCCAAAGTAAGAATGAGATAATAAGATGTTGTGCGGCCGCAAATGCAGCTGCATGCTTCCAGGAGCTGGTTTTTATAGTCTCTGGGTCTTGGCCCTTGATGGGATTACACGGCGCCAGGGGGCCAGTTGGTGGGTGTGACCCCTGCCTACTGGAATATGGAGGATCTGGGTGGAGGATACTTAGCCCTGATCCAAGCAGGCTTGGAGATTTCAGAATAACAAAACAAAAATACAATTTTAAAACATAGGGGAGGGAATGGAGTGATAGCACAGCGGTAGGGCGTTTGCCTTGCACGTGGCTGACCTGGCTTCTATTCCTCTGTCCCTCTCGAAGAGCCCGGCAAGCTACCAAGAGTATCCCGCCCACACGGCAGAGCCTGGCAAGCTCCCCATGGCGTATTTGATATGCCAAAAATAGTAACAACAAGTCTTACAATGGAAACGTTACTGGTGCCCGCTCGAGCAAATCGATGAACAACGGGAGAACAGTGCGGTGGTACAGTGCAGGAGAGGGAAAAGCAATGTGTCTGTCAGGAAGTCAAGGAACTGAGACTTCAAGAGAGAGAGAGAAGGAATCAGCCAGACACAGGATGGGGGCAGAGGACCAGCAGAGGAGTCATACAGGGTGGCTCTGCTCGGACCCGCGCTCACTGCCCTTGTTCAAGTGTCTTTGCAATGTTCTCTTTTCCTCAAATAGACACTTCGACCCAAGAGGGTGTTTTTCTCCTTTATCTTCTTAAGTGAAAGCTTGCGTTAACTATTAAAAGGCCAGAGTCAAGAGACAACTTACACGAGAGTATAAGTATATAAGTATGTGAGTATTTAACTATAACTTACACACGGTGGAGGGGGGAGGGTGACTGGAGTGACTCAGAGAAGGTCTGGTGGCACCAAGAAGCTGGCACTGAAATGGGCACCCACTAACGCCTCTTCGCCAAGTATCTCTGCTCTTCCACTCATTTCCTCTCCTCCTTACCTTCACACAAGGAACCCGATCTTTCTGCCTTTCGTTCTATCACTTCTCTGTTCGATCACTTATCACCGTATCACTGTCATCCCGTTGTTCATTGATTTCCTCGAGCAGGGACCAGTAACGTCTCCTTCGTCCTAGCCCTGAGATTTTAGAAAGTGCCACATGTGAGACTCTTTCAGGGTCAGGAGAATGAGACCCATCATTGTTACTGGTTTTTGGCATACTGAATACGCCACGGGGAGTTTGCCAGTCTCTGCCGTGTGGGCAGGATACTTTCGGTAGCCTGCCAGGTTCTCCAGAGTAAGAACTAGATAATAAGATATCACACGGCCACAAATGCGGTTGCACGCTTCCAGGATCTGGGTTTTATAGTCTCTGGGTCTTGGCCGTTGATGGGATTACACAGCCCGGGGCAGTTGGTGGGTGTAACACCTACATACTGGAAGATGGGGGATCTGGGTAGAGGAGACTCAGTCCCAATCCGAGCAGGTTTGGAGATCTATGCCCCGGGTCCCACACACCTGGGTTCCTCTGCCGGTTCCTTCATGCACGAGGCTCGTCCAAACGTGTGGACAGTGGTCTTAAGCATGGCTGTGGCTGGAACCGGAGATCTTCAGCTGCTGGGGCTCTGCTCTGGGTGGGAGGGAAACTCAACCCACCCTCCTCCAAGGGGCCCCAGTGAGGACAGCCAGGCGCGGAGGCAGGAGACTGCGCTGTTCTCTTCCGGGAGCTGGATTTTATAGTCTCAATCACTTACGTCTTTGTTAAGATGGTATACAAAAACTCAAGTCAAGGGCCTGAGTAATAGTACAGTGGGTAGGACTTTTGTCTTGCATGTGACCACCTCTGATTCTATTCCTGGAACCCATATGGTCTCCTGACCTCACCAGGAGTGACCGAGTGCAGAGCCAGGAGGAACCCCTGAGCATGGCCGGGTGAGGACAAAAATCCAAAACCAAAGTAAAACAAAACAAAACAAAAGGTAAAGGTAAAGGTAAAGGTAAAGGCCCTCCCGTTGATCGTCGATTTGCTCGAGCGGGCCCAGTAACGTCTCCATTGGAGACTTTGTTGTTACTGTGTCTGGCATATCGAATACTCTCGGTAGTTTGCCGGGCTCTTCGAGAGGGGCGGAGGAATCGAACTCGGGTCGGCCATGTTGGCCGCTTGTAAGGCAAACGCCCTACCGCTGTGCTATCGCTCCAGCCCAAAACAAAACAAAAACCCATGAAAGTCAACTTATAGGGTCTTATTTTTCCTTCAACTTACCCTCTAGGGTCTTTTTTTTCCGTAAGCCTTCTCCATGAACACTAAAAAAAAGAAATTAATCCAAACATGTAGGCCTTTTCTGAAACCTGATAGTCTGTTTGCATCCATTTAATTCACAGGTTCTACACAGAGATTTAGGAGGAAAGGAACAGTTTTTCTTTTACTACAGGCAGGGGAGAAATGAGGAGATATCACTGAGGTAGGGGAGACATGCTCAGTGTTGTTAGAAGTTAAAAAATAGGGGCTAGCGGGGCCAGAGAGACACTTCAGCGGTTAAGGCCTTGCATGCCGCTGACCCAGGTTCGATGCCCGAGATCCCATATGGTCCCTGATCCCCCTAAGCACAGAGTCAGATGTAAGTCCTGAGCACAGCCAGGAGTGGCCCAAAAACCCAAGGGAAAAAAAAACAGACAAACAAAAAACCCCATAACCGAACAACAAAAACAGAGACTAGAAAGAGAGAGTGAAGGAGGTAAGCTACTAGCCTGGCGTGCAGCCACTCCAGCCTGGTTCAACCATAACCCTGGTTTGCTCCACAGCACAGCATATGGTCCCCCGAGCACTGTCACGTGGAGTCCAACCACCTGAACACAACAAGAAGAAAAGTTAGGACACATTTCTGTAAGTGATGACATTCAAAAACTCTAGACAGCTGGCAGATTCATGCTCAATCTGGAATCTTCTCAGCCCAGGCTAGTCATTGTCTTGATTACATGCAAGTCTGGAAGGGTTGCCCGATTTTTAAAATTTGTTCTCTGAAAGAATCAGAAAGCCACATCTTAAGATAACATTTCCAGTATTTTCCAGGTGGAGTAAAAATTTGTTGAAAATAGTGGACCAAACAAAATCCACCGCTGGCTTGATAAGGGGAGTTGTTTATCGTTTCTGAGTCCCAACAGAATAAACTCTTCAAGCGTCCAATTTAGAACAGCATCTCTCTCGTTCACCACATGCCCGCTTCATGGACTGAACTAGTGCTTACAACTAGGCTGAAGAATTTGGAGAGACACCACTCCTGGGAATATATCCCAGAGAGGCAAAAATGTATAGTCGAAGTGACATCTGCACTTGTTTGTTCATTGCAGCGCTCTTTACAATAGCCAGAATCTGGAAAAAACCTGAGTGCCCGAGAACAGATGACTGGTTAAAGAAACTTTGGTACATCTGCACAATGGAGTACTATGTAGCTGTTAGAAAAGAGGATGTCATGAAATTCACATACAAGTGGTACTACATGGAAAGTATCATGCTAAGCGAAATGAGTCAGAAAGAGAGGGACATACATAGAAAGATTGCATTCATCCGGGGGATATAAAGTAACAAAATATGAGATTAATACCCAAGAATAGCTGAGATCAGCACCAGGAGCATTACTCCATGGCTTAGAGGCCAGCCGGGCATTCTAGGGGAAAGGGCAGCTCAGATAGAGAAAGGAGCACTAAATAAAGGGTGTTTGGAGGATCCTCCCAGGAGGGGAGATGCATGTCGAAAGTGGACTATGGACTGAACATGTTTGCCACTCAATGCCTCTTTTGCAGACCACAACACCCAAAAGGAGAGAGAACACAGGGGATTGCCCTGCCACAGAGACAGGGGGGATGGGGGGATGGGGGTGGGGGGATATTATCCATGGTGGTGGAAAATGGGCACTGGTGGAGGGATGGGTATCTGATCATTGTATAATTGAAACCAAAGCACAAAAAATTGTAAATCTACAACTGTAAAAAAAATAAAATAAAATAAAGGGAAAAAAAAAGAATTTGGAGAGACAACAAAACAAACCTGGAGATCTTATTCTGGACAAGTCTAGAATATCAATATTTCTGAATCTATATGTCTATAATCATCTATACCTATGTCTATAGCTTCCTCAATATAAACACAGGCAAGATAGTCTTCTCAAACTTATTAACATTCCCTAAACAGGGCCAGGGCTCAGCAAATACACTCCTATTGCCAGAAGTGTGGTTTGGAATAAAGCCTTCTTTAGTAATATAAGAAAATTTGAGACCCTATGTGATTAATTCCACATGCTACTATTTAGAAAAGAAGAAAGCACTGTTTCACTCTCTAAGGCAAAGAGCATTTATTAAGGAGCACACACCAACCCATGTCATAAGCAGCTTGCATTCTGTGGTCCTGTTTTTTCCTGGCTGGAAGGGAGTTCAGGAGCAAATTTACTGAAACTAGAAAATGTTCCTTCTCATTTGACAAATCAAATAAACTCATCAGTTCAGTCACCTGTGAGAAACCATTTAATGACAACAAAATTTATGTTCAAGTATATAGTTGCTTTACTGCAGTTATAAAAATTACCCTCATATGGATGCTTAGAAGTGACTGAAAGAATTTCAGTTGCACAAATTTTCAACTACTCTAGAATTCAAAAGATGATTATACATCTTTGGCATAAGAAGACAGTTCTCTGAAAATTGACATCAGTTTTCAGTTTTCCTCTACGCATTTTTTCCCAAGTGAAAACAAAAACAAAAACAAACATCTTTTTCACTCTTTTCAATAAAACCTGAGAAGGTGAGTCTTTAAGATATGGTCTAAGATCAAATTTTCTACTCTACAGGAAAGGCGGGAGCATGTCAGAATAATGGGCGCCCCAGATTTCCAGTGGGAAAGGTAATTTGCAGGTGTGGTTAAGGATCTATCCTTGACTATCTGGGTTAGCCCAATGTAATCGCAAGGAAATTCCTAAGTGAAAGAAGTCGAAGAACAGGCTGGAGAACATCTTAAGACAAAGGAGACGTGACACAAGGAAGCAGAGCTGGTCGGAGCTTTGGAGAAGGCAACCTCAAAATGCTGAGCGGGAAGAGAATCCAGATTCTCCCTTAGAAATTCGGGAGTAATAGTACAGAAGGCAGAAAGCTTTCTTTGCATGCAGTCCTCCTGGGTTCGATCCCCAGCACCACGCAGAGTCCCCTGAGTCCTTCAGGTGTGGTCCCTGAGTGCAGAGCCAGGAGTTGAGCCCTCAGCACCGCTGGGTGTGACCCAACAGCAAACAAACAACTTAGAGAAGAGCTTACTCCATCATAAAAATTGCAGTGTACTCCAGTCCTTCCAGCCATCCCCAAGTCCTCTTCTTACCTTTTATAGCCTACTTGTAAATCTGTATGCCTGATTCGTCAAATGAAAAATCACTATGGATTCAGATATCACTGTATCACTGTCATCCCGTTGTTCGTCGATTCACTTGAGCGGGCTCCAGGAGCGTCTCCATTCATCCCAGCCCTGAGATTTTTAACATCTTCTCCTGACTCGTCTTTCCCAACTCTGCCCTATTGGAGGCTCTTTCAGGGTCAGGGGAATGAGACCTGTTATTGTTTTTGGCATATCGAACACGCCACCAGGAGCTTGCCAGGCTCTGCCGTGTGGGCGGGAAACTCTCGGTAGCTTGCCGGGCTCTCCGAGAGGGGATTCAGATATACTTGTTTCAAATTCCAGCTTTTCTTTATCTTTTTCTTTTTTTCTTGCCTCATAATCTTCAGCAGATCATGGAGCCCCTGGACCATGGCTCGTTCTCATCAGTACAATTGGAGAAATAGTTTTATGAAGTATGATGGACCTAGGGAGTGATGCCATGTCAGGCACGTGGCAGACATACAACAAATATAAAACATACATAAAACTCTTCATCTACTGCAGAGAACAGGGAACATTTTGCCATTAGACAGGAAAGTGGGAGCTAGACAATAAAGTCAACTGGCACCAATCTGTAAATTCTACAAGTGCCACCACAACTGAGGGTTAAGTCTAGCTTTTAAGTGCGTGGTCAATTTGAAAACCTATTTTCAATTTGCCTATGTTCTCATTTCTCCGTCATTTCTAAGCACGGACTCAAGCAATGACTGCCCAGGTATGACACTGCAACCCATCCGGAACTGCAAGTCACACCTAACCAAATAATGTCACAATCAAGGGCATTACTGATTGTGAAATTTTAAATTTTTAAAATTTATTTTTAAAAATCTGAAGAGGGGAAAAGCTGCAGTCTAAATTGGATGTGCATATGGTCTACACCGTTGAATAAGGGAAGTCATTCTCCGCACCTACACTTTTAAAGTAAGATTGCTCTCATTGGGGAGGGGGGGGCTGTTGGGGGGGAGGGGGCGATTGGTGGAAAGTGTGTTGATGGTATTGACAGAACTGGTATTGCCGGCCTTGTACACCAAGGTGTCTGAAAGAAATAATGAGATTCACAGTATCTAAGACGAGTTTAAATAGCCCAAGCAGGGGCTGGAGCAATAGCACAGCGGATAGGGTGTTTGCCTTGCACGCGGCCAACCCGGGTTCAATCCCCAGCATCCCATGTGGTCCCCCGAGCACCGCCAGGAGTCATTCCTGAGTGCATGAGCCAGAAGTAACCCCTGTGCAATGTCAGGTGTGACCCAAAAAGCAAAAAAAAAAATTAAATTAAAATCAAGGAGGAGGCAACCAATTTAAATAAATAAATAGCCCAGGCCCTGAGTGCAGAGCCAGGAGTAACCCCTGGGCATCGCCGGGTGTGTGCCAAAAAGCAAAAAATAAGATTAAAACAAAGGAGGAGGCAAGCAATTTAAATAGATAGATAAATAACTAGACAGCCAGCCAGCCCCGGCCAAGGGGATGCGTTCTGGCTGGGGCGGCGCCAACAGCCACGACATCAGGACCAAGGGAACGTGGCCTCCTCTCCAAGGCCGATCACTGCAAAGGAAGCTGCAGGAGGTCGGGCTGGCCGGCTGGCCGGCCTCGGGCGGGCGAGGGGCACCCGGAGCGCTTTCCCTGCCAGCTGGACGGACACTGCAGGCGGCGGGACGGTGCAGGCGGGCCGGCCACGCAGCGCCGCTGTCCAGCAAGTCTGCAGTGGCTCCTCCCCACTCCTCCCCCACCGGGCCCTGAGGCCTTCGGCTAACGGGGTGGGGGTGGGGGTGGGGGGAAAGAGGGGGAGGCGGAGGGGGAGGGGGCGGCGGAGGGGGAGGGGCGTCCTCCCCGGCCCGGGCCCGCGCCCCGTCCGGCCCCGCGCCCAGCCAGCTGCCACGCAGCCGGGCTCCCTTGCCCTTCTCCGGGCGCGCGGCTTCCCGCGGCGGGTCTGCGCACGCGCCGGCGCCGGGGGGCGGGGCCGGGGGCGGGGCCGCGCGCCTGCGCAGGCGCGGAGCATGCGCGGTGCGCGCGCCGGGCGCCGCCGTCCGGGAGCGAGTTCCGGGTCGGCGGCGCGTGCGCGGGGAGCGGCCGGGACACGCGCGGACGCGTCGCGGGGGACGGCGCGGCATGGAGTGCGGCCTCGCCGAGACGGACGTGCTGGAGGCGCTGGAGGACCTGGGGTGAGGCCCCCGCGCCCCGCGACGCCCCCCGCCCGCGCCCCCCGCCCCGCGTGGCCCCGCGCGGCGGCCCCGAGGCGACCCCTCGGGCCCCGGGGACCCCGCCGGGGCCCCCCCACGGCCTCCACGCAGCCCCACGCGGGTCCCTCGGGGCCCCCCGCAGCCCCCCGCCCACCCCCGGGGACCCCCACGGCCTCCCGCAGCCCCCCGAGGACCCCCGCCCGCCCCCGCCAACCCCCAGGGGCCCCCCGCGCACCCCCAGGGCCTCCCGCAGCCCCCCCAGCCGCCGCCTCGCGTGACCCCCCGCGACCCCCGGCCCCGAGCTGCGGGGACCCCCGGACGCGCCCCGGCACGGCCGAGCCCCTCGCCTGTGTCCCGACCTTCCCCACCGACCCCCGCGCCCTCGCCTGCAGGGGGGCGCCGGGCAGTGCTGCGGACCTGGGCCAGAGCCTGCCCGGGAGTCGCGGGGAGATCTGGGGAGGACCGGGGGTGGGGGTGGGGGTGGGTGGGCCACACCCGGGGCCACACCCGGCGGTGCCCGGGGGTCGAACCTGGGTCTGGGTCGGCGGCGTGCGAGGCCGGCGCCCGCCCCGCCGTCCCGCCGCACTGGACCCGCAGAGGTGGGGTATGACCCTGGGGTGTCCCCCCGGCGATGCCCAGGGGTCCCTCCTGGGCTCTGCCCGGTCATCGCTTCTGGCCGTGCCCCGGGGACCATATGGGATGCCTGGGACGCCCTCCCCGCTGCGCCCCTCCTGCACGGGGGTCGGGAGGGTTGGACACCCGGGAGTCCGGAGGGTTGGGTGCCCCAGGGTCAGGAGGGTTGGACACCCGGGGTCAGGAGAGTTGGACACCCGGGGGTCAGGAGGGTTGGACACCCGGGGGTCAGGAGGGTTGGACACCCGGGGGTCAGGAGGGTTGGACACCTGGGGGTCGGGAGGGGTGGACACCCGGGGGTCGGGAGGGTTGGACACCCGGGGGTCGGGAGGGTTGGACACCCGGGGGTCGGGAGGGTTGGACACCCGGGGGTCGGGAGGGTTGGGTGCCCCAGGGTCAGGAGCCCGGGTGCCCAACCACTGAACCGACTTAGCATAGCCCATGTATCATTTTTAATCATAAGGAAGCTGAAATAATCTCCTAAAGAAAGAAGGTTTTTTTTTTTCCTTTGGGGAAATCACATAATTTCTTTTCACGTGGAGAGAACGGAATGGGCCATGAGGGGTGAGTTTGACCTGGTCCTTGCCGCGGCTTTTTATGCCGGTGTCCACCCGGAATGCTGCTGTGATGGTAGGCTGCTCCTTTCAATAAAACGTTTTTAAAGACTCTTAAAATCACTTGGGAGAATGACACGTTCTCTCGTTCGAGCCGTATTCCAGATTATGGCGTGTGATTGCTGCTGTCCTCAACGAATGTCCAGACGATCATTTGCCTAATTACGTGAATCACAGAGGATTAGGGTTCAGTTGTGCTGACATCGGCGAGCACTGGTCGGTCTTGACTTTTCTCTCCGTAACCTGGTGTACGTTACCAGCCTTAACTGCCGTCAAATATAGAAAAAAAAAAAAAAGAAATGATCAATTGGGAGATGAAATATTAAAAGGGAAAATTATCAGATGATTTCATTTTGCTTTGGAATAAAGTCACAGAAACTCACATGTAACTACCTGCTTTCTGGAAAACTTTTTGGGGGAAAAAACCATCTGTTTTGGAAAGAGCAAAGAGCAGTAGATTTGGCGACCACTTGTGAATCTGGCTCTAGTCCTCAGTGCCGTTAAACCAGAACATAAACCTAGCCCAGCTTTCTGTAAGTGCGCAGAAGCCGACACAGGCTAGGGTGCGAGTGACATACAGGTCAACTTTCTGGAGGCTGAAATGCGGTCGCCGTTCCGCGTCCTTTTCCTGTCCCGTGGTTCAGCGTAGTTCCAAGTGTGGGGCTCGGCCTGGCTCCTTGATGAAGCCGCCATCGCCCAAGACCCTGCGTCGGTCTGCTGTGTCTGCAGAGCGGCCGAGTGATTTCATCTTCTGTGTGTGCGGTTTCTTGCTCGCAGTTACAAGGGGCCCTTGTTGGACGATGCGGCTCTGTCCCAAGCAGTCTCCGCCGGGGCCACTTCCCCCGAGTTCACAAAACTTTGTGCCTGGCTGGTGTCGGAGTTAAGAGGACTTTGCAGACTGGAGGAAAATGTGCACGCCACTAACAGTAAGTAACTCTTCGGTCTGGCGCAGAATACAAAAATTGGGGCGTCATTCGGGAACAGTGCCGGGTTCGAGTTCATTGTAAGTACACGTGAAGGGTAAAGGAGTCAAATGTTTCTTTTCCTCCATTATTGTTAAAAAAAAAAAAGAGGGGCTGGAGTGATAGCACAGCGGGGAGGGCGTTTGCCTTGCACGCGGCCAACCCGAGTTCGATTCCCAGCATCCCATATGGTCCCCTGAGCACCGCCAGGAGTGATTCCTGAGTGCAGAGCCAGGAGTAACCCCTGGGCATCGCTGGGTGTGATCCAAAAAGCAAAAAAAAAAAAAAAAAAGACCCGGTGGTTCTGAAGTTGGACGACAGAGACCGTAGCCTTGCGAACCATGAAAACTCTAGCAGCTGAAAGACGCTAGTGGTGGTGGTGAAGACCCGCGCTTCGGAAGGACATGAGGCCCCATAGGCCCCATCTGAAACTGGTGGCGAGAGCTAGAAGTTGGGGTGGTTTTCTGCTGGGGCCGCCAGGTCCCGGAAGCACCTGTGCTGTGCGCCGCAAAGGCGCACCGGGCACGGGGCCGCTTGGTGAGGAAGCGCCTGTGCCGCCCACTCGTCTCTCGGCCTGGGTACGGCCAGACCCGGCACCCTCAGGTGCGCGGGGAGGGGGGGGAGTGGGCTTTTGCCCGGGCCTTCCGCACTAGTGTGTGGATTTCGCGCAAGAGACAAAAGCCTGGAACCTGACACTCTGCCATCTGCCCTGCCTGGCAGGTGAGCCTAGACTCGGAGACGGAGGCAGGGGCCCACCTCGCGCCCACCCTGACGGAAAGCTCGACAGCACCCCTCGGTCTCCCCTTGCACGGGATTCCGTTCTCGCTATTCGGGGCTGGGGCGGGCTGCACAGCCGCTTTCCCCGCGGCACCGCCTCTCGGGCCCCTCGCCAGACTCGGGCTTTGTTGCTGGATCCTCAGCCCTGGCCCTGTGCTGGGGGATCACTCCTAGGGGGCCGGACCCTTGGTGCTGTCTCCCGCCTCAGGCCCCGTCTTGAGAGCGCCCTGGAGCCAGTTCCCTGGGTCCTGAGAGAGGGGCCCAGCCTTGGACTCACTCCGGGCCAACCCCCCCCAATCCCTGGTGGGTTTTTGTTTTTTGTTTTGTTTTGTTTTTGCTTTTTGGGTCACTCCTGTCAATGCTCAGGGCTTCCTCCTGGCTCTGCACTCGGGAGTCACTCCTGGCAGTGCTCAGGGGACCATATGGGATGCTGGGAATCGAACCCAGGTTGGTCACGTGCAAGGCAAATGCCCTACCCGCCGTGCTATCTCTCCAGCCCCCTTTGTTGTTGTTGTTGTTTTTAACTATTCTAAATTTCAGGGCTCAGAGGCAGATTTTTATTGCTTCTTACGTGTCTAGAGAGGCCGCTTGAACACCTCGCCTGGGGCCTTGCAGTAGCTGGGATTCAGCCCTTGGGCCCTCCCACCTCTGCACTGGCCCTCGGCGCCGGTGATCTTTGCAAACCTCCCCTAAATGCTAGTGGTTCCTGAGTCTCTGCTCCAAGGGAAACCTTCTAGAACTAGAACCGGAAAAGCGAGGACCATCCCGGCAGAGTTGAGGGACGGGGGGTTCACGGCGCCCCGGGTGCAGACAACGTTGAGACACTTTCCAGATGAGCGCGGGGGACTCGGGTCTGCTGGCCGGCGTGCTGGTGGGGGAGGAGGCCTGAGACGGGGGACAGACTGTTTCTACCCCCGTGTCCTTGCCCTCCCTCCACGGAGCCCACTGATGGACTGCTCACATGCGGCTCGGTGTGACGGGGACCCGCGCAGGCCCGAAGTGCTCTGCTGCTCCGAGGCGCCCAGCCAGACGTGGGCCAGGGCTGCTGAGGTGGGGACCCCCTGGGGGCCCCGTGGCGGAGGTGCTGCTGGTGAGGCTGGTGGGCCAAAACCAGGTGGAAGCTGCCGCCGCAGGCCGCAGGGCAGGGGAGGGGGCAGTGTGCCGGGTAAAAGCCCCGTTCCCATTAAATGAGATGCGTTTCGTTCTCCCAAGGCCCCGGGGAGGCCGAAGGATTCCAGCTAGAGGTGAGCGGGCTCCTGGGAGAGATGAACTGTCCCTACGTCGCCCTGACCTCCGGGGACGTGACCAAGCGCCTCCTCGTCCAGAAGAACTGCCTCCTCCTGCTCAGTAAGTGCCTGGCTCCCAAGCAGCGGGTCCTTGGCTTGGCGCTCTCCCGAGGCTGCTGCCCCGTCGTTGCCGCCGCGTTTCACTCTGGGCTGGGTGCAGAAGATCCCTTAGTCTCGAGCAGACTTGAGTTTCCGGCCGAGAGACCGGCAGTCGGCCTGGGACGTGTCCTGCCATCCGTCGGGCCGCGGGCCGAGCCTTTGGGAGGAGAAGCACGTCTCAACAGACTGGGAGGGTAGCGTGAGGATCACGGAGGGTTTGTCCTGTTGCTCCGGCCCGAGAGGTTTTTCTCTGCACCTAGACGAGGGTTTCTGGGACCGACGCAGCCCCAGTGTTGGAAGTTCCGTTTTCCAAAGTGTCTCCGTGGCCGTGACAGCTGGGCAGTCGCTCGCTCCAGGACCTCCTGCCTCGCTTCCTTGGCGGGTGCTGGCTGCTGGGACGCCGCCGCGGGCCTCGGTGTGGAGCGTCCTGGCTGGGGCTCGTGCTCTGAGCCTTCGCCGTCGCCTCACGTACCCTTCCCGGCTCCTCGTGGGCACTGGCAGCGTGTCACCTTACAGCAGTGGGAGCTTAGAAATGACCCTGAGTGCCTCATGCTGCCTAGCTCAGGGTGCGGCCTTTTTACTGCCAATATTGGGGCGGGGTGGGGGGAATGATTACAAATTCACACAGTCAAGTCTCTTTCTTGATTTGAGAGGGGGCGGGCATGGGGGACTCAAGCTCAGGGCCTCACACATGTCGTGCAGGTGCTCTGGTGCTGAGTCATATTCTTGGCCCGTGTCTTTCCTGTTTTATAGGATATTCGTGGCCATAATGACAAGCTCCATTTTACTTATTTTTTATTAGGGTTCCTTTTTTTGGGGGGGTGGAGGGGCACACCTGGCTCTGTACTCAGGAATCACTCCTGGTGGTGCTCAGGGGATCAAACGGAAGACCGGGGACGGGACCCGGCCGGGCACATGCCGGCCCCGCACCTTGTCCCCCCCGCGAGCTTTATTTCAGACGTGTCCTTGCTTCCCGAGCTTGTGCAGAATTACGAAAGGGCCGCATCAGAAGTCGCGTGTTCTTCCTGCGCTCCTCGCTGCCTCCTGCCCTGCTCCCGCCCCGTGTCCTGTCTGAAGTTTCCTCCGGGCTTCTCCCTTCTGCCCTTTGTGCAGTTCCCATGTTTCCAGTCCCCCGCACTGCACAAGTGTCTCGTCTTTCCCAGTGTCGGTTGGCGTCTCGTTGCCACGGCTTTGCCTGCTTCTCTCGGCACTCTCACCTGTCTGATGGAACCTCTTCGTACTTCGTGTTCTGAGGGGATGGAAAAAAATAAGCCAGCACCATCAGAATGACTCGTGACGTGGAACGGTCTTTGACCGTCTCGGCTGTGACGCCGAACTGGGAGACGGGGGCGTGTCCGAACCGTCTGGGCTCTTCACTGGCCTCCGTGGCTTCCCTCGGGCGGGTGTCAGATCCCCTCCTGGGCGGGAGCAGGGAGGGGGTCTCTCCGTGTCCTCGTCACTCCGCAGTCGGCGCTCTCTAGCGAGAACCGGGCTTGTTGCCTACCTCCCGCCTTCCCAAGCACTTCCAGCACTTGGCTGTTAATGGTTTGGGATGCTGAGTGTATTGTTGAACTAATTTTGCGGCTCTCGGAACTGTTTTGTCCCACTGCGAGAACCCACTCGTTAAGTCCCCTAACGTGTCATTTTCTGGAACGAGAGTTGGCAAACTTCTAGGGGCAGACAGCCAATACTCTTGGCTCCGTGGGCTCGAGATCTCTGTCACAGTCACCTCTGCTGTTCAAGCATAAACGCAGCCTCAGACTGTGAAGGACCACGACATTGTCAGACTGACAATTTGCAGAAGAAAAGCGCTGATCGGTTCTCCCATGACGGTGGGCTTGACTGCCGGTTTGGACGGTGTCAGACACATTCACAAAGCCCTGCCCAGGAACTTGGCTGCGCCCAGTGCTCTGACCCCGGTTAGCTGAAGTTGTGGCCCCTCTCCTTGCAGCATGACACGTGGCGGTCGTAGAGAGTCCTTCTTTCGACTTCTGAAGGGGATTTAAGAGGCTGGGAAACGTCTTTTCCGAAACTCCCCCGATGGATCGTGCTCTGTCACCTAACCTGAAACCCTGCAACTCAGTGATGATCAATCGTCTCTTTAAAAGTTGCAGTGTCCTTGGACAGTGTAGTGGTAGATGAGGTCGTGCCTTACCTGGCTGAAAAGTCTGCGTGCGCGGATGGTGCTGGCTGAAGAAATCGGCTGAGAAGCGATGCGTTAGGAAGTTCGCCTCTTTTCCTTTGGGAGGGGGGCAGGGAATTTTGAGAGTCTACTAGGATTTCACAGAGCCTGGGAAAAGAATTCAAGGCGCTAGTGCCGTTCCTACTAAGTAAACTCGGCTCAGCGGCCGAAAGGTGGAGCTTCGTGCCAGTTCTCAGTGACCTGCCCCAAGAGGGCAAGAGGGAGAGACCACACCCTTGTGTGGGGGTGGGGGTGAGAATCCCAGCTTTCCTGCGTGATCTTCCTTCCTCGCTTGCTTTCAAGGAAGTATTTCTTGCTAGAGAAGCCATTAGCCGTTCACTGAGTAAATAACAGAGCCCGTTTAAGTGCCGGATTACTGGCGGCAGAAATGGTTTTCCTTTCTTGTTCCTGTCCATTCTTGCAGCTTAAAAGTGCACCTCCCGTGGAGGGAGCCCAGAGCTGTGACTCGGGCCCTCTGTTCCTCGCCGCTGCATCTCACGGAAGCCTTCTCCTGTTCCCCCAGCGTACCTCATCTCGGAACTGGAAGCTGCCAGGATGCTGTGTGTGAATGCGCCGCCGAAGAAAGCTCAGGAAGGCGGCGGGAGCGAGGTCTTCCAGGAGCTGAAAGGCATCTGCATCGCTCTCGGAATGTCCAAGCCTCCCGCCAACATAACTATGTTCCAGTTCTTCAGCGGAATCGAAAAGAAAGTAAGCCCTTTCGTTCCTACCAGGCGGTGGTCATGAGTCAAAGGCCTAGTTCTCTGTTCCTCTGTGATGAAGCGAGTTCATTCAGTTCGACCTAGCGTGCATGTTGGGTTTTAAGTCTTTGGTACATCACAGAGAAATTCACGTTTTATTGTGTAGAACATATCACCGTCTTTTTCAAATACAGATAAATTTCATTTTGAAGTCGAAATAAGCCAGGAGTAACACATTAAGGATCGACGATTTGAATCATTTTAAGTACTGAAATTTGGTGCAGTTGATCTGTAATATGGGGGGCGGGGAAGGGGCACACCCAGAAGTGCTCAGGGACGACTCCTGGCATTGCACTCAGGAGTTGCTGCTGGCAGTGCTCGGGGGACCTTCTCTGTGCCGGGGATGCAGCCTGGGATCGTCACATGTGGGGCAAACGCCCTGCCCTCTGTACTGTCTCTCCGGCCCTTGGTGTTTAATTTCTTACAAGATTTAAGGACTTTCATCCGTAAATGCTGCCACCACTCCCCTCCGTTGCCTGTCCATAGAAGAATTTACTAGAGACGAGTTTTGGTGGTTTCCGTTTGTTAGGGGGCTCTCCCCAGTTCTGCTGAGGGCGCCTCGGGGGTCTCAGGAGGAGATCCTCCTTGGCGCTCCCAATATTTCTGGTTTAAATCCAGTCACGGTGAGCCTCAGATGTTTCTGTTGGCAAACTAGATGTGTTAGTTGCTGATATGCTCTAGCGTGCAAAGGTAAGTCGGAATCATGTTTGTGCCACCCATGCCCAGTGCTTGGAGGGGCGGTTCCGTATGATGGAGCGGGCGTGCACAGGGCTGATCGAGAGCAGGAGCGGTGTGTGTTGTGCCCGCGCTTTCCCGTCTGCCTGCCTTCCCACCATCCTCTGGAATGCCTGTGGTTGTCTCAGCGCACGAGAGGACACCGGGACGCTCCAATTTGACTGCCCCGCATTTCGGCTTTTCCAGAGTCTGTGTGGATCTGCTCGGCAGCCCTGCGGAGTGCCCGCCGCTCCTGGGCCCGTGTGGCCGCAGGGCTGGCATCCCGCCCCACAGGGCCCCCGCCCGAGCCTCGGGGCCTGCAGGTGTCTGTGCTACCGTGTGGCTCTCGTGCGTGCCGGAACTGCTTCCTCCCTTGCTCTCGGCAATCCTTCACGGCCAGAGAGGACGGGACTTGGGGAGGGAGAGTCCATTTTGTACGTCTGTGTGTTCACTTAGTTTTGTTTTTGTGCCAGTTAAAGGAAACGTTAGCGAAAGTGCCGCCTAATCACGTGGGAAAGCCTTTACTGAAGAAGCCGATGGGCCCCGCCCACTGGGTGAGTAGTGGTCAGCTGCCTGTGGGACACGCGTCTCTGCCCATCGGGGGTGGGGCCAGAGTCTCCAGTCACATCGGGGTCCTCGGAGAACCATCCGTGGCACCTGGCATCAGGCTGGGCTTGGCACGTGCTTTGCCCCCTGGCCCCGAGTTTGTACTTGTCCCTTGAATTTCTTCTCCATTTTTTGGGCCACTCTTGGTGGTGCTCGGGGGACCCTCAGGTCTGGCTCCGTCAAGTGCCAGGCAAAAGCCCTGTCCACGGTGCTGTCGCTCCAGCCTCCTGGATCTTCTGATACGTTGTTTTCTTGGTAGACATCATTAGACGCATTTTAGAAGTCCTAAGGCGCATGCGGAGTGATTTTTATTTGATCGTGATTAGGGGCACTTTCCTTATCATTGCAAATAGCTCACACAGCAGATGAAGATAAGTGCTCTTCATTGTGTTGCTGTGTGATGGCCAGCCGAACCTGCTCTGGTCTGGGCTTCGCGTGGCGCCACGTGGAAAACTAAAATAAGGAGTAAGGCGTTTCTTCTCTACAGACTGACTGTCACGGTTTAAAAAAAATATTTATTGATTTATTTGGTTTGGGGCCACACCCAGCAGGGCTCGGGGCTTTCTCCAGGCTCTGTGCTCGGGAATCGCTCCTGGCAGGCCCCGGACCGGAGGGGGTGCTGGGAATCAACCCGGATTGGCCATGTGCAAGGCAGACACTCGGCCTGCTGTACGCTCGCTCCGGTCCGTGTTTATTTTCAGTGAAGCAAGATGGTTTTCATGGGTCAAAACCTGTTTAAGATGGGAGGGGAGAGGAAGAGAGGGAGCACGGTCTTCTTGGGTGGAAAAAGCAAGCGAGCAGTGATACATAGAAACAAGCGCCGTGTTTATGGGGGGTTCGAGAGCCTCAGGTAGGTGTTGAGACAGTAGATTTTGCCTGTCATTTCCTTAACTTAATGTCCTCGGACACTTAACGCTAGGTGATTTGCTTCGTAGTAAGTGGGTGGAACGTGCCCTTTCTTTCCTTGGGACTGACTTTCAGTTCTCACTGGTCTTTCCAACTTGGTTTCAGGAAAAGATAGAAGCGATTAACCAAGCCATAGCCAACGAGTATGAAGTTCGGAGGAAGCTGCTGATAAAGCGTTTGGATGTCACCGTCCAGTCCTTTGGCTGGTCGGACAGAGCTAAGGTACGCGGCCGGCGATGGCAGAGCCAAGCGTCTACCGACCCGGTCCTTAAACATTCCTCGCTTAGATACCGGGGGAGGCAGAGACGTACCAGGAGGCTCGGAGGAATTTCTCTTGACTGAGTTGCGGAGGAACCGTGCTTTCCGCTCTTCGGCAGAAAAGGAAAACATTGGTTTTTCACACCTTGAGATCTCGCAACAGAGTGTCTCAGCCTACTAGAAGTCCTTATTTCATGAGAGAACTGGAGAGAGTGTCTGAAGGTCACATAATGTGATTATTCGTTTGCTATCCATGTAAAATTCTAATGTGCTAATTAAAGTTAGAAATGCTAGAATTACGAAGACCAAATAGCATAATCTATAGTAGAGAATTAGAACACCTGGTGAGACTGACGTTTCCTTTCTGCCGAAATAAAATGGTCCAGGTCGTGTCTTGACACAGCTGGGCTTTCGGCTGAAACCCGGGTACAGCCTCTCAGCTTCCCTTTTCCTCTCCTCACTTTTGATATTTTGTAAAGTGCCCTCTTGTTCTCCGCGGTACTTTAATTCTTTATAACTATGGGAGAACGTGCTAGGTAAATAACTTTATATTGTTGATGATACGGAGAGACTACGCAGATTGCTTAACTGCTCTTTTGTCTTAGTGAAGTTCTCGCTGTGCTATCATACTTAAGGATTTCATTTTAATCACTGCAAGTGCTCTGATCTGCACAAAGAAAAACTTTAATTTTGCATAATGACATTTATGCTTAGTTTAGATTGTAAAATTTTACATTGCTTTTGAAATATGAAGCCATTTCATCAGAGGTGTGTGATTTAATAAATGAGCACAAGTTGTAGCTGTAAGAAAACATACTTGGGAACCCGTGGTGGGACAACCTCTAAATGTCTTCTGCTCTTGGCATATTTGGTGTGTTTTGAGGGATTTTAAACTTTGTTTTTGTTTGTGAGGGGCTCCCCAGCAGTGCTCAGGAGGCCCCAGGACTCCCCCAGTGATTCCTGGACAACTGGGCCTGCCGTTCAGTGCAAGGTCCCAGGACATAGTGCGCACAGTCTCGGGGTCACTTGGAGATTGCAGGCCACGCGCTGCCCGAGCCAGTGCTTGGCCGGCTCTGCCAGACATTGCCTGAACCCTTGCGCTATCCTGGCCCAGGGCTTGGGCCTGGGGCCTCACCCAGCAGTGGGGAGTCTCGTGGACCAGACCCCAGGAAGGCAGAGTGGAGACGAAGGCCCTGGTGGCACTGCCGTCCTAAGCCCAGGGTCCGTTTCCCTCGTGAAGGCTGCCTTCCTTTACATGTGTAATCGCTGGCTGTGTGTCATCATGGTCGACCTGTTCGGACATTCTGGCTCCCACCACCACCGCGATTTAGCCTAAATTTTCACCACCAATATTCGAGTACCTCTTCCGAAATTTAGTAGCTAAGGCAATTGCTGTTAACCCCATTGCTTGTGTCTTTATGTGTCAGATTTACACTCTCGTGTGTGAGCACCCTCTTTATCCTTTGTTTGGGGCACACCCAGCAGTGCTTCAGACTGGCTCAGTCACTCCTGGTGGGCTCAGGGACCGTGTCACGTGCAGGGGATCGAACCCTGGTTAGCCCGCACAAGCAAGGCCCTGCTTTCTGTGTGTCACCCCGACCCTCACCTCCCTTTTGTAGAATGTATTTCAAAGGCACTTAAAGGACTTGCCCCGTATTCCTGATTTCCCAGTGATCGTATCTCTTGATTCTGGACACTTGAGTCATAATTGGACATCTACAGAGTGGTCAAAAGCAGACCCTTTTAGTTACTAGTAGAAATAGGAGAGGAAAATAATAATTGAGGACACTGCTTTGCAAATGATGCGTCGTGCTAACTATAATTTGTACCAAGTTCATCTCTAGTGAGCAAATGAGGGGAAATTGAAATGTTGTAAACGTGTAAAAAGAGGAATGTGCTTGATCTGAGAGCCATTGCCAGGAATCCGTTTTTCAGCACGCCTTTCACGTCCTGGGTGCTAGGGAAGCCCCTCGGCCCCGTCTCCCTCCTTGCCCGCCGCCTCTGCCCACTTCATCTGGAAAACAGACAGGGGCAGGGCTGCACCGGGCAGGAGCAGTGAGGAGTGTGGAACCTCCCCCCCCCTTTCTGGAGCCTGGAAGCCCGCTGGGACACTGGAAATCTCTGACTTGTCCACTGCTTGTTTCGGCATCGTCCCTGACATCTCTTTGGTCTCCCCACAGAGCCAGACGGAGAAGCTGGCCAAGGTGTACCAGCCCAAGCGCTCCGTCCTGTCGCCCAAGAGCGCCGTTTCGGTCGCGCACCTGCTGGCGGCCCGCCAGGACCTGTCCAAGATCCTCCGGACGAGCAGCGGGTCCCTCCGGGAGAAGACGGCCTGCGCCATCAACAAGGTGACCGCGCGCCCCCGCCCCGCCCCGCCCCGCCGGGCGTCCCCGGCCCGGCTCCCCGCGCTCACGTGTCCCTGTGTCCCGCAGGTGCTGATGGGCAGGGTGCCCGACCGCGGGGGCCGGCCCAACGAGATCGAGCCGCCGCCCCCCGAGATGCCGCCCTGGCAGAAGCGGCAGGACGGGCCCCAGCCGCCGGCGGGCGGCCGCGGCGGCGGCAGAGGCGGCTACGAGCACTCGTCGCACGGCGGCGGCGGGCGCGGCGGACGCGGCGGCTACGACCACGGAGGCCGCGGGGCCGGGCGCGGCGGGGGCAAGCCCCCGGGCGGCTGGACGGACGGCGGCGGCGGCTACCAGGACGGCGGCCCCCGGGACGCGGCCTTCCCGCCCGGCGGCTACCACGGCGGCTACCAAGGCGGCCACGGCGGCTACCAGGGCGGCGGCGGCTTCCCGCCCGCGGCCTACCCGGGCGGCGGCTACCAGGGCGGCTACCAGCAGGAGGGCAGATACCAGGAGGGCGGCCACCACGGCGAGCGGGGCGGGCGCGGGGGCCGCGGCGGGCGTGGGGGGCGCGGCGGGCGCGGGGGCCCGGGCGGGGGCTGGGGCGCCCGGGGCGGCCAGAGCTACCACCAAGGGGGCCAGTTCGAGCAGCACTTCCAGCAGGGCGGCCACCAGTACAACCACTCCGGCTTCGGCCAGGGCAGACACTACACGAGCTGAGGCGGCGGCCGGACCCCGGCCCGCTCGAGCTCACCTAATAGAAACTTAGGATCAGGGTTTGGAACTGGGCGGCGGCTTTGGTGGGCGGGAGACCCCGGGCGCCAGGCCCGCGGGTCTCCCACGGGCTCGCCTGCTGCGGTGCGGAGCGCGGGCCCCTCTCCTCCAGGAAGTTTTTGACACAGGTGATGGCCTTGAACCCACCCCTAGACTGACCTCACAGTCGACACCCGTCCCTGATGTGGGGGGTCGGGGGCGGGAAGTGACTTGACGTTTCCGTGTTGTCAGTGCGCAGATCTGAATGCGGAATCACCCAGACTTTTTTTCCAGGTCGACCACTAGGGAGCCCTTCTTGCAGTCAGTTGTTTTCTGTGTGTTCTCCTTCGGGTGTTCTAAGACCCGTTTTCCCCGCCCCCGGGGACTCTTCGTGCTCCGAGAGGTCACGCCGCCACTCTTGCTCGGTCACAGGACTGTTCGGTCTGTTCCTATTAAATGAGCTCGTCTGCAGCTAGCACATCCAGTAGCCTTATCCTTGGGACGGAAAACTGTACCCCGCGTGCAACTCTGAAGCCCCCGAACTCGCAGCCAACACCCCTCAAGACCTTACAGGCCCACTTCGGTGGTGAACCTCTAGAACACGTAGGCGTTTAGTTAAGTGTAGCGACTCCGACTGACCGGACTCGAAACAAGTTCCTCTCCCGGCCCTTCGTTTTACTTGAAGCACGCGAGAAGAAGCGGCAAACTGCGATTTGTTTTCTGCACGAGTTCACGCCACTGGCCCCGCGGATACACGGTGGTTGCTTCGGGCGGGAGACCTTTTTCGTTGCCGTGGAAGAGATGCACTACAAGGTCACAGAACCGGGACCCGGGTGTGCTCGGTGCGGGCGGCCCTTCTTACTGCTGCAGAAAACGGGAGCCGGGCTGCGCTGGTGGTTCACGGTCTCCTTCACAAAGCCCGCAGGACGCTCCTGGCTGGGTTTTCCTGTACACGCACATTGTCGAGCTGTGAAAGGAAGTGGCTGGAGGTATGCTCTGTGTGGAAGGTGAGCAATAAAGTCTATGTTTGTTCTTGCTTCCCTCCGAGTTTCATTGCAGCCCGCGTTTAGGAGGGAACCCTTCCCACGCTTGTTTTTCGCTGAGGAACTCCGGCTCGCGTTCGCCGGCTGATGGTTGTTGCCCAGAACAGTCCGAGAGGCCGAGCTGCTCGTCTTGGCCACTGGGTGGAGCTGTTGCCACAGATTTGCTGGGGGGAAATGCTTGACCCTCGTTTTCAGGGGGTTTTCTTTTTTTTTTTTTCCTTCTTTATTCCGAACGGGCGTGGGACAAGTTCCTGGGGGGGGGGGGGATCCGACGGAAATTAAGTGTACAAAGAGAGTGTTCCTCTCCTACCTAAATTCTTTAGACCAGAGACTCGTGGAATCGACTCGTGCCTTGCCGTTAAAAACGTTCTGTCTATGGAGCCACAGAGACCGTGCAGGTGTCCAGGCTCTTGCCTTGCAGGCAGCTGACCGTGGCTTTATCCCCGATACCCGGACAGGTTTCCCTCCAGTAGCCAGGAGTGCCGTAAGCAAACCCTGACCACTGCCAGGTGTGACTGAAAAATCACATCTGCTACTGAGATCACGTTGTTTTGGTACAGCCAGTTTTGTTTGAGGTGCTTATTTTTCACCCCGCACTTAGCATTCTAACATGTTCAGATTCGAAATACTTGTCGTCAGTAAAGATTTCTTTTAAGTACATCTTGACAACTGCGTTGCTCTTCAGACTGCTAAATATTTGCTAAGTGTAGGAGTTCCTTCCTGGAAATAAGACTGTCAAGAATTCACATCCTAAAAGTTTAGGATTTCTCCCATTTGCCTGGCATCTGTTTTTATCACTTTTACAGCTTGAGACTCCACAGTCGAGTGATAGGTCTCGTTGTTTTGACAGCTCCGTCGTTTTTGTGGTTACTAGATTGCTTTTCAGATAGAAGAAAGCGCGTGATTCCTTTCTTCCTGATGGCTTGTCTTAAACGTTTTTGTTTTCGGCGTGTGCTCCAAACTAGACCTCCCCCATTTTGAAACCATTAGTGTAGATTGAGATTTCTGAATAGGATATCCGTCTTGTTATTTTAGTCAAATAAAGTTATTTTTATAGACTGTGTCTTTTGATCTGAAGCATATTTTGTTGTTGTTGTTTCTGAGGGCCGCACTCTGCAGTGCTTCAGGGCAACTCCTGGTGGTGCTCCGGGGGTCCCCGGATGGGAGGGGATGCCAAGAATCAGCCACGTGCAAGGCAAACATCCGACCCGCTCTCTGTGTTTGGCACTCCAGCCCCTTCAATGCGTTCTTAGCCTCCACTTCTAGGAAGTAGCAATACCTTGGGCGAGGGATTGTGGAATTTCTTGAAGAAGCGAGGTTTCGGAGGGCCCTTGGGCTCCGTGGGATGTTAAAATAGTGCCTGTTCCTGCCAGGAGTGATTCCTGAGTGCGGGCAGAGCCAGGTGGGACCCAGACAAAGCAAAAGAATGAAATGGCCACGTGTGTGTGAGACCAAGTGCTGTGGTAGTCGGCACCGTCTTGCTTTCTCCTTGGACCAGGAACTAGAACAGGGTGTCAGCGTTGTGTATGAGAGCGGACTAAGACATGCCAGTGTCGCTTCCACTTGTCCTGCGCCCGGAGTGCCAGCTTATAGCTGTGCCCGGCAACCCGGCAGCAAGCTTCCTGCTGGAGAAAGCATTTAAAATCTTCTGTGTATTTTTGACTTTTCTCGCCTCTCAAATCAGCTGTTTTTAACCTTCCATAGCTCTTTGTCAATCTGTCGCTTTTGAGAGGACCTTTCCTTGTGAGTGAAGGCTGCGTCTGTCTCCGGGTATCAGATACACAAGCTGTTTGCCAGCTTTTTTTTTTTCTAACTTCTCACAAGCGTTTATCAGCAACAGACATGCTTTGTGTTGCCACGACTGCAGTTCCCTGTTCACTAAGTTAATGTGCCCGAGGTTCGACCAGAGAGAGAGAGTACAGCGGACAGGACGTGCCTTGCGCAGGGCTGACCCCGGTGTGATCCCCAGCATCTCATATGGTCCCCCAAGGACCCCCCAGGAGTAATTCCTGGGTGCAGACCCAGGAGGAACCCCTGAGCATCAGTGGGTGTGGCCCAAAAAGCAAAAAAAAGAATTTAAAAATGTATCCAAGGTTCGAATCACTGACTTAAGCAGGTCTGTGTGTGTCCGTGTTGGAACCCAAACCTGCCTTTTGGGTACTTTTAGTCACTTACGGAATTTTAAGAGTGGTGGTGAAGTCCCATGTAACTCGCTCCCTGCCATTAGGAGTAGGTGACGGGGCCTCTGGTGGAAGCAGAAAGGGGAGAAAAGCACGTTTCTTTAGAATTGGAGGGAGGCTCTATTAAAAATCGCCTGTATTGGGTCTGGAGAGAGAGCACAGTGGGGAGGGCGTTTGCTGTGCACGTGGCCCACCCGGGTTCGATCCCCAGCATCCCATAGGGTCCCCTGAGCACCAGCAAGAGTAACTCCTGAGTGCAGAGCCAGGAGGAACCCCTGTGCATCCCCGGGTGTGACCCAAAAAAATCAAAAATAATAATAATCTGTATTAAGTCAATTCTATTTTCTCCGAGAGGCGAAGTGGCTTGCGGTTCCAGTTAGTACTTGGCTGCCTTTCGGCTGCTGTCCCGGGCTTTAGAAGCACAAGGACGTGCCCTTCAGGGCAGCGTTCCGTGGCAGATCCAGAAACTGATCTGGGCATGTCAGAGTGACAAGGCAGAGTCCAACCTGGTCGGCACCGCGTTGGGGGTGGCTCACACGAGGCAGCAACCAGCTGGGGCATGAGGATGGCACTAGCAGGCCCGCGCCTTGCCCTGCCCCACTGGGGCCTGTTGGGTTCTATGTCAGCCACTGGCCAAGAGGGAAGAAATGGCCCAAAGCGGGGGAGACGGAGTCCGGGAGCAGAAGCTGAGGACTTACTGGTGCCCGAGCTTCGACCAAGGCGGGTGGCGCCGTGCCCGAGGTGGATGTGGCAGTGGGGCGGGTTGGGGAAATGGGATCATTGAAGTCGATGAGTTGGGGAAAGGACTTGGGTTCCTCGCTCCTGTGCTACTGTGACTGGGCCGTCCCGCCACCCGTACCGAAAGTGCAAGAAGGGAAAGGGGGTTGTCAGGAGCCTGACAGCAGTCGAGGGGTGGGTGGCTTCAGGAGGAGAGGGCCGGGCCTGGGGGCGTCGCACGGGGCAGTCCCCAGGATGATTCTGTGCTGGGCTGGAGTGACAGCGCAGCGGGTAGGCATTTGCCTTGCACAACGCTGACCCGGCCAACCCAGGTTCGATTCCTCCGCCCCTCTCGGAGAGCCTGGCAAGCTACCGAGCGTATCTCGCCTGCACGGCGAAGCCTGGCAAGCTACCTGTGACTTACTGGACATGCCAAACACAGTAACAACAAGTCTCACAATCTGTTGTGAGATGTTACTGGTGCCCGTTCCAGCAAATCGATGAACAACGGGAGGACAGTGCTACAGTGCAGTGTACAGTGTCTTATTATGAAAGTTTTTTTTTTTCTAATTCTACTGCTTGGGCTGGAGTAATAGCACAGCCGAAGGGCGTTTGCCTTGCAGGCAGCCAACATGGCCGACCCGGGTTCGATTCCTCCGCCCCTCTCGGAGAGCCCGGCAAGCTACCGAGAGTATTCGATATGCCAGACACAGTGACAACAACGTCTCCAAAGGAGACGTTACTGGGCCCGCTCGAGCAAGTGGATGAACAAATCAATGAAGAAATCGATGACCTACGGGGGGACAGGGACAGTGATTCCGTGCTAAGTCACCGCAGAGCCGGGGAAGCCCCGGGAGGAGGCACGGGAGCTCGGGGAGGAGGAACCCGGTGGCGGCGGGGCAGGGTCCCCCATGAGCATCCCCGTTTCCCCTGCCAGCCCCGGGGGGACGCCGGGACCCAGCGGCCACCAGGCCCGGTGGGGGCTGCAAAGACGCCCCGAGAGGGAGGCGGGCCGGGGTGGGCCGAGGGCGCCAAGGGCGGGGTGGGGTCCCGGCGGGCGCCCCCAACCTAACCTGCCCCCGGGCTCGCGCTCGCCGGGCCACGTGGGAGGAGCACGTGGCGCTGCCGGGCGACGCCACGAGACGCTGCTCGCGCGGGAAGAGCCGCGTCTCCCCAGGGCGCAGGCGAGGTGCCGCCAGGGCCGAGGCCTCGCGGGTGCTGCCGCCGGGGGCCCGAGCTGCCCGCGCGAGACACCGGCGCTGGGGGCGGCCGCGCCATCTTGGTGGGGCTGAAGTGTGGCCGCGCCATCTTGGTGGCGGCCGAGGGGTGGCCGCGCCATCTTGGTGGGGCTGAAGTGTGGCCGCGCCATCTTGGTGGCGGCCGAGGGGTGGCCACGCCATCTTGGTGGGGGCCGAGGGGCAGCCGCGCCATCTTGGTGGGGGCTGAAGCGTGGCCGCGCCATCTTGGTGGGGGCTGAGAGGCGGCCATGCCATCTTGCTGGGCTGAAGCGTGGCCGCGCCATCTTGGTGGCGGCCGAGGGGTGGCCGCGCCATCTTGGTGGGGGCTGAAGCGTAGCCACGCCATCATGGGGGGGAGGGCTGAAGGGCGGCCGTGCCATCTTGGTAGGGGCGGAGGAGTGGCCGCACCATCTTGGTGGGGCTGAAGCGTGGCCGCGCCATCTTGGTGAGGCTGAAGCGTGGCCGCGCCATCTTGGTGAGGGCCAAGGGGCAGCCGCGCCGTCTGCGTTAAGCCCTCCGCCACCCCCAGCCGTGCTCGAGGGCCGCTCGTGGCGCAGTGCTCCGGCGGGAGCGGGCTGAGCCTGACACCGCCCGGTCTCTCCCGGGACTCAGGCCTGGGGAGCACAAGTCCCTTCGGGGGCCGGAGCCGCAGCGCAGCGGGGAGGGCGTCGCTGGCCTGGCACGCGGCCCGACCCGGGTTCGAGTCCCGGCACCGTCCCCGAGGGTCCCCCGACACCGCCAGGGCTGGCCCCTGGGTGCAGAGCCAGGAGGAACCCCGGGGTGGGACCCAGAGAGGCGAAAGGGGAGAAGGTTGCTCCGTGGCTTTGGTGCTTCGTGGAATCCTGCAGAAAGAGGCTCTGTGTGCGCGGCGATGGCGTCGGTGCTTATTTTGGAGGGGAGGGGGGGAGGGGAGGGGAGGGGAAGGTCTCCTGGGAGGGACTGTCCTTGTCTGGGGCTGTGTATTGTTTTTTTTGTTGTTGTTGTTGTTGTTGGCTTCTTGGGCCCCACCCAGCAGTGCTCAGGGCTTCCTCCCGGCTCTGCACTCAGGAATTACTCCTGGCAGTGCTCAGGGTGACCCTCCGGGATGCTGGGACCGAACCCGGGTCTGCCGGCGAGGCCAGCGCCCTCCCTGCTGTGCGATCGCTCCAGCCCCGGTGCCTGTGGTTTCAGATCGGTCCATGTCCAGCCCGGGGGACTGGCGGGACCCTCCGGGGCCCAATGCGCGTCCTCACCCGCAGCCGGACACCAGCCGTGTCCCCACCCGCTCCAGGCAAGCAGACGGCGGGATTTCACTGCATCTGAAGGGCATGGGCTGCTCGAGGCCCTTGGAATTCACCTTGGGCCTGCGTGTGTTTGGGGCCCACGACCAGTGGCCTGTTTCAAATCCCACCCCTGGTGGTGTTCAGGGTTGACTGCTGGCTCTGTGCTCAGGGGTCACTCCCGACAGGGCTCCGGCGGCCAGATGGGTGCCAGGGATAGACCCCAGGCCCGCCACTTGTGAGGCCCGCGTCCGCTCTGCCCGACGATGGCCCCCGTGGACTCTGGCTCTGTATGTGAATTCATTTCGCCTCTGCCTGCCGCAGGGATTGGGGACAGGTTTGCTCTGTCTCCGCGAATGATCCCCGCCCTCTGCCTTTGCTGCCGGCTCAGAAGGACCCCAGGGCCAGAAGGGGCCTGCCACCAGCTGGCATGAACTTACCCAGCGTGTTTCTCTGCCACCACTGGTCCCCTCTCACTGCAGACTCGTCTCTCCAGGATCTCGTCTGGCCGCTCATGCATCCTTTACGCTGGCTGATTCCGCAGGCTTGAGCGTTCTCTCCTCGCCTTTCCGTCCGTGGGACTTGTCTCTTGTCTGTTGGAGGTTGCTGGGAGTGGGGTTTGGGGGACAGCAGATGGTATTCCATGCAGGAATAGTGCGCCCCAAGGGCCTCTTACTTGCCGGCCATGTGCCCCACATTGTGTGTGTGTGTGTGTGTGTGTGTGTGTGTGTGTGTGTGTGTGTGTATTTCTTTTGCCTATTTGGGTCACACCCAACGATGCTCAGGGGTTGGTTACTCCTGGCTCTGCACTCAGGAACCACCCCTGGCGGTGCTCAGGGGACCAAATGGGATGCCGGGAATCGAACCCGGTTCGGCCACATTCAAGGCAAACACCCTCCCCACTGTGCTATAGCTCCAGCCTCCAGTGTGCCCCCCCCATCTTAAGCCACACCCCTGACCAGCTCGTGTTTTATTCTCCTCGTTGCTTTTTTTTTTTTCTTTGAGAGGAAGGGGTTTGGGACCATACCTGGTGCTGCTCGGGGGCGCCTCCTGGTTCTGTACTCGGGGCTCACTGGCGGCAGGGCTCAGGGGACCCTCTAGGGTGCCAGGGATTGAACCTGAGTGCTCTCCAGCCTGCTGTTTGATTGAACTTTGCCTGTTTTCAAGCTGAGTCTCTCTCTCAGATTTGCCGAGAGAAGAGCAGGGATCCTACATGACACAGCACGGGGACTCTGAGAACTCCTTTTTAATAGTGCTCACTTACACGTGTTTGAACACTGCCGTTTACACTGTGTGTGAACTGTCATTAAATGCTGGGCGTGGGGGCTCAAAAAATATGCCATCGGGGCTGGAGCGATAGCACAGCGGGTAGGGCGTTTGCTTTGCACACGGCTGACCCGGGTTCGATTCCCGGCATCCCATATGGTCCCCTGAGCACCGCCAGGAGTAACCCCTGTGCATCGCCAGGTGTGACCCAAAAAGCAAAAAGAAAAATAAAGAATAAAAAATTTTAAAAAATATGCAGTCATGAGACACAGTTCGGGATATTAGGGAAGAACCCCATTTAATTGCAGAATACTAACTTTAAGATCTTACGAAGAACAAATAAGGTCTTTGGTTTATCACCACTCGGGAGTCACCGAACAAGGTGGTGAAAACACTCTTTGTCAGGTGAGAAAACTCGGGCTCAAACAGATGCCCAGGATCCCAGGAATATCAGAGCCAGAGGCGGGCTCGAACGTTGGGGTTCGGAGGGTGTCGTTTCTTCCTTTGCAGCGCAGGGGATCAAACGCATGTCTCCCGCACACGGGGCTTGTGTTTAACCAGTGAGCTAGCTACATCCCTGGCCCCAAGAGGGGTCGCATCTGGCCGTGAACTGCATGCTGCAGGCCTGGCCTGGTAATCTCATTTCACTGAGCATACCTCCCAGCTACTCTGGACTCTGGGGCATTCAGGGGAAGCCATTGTGTTTCTTTGAGGAATACTTAAGCGTCCTTCCATCAGGAACTGTTGTGTGCTCGGTGCCTTTGTTGTTAAAGAACAGAGTTGGCTGAACTTTGGAGAGACCCTGTTACCTTGGTAACCTGGGGTCTCAGTTGCTCCACAAGGCTGCCACTCAACATACTGGGCTCCTTTAAGGACACCCTGTGGTGTAGACAGCTCTCGAAAGCACCAGGACACCCTCCATCAGTTGACCGAACCTCTCCTGACACCCAATAACACACCTGCTGCGAGTTACTAATTTTGGCTTCTCGCCCCAAAGTGACTGTTTTCGTCCAGTGTACAAAGGTGCAAAGGAACCAGCTGTCATTATTTTTCGCCTGCAGGGGTTTGTCTGTTTCGTTGGCCCCGGTGGTGATGGCACATTGATTGAGAGACACATGGAGCCACCAAGACTGGTTATGAGTAATTGATAAAATCGAAAATTTCAAAGTGACTCATTATGGTCCCCGATTCCTCTTTCACAGAGGAACAATAGTCATGGGAACTACACACACACTAAGACAAATTGTTACAAGCATATACATACATACATACATACATACATGCGTGTCTGTTTTCTTTTTTTGGGGGGGGGGGTTCTTGGTGTTTACTCTGCCTCCGTTTAATATAGTCTCAGGAAAGTCGACAACACAAATCTCTTCTCGTAGGTGGAAAATAGGTAGTTTCCCCCACTAAGGGGAAGGTGAAATCGTGGCTTCGCGAAGCAAAAGCACAGTCTGGTGTTTTTTAACAAGTCTCGTCCAGATTTTCCTGAATTCTGATGCTTTTAACAAGTTCCTTCCCGATCTTTTTTCAAGTTCAAAAGTAAAATCAAAAACTCAAGAGCCAGGTTGTGAGGGCCTCGTGGTAGCACACGCCTCTTACATGGGTGACGCCCTGGGTTCCAGGCCCTGCACCAACACACATGCAAACACACAAACATACATGTACACACTCGTGCACACGACAGTTTTCCTGTACTTCAGCGTCCATTTTCTGTTTTTAATTTTGCAAAGTTACTCCACAGCATTTACAAATACGAGTCTTATCGTGGGCATATGCATGGAACCACGGCCAGGGATGGTGTTGCCTCTTAGTGGTGTTTGCTGACAGTAAGTTCTCTTGGCATGTAACTAATTACGGCTCCCTTAGCCAGTACTCTCTTTCACTGGCACAGTCTCTGCAAGACCATCCCTGAATCCATGTGGCCCAATGAAATCAGTCCATTTGGAAACCATATCCAAGGAATTACCTTGACCCAGTGCCGTGGCCGGGTAGACCCTGAGCCCACGTGACAAAGCACGGCTCGTGTCTCTGCCTCGAGCACAGGTTCTGCCCAGGATCCGTTCTCGGTTCTCCAGTGGGGAAAAAAAAGAGAAGAAAGGCATTTCTTGAGGAGTAGCAGTGAGGACGAGCAGGAGAACTTTCATGGCTGTGTCCTAGCTTCTGAGTAATGCAGACTTGGGAAGACTCATGGGAATGTTCACGTATGACGCATTTGTCAAGTTTCCAAAAGCCACGGCCTGGTCAGAGTGCCGTGAACGGCTTCTCCACACAACAGAGGAACATCACAAGCAATGCTGCCTCCCATTCTCCCCGGAACTGCTGTGCCCCAGAAGATGTGAAGTCCTGGTCCCATCTAAAGAACACACAAGAGACCTCTAAACTGACTCTTGTGAACGTCCCTCCCAGCCGATGTTTATGAAAAAATATTGCAATAACAGTCTCACAAAACAGCCAAATCTGAGTCTGGAGGACGAGTATCTGGGACATGCACAAAAGCTTTTTTTTTTTTTTTTTTCGCCCGTACAGTGGTTCTGCAGAAAGACAGAAAACTACCCGCTACATAACTACCCCAGTCTTCACGGCTCCTTTCAGGAAATAAATACTTTGTTGGGCACAGCCTCTGCCCCGGAGTCTGATCTGGGCAATCTCCTGGCATCCCAAGGCAGTAAACACGGAATGATTTCCTGAGGGTTGCAGTGTCTTTTGAGTTTCTCCTCTTGCTCCTTCCTTGTTCCGTTCTTGCCTTCAGCGTCAGCCCGAAGTCAGCCGTCCTGCAACACGCACCAAGAATCAAGCAAGAGAGTTGCAAGCAAGCAGTCGGTCGAGTACAACGGGGGAAACGCCAGCCCCCTCAGCATGGAGAGGAGCGTTCCTAGACCAGGCTGTCTGTCTAGCACACAAACTCTTGATGACTCCTGCTCCCAGGCCGGATATAACGAGTCTGCTTTCTGCTGTGCTCTCTGAGGGGTGCTCCGCGGAACATGAGTCCCTGGACTGCTCGGGTACCACACAGAATCAGGAGAGGGCTTTGGGAATACAGTCAGGGCAGCGTTGGCGTGGAAATGGTTGGCACAATCTGAGAGCTCTTAGGGAACCTTCCAGCTCTCCATCAGAAGCTGTTCGGCTGAGATTTCAGCGCAACTGTATTGCCCAGAGAGCCTCAACGAGGGCCGGGGAGATGGGTTAGCGGGTGGCCGACAATGTGTTCCCCAAGCCCTGCCACAAGTGATTCCTGAGCACTGCTGGGTAGAGTCCCCAAATCAAAATAAAATCTGAGCTTTCCGCCCGCCCCCCCAAAAATAAGGTAGATCCCCACCCTCCTTCCAACCCTCAGGCGCACTCACTCTCTCTGCAGTTTCCATGCCGCCCAAGCCCCTCCTCCACCGGTCTGGGCTGCTCCCAGCCAGCACTGACCTCTGCGTCCTGCCTGGTCTCACCCATGTCCTCTTCCTCGGGCTCAGGGTCACAGCCAGTGCCGCGGTCCACCACGTCCACGCCCGCCTGCACCCGGGGCTTCTCGTTTTCCCACTTGGCGAAGCCTTTGTCCTTGCCGGCTTTGTCGTGGAGCTTGGACTTCATTTTGGGGAAGGTGTGGGAGCCCGAGTCGCCCCAGCCAGCCTCCGGCCACACGGGCTCTGTCTGGGTCGCCTGGCTGGTGGTGGCGCGCTGCAGACGCACGGAGATCTTCCGAGAAGAGCCTGTCACCAGTGTGATGGCTCGGCCGTACAGGTCTTGGTGCCCGGCCGCGACTCCTGGGAACTCAAACACCTCATCCTGTGCTGGAGGGGGAAAGGGAGCACGGTGAGCCCACCCCCGCTTGCTCCAACGAGTCGCACGCTAGAGACGCAAGACATGCAAAGAGCTAGGGACAGAGATGACGGCCGGGGAAAGAGAGCTTGCAGGCACGTGGCATCAGAGTGCTTGGGAGCAGCTGGGGTCCGGGGTGCAGCTGCCACTGGTGGGGGCTGCAGTGGAGCTGACTCCCAGACCCACCGTGGGGGAGAAGGAGCACTGGGAGGAGGAGGAAGAGGAGGAGGAGGAGGAGGAGAAGGAAGGGAGGAGAAAGAGGAGGAGGAGGAGGACGGCAGAACAGGAGGAGGAGGAGGAAGAAGAAGAGGAGGAGGAGGAGGGCAGAACAGGAGGAGGAGGAGGAGGGCAGAACAGGAGGAGGAGGGGAGGAGGAGGAGGAGGGCAGAACAGGAGGAGGAGGAGGAGGGCAGAACAGGAGGAGGAGGGGAGGGGGAGGAGGAGGAGGAGGGCAGAACGTTACCTGGGGGTAAGGAGGGGCTGCCAGGCTGTGAGCCGGGGCTGCTGCCCACAGACGGTGCCCGCGCGAATCTCCGGCACGCCAGGACCAGTAGATCTTTGCACTGCTTGTGACAATTGGCTCCGCAGTCTGCAAAAGTCCCAAACGGAGCCCGGGTGGTCAGCGCGCGCTTTGGTGGTGTCCCGGGTCTGCTCTCTCCGCCCCAGCCTACTCCTGTGTGGGCTTCATGTGCTCAGGAGTCACTCCTGGCCAGGTTTGGGGGACCCCTGGGTGCCGGGGATCTAACCCAGGTCAGCAGTGTTCAGAGCGAGCACCCTCCCTCCTGTGCTACTCTCCTGCCCCCTGAGGGTGAGGGTTTCTGTTTGTTTGGGGGCCACACCTGGCGGTGCTCAGGGGCTGCTCCCGGCTCTGCGGTCAGGAATCACGCCTGCCGAGCTCGGGAGGACTGTATGGAATGTCGAGGATCGAACCCAGGCCTGTCACATTTAAGGCAGGTGCCCACCCACTCTCCAGCCCCTGATAGTTGAGTTTTAGACTCGCTCCAGTGTTCCGGCACCAATCCCGCCTCCTGTGTCAACTTCCTTTCAACACGGGAAGGGTTGCCCTCCTTTCCCTTTCCTTCCCCACTGCCCCAAGCCTCTTCCCAGGCACATGATGGGACCTGCTTCCTGTCCTTGTATGGAAGTGGACAACAGGGCGCCTCGGCCGGGCGGGCCGCTGGACAGACCTGCGCTGGCATCAGGTGGGGCTGGAGCTCTCCGCCCTGGAAACTGCATTTCCCTGCCCGCCCTGGAAACTGCATTTCCCTGTCCGCCCTGGAAACTGCATCTCCCTGTCCACCTTGGAAACTGCATTTCCCTGTTCATCTTGGAAACTGCATTTCCCTGTCCGCCTTGGAAACTGCATTTCCCTGTCTGTCTTGGAAACTGCATTTCCCTGTCTGCCCTGGAAACTGCATTTCCTCCCTCGAATCCCTGCAGAGACGATTTGGCAGAGCCCCTCCCCCCCCCCCCCCAAGCCCCGGTCTAGCTATTTTCAAACCCTTTTTCGCACAATGGCCTTGTCCCAGAGAGATCAGACTTGGAGGCTGTCTGGGACCCGGAAAAGGAGCAGAACTGAGGCACAGACCTGATGTTCCAATGTTCCAAGCTCTCCAAGATGCCAGGGGTTTTGGAGGAAACTCACCCAACAAAAGGGACCTCCTCCCCCCTCTCCCCCCAACCCGGAGGTCACAGTGGAACCTTTCAGCCCCTCTTTCCTGTTATTGTCGTTTGGTTTGGGGGTGATGGTCCTGCTCAGGGCTCACTCCTGGTGGGGCTCGGGGGACCCTCGGCTGGATCCTTTTGACTTACCTTTGCACTTATATCCTTGCTTGATGATGCCCCAGAGCTGTAAGGAAAGACAGAGGGTGTCAGGGCCGTGGGGAGAGAGGCGGGGAATGCAGCCGGGCCTCCGGGAAGGAAGTCAGTCGGGGAAGTTGCTGGAGCCCAAAGACGGTCGTGGCTGCTCTGGGCGCACTTCCCAACAGCCGGAAGAGCCCGCCCGCGGATAATGCAGGCGCAGGCGCTGAGAGGGGCAGAATCTGTTCTGAGGAACGCCCAGCAAAGTGCAGGTTGTCCACCTCCTGCATCCTCTGACTTATTCCCCATCACACTCTCCGCCCACTCGGAGGAAACAGCCACTGTGGAAGTGGACCGTGACCGGGCCACTTTCCAGTGACCTTTATCCCTTGGAAGCACACAGGGTTGCGGGGGGGTTGGGGGAGACACCCCTTCTCCACATACCCCCCCACGGACTCTGATCCTGCCAGCCCAGTGGGAGAGAAGGGGGCCCTCATCCCCTAAGGGGCCTCACTCCATTGACACAGTGTGACCCACCCCACCCCCACCCAAGGCGCCTCCCCATGTCCTTGCTGGGCCTGGAGGCCAGGGCCATGGGAAGAAGCACGATGGATGGATGGATGGATGGATGGATGGATGGGATGGATGGATGGATGGATGGATGGATGGATGGATGGATGGGATGGATGGGTGGGTGGGTGGATGGATGGATGGATGGATGGATGGATGGATGGATGGATGGATGGATAGATGGATGGATGGATGGGATGGATGGATGGATGGATGGATGGATGGATGGATGGATGGATGGATGGATGGGATGGATGGGTGGGTGGGTGGATGGATGGATGGATGGATGGATGGATGGATGGATGGATAGATGGATGGATGGATGGGATGGATGGATGGATGGATGGATGGATGGATGGGATGGATGGATGGGATGGATGGATGGGATGGATGGATGGATGGATGGATGGGATGGATGGATGGATGGATGGGATGGATGGATGGATGGGATGGATGGATGGATGGATGGGATGGATGGGATGGATGGATGGGATGGATGGATGGATGGATGGGATGGATGGATGGATGGGATGGATGGATGGATGGATGGGATGGATGGATGGATGGATGGGATGGATGGATGGATGGATGGATGGATGGGATGGATGGATGGATGGGATGGATGGATGGATGGGATGGATGGATGGATGGATGGGATGGATGGATGGATGGATGGATGGATGGGATGGATGGATGGATGGATGGGATGGATGGATGGGATGGATGGATGGATGGATGGGATGGATGGATGGATGGATGGGATGGAAGGATGGGATGGATGGATGGGATGGATGGATGGATGGGATGGATGGATGGATGGATGGGATGGATGGATGGATGGGATGGATGGATGGATGGATGGGATGGATGGATGGATGGGATGGATGGATGGATGGATGGATGGGATGGATGGATGGATGGATGGATGGGATGGATGGATGGATGAAATGGACCCCTGCTTCCAAAATGATTTTGAGAGACATGGTTCTGAGGCCCGCTGGGGGCTGTGTGTGTGAAAAGCTGGGGGCAGAGCCCGGGTGGGAGCCCCCTGGCACCCCACGGGGACCTGCTCCTTCCCCTTTTCTTGCTTCTCTGACTGCTTTGGGGGCCACTTCCGGAGATGTTCAGGGATCACTCCTGGAGGGACTGTGGGGACCGTGTGGGGTGCCGGGGACTAGACTGGGGGTGGCCTCTTGCGAGCCCAGCACCCTGGTGGCCCTTTTCCTGAGGACATTCCGTCAGTAGACAGAGATTCCTGGGACCCGGGAGAGTCCGGGTCCTGGGGTATGTTCTAAGGATACCCGGGCGCCTGGGGGACAGGAAGGATCACTTAGGGGAGCCAGAGTCAGAGGGCTGGAGAGGGGTGGGTGGCAGCACGAGACGTCACTGCCAGCAGAGACACAGGACACAGGACCGTGCCAGTCAGAACAGAAAGTGCAGATTCAGTGAGGTGGGCAGGAGGTCCACACAGGGCCTTAGTTTAGGACTTTGTGAGACCTGGTGTGAGTTACTGTCCCCAAGTACAGGGTCCTGGACCCTAGGGAGGTCACTGGTTCTCCAGATATCAAGATAAGGAATCCACAACACTCCAACCCCAGAATCTGAATTCAGGAATGAGGAGATTTCAAGTAAGTCTCCCTTGGGTCACCGTAGCCTTGTAGCTACGCACTGGGGCTCGGCCGGGTACAAGGTGATGCCTTGCCGGTACTATTTCTCTAGTTCCTGCTTTTTAATTTTACTTAATATTTCTATCTTTTCGTTTTGCCTTGGGGCCCGGGGTCTCCAGCAGTGCTCAGGGGTCACTCCTGGTGGTGCTAGGGGACGTTGTGCAGCGCTGGGATTCAAACTGGAGTCGGCCTCAAGCAAGGCCAATGCCCGAGCCCTGGACGGTCTCTCTGGCACGAAGTCACTATTTTGGCCGGGGAGCAGTTCCCCTGGCTCTGGGTGGCCGGCAGACGGCAGACTGAAGATTGCCACCCAAATCCTCCCCATGAGAAGGCAGCGGGTGCACTTACGAATCCTGCACAGTGCTCGCAGAAGGTGGGCTTGAGATAGGTCATCTCCTGGAAGTTATGGACAAACCCGGGCCCCATCTTGCAGTGCAGCTGGGACTTGGCCCTGAGGAAGTATGCCATCATCTCGTCCTTGCTGATGCGGCCATCCCTGGGGGCAGGCAGAACAGACACAGCCGTGAGGGCCTCTGGCGCCCACCCGCCCGCAAGGGCCCAGCCAGAGGAGACGGGTCACTCTGCGGTGACTCTGGGGGGCGGAGAGACCCCAAAGGAGGACTTCAGTTCCAGGACTGCCGGAGTGAGTGAGCGGGAGCGTGTCTGTCGTGGTATCCGTGTGTCTGTCTGTGTCTGTGCATGGGTGCCTATCCGGGCATGACTTTTGTATGTGTGTGTCTGTGTCTCTTGAATATCTGCATTTTTGTGTAAGGAAATGCGTGTACGTCAGTGTATATGTGTATGTATATGACTGTGCATATGTTTATGTGCATATCTTTGTGCCTCTATGTGTGTATGTATATGTCTGTGTGTGAGCATGTGTGCATGCCTGTGCTTGACTTTGTATATGTGTGTGTGTGTCTGTGAATGTATATGTCTGTATGGAGATGCCTGTGTGTAGATGTGTGTATGTAAATGTGTGTATGATGTGTGTATGTCTGTGTGTAAATGTGTGTAGATGTATATGATGTGTATATCTGCGTATGTGTGTAGATGTGTGTATGTGAATGTGTGTAGGTATGTATATATCTGTGTCTACGCATAGGTCTAGGTGTGTGTGTGTGTGCCTGCATATGTGAATGTATGTCTGTGTACGTGTGTGTCTGTGTGTGTCATGTCATTACGTCTGTCTGTTCAATGAACGTGTGTATGTATGTCTGTGTGTGTACACGTATACCCGTGTAGAAGGGCTTCAGAAATGCCTTTTTGCTTTGTCTGCTAAGACAAGCATCACACGAACCAAGAGACGCAGACCCCCCTCCCACCCCACGACTGTCTGAGAGGGGCAGAGTCAATCTTCCTGCAGCTTGGGGCTGGGCGTCAGTCCCGGGTGGGTGGGCACGCTGGCTCGAGCCCTGGTTCTTCCCACTGTTTGGCTGAAGGTGCCGGGCTCGCCGAGCTCAGGGGCTGTGCAGGCAGTTGAGAACAGGGCTGACCTGCAGGTGGTCTTTGGGCGCATCCCTGAGCGGGTGGTCTGCCCACAGTGTCCCTCTAAGCCATCGTGGCCCCGCAGTAAACACCCAGTGACACGTTCGAGCCCTTGCAAGCATGGGCACAACAGGCCTGCGCCAGGCGCTCTGGCGGAACGGCAGCAAACAACACCTACTGGTCTTTGTCCAACACGCAGAAGGAGTCCAAGAAAGGGAAATTGGCCGCGATGCTCTCAAAGTCCTCCTGGGAGATGTACCCGTCGTGGTCATGGTCGTAGTTCCTGAACACGGACTGCAAAGCAAAGACAGCGTTGACAGGCCGCCGGGCAGCCTCCAACCCCTTCTGGGAAAGCAGAGAGACGGTCAACTCTCTGCTCTCAGAGGTTTGAGCCTCGAAACTCTTAGGAGAGAGCGAAACCAACCTTTGAGAATCGAACAAGAAAAGGCAAAGAGCAGCAGAGAATGGGGCAGAACGTGGAGAGAGAAGTTCAAGGGCTCCAGCGGGCAGGGGAGGCCAGAGAGATTCACAGGGGCTAAGGCGCTTGCCACGCACACGCAGGATAAGCCCCTGCCTCTCACGGTCCCCTGAGCACAGAGCCAGGAGTAGCCTTGAGCACCCCAGTGTCTGACCCAACCCCTCTCCCCCCACACACACTCCCTCACACCTAGCACTAGCAATAGCTCTAGCACTGTCCTCCCGTTGTTCATCGATTTGCTCGAGCGGGCACCAGTAATGTCTCCATTGTGAGGCTTGTTGTTACTGTGTTTAGCATATCGAATATGTCACGGAGAACTTTCCAGGCTTTGCCATGCGGGCAGGATACTTACGGAGGAATCGAACCTAGCTCAGCCACGTACAAGGCCAACGTCTGCCCACTGTGCTATCGCTCCAGCCGCCCTCACACACACACGCACACAATAAAAAATGGAGGATGCCTGGGAATGGGGGGTCTAAACAGAGACTTTGGATAAGAGAGGCCTTAGATTTGCCGAATTCCCCGATGCTAATGTCTCTGCAATAGAAGAGAGAGTCTCAAAAGTGTGAGAGGATCCCAAGCACAGACGTTTATTTTAAGGCAGTGCCAGAGTCCAAGTGGGAATTCATTTAAGTTCCCAAACTGATTTGGCCAATTGCTCCTCTCCCTTTGCAGGAAAAATAAATAAATACATTTTCCCCATCCCCCACACCTCCAATCTGCCTTCTTTAAGCGGATGCATAGAACGTGTCTCTCGGTTGTACCTGAGGTCACCACTTAGGGCAACACCAACTCTAAACAGACTGATTCTACAGTTGAACTAGAACCAAACCTGGCACACGCTCCGGCTGGCAGTGTTTAAGCCGAGAAGTGAAGGGGAGATGTGTAGAAAGACTGTCGGTCAACAGTCTAGGAAACAGCGTTAATCAAAATCACGGAGTCTTGTTAAGTCTCTGCAGAGTTCAGAAAAACAGGCCCTTCTTACAGGGACTGAAGTTAAATTTATCTTTTTGGGTCCACTGATGTGTCAGTGACTCGTAATCTGCAAAACCAACCAAATTCCAGAAGCATTAAATATTTGAATCTAAAAATATAGAAGGGAGAGAGAACTGCAGGTGAGGTGCCTGCCTTTCACGGCCGACTTGTATTTCATCCCTGGTACCAACGTACGGTCCCCAGGTAGCGCCAGAAGTGATTTCCGAGCACTGAGCGAGGAGTGAGCCCTGAGTACCGAGAGGTGTGCCAGGCGCGCCCCCAACACCAAAGGTGAACAGGCGGAAGCGTTTTCATGTTGAAAACCACACTCGGTTCCGTTCCCACAGCACCCCAGTCTCAGGCCACCTCTCAACAGGGGTGCCCCAAGATGGGAGAGTCCCCTTGCTTCTTGAAGGTTGGATCCGGGCTGGAACGATAGCAGAGCGGGGAGGGCGTTGGCCTTACTCGTGGCCAACCTGGGTTCAATTCCCAGAATCCCATATGGTCCCCTCAAGCACCGCCAGGAGGAACCTCTGTGCATCGCTGGGTGTGACCCCCCAAAAACAAACAAAATTAAAAGGCAGGTTTCATTTGCTTAAAGAAAGAAAATTTGCACTAGGATATTTGGCTTTTAGGAACAACTTGGGAGACCGCATAGTGGCAGGACGTGCCAGGATGTTCCCCCGCAGTGCCGAGGGCAGCCGGGTCAGGCCCTGACCAGCACCCTGGCCACAAGGAAGGCCGGCAGCGTGCACACGAGCACCGAGGGCCGGGGAGAATCTGCTGTGGAGATCTGCAAAGGTGCAGTGAACTGTCCCCGGAGGAGGCCCGAAGAGGCCCCACACGGGGAAGACAAGGCACTCATGGGCACGGGCACTTCCTGCACCGAGAACTGAGCACTAAGACGGGAGCCCCCAAGGAGGGCAAGAGTCCAAGGCAAACATGGGGCAGCTGTGCGGGCTAGGGCCCGAGTGCGTGCACGCATGTGTACATGTGCTTGTGTGCATGTGTGTATATTCACATGCGTACAAGTGTGTGCACGTGTCTATCTGTACACACCTATGCTTGCACTCACGCGTGCCTACCTGGCCGGGTCCCAAGTGCCGGGCATGTCCTGTCCCAGCCTTCCCTGCCAGCCTCAGCTGACCTGGACTTGCACCCAGAACCGCTGTCATGGGGGTACTGACCCCACATCAGGGCTGCGAGGAGAGCTCCCGTGCCCACCCCGCCCCCCCGCACCTGTCCTGGGATGGCCCAACAGTTCGCAGCTGCACCCAGCCTCTCCTCTCCGCACCCCCCAGCCCCACGCAGGGCTCTCCCTGCTCCCTCTGCTCCTACCCAGCCCCACCCCACCCGCTCCCACTCACTGAGGTCCAAGGGTCCGAGCTCGGCAGCTCTGGATTTTGCTGTGTGAAATATGTCAATTATGTGAATGGTCTCGGCAGTCGATGGATTATTGCTGTGCAAATTCCGAGGACAGCCCCGGGAACGCTGATGTGTCCTTATCAACGAACGGAAACTGCCGCTTGCTTCTGGACCATTTGGGTTTGGTTTCCCAAGGACTCGAACTTGGGGGAGCAGAGGAAACCTGGCCGTGTGTGTGTGTGGGGGGGGGGGGTGTAGGATAAAATCAGACAAGACACTTTTACAAATCATTCGTGGTCATCTGGAGGACTAGAATGCGTGTGGCCAGAAAAGTTAGCAAACCTTGTGATTTTCTATGGTGTGTGTAATGTTTCCACATTAACCACGATTCTGACTTTATACTCCAAAACAGTGACACAGTGCCTTTCTTTCTGAGTTTTGGCTTTTCAAGGTTTGCGAGTTCTCCCTGCAAGTAGACACAGGGTTGACTGGCAGTGTGGCTACAGTACGTCTTTCTCCCTTTCCACTTTGTCTTTTCTGTTTCAGTCGATATTTTCCTGTGTTGTGTGAGGCTTTGGGAGTATGTTGAGAAACAATCAAGGTACAAAGGGAGGCGTTACTTAACGAAATCAGATTGTTCAGCCTCCATTGTAAGTTTATCCATAAATAACTGAATTGCGTAAAATCAGAAAGCTTGTGTGTGTGTGTGTGTGTGTGTGTGTGTGTGTGTGCATGTGTGTGTGTGTCACACCTGGCTCTGCTCAGGGTTACTCCTTGGTTCTGTGCTCACTGAGGGCTCACTCCTGGAGGTGCTCAGGGGACTACATGCCTTGCTGCTTTTAGCTCAGGTCATTTGCATGCGAGGCAAGCACAGCACCTTCTGAACTAACTCTTCAACCCCAACTTTTATTTTTGTAAGCCCCCCTCTGCACAATTCTTTCCATCACAAAACCCTGACATCTGGAACCGGAAGGAGTGGTCCTGACAGCTGTGTCAGGAGAATGGGTCCTGCCGGCAGGCGCGTGGCCTCTCTTTCCCCGCGGCACCCAATTAGCTGTCACGGGGACCTTCATAAGTAGAATTCCAAAGCTCTCTGACTTTGGGTGCAGGATAAGGAGGCATCAGACACCTGGGAAAGAGCCCATGGGCGCTGCCGAGCGTGCTGGTCAAAGTGAGGGCACACCGACAGGAAGACGAAGGGTCTTTCGGGAAGGTCCCTCCTCTGCGGCCAGGGCCAGGCAGAGCTAAGTGTCTGCTCGTGAGAGCCCGAGACATGTCGCATTCCGACATGACCCCAGAATATTCTGGAAAGGGAAAGGGGTCTCTCCGTCCTCTCCACCACTTACCTCCACTAACTTCCTGATATGCTTGTTGATGACCGTGGGGTCGGGCTTTGGCATCACTCCTGACGCCCAATCCAGGGGCACCACGGGCTTGGTGGGTGTTGTCGGGGAGGTAGGCTGCGGGCACAAAACAGAACTCACGTTCGTCTGTGGCCTCCAGCAGTGAGGGCTGGCGTGGCCCAGGAGGACGTGAACGTGGGGCTCATTGACAGCTAAGGCCGTCATCTCTGCGACACTCTCGAGATCATACACCGGATGCCTTTGGGCAACGCAATCGAGTTGGTGATGAAATGCATCTTTGGTGAGTGCAAGGCTGAACAGAAAGCCGGGCAGCATTATTTTATGTTTTGGGGGGTTCGGGAAACTTGGGCCACCCCTGTTGGAGCTGGGGGCTGCTCCTGACAGTGCTCAGGGGCCACTGCGGGCAGCTCTCAGGGAACTATGCAGTGGCAAGGTGTACAACGGCATTGTTTTAACTGGAGAGTAACAACGACTGCTCTTCCAGTTCTGCCAGGAAATCTTAGCCCAGTGCCCTAGCCACGGGGGAGACACAGAGAACAAACCAGAGGCGGTTTGGCATCTGTTCAGCAGCTCCCTGGTTCCTATTGGTGCCTTGGGCAGCGTGGACCTGAACCGCTTCTGACGTGGCTGGTGATCACGTCTCTGTGGCCTTTGGTGAATTCCCTTTCTCTGCGGATTTCCCATGAATTGTGCAGGGGGTGGGGGACACGCAGACCGTGTAGTCACCACTCAGGCGGGAAACAGTTCCTGGGGGGTGGCCAGGAGGCCTGGGCACGCGGCAGTGGGAGGAGTTTTGCCGGCGTCAGGTTTGGGTGATGAACTAGGGTGTATAGACACGTGGCCAGAGTTGCTGAGGACTAACTCACTGCCAAGTTCAGCCCCGACCGGTGTTGAGTGGAGGGTGTTGCCGGCGATCCCGTGAGCAAGGGGCATGAGCCAGCGTTTCCTGCCATCGGCAGACACTCACGCCCAGTCCACATCACACACAGCCCCACCTACACACCCATGCCGCGGCCCTGGACACCCACACTCACACAGACACAATATACACACATCCGCAGCTGCTCAGACACACTCAGCAGACACCCCACACACAGTCAGCCCCCCCAGAAACCCCACCCCCCCCACACACACACTCACATTCAGTGCACACCCACCCAGTGCCTTTGCACACGCTCTCCTCAGAGCAGAAGCTACCAGGTCAAATGGCAGACGCAAGCTCGCATTTTCCTGGCACCAGAGAGTGGCTCTCCTACCCTGCCCTTTCCTGAGCCTCGGGCCCCCAGATGCCCACTCTCGGGGCTGCAGGATTGTCAAGTGGGCCGTGCTCAGCTGCTAAGGTGGGGTATGCTTTTAGAAGACGTGCAGAAGAAAAGGACCCTGGGATCAGAGTCCCGCAGACAGCGTTTCCCTCCTTCCACCAAGCTCTTCCTCACGGTCAATTTCAAATTCATCATTCGCTATATTTTTGCTTTTCACCAGTGCGAAAACCTTTCTGGCTCTTGGTCCCCTTGGGTAAAGCTAGCGAGCTGTGCAGCTGGAACCAGTGAGACGTCAGTGTCTCTGTTTCCGACTTAGACCCAGACCCCAGTGATGTGTGAGATACTGAAATATGGGAGGGCCCCTCCAATACAGAGAGGTGGGAATTATGCTCGTGTATTTGGAATATAGCCGGACTGGTTTTCCGTTTAATGCAGGGGGTTATTTATTTATTTTCGGTTGGGGTCACAACCACCAGTGCTCAGGGCTTACTCCTGGCTGGACTCTGGGGACCCCCTGGGATGCTGGGGCTCAAAACTAAGTCAGTTGTGTGCAAGGGAAGAGCCCTGCCTGCTGTCCTACTGCTCTGGCCCTTAATGAGTGGCTTAAAGCCTGGAAGAAGGGTCTAATTTTCTCTGATGAGAAAAAAAAATTTTTTGGGGGGCAGAGTGATATAGAGTGATAGCACAGTGGGTAAGGTTCCTGCCTGACACGTGGCCTACCCAGGTTGGATCCCCATACGGTTCCCCCGAGCACCGCCAGGAGTGATACCTGGGTGCAGAGCCAGGAGTAACCCCTGAGCGTCACCAGGTGTGGTCCCCAAAACAAAAAAAAATTATTTTTGGTCCTATATATGGGTGAGTTTTCAGCATCTTAGAGGGGAAAAAGCATATGGGAGCCAAAAAAAAAATCATAGTAATTTCAGGTAACGAGCTTTAGTAGCCTGCGAGGGGTGAAACTAATTCTCAGGGCTAAGCTCTTTCCCTGGTAAAGCAGAAATACCAGAGTTTGAAAGAACTTCTCCATCTTCAGAGCACAAAGCCACCTCCTAGACGGACAGTGACTGTGGGTGACAAACATTGGTGTTGGCCACAAGTCTGGGAGAACAGTGCTTACCGATTTGGAATTCCTCGGTTCCAGCACCAGCGAGAGCTTGTAAATATCATCTTCCGTGTGGTAGAGGTCCAGCGAGAGCTATGTCAGAACAGAAGGGAGGAAGGATTATTGGGTTGTTTCGTCTCTTTATTCCATGACACGGCTGAGATGTTTTCCAGATTTTTCAACTTTTGTCTTATGATTTGAACAAAAGTAGCATGATAGGGGGCAGGCAGAAGTGGAAAAAGAAATTGAAACAAGAAAGGGCTGTCCAGCCCATTGGGATGGCCATCAGAATCCACAAGAACCACGGGGAGGGCGTTTGACTGACCCGGGTTCGATCCCCGGGATCCCATATGTTCCTCTGAGCACCGCCAGGAGTCATTCCTGAGTGCAGAGCCAGGAGTAACCCTTAAGCATTGCCAGGTGTGACCCAAAAAGCCAAAAACAAACAAAAGAATTAAAAATAATAATATAAATAAATGGATCCACAAGAACCTGGACTTTGCCATCTTTATGGAGTAGCTTAATGTTCTGGACCCAGCCAAGTTAAGGGACCCGGAGGCTCCCAGCACAGCGTAGAGGATGCCTACAATAAGGCTGACACATGGAACAGCTGGAATAAATGCCAGGGAACAAATCCTAGAGCTAGGACGGAAGAATGGCAGACACGAGCCCTAACCATTGGGGTTTCTATTATTCTGAGCCCTCGGGAGATGCAGTTTCCTTGGATAAACAACTGGGAGCTGCAAGATGTGTTCATATGGTGAGGCTGAAGTGGAGCCATGACACTATTTTAAGACCGAAACTCAGCAGGCCAGAATTTCAGTTTCCCCCATCAGAAAGTCCCGACTTCTCAGAAAACAATATCACCCTGGGCAGATAGACCAACACTGGGCAACAGCCTATCAGGGGCACAGGCAGTGGCGCCCAACCAGGTAGAGGCGGCCAGTGGAGACGAGTCATGGACAGGACTGGGACCAAGAATGGGAAACATATTGTTAGTCCCTGGAGTCACTGGACAGGACTGGAACCAACATTGGAAATATATTGTCAGTTCCTGAAAAAGAAAAAATGCTGTTGTGTAACCAAACTATATAAGCTACTCAGAATTCGGGTCGGGGTCCTTGTCAAGACTCTACTGCGTTGGATGAGACTCGGACCCTAGCTCGAGCTAGCAATAAAGGGGCCTTGCATTTGCGTCCTCCCATCTGATCTGGTCGATGTGTGAACGAAACTCCCTTCCCGGGACAGAACAATATCAGCATCCGACCAAATGCCAAGTGGGGGGAAGGGGCAGCTTCCTTGTCCCGAGAGCCCTAGGGAGTATCCAGGGGGCAGGTGGGCAGAGTGGCCCTGGGGTTCCCTGGCCTCTGAGGACTCAGTGCTGTGACCTCAGGGTCATGCCGTTCTCTCCTGGGGAGCCTGCCAGGCCTCACACGGGCCAGCCATGTCCCCCACCTGGTCGGCTTCTGTATAAACCAAACGCTTTATGGTTCCCTGGGGAGACATGTCAAACCACTCTGTGGTGAGTGGCGGCTGTCCACTGTTCTGTGACCCCCACCCTGCATGCAGGCCATAGGCCTCTGTTCACCTGGCATGGCCTAGTGCCAGTGCTTCCTGGGCTTGCCCGGTCTTGGAGGATGAGGCACAGTGGTGGCTGGGACTGGCCTCGCCAGCAGAGCGATGGCAGTGACCAGACCTCCAACCGGAAATCCAAGTCCACCTCCGTCACACAAAGTGTGGGCACAGCCCTCTCCAGAAACAGCTCCCTCAACATGAAGCTCACCATAAACCATGCCACCGGACCCTGTGCAAGGCTGTCTCACTCAGGGCGCCCCAGAAGGGGACGTGAGAGACCCCTCCCCACCCCCAAGGGACCCAGCCCTGGCAGCCAAAAACTTCCAGAACTCAACCACAGCCATGCTCACAGCTGCTCTCCACACGTTCAGGCCGAGCCTCACCCACAAGTGCATCTATTCCTGGACCGTGCGGCCACATTGGCGGCCATGCAATACTTCAAACCACATACTCTACCCATACGCCAGGATTACTACACCACATTTGACAGGTTTCAAAGTAGGAGGCAACCAGTCTTAGAGGGAAATATACATTTTTTACATATATATATATACATATATATATATAGAAAAGAGAACTCTCCCCGGGGCTCCTGCCAGCAGAGTCTGGCAAACTCCCTGTGGCGTACCCAATATGCCAAATACCAGTAACAATGACGGGTCTCATTCTCCTAAAGAGCCTTGAATATAATCTCAGGGCTAGGATGAAAGAAACGTTACTGGGGTCTGCTTGAGGCAATCGACGATTAACAGGATGATTTGTGATTGTGATTTTGTGATATATATATATATATATATACATATATATATTAAAAACAGAGTCTCCTGCCCCCGCACCTGGCTGTCCTCACCGGGGCCCCTTGGAGGGGGGAGGGTTGAGTTTCTCTCCCCCCCCACCACCACCCCGAGCAGAGCCCCAGCAGCTGAGGACCTCTGGAGCCAACCACGGCCATGCTGGGACCACTCTCCACACGTCCGAATGGGCCTCATGCATGAAAGAACTGGCAGAGGAACCCAGACATGAGGATCCCGGGGCTAAGGTCTCCAAGCCTACTCAGATTGGGACTGGGCCTTCTCCACCCAGACCCCCCATCTGCCAGTAGGTAGGCGTCACACCCACCAGCGCCAGTTTGGTCCCATCAACGACCAAGACGCAGAGACTATAAAACCCAGCTCCCGGAAGCACGAGGCCGCATTTGCAGCCACACGATATCTTATTATCTCTTTTTTCCTTTGGAGAACCTGGCAGGCTACCAAAAGTATCCAGAGTCTGGCAAACTCCCCGTGGCGTTACCCAAAATGCCAAATACCAGTAACAATGATGGGTCTCATTCTCCTGATCCTGAAAGAGCATTGAAATGGCTCTTTTAAAATCGCAGGGCTAGGAAGAAGGAGACGTTACTGGTGCCTGCTCGAGGCAATCGACGAACAACAGGGTGATCGTGATCGTGATATTAAAAACACACAAGGCTCAACCTCTAACAACATGTTAGTGATCACTTATAGAAGGGCTTAATGGCGCCTGGGTGAAATACAACAATTCTCACCCTCTTTCCTCTAAGGATACTTTTTTTTCTAGCATTCTCAGCAGATTTTCATAACAAACAACAGAAAATATATCATTTCGGTTCAGCTTTGGGGCAGAGATCGGGATTTGGGATGGAAACATCCGAAATCTGGTGGTGGGAAGGTATTGGGGTGGTGGTGTTGGTGTTTGAATATTGAATGGAGCCAAATATTGTGAACGACTTTATAAAATTTTTTAAAAAATTATAAAAACAAAAAAAAATTAAAAAAAACCGAAGCTCCCAGGGAACGTCCGTGCCAGCTGGATGGGCAGTTCTCGACCCAGATGCTCTAGTGCTTTCCAAGCGACCCCTCTCCCCAGCGTCCCTGGGAGCCGTTGGTGAGCAGGCGAGGCGCGGTGCTGATCCCGAAGGCTGGCCACCCTCTGTCCCCGCTGCCCAGTCCACGCCTTCCCTGCCAGCCTGCCCCAGCCCGTTGTAATAACAGAGGCCTGCAAGTCCCACCTAGGGACAATCCGGTTGCTCCAGAAAAATGCCGCGTGTGGCCCTTTCAGTGGGGGTGACCGGGCTCTGCGCCCCCGTCAAGGCGCCTGCGGGTTTTCTGGCAGGCGGAGAGGCCATTGGGCCCCGCACCTGGCCCCGGCGACCTCCAGGCCCCCTCTGCAACCTCTTTGCTTTTCTTAGGAGACTGTGAGCTGACAGGGGCTTTCCAGCCATTTGCATAGACTCGCCGGTAAAAGTAACGGTGAGGGTTAAAAATACCCCGAGAGCAGAATCCGACTCGCTCACGCTGCCTGAAACCAGAAACGGAGCCCTGAAGGCTCCTGGTGGCTCAGGCCAGGGGTCCCCCCGGCCCTGCCTGAGAAGGGGGGCCCCCAAACCCCACCCGTCTGGTGGGTGGCCTTTTGGGTGCTTGGATAACAACGGCCCTTCGGCTCAGATCGCGCAGGGATGGAGGCGCTTCTCCGCGTGCACTCAGCCTGGGTTCAGATCCAGCACTGCGGGTGCCCCGAGCACTGTCATGGGGGTGTCCTCAGGGTTGCACAACACTACCGGGGGGTGCCCCGGGTGATTCCTGGCTCTGCAGGGCCCAAGCAGCACCTGGTCCTCAGGCCTCTGCGTGTGCAGTTACTGCCAGCCTGGTTGGTTCAGTCTCTGGGAGGGTCCCTGGGGTCTCCTGAGCACTGTGTGGGAGCACTCCTACTCCTCCGATGGCACGTCCTGGAGTTCCTGCCTCACAGCCTTTGTTCTGTAGCTGACCTGTCCTCTCTGCAACTTTGGGGGGGAGGGGAGAGAGACAGACAGACAGATGGACAGAGACAGAGAGAGCGAGGGAGGGAGAAAGAGAAGAAAGAGACAGAGAGAGACAGAGGGAGAGAGAGGGCGGGAAGGAGAGGGAGGGAGAGGAGAGTGCTGGTATTCACGGATGCAGCAGGAATGTCTGCATGGTTCACTCAGCCCAGCACTCAGGCGCACGTGCAGGAGAGAAGGGTCCGCACAGGGTGTGCACGTTTGTCCTTTGCGAGCATTTGTTCCTGTGTGAACTCTGTGCATTCGTCTCTCATGGGCTGTTTGTTTTTCCCGTTTGCATGGGTCATACCCGGCGGTGCTCGGGGCTTACTCCTGGCTCTGTGCTCCGGGATCATTCCTGGTGGGCGGGGACGCTCTGGGTGCTGGGGTTGAAACGGAGTTAGCCGAGTGCAAGCGGCCCCGAGTCTGCGGGCCTGCCTCCTCCTCTGTAGTGATGGACAGGGCAGTGCGACGTGCCCCCAGCCCCGGCCAGGCTCCGTGGCACCCATGAGCGTCTGCTGAGGAGAACCGGGCCCATCACGGCGGACCAAGGGCCTTGCTCGGAGCCGGCTTGTGGCATCTGGGCCTGGGTTTGAGTTCTGCCCGGTGCTGTGCCCGCGGATGTGTGCTCGTGAATGGCCTCACCAATGTCGGAGGCGAGTCCAACAGGCCTGGCTTCGTAGAACAACCCTGGGTGCCCCCTGGGTCCTTCTCTGGTCCCCTGGACCCCCCCTCCCTCTCTCTTCTCTCTCACTCTCTCTTCTGTCTCCTCTCTCTCATTCCCTCTCTCCCTCCCTCCCTCTCTCTGTCGCACAGTCTCTTCCTCTTTTATCTCTTGACCAACATCAAAAGGAAATATTTTCTTGCATCTCCCCAGTCTCTCCCCAAATCCTTCCGAATTTCCCTAAGTACCCGCTGGCTGACTCTCCCTCACCATCACTTCCCTGCCTGGCTGGAGACGCATCTCTGTCTGGGTGGGCCTCACGCAGACAGGCTGGACGCTGGCCCGAGGCCAGGCGGCCCCTAGTCGGGTGGCAGACGTCACCTGTGGCTGTGGTCTGCCACCCGTTTGGGGGTACGACTCTGGTTGCTTATTTGTGGAAACCGATTTACATGACAGATGATGAGCCCTGGCAGGTGTCTGGATTGGGGCGCCCTCCCCCCCCACCCCCCCACCCCCAGCCCCAGCCCCTTGCAGACACGCCTGCGTGTTTACTATTTGCTACACAAACTCAACCCCCGAGAGAGACTGGCTCTGGGCTGTGGGGCTGGGTGGGGACTTCTGCTTCCTGCCGAGAGTACAGCTGGGCACCACCGCCCCACGGCCCTCGCTCTGTTCTCTGATAAACAACCTCGGGTTCTAGGAATGGAGGAGAAGGTCTGGGAACTGCACGTGGGTTCCTTGGGGCCGTTGCAGGGGGTTGGTGGCTCCACGCTCTGGGGGCTGCGGACGGTTCTTGGGGTCCTTGACCACAAAGGAAACTCGTCCAGCCAGTGTGGCCGCCGGGTTTTTGAGGCCACAGGGTAGATGCCTGGGGAGGGGGGGGGTGGGTACCAGCTGCAAATCTGCGTTTAGCCAGGGGCCAGAGAGGCTGCCGGAGAGGCTGCCAGCAAGGAGCAGTGGCTGGGGACCCTCCCTGACCTGCTGCCACCACCACACACCAGCATGTGGGAGCTGGCGGAAAGTCGCTCCTGTCTGAGCCCCTGGTGGTCACTCCTGGCCCCTCTGCGGACTCCTCCAGGTGGCCGGCAGCCGCAGCGGTATAAGGTGGGGAGGGGGGGTCCAAAGCCAAAGCACACACACACACACACACACACACACACACACACACACACTCTGCTGAAGGGAAAGTAGAAAGCGAGGACAGAACGTGCCCCGGACAGAGCGACTCTGGACTCTGACCCAGGAGCGGGCCGAGAAGGGAGTTTAGGACACCGGGAAACAGAGGGAGCAGGTGTGAGGGTGGGGTGCGGAAGGAGCCCCCCTACCCTGCAGAAGCGGGGCCTGAGTGAGGGTGGAGTGCCAGCAGCCACTGTCCTGAGGGGTCTGTAAGGCCAGGCCAGGACGTCCCCGAGGGTTTGCAGAGGGGACAGGGTTGCTGAGAGATGCAGGCGGGTCTGATCTGTGCAAGACGGTGAACTTCCTCTCAGCAGTGGGGGGAGACGGAGAGGCAGAGAGGTGACGGGGTGCAGGGGTGCAGGGTGTCAGGCTGCCCTAGAGGCTCAGGACCAGGCTGCGGGCACCATCTGGCTTCTCTGAGCCAAGAGAAACTGCTTTGTCCCAAGACTGTTGCTTTCGAGTCTGGGTTTCCTCCCCCTGGGATTTCTCCCCATCCCCAAAGACTTAATTCACTTCAGCACATCGCCGGCACCATCGGCATGGGAGGCAGGGGTGTGACCGGCTCCGAGCATGGTTCCGGGCAGTGAGGAGGGCGGCGTCCCCCCCAGACTGACCGTGAGCAGGTTGATGAGGTCCATGTTGGGCTCGAGGTGGTGAGAGGCATTCTGCATGGAGACCAGTTCACTCAGGGTGACCGACAGCTGGTGCATTTTCACGACGTTCACCTTGTTCTCCTCCGTCCAGTCGGGGAAGATGACGTGGACGGCGATCAGGTCCTTCAGGTGGACGCCAAGGATGGGGATCTTGAAGCCGTCGCAGTCCGCGAAGGCCTTGCGGTAATTGCAGTAGTTGCCGTTGGAGGAGACCAGTTCTGTCATCTCATTCCAGTTCTGGAAACGGATGGAAAAGGGGAGCTTTCGGACCACATGCCCTTCTGTCCACCCCCGGAGTGTGCGGTTAGGAAATTCCTTGGCTGTGGAGAGCAGCCGCGGTACCGGCGTTACTAGTGGACGAACACGAACCAGGGCCAAAGAAGGGAAGGCGGCTGTGCTCTCCCTGGGCCAGACACAGACTCCGCTTAGTGCTCGGGGATGCTGGGCTTTTAAACAGCATCGTGGATGGGTAAATATTTAGTGACTCATGGAACTATTGCTGGCTACAAATACACGCATGTATGGCCTGACAATTCAAGAATGTGGTGTTTGAAACGCTCTGACGTTTTCCAAGAAGTGACAAGAGAGAGATTGCTTGTAAGTGACTCAGGAACAATAAGGGGAGAGAGAGAGAGAGAGAGAGAGAGAGAGAGAGAGAGAGAGAGAGAGAGAGAGAGAAGTCACGCTAAGGGGTAGCAGAGCGTGTGGCCTCAGTCAGGCCCTGCCAGTCACTAAACTGTCACTGCACCTGGGTGGGGGGTCTCAGCTTCCTTTCCTGGAAAAAGAGTTTGGAGAAGTCGAGTTGGCAGCCTGCCTCGTGAGCAGGGGGAGAAGGCAACTGGAATGGAGAAGGGATCACTAAGACAAATGATGGTTGGAGGGATCGTTCGAGAGGGGAGATGTGTGCTGAAAGTAGATGAAGGACCAAAAGTGACGGCCTCTCGGTATCTGTATTGCAAACCATAATGCCCAAAAGTAGAGAGAGAGAGAGAGAGAGTATGGGGGGAAATTGTCTGCCAGGGAGGCAGGGGGATGGTGGTGGGGGGGGGGGTATACTGGGGACATTGGTGGTGGGGAATGTGCACTGGCGGAGGGATGGGTGTTTGATCACTGTATGACTGAAACTCAAACATGAAAGCTTGTAACTGCATCTCATGGTGATTCAATGAAATAAAATTTTAAAAAAAGAGTTTGGAGAATTCATTTCTGAAGGCACACTGGTAGTTCTAAGTCTTCAGGAGCCTCGGCTGAATTCTTTGTTCTTCACAGCCGTTAACATCAGTTTTGCGTACAAAACCGAAAGGCGAGGAGATTTTGGGAAGCTGAACCCACCCTACTTGGAGTGAGTGCAGCGTTGGATGGCTGGGTGGTGGGTCTGTGGTTGGCTTGCTGTGCTTTATAAGGGGTAAGTTATACTATAGTTGGGGGCTCCCACCGCTACCAGATTTGACTAATAATGTTGATCCCTGACTCTCCCAAAAGCGTTCTCTTACACACAGGGAGCGGTTTCCACCCCCAGGTCCCAGACTGGGTCCTGATGGACCACTGAGTAGCCCCCTCCCTGGGGTATGTGATGGGTTCAGGAATACGAACAGGAGCCAATCACCGCATGCAGTCCTCCGGCAAGTGCTCTAGGTTCAGGCAGGGGAAGGCGCATGACTGGCAATGCCAACCAGAGCAACGAAGCTCTTTGATTCCAGGGGAGCAGGACAAAAGGGGGCGATTTTCCTGACACCGGACTGACTTTCGTGACCAGGGAAACATCATTTCCCTGGTCCTGAGGAAAGTAGAAGAAACTGAGCCAAAGCCTGGGTCAGACCATGCCTGCAACTGGCCCAGCCGGGCCAGTGAGAGGATCCCGTTCCTCACTGCTTAGTGAGTTCCAAGTGTCATTTCTCAGCCTGCCGCTGACAGTGTCCGCACCCACCAGCAAATGCGCACGGCCACACAGGGCACACACTTTTCATCAGGATGAAATGCTCCTTTTTGGCTTAACAGGGTTAGGCATTATTGTGGTCTGGAAATAAATGTGACGGGACAGCTCAGTTTGAGAAATGACAGAGCAGCGGCTGTACTTGGGGTACTTGGAGGTACTTTCCATACAAGGCCCTGGCCCTCTGCCTTTGTCTCCTGCCAGGCCCATCACTGTGTCCTGGAGGGAGTCACTGGCCCCGGCTTCATTTATTCACCTGGGCCCCTGAGCATATCATATCACAGTGCCCAGCATACCGTAGGAGCCAAATGTGAGACACTGCGACATATTACTGGCATGGCAAAGCTTTTCGAGTTTGTTTTGGGGCCCCGCCTGGTGATGTTCAGGGCCTCCTCCTGGCTCTGGGCTCGGGACACCTTATGAGGTACCAGGGACCAAACCTAGTTCAACTGCATGCAAGGCAAGAGTCTTTCCCTCGGTACTATCTCCCTGGTCCTGGCGAGGCTTGTTGGTGGGCATCTAACCCCACTCCAACCGAGTTTTTCAGTAGACACAGCTCTGTCTGTTCTCAAGCTCCCGTTCCCCAAGAAGCGCCACAAGGAAGCATCTCCCCCTCTGAGTGGTGTCTGTTGACAGGCAGCCCCCAAACCACTGACCAATGGCCATGCTGCTTGGGACGAGGCCCCACGCCACTGACCTTCGTCACTTCTGAGGAGAGGTGGGAATGCGTCTCCTTGAGGCGGGAGATAGAACTGTGGCTCAGGCCGCCCACCACTGCCATGAGGGTGTTAAAGTTCTTGAGCTGAAGGAGCTTCTGCAACAAGAAATGTCAGGACCCTGTCAGGATTTTCGAATCATTCCGAACCTGCTGGATTATTGACCAAGACATGCACAATTTTTTTTTTTTTTTTGCTTTTTGGGTCACACCTGGCAATGTACAGGGGTTACTCCTGGCTCTGCACTCAGGAATTATCCCTGTCGGTGCTCAGGGGACCATATGGGATGCTGGGAATCGAACCCGAGTCGGCCGCGTGCAAGGCACACGCCCTACCTGCTGTGACATGCACGATTTAAAAAAATAAATAAATAAGTCTGGGAAATTTGAATTGAATTCAGGAAAAAAAATCAAATGACGATGAAGTAGTGGTGGGAAATGGGCACTGGTGGAGGGACGGGTGTTTCATCATTGTACAGTTAAAACCCAAGCACAAAAATTTGTAAATCTACAACTGTACCTCATGATGTTTCACTAACAAAAATTAAAAAAAAAGTGCAAATGATGGAGAATGGGCACTGGTGGAGGGATGGGTACTGGATCATTGTATAACTGGAACCCAAGCACAAAAATTTGTAAGTCTACAACTGTACCTCATGGTGTTTCACTAATAAAAAATTTTTTAAAAAAAGAAAAGAAAAAGAAAATATAGCAGTTGAAAACATACCAACAGAGTTACAGAACAATCTCAATGTTGGGGCTGGGGCAATAGTACAGCTGGGAGGGAATTTGCCTTGCACACTGCTGATCTGGGTTCAATTCCCAGCATCCCATATGGTCCCCCAAGCACCGCCAGGAGTGATTCCTGAGTGCAGAATCAGGAGTAACCCCTGAGCATTGCCAGTTGTGACCCAAAAAGCAAAAATAAAATAAATAAAATAATTTTAAAACAATCTCAATGTTAAGTGCTTATCTAAGTATTGCCGTTCAAGCTCAGGCTTTTTACATGAGAGCATCATGATTTCTTCATTCTAATCTCTGAGACAGGGATATAAAGAGGTTAATTGTCTGATGCATCGACACTATAAACCCCAGATCTCCTCACTGACTTTTCCCATTAGAGTTGAATTAAGCACCCAGTCCAATCAATCCCTTGAGAAGCCCAGTCCAGTACCCAGACATACCTTGGCAACGTTGATAAACTTGGTGATGACTTCTGCCCTTTGCTGGGGGGTGGGTTTGCTAAGCACCATCAACTGCACCCACTTGGAGATCCCATTAAATAAAGCAATGGACCGCTCTAAGGTTGGGTTGTTGTCCAGGCAGCCGTGGATGACATAGCTTTGGTAATCCGTGAACTGGCCAAGGAAGACCCAGAGACTGAATCAGAATGGAGTCTTCGCAAAATCAGAATCTAAAAGTCGCATGTAATAAGGGAAATATTGCTTCACGACAACCTAACAAGTTCTTGCATTTCCTGGTTATAATGGAGCCCTGATAATTTGGACCAACTGGCACCTTCCACATGTTTCTTTGCTGCATGTCCCTGCCCTCACCTACACTGGACACAGGATCTGCATCACCAGTACATGTAGATTGTACAAGGGATGGAGAGACATCCAGAACATTGCCAGGTATGACCAAAAAAGCAAAAGAAAGTGCTTGGAAAATAAGGCAGAAGAGTGAATCCCAGTGCCTGGTGAGACCAAGACCTGGGCTGGCTGTGGAAAGAGTCTCCAGGCAAGTGGAGAGAGAGAAGGCGGATACAGAGACCACTGTCAAAAGGAAGAGGGGAGATGCAGAGAAGAAACGCATCAAGAAGAGTCAGGGAAAAGCTTGCCTTGGATCTCTGTCTCTGGTAAAGAAACTGCCAGACTCCTGTCAGATTCTCTTTCAAATACAGAGCTCGCTCGTGACACCTCTGCACAATTAGGCACTTATCCAAATCCCAAGCTAGACAAATATTTCCTCCCAAGTGTTCACCTGGGAGAAGTTAGTGGGGCTAAATATCCCTCAAATCTGTTCTGAACATTCAGAAAAAAATCATGCTATAATCCTATAAAAGGGGACATTGGAAATAGCCACAAGAAATACAACTCCTGAGAAATAAAATTGAGACGAGGTAATATTTCTCCCTGATTAAAGGGGATCATTCCTTTGAATAAAGGGCTCTCTGCCAACGGTGCACGCCAGCCCCGCTGAGTACTCAAACCAAACTCAGGAGAAGTTGGGCCTGGTTTGTTATCCTTGGATGAATCTCCCCCAGCCTCTTACCGAGATCCTTCGGAAAGACTTATGCTCCAGGAAAGTGAGGTGTTCGGCCAACTCAACGGGCTCCAGATGGTCAAACAGCAGACAGGCCTTCCCCTTCTTGGACACTTTCTTCCTCTGTGTGACTCGTCTCATCCAGTCGTAGGAAGGACTGCAGAGACAGGGGGCCATCTGTGAGCAAGCTGGAAGTCCCTAGCTTTGTCAGTAGCTGCTGACTCGGGCTCTGGCCGTGCTCGCAGGAGCTGATGCCAAGAGCACAGCCTTCCCATCAAGTGAAAATCACTCGCCTGGACCAGGGAACGTGAACTTTGGATAGGGAGTGTTTGCTCTGCCCTGACGCTCCTGCTTCCTTTGCACGGGCCTGGCAAGGCTTGGATCATGAAGGGCAGGGTTGGGGACACACACAGGGTAGTTGATCAACCTAGACATGGTGGCGTTCAGGCACATGGAAACCACCAGACTCTAATAGTCACACTTCACAGCAAGAAGTCACACTGTATCACACACTATCTTCCCGTTGTTCACTGATTTTCTCAAGCTGGCACCAGGAACGTCTCCATTGTGAGACTTGTTGTTACTGTTTTTGGAATTTCGAATACGCCACGGGGAGCTTGCCAGGCTCTGCCATTTGGGTGGGATACTCTCGGTAGCTTTCTGGGCTCTCTGAGAGGGGCGGAGGAATCGAACTCGGGTTGGCCGCATGCAAGGCAAATGCCCTACCCGCTGTGCTATCACTCCTGCCCACAGCAGAAAAAAAAAAATATATATATATATCCTGTCCTGTCCTCCCATTGTTCATCGATTTGCTCAAGCAGGCCCAGTAACATCTCCATTGTGAGACTTCTTGTTACTGTGTTTGGCATATTGTACATATATATATATATAGTAAAATTTGTTATAAAGGTGGAAGTCTAGATTTCACTTTTAGAGAATCTAATTTATTGAGAATAATAAATATTCCGAATATTTATTATTAGAATTAATAACAAATATAAAAAATACCATTATTCATGATATAACTCTATTTTTATTAGAAATAATAAAATACAGATTCATGTATTAATCTGAAGATCCGTATTTTTGTTTGTTTGGGGAACCACACAGGGGAGGTGTTCAGAAGTGGCTCCTGGCAGTGCTGGGGGGACGATGTGGTGTCAGGGATTGAACCCAGGCCACCTGCCTGCCCCCATCCTTTGAGCTATCTTCTCGGACCCTGGTCATCTGTATTTTCAACAAACCTCCTTGACTACACACAGTTGATGACTCCTGAAAAGAACATGTTTCAGGGGAAGGGTCCAGCAGGAATGCCTAAGTCAGCGGGACATGACCACGTGGATGCCCAGACACTTCAGGCCAAACGGTTGTGCTCTGCAGGCAGCGTTTATCTTGCTTCTAAGGTAGCTCCTGGCACACCCGGCTCTGGGCTCTGCTCTCTGGGGAGCAGTGTGGCCAGGGCTTCTCCACCTGCACAAGTGCCTGGTCACCTGCTTCATCTGTGTGGAGGCGGGGCGTGACTTGCTCTCCCACATGATGCCGTAGCCCTCCCAGGCCGGTGAAGAGCAAGGACACCGGCTTCCGTGAGCAGACGCAGCGCGTCCAAGGGCCCTCACGGGCTCCCTTAGGTGCTGACTGGTGTTCTCAGGAAGCCCACGGGGAAGCGACCCTCCGCATTTTACAAATGCAGAAACCGAGGCTACGTGGAGTCAGCCTGGCAGTGCCCGGGGCTGACTGCAGGGAGATGCTAAGAGCTGCACCCTGGTTCTGTCACTCTCGAGACACGGTCGCGTGGGGTCTGCACGCACCCCTCCCCCAAACCTGGCTTGCTGGGTGGGGCTGCAAGGGACTTGGCCCACTCTTACATGCTGGAGATGTCGATGAGGCTGATGTGTTTCTCGTATCCCAGCTGACTAGCCACTTCCCGGAATTCCTCCGTCATACGGATCAAACCCAGATCCAAGTTAAACTCGGCAGGAAATGTCAGAATCCAGTACCTGAAAAGCAGTGAGGAGGTTTGAGCCGGAGGAGGTGGTGCAAGACCTTTGACCAAGGGCATGTGCCCTGTTGCACTCAACAGAGAACCCAGGTCCATCCCAATCCAGGTCCAGGGCCAGCAACCTCCTATCTTTGGCATGCCAGTCTCGTCCTTTCTCCTGCCTTCCACTCCCTGGCATCCTTCTGCCGGGCTGGGATGAGCCCCGTACCCAAGGCCGCCCCGGGAGGGAGCAGTATGTGAGTGGGTAAAAGTGTCCGTCGTCAACCTGCGGCTGGGGGGACAGTACAGCGGGGGAGGGCGCTGGCCTTCCACACGCCTGACCCAGGTTCGATTCCAGGCATCCCCCTGGGGTCCCCAAGTATCACCCGGAGTAATTCCTGAGCACAGAGCAGAGCCAGGAATAACCCCTGAGCATTGCCAAGTGTGGCCCCAAAACAAGGAAAAACAAAGTGATGTTCCCCCCTTCTGAGCATTGGCAGGTGAACTTCCTGCATCCCAGCGGACAAGGCGAGGTCTCTAGGCCAGACGGTGGATCTGTCCTGCCCCCCAGGATGAGAGGAGAGCATGATACTCAGGGCTTCATCCTGGCTCCTGGAGCCGTTATAGGGTGCCAGGGACTGAACTGGGGTTGTCCACACTCAAGACAAGCACCTCCCCCGCTGTACGCTCTGGCTCAGGAGCGTGGCTCTTAGTCAAATCCATGAAAGGCGGGTCTGGTTCTATCCTGTGGTCCTGTTAGATTTGCTGCTCAGGGAAAAAGGAACTTAAGTGTCGGCACGTCCAAGACCAGAAGCGACAGAGCAGTTCCGTGGGCGACTGTCTCACCTCATAAAGTAGCAGATCTTGAGTCGGAATTCGTCGCCGTTCTCATGGCTGGCATTTCGATACGTGCTCAGTTAAAGGAAACACTCTTCTGTGGGTTTATGGGGGAGCCACACCCACCTCACTTCTGGCTCTCTGTTCAGGGGTCACTCCTGGTGGGGTTGGGGGGGACCGTGCGAGTTCCCGGCATCAAGCCAGGGTTGGCTGCCAGCAAGCCTTTACACCCTGTGTGATCTCTCCAGACCCCAAACCCATCGCTGTGTTCCACTGTCTCCACGTCTGCTGTGGTGGGTTTCCCCGGTGTGAGCACTGAGCGATTGAAATGGAGTCTTTATTTATTATGGCTCTTGGACAGACTGTGATTTGGAAAAAGAGCCACTTATAAAACTAGTTTCACTTCCCAGGGTCAGTTTCATGGACGGTGCCTACAGATATTGTGCCAACTCTCAGTGCTTTTAAATTGCCAGGTCACAGAAACACCCATGCTTTGCACTTAGGGTGATTGCCCTATTCCAGTGCTCTGATTTCTTCAGTATTGGAAAACTGTTGCTGTTGTTTTTTGTTTTTTGTTTTTTTTTTTTTTTTTTAGGTAGAGTACCAACACAAGTGGTTCTCAAGTTTATTTGTTCTTTCTCCCACAAATAAATATTGACATTGGGGGCTGGAGTGATAGTATGGTGGATAGGGAGCTTGCCTTGCATGCAGCTGACCCGGGTTCAATCCTCGGCATCCCGTAGGGTCTCCCAAACCCTCCAGGAGTGATCCCTGAGTGCAGAGCCAGGAGTAACCCCTGGGCATTGCTGGGTGTGGCCCCCAAACCAAAAATAAAATAAATATCGACAGTGTTTCTGCTGTGTACCAGGGACTGTGGCTGAGGCAGACAGTGGTCAGGATGCGGCTCAGGCCAGCCTGCAGGCCTGCCTCTGTGAGGTCCCAGTTCGATCCCCAGCATCTACCTTAGAAATCCTTCCTCCACATCCCCTCTCATTGATCCCAGGGGACTGGCCTAAGAGTGCTGTGCGGAGAGATTTGCAGTTACCGACAGAGTCACTGCCCCACCTGTCCGGCCAGCCTCTAGTCACCAGCCCAGGGAGCCCTTGATTCCTGGGCACTGGGCTTCCTCAGAACCAGGGAGCCCACCCCCCAGCCCTCCCCGCCAGGTTGTGGGCAGCGGGCAGGGAAGGGGCGGCCCTTGTGGGAGGGCGGAGCTCAAGGGGCGGGTGGGATGATGCCCAGTGCCGGGCTCTGCCCAAGGTACCCGCAGCAGCCAGCCTCAGCCGCGTCAGGTGCAGACGGGCACCGGGCGTGGGGCACAGACGGGCACCGGGCGTCCTTAGCACCCAAGGGCCCGGAGGGAGGGGACCTGGGCGGCCCGGGCACGGCTTGTGCTGGTTTGGGATTTCGCGTCCGAAGGGCACTTCCAGGTAAGAACACATCACACCGACCTGCCCGAAGGGCCTGACGGGCAGCTGCAAGGGAAGAGGTGCCAGTGGCATCTCTGCGCTGACACGGGGCCAGGGGCGGGGGGCTGGGGCTGGGGGCGGGGCTGGGACGGGGCTAGGGACGGGGCGGGGCTAGGGCTGGGGGTGGGGCTAGGGCTGGGGGTGGGGCTAGGACTGGGGCGGGGCTAGGGCTGGGGGTGGGGCTAGGACTGGGGCGGGGCTAGGGTTGGGGCGGGGCTAGGATTGGGGCGGGGCTAGGACTGGGGGTGGGGCTAGGACTGGGGCGGGGCTAGGGTTGGGGCGGGGCTAGGATTGGGGCGGGGCTAGGACTGGGGTGGGGCTAGGGCTGGGGCGGGGCTAGGGCTGGGGCGGGGCTAGGGCTGGGGCGGGGCTAGGGCTGGGGTTGGGACTGGGACGGGGCTAGGGATGGGGCGGGGCTAGGACTAGGGTGGGGCTAGGACTGGGGTTGGGGCTAGGGCTGGGGCGGGGCTAAGAGTTGGGCGGGGCTAGGACTGGGGCGGGGCTAGGACTGGGGCGGGGCTAGGACTGGGGTTGGGGCTGGGGCTGGGGCAGGGCTAGGACTGGGGTTGTGGCTGGGACGGAACAAGGGATGGGGTTGGGGTGAGGACTGGGGCGGGTGGGGCTAGGGCTGGGGCGGGGCTAGGGCTGGGGTTGGGGCTGGGGCTGAGGCGGGGTTAGGCATTGGGCGGGGCTAGGACTTGGGCGGGGCTATAACGGGGCGGGGCTAAACTGGGGCGGGGCCATGACTGGGGCGGGGCTAGGGCGGGGCTGCAGCTGTCTGCCACCCAAAAGGGGCCCAGCGATCCCTGGAGTCCACGTGCAGCGCTCCTTCTTTGAGACTGGGGGCAGCCTGCAGTCTCCACCCCGGCCCTCCACTCCCCGCTTCCTCTGAGACCGGGGCTAGAGTTTCCAGGCGCCCCCAAACACCCAGAGGGCAGGCGGCCAGCGGCTGGCCCTGCAGCTGCTTGGCCTGGTCTTGGTCTCCCTCCGGAGAAGCGCCCCAAGACTATCGGCTCCTCCTAGTTTGCCGCTCTGGGTCAGACTCTGCATCCAAACAGAGAATTCGGTTTACGAGGGCCAGAACTGCGCAGTAGTCGAAAAGATATATGCAGAGAAGTTTCCCTGCCAACTCGGTGGAAGACAAATACCACCGGTGCATCAGGAGAACGATTCTGGGCAGGTAGCTGTTGTGGAGCTCTCCGTGGTCATCTGTCAAGATACGGATAAAACGGGCATGAGAAGCCGGCAGGCACCTTCCCTCTGTCCGGTGCCGGCTGAGAAACAGTCAGACACTCAGACAGTCGTACATTCATGCTACCCTCTGAAACGTCTCCAGGGGCTGGAGAGGTAGCAGGCGGGGAGGGCACTTGCCTGGCATGCAGCTGACCCAGGTGCCATCCCCAGCACCCAAAGGCGCCCCCCGAGCACTGCCAGGAGCGATCCTGAGGGCAGAGCCAGGAGTAATCCCTGAGCCCGGTCAGGTGTGGCGCCAAACCAGACCCCCAGAAGGGAAGAAACTTCTACAGCCACGCCTGCCACCCTTCTGTGCAGGCTGGTGTTTCTTTCTGAGTTGCAGGGGGAGGTCTCACGCCACGGATTTAGCAAATAAAAATATAAAACGCTTCATTAACTCTGCGTTAAGGTAGAGCACATTTTTTAGTGCATTTTCTGCATGACTTAAGATACGTTCGTGCTGAAAATTTATCTGAAATTCAGCTTTCACAGATTGCTGGGTGTTTTTTCGCGCCACCCCCTCTGGCCTCTTTCTTCCCTGTGTCAGGAGGTAGTGCAATGGTTAGGGCACACGTTTAGCATGCACCTGACGCCCCAGGTTTGAACCAGAAGCCCCGTGGTCCCCTGAGCATCCGCATCACTGTTGGGGGTCTCCCCGGTATCCCCAGCGACGCAGGGCTGGAGCAGCACCACATCCTTGGACCCTTGCATCGAACCCAAAGCCTGGTTGGCAGAGAACCCTGGGGGTACCTGGACCTGCCATGGCAGCCCGTGAGAAAGCGGAGGAAGCTGCCAGCAGTCCTGATGGGACGGTATCAGGAGCACTAACAGGACTAGCCCCGAGCTGAGGCTGGAAACAGACTCTCAGTGAAAGGACTGTGATGAGGACCTGGCGGTAGCAAGACGCAGGGAATGTTCCAGAAACCTGAGGTGGCTGGTGGGTCGCAAGGGTGGGGAATAGGAGCCCATCCGTGGCCTGGGAAACCCGGGCCTTGCCCTGGTGCATGTCAGGATAGACGCGAATACTTGGCATAGGCTGCCCACAGCCCACCCACTTGGCTCATGGGTGATGTTATGGGCAGAAACCAGGCTTCCCACCCAGGCACAGGTGTTAGCTGTGCTCAGTGACATGCGGGTAGACTGGCAGTCAGAGGGCCTTTCTGAGCACAGAGCCAGGAGTCAACCCTGAGCACTACTGGCTGTGGCCCCCAAACCCAAACCCAAACCCAAACCCACCCGAACAACCTCAGTGCCAAGGTCTGGAGACCGAATCCCGTTCCCGGCCACCCAGGTGTCGGGCAGGGAAGGGCCGGGTCCGGACAGCCCGGGGGAGGAGGGGGCAGGCTCGTACCGAACATCTCGATGCAGGAGCTCAGCAGCTCGTCCAAGGTGGCCGCCTTCCCGAGGCTGCTCGACCCCATGGTTCCACAGCCGCTGTCAGAAGACAGGAGACGTCTTCGGCGCCACGCAGACCATCTCCGCAGTCACGCAAGCGGCTGGCATCCGTGCCGCCTGGGGCTTCTGTCCTTCGCTGTACTCCAAGCTGCAGACACAAGAAGAAAGTCATCGAGGTGGTGCTCAGACCTTTTCTCTATGGTCCAAGTGAACCTCTGTACAGCGCTGTGAGGTAGGCAGGCCCGACACTGTGGGATTCACAGGGCAAAGGCAACTGCCTCCTTGAACATGTGCAGGCCACCGCTGCCTGCCCGCTGGCCTTGCTTTTCCCTTCTCTGGAGGTGTCGGAGCCAGCCTCCTGAGCACTGCTTGGGAGCACCCCAGCTCGCCATTATACGCCTTTTCTCTTGGGCCTGGAAAGGGTACATGATTCTTACAGGGGTTGGATCATTTCTAAGAGGCAGTTGTTCATAGTAGAAGTAACATCCATCTGCACCTGTCTGTTCACTGCAGCACTGTTCATAATAGCCAGAATCTGGAAACAACCCGAGTGCCCGAGAACAGACGAATGGATAAAGAGACTTTGGTACATCTACACAATGGAATACTATGCAGCTGTCAGGAGAGATGAAGTTATGAAATTTGCTTATAGGTGGATGGTCGTGGAGAGTATCATGTTAAGAGAAATGAGTCAGAAAGAGAGGGACAGACGTAGGATGACTGCACTCATTTGTGGAATATAAAAATAACATAATATGAGACTGACGCCCAAGGACAGTAGACACAAGGGCCAGAAAGATTGCTCCGTAGTTGGAAGCCTACCTCATGAGCTGGGGGAGAAGGCAGCTGGGATGGAGAAGGGACCGCTCAGTCAATGATGGTTGGAGGGATCGCTCAGGATGGGAGATGTGTGCTGAAAGTAGATGAAGGACCAAACGTGATGGCCTCTCAGTATCTGTTTTGCAAACCATAATGCCCCAAAGTAGAGAGAGAATGGGGGAAATTGTCTGCCATAGAGGCAGGGGAAGGGTTGGAAGGGGGGGGCAGATACTGGGGACATTGGTGGTGGAGAATGTACACTGGTAGAGGGATGGGTTATTGTATGACTGAAACTCAAACATGAAAGTTTTGTAACTGCATCTCACGGTGATTCAATGAAACAATAATAAATAAATAAAAAAGGGCTCTCTCCCTTCAGAGGCGCCAGAGTTGAATCGGGTGTGGCCCTCAGTCCACAAGTGTCCACGCGGCACCCAGACTCGGCTTAATATGGCGCAATTCGAGCTGGAGAAACCGGTGACGGAGGCATCGGAGAGGAGTAAGAAACGCACATCCAGTTTTAGACCAGCTAACGGGCAGCTCTGAGCAGCTGCGCTCCGACAGAGAAATGCGCAGCCCCCAGGTCTGGACTCAGAAGCCAGAAACAGGCTTAAAAAGTTCAGTATTTCACTTTCTCTTGGGCAAGATTTCACCCAGCCACGAGTGGGACATATCTGATGTTCTCATCCAACTGTTTGTGGAGGATCCACGGACCCCCGAAGGGGGCTGACTCAGTGTCCAACAGTGTTTGGAGAAGATTTGCCCCATGTTGCCCGCACTACCTTGTACTCTCTGATACGAAGGGCTTTTTACAATAATCAATTAAATAATTAAATGATAAATTGAACAATGCTTAAGTATCACCTTATCACTCATGGAGGTGTTCCAGGGACCATATGGGATGCTGGGGATTGAACCAAGCCCATTGGGTCGGCCATGTGCAAGTCAAATGCCCTCCTCGCTGTACAATCACTCCAGCCCCTCACACTCATCTGTTTGAGTTCTCTTTGTGCCGGGCACTGCACAGAGCATTTGGCCCACTCAACTCTGAGAGATTTGTCTTCTTCCTGGAAATCCAGGAATAAATAAAATGTAGCTAAATTATTGCTACAATAATTTATAATTTACAATAATAAATTAAGTAATGCTTAATTAGTAAAGTAAGTAAAGGCCCTCCCGTTGATCATCGATTTGCTCGAGCGGGCCCAGTAACGTCTCCATTGGAGACTTTGTTGTTACTGTGTCTGGCATATCGAATACTCTCGGTAGCTTGCCGGGCTCTCCGAGAGGGACGGAGGAATCGAACTCGGGTTGGCCATGTTGGCTGCGTAAAAGGCAGACGCCCTATCACCTTAAAATATGCTGAACTGTTGCAAAAAAAATAATGTTACAAGAAGGACCTGTACAGGAGCTCTGAGCTGGTTTTGAACTTCTGTTTAGTGTTCAAATAGCACTGAACACTATGAGCAAAGAAGATGTTACCAGTGACTGAAGAAACCCCATGAGGCCAGTGGCAGCTCCTAGGATAGAATCCACACACAGGAGACCCCAAGAGAATGAAGCTGTCGCAGAGAATGCCCTGAAGAAGTCAGAGAACAAGAAAAGAAGGCACAAAATCCCTCTCATATCCGACACTGCTCTCCTCAGAGGGAAGGAAGCTGTCTGTCTGGAAACACCAGGAAGAGATAAAATCAGAATTCCGTAGAGCTCAGAACTGAGCTCACCTGGGGCTGCAGGCGGTGGACGGTGGGCAGGAGGGGGTCCCTGGACGTGGGCGGAGGGAAGGGGCACTCTGCTGTGGGTATGGGGAGGGTGGACACGTGGAATCGAGATCACGGTGTTGTAAATCCAGCACTGCACCACACTAGAGGAGGAAACTGCAAACCTGAAATTCAGGTCGCTCTTCCAGAACATAGGCAGTGACTGCAAGAGTGACTGCAAAGAATCTCTGTGCTCGCAGGCCAGTTCAACAGCAAACAACAACGAACAGAAGCATCTGTTTCATGTTCAGCGTTTTGTGCTCTGGCCTGGTGACATCAAGAACCCTTTTCCAGGGCCCCACCTTTCCCTGAAGGACATAGATCATGATCCGTTTATTATAAAAACAATGGCCCATGTGGTCCACTGTCAGAGACACAGATGCGTGCAGGGCAATAGGGCTTCCCTGCTTCGATACTGAAGAGATCCAGGAAGACTAAGGAGATCTAGGAAGGCCTCCTAGGAGAGGAGTCACCTAAGAGAATTGCATTCTATGGGTCACGCGCTGAGACAGAAAGTTCCAGCTACATACAGTGGCGTCACAGGGCAAAGTGCCTGGAAAAGCCTGAGCGTGGTTCCAGAATTGGGCATGGGATGGCTGTCACCAATTCCAGTCAGAAAACTTACCATCACATGAAAAAGACATAAGAACAGACCAAAAAAAAAAAATCTAGCGCTAACTCTGAAGGCAGAGAAAAACAGTTGGGGCCTGATAAGGGTGTACTGAGTTTTGGCCTTTCTTCAGATTTAAAGAAAGGCAGAAATAAATGAATGTAGAAATAAATGAAAGCATAGGGCCTCTAGAGTGCTTTATTCTTGTTTGTTAATTTTCTGGTTTTGCTAAGCAAAACAATAAACTTTAAAAACTCTGATGCTAGATTTAAAAAATAACATCATGGGGGCTGGAGCAATAGCACAGCGGGTAGGGCATTTGCCTTGCACGCGGCCGACCCGGGTTTGATTCCCAGCATCCCATATGGTCCCTTGAGCACTGCCAGGGATAATTCCTGAGTGCAGAACCAGGAGTAACCCCTGTGCTTTGCTGGGTGTGACCCAAAAAGAAAAAAAAATAACATCACTTTCCAGGCCAGAGAGACTTCACCTTTCATGCAGCTGACCCCTGATTGGTCTTTGGCACTACATATGCTGCTCTGAGCACTGCCGGAAGTGATCCCTGAACACAGAGCCAGGAGTAAGTCCTGAACACCATCCCACGTGGCCCAAATCTCTGTGCTCCTCGTTTCTCCCTCCTCACCCCTGCTCCACAAAGCGAAACAAAAATATATTTATACATACAGAGCTCCTTTAACATGCAATATTAATTTCTATAAACCGCAATTCATCAGCATCTAGTGAAGACATTTTACTCCTCTTTAGAACTGGTGTATTTATTTGTAGTCATTTTTTTTTATGGAATGGGAGAGTCTCGGTTTAAAACTACTGTATATCAGGGATTTGGGTTTAGACTTTTATTGGAACCAATTGACACTAAAGCATGGGGGGATGAAGTAGAGGAACTCGAATATATGTCTTTTAGTTTTCTCTCTTTACTTTCAAATAGATGTGTAGAATTTAAAACCCATAATTTAACTTCTCAGCTTAATGACTTGTTAACACTTTACGGACGTTTCTCTAGAATTAGTATTTCTTTCTTTCTCTAAAAGGAAAAGCAAATCTCAAGATTAGGGTATTTCTTTTCCTCCATTCCAAGACACTGACTAATTTCTCTTTATGCCTGAAAATAACCCATAACACCTTCCCCAGAAGGAGAAAATATGATTCACTAGAAAATGTCAATGGCTTCTTAGATTCCATTTAAGTTCTCTAATGCTCACTTTTGTCATCTCTAACATGGAAAAAAAAATATTTTGCTTCCCCAGGGGAACAAAAAAAGAAAATTTATTAAGACGATAACCAAAAAATGCGATTATTCAGTACTTGTCTTTCTTCTGACATGTCTCCTTCAAGTTCTATGCAAGTTGAAAGAAATTGCGAAACTTCTTTTTTTTTATATAGCTGAATAGTATTCCAGTGTGTGTGTGTGTGTGTGTTCTGCCACAGCTTCCTATCCACCTATCTTTGGGGCACTTTGGTTTCCAGATATTGGTTAGTGTAAGAATTGTGGCAATGAAATTCTGGATAATCTCACTCATCTGGCGTATAAAGGAACACAGAAAGGTGGCAGATGATGTCCACTGAGAAGACACTCAGAGATACGAAGCCACAGAACTGAAGGTAGCAGCAGGGCAGAGGGGTCAGACCAGCAGGGTTTAAGGGACACTGGTCGAAGGATGTGGACATTCAGCTGAGGGTGGAGCAGTAAGATGCCCAATGCATGAAATATTAGTCTTAATATAGTATAACTCATGACATTTCAACAGATTAAAAATCAGAGTGCCTAATCACAGGCATGAAATACCTACATGTTTTTCTTCATGATTGTATCTTCACCTACCGATTTTTCTCCCCTCAATATAATTTCTATGCCCTATTCAGAGCTAACTAAAAAGACGGCCTGAATTGGTATATATGCAGGCTTATTGTGAGCTAAGAGGTCTGTCTTTCTACTACTCTGCTTCCTTAAATCCATATTCCTAGTGAAACGAAATAAAATCATTCAGAGATGGAGAAAAAAAATACGAACCGGGAAATCTGAATATTATGGAATGTTGTCGACTTTTTGAAGCAATTATTCAGAATGCAGAGTTATTTCCCCGCGGACACAATATCTAGAAGTGGATTAATAACAGATTCACATCGTCAGACAAGGAGGTCAGTGCACCGCTTTCAAGAATGCCAAGGGGCTGGAGTGATAGCACAGTGGGTAGGGCGTTTGCCTTGCACGTGGCCCGACCCGGGGTTCGATTCCCAGCATCCCATATGTTCCTCCGAGGACTGCCAGGAGTAATTCCTGAGTGCATGAGCCAGGAGCAAGCCCTGTGCATCACTAGGTGTGACCCAAAAAGAAAAAAAAAATCAAGAACGCCAAAAGGCGCTTTGGAGTGTAATTGGAATTCTCAGTTAGCTCAGCCTCCTTGTTTGCCAAACTGCATGATTCCTGAGCATCTGCATCTGCATGCAAGGGGCCCGTTTCTGCTCACTCACGGATTTGGGGAGACAAAGGAGAAGGTGAGGGGGCCATGGACGGCCACTGCTCATACATTCATGACTCGAGAGCAGGAAGGAATGAATTGAGGCTCCACTGTGAGCACTTCCAGGAAATACTCGCTGATTCTCACCCCCTCTCAAGGCTGTCTTCCACGCACTGTGAGTTCACCCAGACCCCGCTCTGTCCCTCTCTCCAGTGTCCATCCCGAACGTCACCCAATGCTAGCAGGAATCACACACACTGAGCAGAAGCTGTGTGAAAGGCCACCCGCCCCATCGCCTCTTCCTGCCTCTTGATTCATTTTTCATTTTGTTTTGTTTGGGGACCGGCAGCCGAAGACCTCCAGAACCAGCCACCACCATGCTGAGACCACTCTCCACATGCATGAAGGTACTGGCAGAGGAACAAAGGCATGCGGGTCCCGGGGCTGAGATCTCCAAGCCTGCTCGGATCGGGGCTGAGCATCCTCCACCCAGATCCTCCACCTTCCAGTAGGCGGGGGCCACACCCACCAACTGGCCCCCAGCGCCATGTAATCCCATCAACGGCCAAGACCCAGAGACTGTAAAACCCAGCTCCCAGAAGAGAACAGCGCACAGTCTCCTGTCCCCCCGCGCCTGGGGACCACACCCGGCGATGCTCAGGGCTTGGCTCTGGACTCAGGGATCACTCCTGGCAGGCTCCGGGTACTACTGGGGTGCTGGGGGATCAAACCGGGGTCAGCCTGCGCAAAGCAAACACCCTCCCCACCACACTATCACTCCAGTCCCCTTCCCTCTGCCTCTGGGCCACTTTCCCTGGAGGATTCCCCCAAAACATCCCTCTCCTGGCTTGCCTCAAGGTCCCAGGTACCCCTTCAGCTCCGTGTGCCGATTCTCCTATGACTGCTAGCTGGCAGCTGTTCAACCCTGGCCTTCCCCTCTCACTCCCAACTCCTGAGGACCAACTCACTCATCACCATCTCCATGCAGTGGGCTCCCGCCAACCTGGTGGGATGTCAGAGGACAGAGAGGGGCTGGGGTACGCACACTGGGGTTGCATCTAGTGTGTGGCTTTAGGGGGAGTTTTACTTTCCCTTCATCTGGACTTTCTGTCTTACCCTCCCAGGCTTCTAATGAGAATGAAAAAAGGATCCAGTTCCTTTAAAAAAACATCAGGGCAGTTCCTCAAACATACAATTTTAGGATCACCAGAACATTCAATAAATTCATTCCTTGGGGAACTGAAAACGTATGTTCACACAAAAATTTGTACACAGATGTACTCAGAGGAGTCAAAAAGTGGAAGCAACTTGGATAGCCGTGACCCGGAGCATGCGTGGAGCAAAGGAAGTGTTTCTATTCACTGGAGTTTGACCTAGACTTGAAAAAAGAGTTCAACACTGATTCATGCTACAGCAGGGTTACACCTTGAAAACATTAAGTTCAGTGGAAGACCGTGACCCAGAGGCCACATGCTTGGCCCTTCTCTTCTGTGAAATGTCCAGGCTAGGAAGGCCCATGGAGGCAGGAGTGAAGAGTGTTAGCCAAGGACCGAGGCAGAGAAGGGAAGAACAGGGGCTGATACAGGATGTTCGGGCTTCCTTGGGGCACCACACAAGTGTTCTGGAATTTGACATTGGTAACGTCCAAGCTCGTGGGCACACTGATGGGTGAGTGGATTGTTCACTGAGCTAGCACAACAGGTAAGGTGCTGACTGTGCGCTCAGCTGACCCAGGTTGGATGCCCGGCACCACATACAGTCCCCTGAGCCCCACCAGGAGTGACCCTTGGATGCTGCTGGATGTGGTCCCTAACAAAAACAAACAGAAAAGAACACTTTTTAAAGGTTGATTCTATTCTAAGAAGCTCGCAACAAAGGGGGAAGTGGTGATGGGGCCCAGGGGAGTGCAGTTAGGACAGAGAAGGGCCACTATGACAGTGGTCATTGGAAAGGATCACGCTGAGCAAGAACTGGACTGAAAGGAGGCACAGTAATCGGCATGAAGACCCTTCAGTAACTATATTGCAAAAAGAATTATGCATGATTCAGTGCCTAAAAGAAATGGACACTGGGAGTAAGCCCTGAGCACAACCAAGGAGACCCCAAACCCCAAAACAGATGAAGCAAACATTTAGCAAGCATAGTCCTGGAGAGGATCCAAAGACCTGGGCCAGTCCCCAAAGAGGTCAGAGGCAAGAGACTCCAGGGAAAAGTTCGAGAAACGCCACTAGTGCCACCTGTGTCCCAGTGGCCATGGATGGGACCCAAGTGTGGCCAGGGTCATCTTCCATTTGCAGAAGGGAAATGGGCGTGCAGGTCACTGACATCTCGGAAAGAAGTCTGAAAGGACAGAACAGTGGGGAGAGAGTCTCCTGATTTCCTGCTGACTTCCAGTACATACCGGTTTGGGGAGGGGCTCCCTGCCCCCCACAAGTGCCCAACCCCCCCTACCCCATGCCCCACAGTCCACCCCAAAGCACCAGGTCCATTGTGGGACTCCCCCAGGCACTGGGACTGTCTCCAGGCACTGATGGCATTTTGTTTGTCTAGTTTGTTTTGTTTTGTTTTGTTTGCTTGCTTTGGGGGGAACGTGCCCTGAGGTGCCCAGGGCTTTCTCCTGGCTCAGGGACTGCTCCTGGTGGTGCTCAGGAGACCATATGGGGTGATACTTGGGACCTACAAGATTCCCCAAGCAACAAGGCACGAGGATTCTACCTCACCACAAAATACAGTGCAACTAGTTCTTGCATTTCAAAACAAAACCTCCCAAGAAGATGTCAAGACCTCCCATAACTGAATCATGCATAATAACTGGTTTGTGGGAAGACTCGGTCTGGGGAGATAGTCCAGCGAAAGGGACTCCTCAGAGAGGTGGGTCCAGCTTGGGTTTGGCTGAGGTCTTTCCCAACCATCCTTCAGACGCTGATGAGGTGAAAGAACCAGAGAAACTGAGGCAGGTTCCCAGGCTTGGGCGGTCCTCACGTGGTCACGCAGTATCCACCCATGCCCACCTCAATCTCATCTCCAGTAGTGTCATTTCAACACTGGCTTCTGATTTCTAAACTACACCATGGGGCAGGCGTATACTTGTTACCTCAGCACCCTTCTAACCAGACAGCCTACATGCATTCTCCAAACATCACAGTCACAGTCATGGTCCTCCCATTGTTCATCGATTTGCTCGAGTGGGGCCAGTAACGTCTCTATCATGAGATTTCTTGTTACTGTATTTGGCATATTTAATACGTCATGGGGAGCTTGCCAGGCTTTGCCGTGCGAGCAAGATACTCTCCATAGCTTGCCGGGCTCTCCAAGAAGGGAAGAGGAATTGAACCCGGCTCAGCTGGGCCAGCTGCGTGCAAGGTAAACGCCCTACCATTGTGCTATCGCTCCTGCCCCCAAGCATCAAGGTGACGGAATACGGTCTCACTACGAAACACAGCACAATTATCTTCTGCATTTTAAAGCAAAAATCCAAACAAGGACGTCTAGATAACACCCCCCTCCCCCGCCAATTAATGAATAACTGAATAGTAGTACTTGGTTTGGGTCACTGAGTGATAATAAGCGAGGAGGGTGTTTGCGTCGCATGTGGCCAATCCGGGTTCAATCCCCAGCATCCCATCTGGTCCCCGGAGCACCACCAGGAGTGACTCCTGAGTGCTGAGCCAGGTTAACCTCAGAGCATCGCCAAGTGTGATCCAAAAATCCAAACAAACGAAAAACAAACCAAAAAAGCCCACCTTGGTTTGTGGGAAGACTCAATCCGGTGGAGAAAAGCAAAAAGTATCAGTGTAAAAACATCAGTGACGGGGCCAGGTAGATGGTACATGGGCAGAGTATGGGGTTTGCATGTGGCCAACCCAGATTCGATCCCTCTTACCCCATGTGATTCCCTGAGCACCACAGGGAGTTGTCCCTGAGCCAGAAATAAGCCCTCAGCACTTCGGAGTGTGGGCCCCCAAAATCAACAAACAAAAAAAAACCTCACAAAAAAAACCAGATAAATAAATATTACTTCAATGATTGGGGAGAATTCTGGATGACCTGCAGTCATAGTTGCATAATGGGGGTGGACAGTTTGTGACCCCAAGGTCTTAATTTCTTGCACCCTGAAGAGGCACAGGCTTTGTAAGAGTGTTTTTGCTTTCCAGGTATTATATTTTCTTTTCAAGGTCTCACTTTGCTTGTTTTAGGTTGGGGGTGGTGAAGGGACGGGGTGTGGAGAGAGCTCCCCTGGCTGTGCGCAGGCCTTCCTCCTTGCTCTGTGCTCAGGAGTCACTCCTGGTGGGGCCCAGAGTCAGTCAGTTGCAAGGCAATCACCCAACCCTCCGAACTATCTCTGCAACCCCTAATTCTGCCTTGGGGTAGGGGAGCGTTTTCTTCCATGATGTGCTCTGTCAATAAAGGGTCAGACATGACTGTATCTAGAACATTCTTTGTGTCATCTGTAGATCTCCAAGTCTCCGTATCTTCCTTGCCATTTGGAGCAGACTAAATCACTCCAGTGAGTTCTGGAGGGTATGTTCTCGGGAGGACGCTCAATGCAAGGCCAACTCTGAAGCAAAGAGGTCACATACATGATGCTCTGGGCTGGAGCGATAGCACAGCGGGTGGGGCGTTTGCCTTGCACGTGGCCAACACAGCCGACCCGAGTTTGATTCCTCTCCCCACTCTGAGAGCCCGGCAAGCTGCTGAGAGTAACGCGCCCGCACGGCAAAACCTGGCAAGCTACCATAAGTGACATACTCAACAGGCCAAACACAGTAACAACAGAGTCTCACAATGGAGACATTACTGGGCCCGCTTGGGAAAATCGATGAACAACGGGAGGACAGTGACAGTGACAGTGACAGTGACAGGATGCTCTGTTCCTATAAAGAACACAGGAATTGGGTGCTGAGGCTCCAGCAGTTAAACAGAGAGACACAGTTTCGTCAGCCTTCTCCACTATTGTTCCCAGAGCTCTCTCTCTTTTTCTCGGTCTCTCTCTCTTCTTTCTCTGTCTCTCTATCTCTGTCTCTCTGTCTCTGCCTCTGTGTGTCTCTCTGTTTCTCTCTGGTTTTGTCCCTGTCTGTCTCTGTTTCTGCCTCTGTCTCTGTCTCTGTCTGTCTCTGTCTGTCTGTTTCTCTCTCTCTCTCTCTCTGTCTCTCTCTTCTTTCTCTGTCTCTCTGTCTCTGCCTCTGTGTGTCTCTTTGTTTTTGTCCCTGTCTGTCTCTGTTTCTGTCTCTGTCTCTGTCTGTCTTTGTCTGTTTCTCTCTCTCTCTCTCTGTCTCTGTCTCTCTCTCTTCTTTGTCTCTCTGTATCTGTCTCTCTGTCTCTCTGTGTCCCTCTTTCTCTCTCTGTTTTTATCTCTGTCTCTCTCTGTTTTTGTCTCTGTCTGTCTTTGTTTCTGTCTCTGTCTGTCTGTCTCTCTCTCTCTCTCTCTCTCTCTGATTTGTTTTCAGATCACACCTAGCAGGGCTCAGGGATTACTCCTTGCAGTGCTCCGGGGATCATATGGGATGTCTGAGATCAAACCCAAGTTGGCCATGTGCAAGGCAAGAGCCAAACCCGCTGTGCTATTGCTCCAGCCAGTCCCCGAAGCCTCTCTGTCAACATCTTTCTTTAAACCTGACAAGCCGACTTCAAGACATTTAGAAAAATAACCCCTAAATCTTTAGTGTTGTGTCATTGCCGCCAAATCGAAGATGGTGCAAGTTAATACAATGGTGTTTTCTTAGACGAAGATCTACCCCACGGATAAACTTTTTCTGTTGTTTTCGCTGTAGGACCCACCACAATCTGGCTCTAACAGAGGTTTCAAACATTTTGAATATGTTGCAAAAAAAAAAGTGACAAAACATGAAGTTTTCACGCTGAAAGATCTGTTTTCTAGATTCCTAGGAAACACTTCAGATCTGCTGGTCAGATCCCCCCCACACACCACCAACAGCACGAGGCTCCATGCGGAGCCCTTAGGGACGTGATGTTGCTGTTTGTGGTTTGCACGTGGAAGAATCTCGAGGGAGTAAGCTGGCTGGCAGAGGCTCCGGTTCAACAGGCAGTTTAAAATGCAAGACAAGGCCCTGCCACAGAGGCGGGGTGGGGTGGGGGGATGGGAGGGTGGGTGTGGGAGGGCCACTGGGATCATTGGTGGTGGAAAATGGGCACTGGTGGAGGGATGGGTTTCTCAATCATTGTATAACTGAAACCCAAGCACTAAAGTTCGTAAGTCTACAACTGTACCTCATGGTGTTTCACTAATAAAAATAAATGAATAAATAAATAAACGAATAAATAAAAATAAATGAATAAATAAATAAAACCAAGCTCCCAGAAGCGTGTGGCCACATTTGCGGCTGCACGACATCTTATTATCTCATTCCTACTTTGGACAAACTGGCAGGCTACCGAATGTAACCTGCCCACACAGCAGAGTGTGGCAAACTCCCTGTGGCGTACCCAATATGCCGAAGACCAGTAACAATGATGGGTCTCATTCTCCTAACCCTGAAAGAGCCTTGAATATGGCACTTTTTAAAAATCTCAGGGCTAGGACGAAGGAGACGTTACTGGGGCCTGCTTGAGGCAATCGACGAACAACAGGATGATTGTGATCGTGATCGTGATCCTATAAATAAAAAATAAAATGCAAGACAAGCTCCACCTCTTGCTGGAGCAAGGAAGCAAGCATGGGCCAGGAGGGGCCAAGTGCAGTCTGGCACCGAATGAGTATTTCCTCCCTTTCTGACAAGGTGAGAAAGTCCAGCTTTCCTCCTCACTTTGCAGCTTTCTCGAATGTCTCGTGTTTCATTTACAGAAAAGACCTTCATCAGCACCAGGGCAGACGCTGATGACTCTCAGAGGGCTCGGAGGCCCTCTCAGCACTTTAGCTTTGAAGAGTCTAGAGGTAATCAGAATAGGATGCAGCGTTCGAGTCCATTAGACAACAACAACAACAACAACAGCAAAGCTGTCTCTCCTCAGGCTTCAGAGCCACAGACTCCAGGATCCAGGGTCACTCTTTCCTGCTTTTGTGGCGTTGGGTTTGCTGGTGACACCCTGGAGCAGGCAACTTCTCCATCCCCAACTCCGCCCACCGCAGATCAGCATGAACCGCTGGGGACTACATCCTGCAGGCCGTTTCAGCACTTAGGTCACAGGTTGAGCTATGACTCTCCACGCTGGGCTGGGGTCCCTCCTTGGGGGTTGTTTACGTCTCTGAAAGGAGAACCCCAAAATCAGGGATGGGGCGCTGCTGTCCCAGGCAGCTGTGGGCAAGCTGGACACACCTGGCTCCAGGGGCCCCATTCAAGGCCAACGAAGGGGTTGTTTTGTTGAAACTCAGTAGTTGTAAATGGTCTAATCTTAGCAGTGTTGGAGAAAGAGAAATTTTCCACGTGTTTGGTTTTTGGGTTTTTTTTTTTTTTGGAGGGGAGGAGGGGTGCTCAGAGGCTGTTCCTGCCCCCTGACCTGTGATGCCAGAGATCAAACCAGGGGTGGCTGCAGGCAAGGCGAACACCTAAGTAACTGATGGGAAAATCAGGAGCAGAAGTGGGAAACGCCAGGCAGAACCTCTCTCTGAGTGGCCAATTTTGGGAGCAGGGCGAAGATGAAGAGTCATAAGGCCATGACGGGAGAAAGGAGAAGAGCAAGATGGGTCAGCTAGCCTGAGTGGGAATGGAACAGGGTCACAGAAGCACTAGTGAATGTCGATATGGAACTTAAAACTTCTTTATGTATCAGGTCTGGAGCAATAGTCCAGCGGAGAGGGTGTTTGCCTTGCACGGGGCCGACCCAGGTTTGATGGAACCAGGTTCGATCCCCGGCATCCCACATGATGATCCCCTGAGCACCACCAGGAGTAATTCCTGAGTGCAGAGCCAGGAGTAATCCCTGAGTATCAACGACCGTGACCCAGAAAGTAAAAAAAAAAAAAAAAAACCAGAAGTAAATAAATCATGATTATCCTAATCATAATGCACATACGTTAGATGAAATATAATCACTAGATGCATTAATGAAAATCATTCGTGCAGAATTGGTGTATCCTGTACGTGACCTACGTGAGTTCTGCAGGAACTGTGTTCCGGGCTCCACCCACTGTCGTGGCAGCCACGTCAAGTCCACAGGCAGTAAATGAAGCTACTTTCCCTCGAATTGCTTCCTTTCTGCCTTTTCTTGGTCCGATTTCTGTCCCATTAGCTCCTCCACTTGTTTCTCCGACCCTAAACTTCCCCGCCTTTTAAGGGGATCTTTGCTTGACTAGATGAACAGCTTCGTTTGATGAAGGGAAGACCCCCACGATTAAAATAGATGTCAGAATTCCCCCGAGTTTCAGCAGTCAGTTCGTGGCAAGAAGGGGACTGATCCATGCGAGGAGGGGAGGGGGCGCTTGCATAGAATCCTGACCCTGCAGCACTTAGTACTCTCAGCTGTGGGCCCCCGTGCTGGGCACTGGGGGAGGCCAGGGACAGCCTTGGCCTCTCAGCCTCGAGAGCCCAGTAACCCCTGACCTCGGACCACCTTCTCCCCACAGCGGGTCAACTGAATTGTCTGCAGGCCATGCTGCTTGAGCCCTGCAGGGCAGAATTCAGATGCCCCTAAAACTCACTGTGGGGGGTCAGGGACATAGAACTGGGGTTAAGGCCCTCGCAGTCCACATGGCAGACCCTGGTTGGGTCCCTGGCACCACAGACTGTCCCCCCTGAGAACTGTCAGGAGCACAGGGATGGGCGTGAGCCCTGAGCACAGCCACGTGTGGCCCAGACCTGCCACACTTGTGCTCCTGAGCACTGCCGGAGCCACTTCAAAGGGCCCCTGGGTGACTGGGGCGGTCCTGGAGGCCCAGCACTGCAGAACGGGGCCAGCACCTCAGGGCCCAGCTAGCTCCATGCCTGACTCTTCCTGGGCGCAGGCCCTGGGGGACCCAGCACTGTAGCAGCGAGTCTGCCTCCCTGAAGAATAGCCCACCGCCAGAGACCAGTCCTCACATCAGAGCAGAAACCGAGAAAACCACCAGACCCCTAGAACTGAATTCCCAGCAGGGGCATGGCTGCGTGCGTGGTGGAGGTGGGCGGGTGCCCGGCTACCTGCCCGCGGACGCCAGCCCCCCAGAGACAGATGCCGGAACGCAGGCTGCTCCCGGCCACCTCGGCTTGGCTTCCCGTTCAGGACTGAGTGTGTCAGCATCTGACCTCATTTAGAACATTCCAGAGCTTCTGATGCCTGGACTCCTTCCGCCCTCTGTGAATGGCGTGCATCGGCCTTGGGCTGCCCTCCCTTTAGTTCCGTGTCTATCGTTTCAGCTCCTCTTGGTTTTCCTGTTTATCCGAGATGGTCTCCATCCTTTCTGGAGGAAACCAGAGGAGGACGATTTAGGAACACAAATCTCCCAGCCCCCACCGTGGCCTCAGGGGACCATATGGAATGCCCTGGACTGAACCTGGGCCAGCTGGGTAAGGCAAGTGTCCGACCCTCTGTACCATCTTTCTGGCCCCAGAAATCTCTTTTTGTAGGTGAGCCCATTTTGTTTATTAGTGAAACACCATGAGATACAGTTGTAGATTTACAAATTTTTGTGCTTGGGTTTTGATTATAGAATGGCCAAGTACCCACCCCTCCACCAGTGTCCGTTTTCCACCACCACGGATCCCAGTATCTCTCCCACCCCCCACCCCCCTATCCCACCCTGCCTCTGTGGTAGGGCATTCCCTTTTGTTCTCTCTCTCCTTTGGGGTGTTGTGGTCTGCAAAAAAGTCTTTGAGTGGCAATCATGTTAAGTCCATAGTCTACTTTCAACATGCATCCCCCCTCCTGGGAGGATCCTCCAAACACCCTTTATTTGGTGCTCCCTTCTCTATCTGAGCTGTCCTTTCCCCTAGAATGCCCGGCTGGCCTCTAAGCCATGGAGTAATCCTCCTGGTACTGATCTCGGCTATTCTTGGGTATTAATCTCCTATTTTGTTACTTTATGTCCCCCAGATGAATGCAATCTTTTTATGTCTATCCCTCTCTTTCTGACTCATTTTGCTTAGCATGATACTTTCCATGTGGTACCACTTGTAAATGTCATGACTTCATCTTTTCTAACAGCTGCGTAGTACTCCATTGTGTAGATGTACCAAAGTTTCTTTAACCAGTCATCTGTTCTTGGGCACTCAGGTTTTTTCCAGATTCTGGCTTTTGTAAAGAGTGCTGCAATAAACAGACAATTGCAGATGTCACTTCGACTATATTTTTTTGCCTCTCTGGGATATAGTCCCAGGAGTGGTATTGCTGGGTCAAATGGGAAGGTGAGCCCATTTTATCTCCTTTCCCATCCGCGGGGGAACAGCCCCTGTCGAGTGAGCTCAGGCTGAGTCTGTAGGAACCCACTGCGTGACGCCCTCCTCGGCGTGGGTTCTCCATGCTCTCCGCTCCTCCCCTGCAGGGTGTTGGGTCAGCAGTGGGCCCAGCGAGGAGAAAAAGGATTTGTTCTCACACCTGCTCTCTCTGCGGGGCTGCTTCTTCATGCTCGAGGTTCAGGGGCCTGGACTAAGAGGTGTGCTAGATCCACCACTCCAGACGGAATGGGGTCCAAAGGTGCTTTAGGGTCAGATAGAGGTGGCCTGCCTGGCTACGGAGTGGCGATCAAGTTCTCAGTGTCTTGTGTCCCTAACCCAGCCGTGAATTGCTTGAGTCCTTCTAACTAGAATCGGAGTCTTTGATTTTGGCAACGTAAATGGATAGGCTTCACCTTTCCTGGATAACGAGCCAATTCTGGATAAATAAGGATTGAACTCGGGTAGGCTGTCGGGTGACTGATCCAAAAGGTGGTCTGTTCCCACCAGGACTTTTTTTTTTTTTTGCTTTTTGGGTCACACCTGGCAATGCACATGGGTTACCCCTGGCTCTGTACTCAGGAGTTACTCCTGGCGGTGCTCAAGGGACCCTATGGGATGCTGGGAATCGAACCTGGGTCGGCCGCGTGCAAGCGTCCTACCCGCTGTGCTACCACTCCAGCCCACCAGGACTTATTTCGAGATGACACAAAAAGGCAACCGACGGGTGGAGAGAGGGCTGAATGAATTGGCTCGTGTGAAAACACTTTTAGTCAACTGCCAATCAGATGGAGCAAACTGGGCTACCTGAAAAGACTACAGTCCAGCTTTTTCAACATTTTATTTGGGGGAGGGGCGGGGAGGATTTTCATCCTGAAATGGGAAAAAAAGAAAACACAAAGAACTTCGTCCCGCTGTTTTAAATGCCCCCTTTGTGAACCGCTTGTGTTTGTGGAGTTGGCGAGTCTGTCATATTCTCTGGGATTTGTGATTTACCAACTCTTCGTCCTGTGACAGGGAAAAAAAAAATCTCAGCCCCAGTCTATCCAAGCGGCCCCTCTGCATTCATGGCCATTTCACAGGTTTCACATGTATCTCCGGGCTGGAGCGATAGCACAGCGGTAGGGCGTTTGCCTTGCACGCGGCCGACCCGGCAGACCCGAGTTCGATTCCTCCTCCCCTCTCGGAGAGCCCAGTAAACTACCGAGAGTATCTTGCCCGCATGGCAAAGCCTGGCAAGCTCCCCGTGGCATATTCGATATGCCAAATACAGTAACAACAAGTCTCATGATGGAGATGTCACTGGGCCCGCTGGAGCAAAATCGATGGACAACGGGAGGACAGTGCTACAGTGCTACATGTTCCTCCCTGGCGACTCTCGACGTTTGACAGTACCTTGCTTCCTTGATACCCTGACGTTGGCGTACAGCACCCGTGGCTCACACTCGAATGTGGCTTAATGAACGTGAGCTGCAGTGCCGGGTGGGGGTGCGGCACGGGGGTCTTGCGGTTCAACTCAGGGTCTCCCACATGCTCGGCCACGCTGCCCTCCGCCGTCCAAGTCTTAAAGTTGGGGTTGAGGGTTGCACAAAGGTACTTTGGCGTTGCTTCTAACAATCTCCCTCTAGGGTGGGGGCAGAGCGATAGCACAACGGGGAGGGTGTTTGCCTTGTACGAGGCCAACCCGGGTTCGAGTCCCAGCATCCCATATGGTCCCCCAAGCACCGCCAGGAATAATTCCTGAGCGCAAAGCCCTGAACATTGCTGGGTGTGACCCAAAAATAAATAAATAAATAATTAGTTTCCCTCTCATGAAGAACTGGGCTAAGCTGCTGTTTAAGGGATCCCATCACCCCATCCGATGGCACATCCTGGGGGCCATCAGGTTTCTCTGCCGTTGCACGGTCAGCCAAGCACCCAGGCGGCATAACCGCTTCTGCTGACTCACTTCTGACGTAAGTTGAACCTCCTGATGTCTCCTCAGCGCCCTCCTCTACTTCACCCCCATCTCCAACCCATCTCAAGGACTGTCAGCTTTACTTTTATACTTGATCACTTGACTTCCCGTTAATCGTCGATTTGCTCGAGCGGGCGCCAGTAACGTCTCCGTTTGCCTCTGTCATGTGCTAGTGTAGCCCAGTGGCGTCTGTTCGTCCCAGGAACATGAAGAGCCTCAAACTGGTCGTTCATGATCTTGACGAAGAAGTCTGACCATCTGGTAGGTGGGCGGCCACGCGGTCTTTTGACATCCCGTGAAATCCAGTCGGTAACAGCTCTAGTCCAGCGGTCATCTTTAAATCTCATTATGTGACCAGCCCATTTGATTTTCGACACCTTGGCAAACAAGACAGAGTCCCTGATTCCTGACCGTCGACAGAGGTCGGAACTCCGGATTCTTTCTCTCATTTGAGTGAAACGTGATATTCCAAGCATAGCTCTTTCTATTCTTCTTTGGGAGACCTGAATGGCGTTCTCATCTTGTTTGCGTAGGGCCCAGGTCCCTGAGGCATATGTTAATCCAGGAAGAAAAGTGGAATCAAAGAGCTGTGCCCAGAGCCGGAGGTTCTTCGTCCTCTTAGCTATTTCTTCGACGTTCTTGAAGGCGTTCCACGCCGCTCTCTTCCTCCTGCGCAGCTCGGGTGCCAGGTCATTTGTCATGTTGACCTCTCGACCTAGGTACACATAGCTGTTGCATTCGGAGATGGTCGTTCCGTTGAGAGCGAATGGGGCGTCAGGAACGAGGCTGTTTCTCATAAACATTGTCTTCGTAAGATTCAGCTTTTCTACATTTTCTGAAAATTCTTGCATCTACTCCCTACACTAAGCCCGACCCTGTCTCCGGAGTCTCCCTCCCATTTTTGATAGGTGGTTGTTTTCCTTTTCTCTCCAATCTGTTCCCTTCTTTGCCTCCTGGGGTCTTCCCAGAATATGCCAATCCATCCCTATCCCTCCCCTCCTTGACAAGCATCCATAATCACTAAGGGTCTTCCGTCATTCTGGGTGTATGGATGACATGATGGATTTTTTAAAAGGCGAACTTAGGAAAACAATTCGCAGCTAGGGTCTGTCTCAAAACTAATATGGAAAGAAGAAAACTTGTGTGGCTATAAACAAGGCAAAACTGACCGCGGAGGGGGCTGGAGCGATAGCACAGTGGGTAGAGCATTTGCCTTGCATGCGGCCAACCCACGTTCGATTCCCACAATCCCATTGGGTCCCCCGAGCACCGCCAGGAGTAATTCCTGAGTGCAGAGCCAGGAGGAACCCTTATGCATCGCCAGGCGTGACCCAAAAAAGAAAAAAAAGAAAAGACTGACCACTGGAAATGACCGGGGTCAGGAAACGGCCAGCAGTGGGCACTTCCTTTGGAAGCAGGAGGCTGTGAGTTCGATCCCATTCCTGCCCACATGCCACTGTGATCGCGTGGCACTGTGGTGTGGGGCCCCTGGCACCGCCACGACAGATGTGATTTGCGGTGCGTTACCAGCAGGGGGACACAGAGACCGTAGCTGAAGGGTGCCGAGCTGATGAGCACTGCAGCCAGAGAGTCCACCAGCTTCCCGAGCGTGCTGCCTGACATCAGCCACCATCATGACAGAGGGAAGGTGTGAGTATGGGGAAATAAGAGAGAGTTCGGTCCAGAGCGACGGCAGAGCAAAGAAGCCTCGTGCCTGGCATGTGCCAACCCGGGCTCCATCCCTGGCACCACCTACAATCCCCGAGTCCCCCGAGCACCACCCAAGGTGATCCCTGCGCACAGTCAGGAGTGGGCTCTCTACACAGCCAGGTGTGGCCCCCAAACCAAACCAAACCAAACCAAAATTTCCTCACGTTCATGACGAATACAGCAGAGTTCACAGTAGGATTTTGTGTACGTCTGTACGTGGTAGAAGGAAAAGTTTTTGGAAGGGGATGTTTGACTTTTCAGTGATTCTCAAAAGCAGATATTTTGCACCTTGAGTGGTTTTGGAGATGATTGTGTTCCGAGACACGAACATCACCTTGGGCCCGGCAGTTGTTTTCTGAGCCCTCTGGTCTCCTGAGAGCCGCTTCAACACGCCCCGCTCACGGCCTTTCCACCACAAACTGCTTGGCCATTTGATCTAACTAGAGCCAGAGCCTCAAGGAACAGCCCCTCTGGGTGCAAGGATCATGCCACATGTATGACGTGTGTGCGGTTTCGGCTCTGTCTGCTGGTGGTCAGACTCTCTTGGATGCGGTGCTGGGGACCAGACCTGGGTCTCCCACATGCAAAGCCATCTTTCCAGCCTCAAGATTATGGCACTTCCTTTTTGTGGGGGTGGGGGTATGCCTGGAGATGCTCGGGGCTGACTCCTGACTCTGTGCTCAGGGCTGACCCCTGGCAGGGCCCAACGGGCCATCTGGGATGCCAGGGATTGAACCCAGATTGGCGGTGTGCCAGGCAAATGCTGTCCTATGTCTCCAGTTCCAAGATTCTCTCACTTCCGGCAAGAACCAAGTGCAAGCTTAAGCACACGGTCGGAGCAGAGTGCAGGCCTCTGGGCTCTGCACCTCGGGTCATCTGAGAGAGGGAGGAGTTGTGTGAGCACTGCTGGGGCTGGGCCCCAGAGGGCAAAGATGAAGCTTTCGTCCAGAGAAACGGGCACTGGGGCGGCATTGGGGACGCAGTTACAGACTCCCACACTCCCACCACATTTCTAGGTACTCCCTTTGCACCTGGCTCACAGACACGGCTAATGCCAGTTGTGACAGTGTCAGAAGGTCAACAGGACAGTGGGGCTGGATAACACACACACCACACACACACACCCCAATACACACATACTGACACACATACCGACACACACACTGATACACACCCTGACACACACACACCGACACACACGGACACACACCTCAACACACAGACACATACACCCCAACACACACACCCTGACACACACTGACACACACACTAACACATACCAAGACAGACACACACCCGACACACACACTGACACCTGACACACACATACCCCAATACACACACACTGACACACATACCGACACACACACTCCAACACACATGGACACACACCCCAACATATACCCTGACACAGAGACACATACACCCGACACACGCACCCTGACACACCCTGACACACACTGACACATACACGAACATACACACCAACACAGACACACACCTGACACACACACACACTCTCTCACTCTGTCTCTCTCTCAAAGGTCATTACTATGATTTTAAAAATACAATCAGTGATAAAGGTGTGACTGGGGACAGAGCGATAGCACAGAGGGTACTATCTCACCTTGCCTGGCACGAGGCCGACCCACCCCTGACATCCCATATGATTCCCAGACTTACTCAGGAGTGATCCCTGAGTGCAGAGCCTGGAGTAACCCTTGAGCATCCCCAGGTGTGTCCATTCCCCAAACACACACACACACACACACACACACATACACCCCTAAGTTGATGTTCTGGACTTCCTTAGGGACACAGCTTTTTTCCTTATTATTCACCCCCGCCCCCGTTACTAGTTTTCTCTGGAAGATCAGCCTGAACCATAGACAGACTCTGAGTCTGCTTCTTACACAAAGCAACGGGTGGGCCTCGTGACGGGTCAGGGCGCTAGGGGCATGTGGAGTCAAGTGTGGAACGAAGTGTGAGGACAGGAGAGCCCGTGGCAACTTGGGAGGCTGCAGGAAGCTGGAAGCACCAACTCTGATCACAGAGAAACTTCAGGGTCGGTGTCAGTCAACACCCCCCAGACCTGGGCCTCGCCGTGCTCCTTCCAATGCTCACTGGGGAAAGGAGACCCATAATCATCACCCTTCAGTCACCTCAGCTCCTTCCCTGTAAAAAAGTTTTCTCCCACCTCCATCCCTCACCCTCCTGAAAGAAACAGAAAGTTCTGGTCCATATGCTAAGGAGAAAACACTCTGAATTTGTACAGGAATCTCTCCTTTCTCTCTCTCTGTCTCTGTCTCTCTCTGTCTCTCTTTCTCGCTCTCTCTGTCTTACGCTCTGTCTCTCCCTCCCTTCTTCTCTTTCTCTTGCCCCCCCTCTCTCATATATATTATTACACCTATATTGTATATTATATATAATTATATACACGATATATGATATAGAATCACAGTATCACTGTCATCCCGTTGTTTGTCAATTACTCAAGTGGGCACCAGTAACAACTCTATTAGTCCATCCCTGAGATTTTAGCAGCCTCTCTTTACTTGTCTTTCCCAATGATTGGAGGCTCTTTCAGGGTCAGGGGAATGAGACCTGTTATTGTTACTGGTTTTGGCATATTAAATATGCCACGGGGAGCTTGCCAGGCTCTGCCATGCAGGCAGGATCCTCTCGGTAGCTTGCCGGGCTCTCCGAGAGGCATATATATAAATATACATATATTTCCCTCTATGATTTGTTGCCTACTGTTTGAACCCCATCAAATATGATGTGGCAAATATGGAAAATGGGTAGGGAATATAGAATATATAAAATAGGGATATAGAATATATATATATATATAGAATATATATATATATACGTTACTGGCACCCGCTCGAGCAAATCGACGACTAACGGGAAGTTAAGTGATTAAGTGATAGAATATATAAAATAATTATGCACATTCATTACATATGCCATGTACACCTGTGATTTGCACTGACACATTTTTAGGTTAATGACTGTAGTCTGGGTCGCCTTGACCAGTCGTGTTGGATCTGGTGGCTTAGACATCGACAGGCCCTTCGCCTCGACGCTCCCTCTGATCCTGACCCTTGCCCCGGGTTCCCTCTGAACCCCTCTTCTTCCTCCTCCCTCCACTCCAGCCCTTCCTCCCTGGCGTTTTCGTTTCTGTAATTCAGGGCCAGCGATTTGCCTGCCTTGGGTTCAAGCCTCCCACTCCTGTCATGTTACTCCAAATACCAGGGATCGGTGAGAAGAGTCGGGATTTGTCCTTGTCCTTCCCACTTCCCTCACCCTGGGTTCACCCACGTCGCTATGGCACCTGGAAACATCGTGGAACACGGTGCAGCCCGCGGAATGGAAACTCCTGTGAGTCGCCACAACTTGGACAAAACCGGAAGATCTTTTTTTTAATTCCAAGAAGGTCCCCATCCACCACCCTCCCAAACAGGCCTGGGCAGTGAAAAACCTCCAGAACCCAATCACCACCACCGTGCTCACAGCTGGATTCCACAGGCTTGGAAGGAGCCTCACCCAGGAATGAATCTGTTAAAAGACTCAGGTTATGCAGGTTTTGTGATGACCCAAAACTCCAGGCTCTTAGGGAGTCGGGGATGGGTGACCTCCCCCCACCACCATCTCTCTCTTCTTCTGGGAGAGGGGCGGTCATGCCCATGAACTGCCTCTGGCACCATATAAGCTCATTAACCAGCCATGACCCAGAGACTCATAAAGAAATCTTGGAAGAGATCAACAAGCAACAGAGATGCTTCCAGACCCCAAAGTCACCATCCAGTGAAAACTTAACTCCAGCTGTATCACCCTATCCAAATATTTAGAGTTCCTGGAGCGACATCTCATACCCTACACCATTGATACACCAGGAGTAGCACGCCACATTGGATGAGATTTAAAGTAGAAGGCAATCAATCTCGATTAAGACAATATTAACACACATGGCTTCACCTGCAACAAGCTGTGAGTAATCTCTCATACAAGGGCTTAATGGCTTCAGGGAGAGATACAACAATCTTCATACACTTTCTTCTAAGGAAATTTTTTTTTGTAGTGAATTATACAGAACAAGCAATATAAAATAAATTACTTAGGGCCTGCTATTGGGGCAGGCTTGGGTGGTGGTTGGGAAAATGGGAAATCATGATGGTCGGGAGGTGTCATGGTGGTGGGATTGGTGTTGGAATATTGACGAATGAAGCATCGTGAAAAACTTTATAAAAATAAAATGTAAAGGGCTGGAGCGATGGCACAGCGGGAAGGGTGTTTCCCTTGCATCCAGCCGACCTGGGTTCAATTCCCAGCATCCCATAGGGTCCCCCAGCACCGCCAGGAGTAATTCCTGAGTGCAGAGCCAGGAGTAACCGTGAGCATTGCTGAGTGTGACCCAATAAGCAAAGTTAATTAATTAAAAATTTTTTAAAAATAAAAGAAATCAAGTAGGGCCCCCTTTTCACAGTCATAGTCCCCCAAAGTGCTGCAAAAAACAGCGCAGTGGTGGCTGGGGTTGCCCTGGCTTTCATCACCCTGCGCCTGCTGGTCAGACCCCTAATCAGGTGCCTGTGTGGCCTTAGGACTTTCCCAACAGGCAGGTCAGGTGGCAGAGACGGGGGCCTGATTACCCTCCGAGAGAATGAGCTAACTGTGAAGTTTCAACACGGACGCGTGGACACGACATTGGTGTCGATTAAATCTCATTAAATCCCATTCAAGAGCGAGTCATGGTGGCACGCAGCCTGGATTTGAGAAGCCGGTCCCACTGGTGGGTCAAGCCCCGGCGAGCACTTTCTTCGTGTCAATGGAAATGAGCCCGCTGTGACCAGGAGACCCTCTGTGGCACTCGGTGGTCTGCAGTGCTGCAGGGTCCCTACTGGACATGGGCCAACAATGGCTTGGGCCTCCCAAGCTCAGTAGCACTCCCAGCTCCGGCCGGCCTGACTCCAGCCAACCTCGGGGCAGACTCAGTGGCCGGCGGTGATGACACAGGACTTAAGACTGCGAGGGTCGTCCCCCGGATACCGGCTGTCAGAGCCGGCACTGACCCTCTCCTCGGGTGGTCAGCTCTGTCTCCCCAGGGCAGTTCAGTTTCACAGAGGATGGGCTGTGGGTTCTCTAAAGACTCCGGTGACCCAGGACGGCCCCAGGCCCCAACCTCTAGGTCCACGGCAGGTGGGGCGGCCCCAGGAACCTCCACTCCCCTCCATCCCACCCAAACCCTGCTGGGCCCACGGGTCTGCACCCGGTCCTCACTGCATGGGGCAGTGCAGAGGAGGGTCTCATCGGTCTGTTCGGAAATCACAGCCGTCCCCAGGAAACTGATCCTCGCTTCGTTGATTACTGCAGTTGCTTGCTTGCTCTGTTTGGGGGCCACACCCGGGGGTGTCAGGGTTCCTCTGGGCTCTGCCCTGGCTCAGGGATTCCCTCCTGGCGGGGTGAGGATGGGATTTTGGCTGAGCGTGTGCAGCTGCTTCCTCTTTGCTCGGTCTCTCTGGTGCTGATCCGAGTTTTGAATCAGAAAGGCAGCTCTGGCCAGCCGCCCGGCTGTGGGTCCCCCGGCACCCCCCAAGGAAAGGCCAGGAAAAGGAGGGAAAGGCCAGAGGGGCCAGAGAGCCTGGGTTCCGTCCCCACCCCTGCCTGCTCGGAGGGACGAGCAGGGCTGATGTCGCCTGCAGTTCCTCTTCCCCCAGGAGTAACAGGCAGCTGGACAGGGGGCTGGGGGGCGCCCTTCCCTCCCGCAGAGCCGGGGAGAGCCGGGAGACACCTGGTACCCCTGGGGCAGGAAACAGCCTCACCTGTGGGTCTCTCGGGCGTCCCACCAGTTAGACCCTCCACCTGATCCCTCTGCTACCGTTTCCCCCTCTTGGAAAGAAAGGCCCGAGCTGGAACCTTCTGGAATTTCTCTGCAGGGTGGAAAGTCTCCGAGGCTCTGGACACTCCACCTGAGTCAAACAACGGCCCCGGTTAGCCTGTGGTGGTTCAGATTTGGAATCACACAGGTGGGTGCCTCCCCCTTTTCCAAATACTGGGTGACTTTTTCCCAAAACGCCAGCACTTGACTCCCTCAGAGGATCCGCTGGGCTCCACTGGACTCCCTGTTCCGCACCCACTGGTTTCTCTCAGGGGTTGTGGGGGGCATCGTGGGGGAGGGGGAATTCCTTTGTTTTGGAGACGCAGGGTACGTATTTTCACAACCCTTGGGCCTGCAGGAAAAAAAGTGACATCACGCCCTGAACTGCTCCCTCTGGGCCAGCCCGCGGGCAGGAAACCACCCGCCTGGGACTGTGCAGGAAACTCTCAGTGCAGGGGAAGGGCGGGAGGGGCTCCTGGCCGCCCCCTCCTCCCCAACACGAGGCAGGCGGGCAGCCAGGAGAGAGCCCGTGGCAAAGGAATCTCTGAGCAGCCGTAAACCCAACAACACTAAAGCTGCGAGAAGGAAGGCCTCGGCCGATAAGATCCTCCTGGTGCCAGTGGCCACCCTGGGGAGGCCGGACCCCACCGAGACACAAGCCTCAGCAGAGACAGAGACTGCACCCCAGGACCTGAAGGAGGTTTGTGACACTTGAACAAACCCCACCTCTGCCAGAGAGACTCCAGGCCAAGTCAGCCCCCCGCTTGGCAACACCCCAGCAACGAACTCCTATCTAGCTAGAAAGCCCCACGGGGGGGGGGGCAGGTTGGAGAAACCCTGTGAAAGTCACCTTGAACAAAGGACGGGCGCCCGTATGCTGCCCCAGCCCATGTGCTGCTTGCCCCCACGTGGCCGAGCACATGTGGTGCCTGAGCACGTGTCCCCCGAATCCCCCCTCCTGAGATGAGCACTGAGGCTCTCTCTGCCCTGTCTGTGGAGAAGACAACCCACCTTCTCCCTTGAGCGTGTCAGTCACCGTCTCCCGGTCTCTCCCTCCTCCCCCTTCCTAAAAACCCTCCAAATGGAACCTGTTTGGCTTCGCTGCTGGTCTACTCCTCCAATTCCTTTCTGTGAGGAAGACAAGCGCCTTTGAACCGGGTCAGCCTGACCTGGGGCCGACTCTCCTCTCCTGCGCAGAGCAAGCAAATCCTCCCTCCCGCCTGAATCCTGAGCTTCCCAGCCGGCCCGGGATTGGGGGACAGAGGCGGCTGGAGGGCAAGTGACCGTCTCTCTCCTCTCCGCCTCACACAGCCACCCGTGGGGGGGAGGGGGACACCGACTTCAACTCCACGGACGCATCTGACATTCTGAGCTTCCAAGGGAAGGCGGATCCAGTTTTGCAGGTGGGACGCGAACCGGCAGATCCTGGGTGCTTCCAAGAAGAGGGGGATCCCCGGAGCAGACCGGAGGAGAGGCTGGGCTACACGGGGCACCCTGGGGCCAGCTTGGGGGGCCGGCAGACAGGGCACAGGGCTGGAGGGCCAGCCTGCCTGGCCGCCTCCTGCAAGCAGCCCGCCACCACGGGGTGGCCTGTGCCCCGGGGGTGATGATCCAAATCCCAGCCACGGCCCCCAGCACAGTCCAGCCAGCCAGAAAGAGGAAGTGGACCGGGCAAGCCTGGCCGGCAGTGCTCGGATTCAAAGGCGCTCGCTGCCCTGCCGAGCCCTGGGCATCACTTCCTCTGACTCTCTTCCTGTCCTTTCTCCGCAGCCGGTCTGTGGCCGCACAGGGAGGGACAGGGGCAGTGCCTCTCGCTGCCACAACTCACCGCTCCCTCTGCAGAGGGAACTTTGTGCTCCCAGTTCTCCGTCGCCCAGGGGCGGGGGTCGTGGGGGGAGGCTGCCACCCAGAGTCGAGAGTCCACCCCAGCACCACTTTCAGAAACCAGGTCCCGAATGCGGCAGACCCCCGGCACCCTGGACCCGAACATTCCGGGATTCGAAATAGGGAAGCTCAGGGCCCTTTGAGTTTTAAAGTCACCAAAGTGAAGGAGTGAGACGAGGACAAGGGCTGTGACGGCGTTTTCAGCTCCCTCGAGAGAATCCTGCCTGGTTTCAGTCTCTACACCTCAAGCTGGCAGTGAATTCCTTCTCTCCACCCAGTTCAACGGGATAGCCCACTTCCCTAGGTCCGACGAACAGTGCGATTCCCTCATCCTCTTTCAAAATCCGCCAAGCCTTCATGATAAAGACTGATCGAAAGCAAATCCAACCCACTCGCTTCCATCAACTCCTCCTAATCTGGTTTTTTTTTTTCAAGATTCAGCCTCAATGCCCTGGTTGAACCTCAAGGTGAAAATCCTGCACAGTCAAGAAATAATAAACTCAGTTTCCGAGATGGGAACCAAGTCTTTTGCCTCATTCGTGCTCAGGGTGAGTATAGCGTGGTAGCAGATTGGAATAACAAAGTTCAAAAAAAGAAAGAGAGAGAGAGAGAGTCAAAACTACCGTCAGTCGTCAGTCGGGGCTCTTGGCCAAAGGTTCCCATAAAACGCCCCCTTAGTACTGGAGAAAAGCTGGGATTCCTGAGTGGTTTGCCCACCCGGGACCGGCGCGGGGCTCGGGTTACTTACGGGGCTGGCTCTGACTCCCGCCTCTGGCATCCGCCTGCCTGCTGGGTGCAGCCGGGGGCTGGCCTGGCGGACCCTCCGCAGCTGTTTCCTCGGGCGGGGCCGTGTCTTAGTCGGTCACATGCACCCCCTGATGCATCCGCGTCCCTGCCAGCTCAGGAACTGAAGCGCAATTCTTCTCTCGAGCCCCAAACCCGCTGGGAACCCAGGGCTGGCTCGGCCCTTCCCGAGCGCAAGGACCATGTGTGGGACACCCCCCCTTGGGGTCCCAGCGCCCCCAGCACGGGCCAGTCCCTCAGCTGGCCAGGTCCCTGCAAGTGGACACGTCCGTGTGGGTGCTGGGCCAGGCTGACTCCCGCGGCGACCTCTCCTCCGACTGCAGGGAGCTCTCCAGCTGCCCAGAGCCAGAGCAGGAGGAGCACCGGGCTGCTTTGCATGGGGGTGCTGCCCCCCACTGTCCAGCAGTCTGTTTCTCCCTCTCTCTCCCACTCGACTCGCTCTCTCCCACCCTCTCTCTCCTCTCTCTTTCTAGTTTCTCTCTTCTCTATCCCTCTCTTCTTTCTCCCTCTCTTCCCTCTCCCCTTCTCTCCCTCTTTCCCTCTCTCCCTCTCTCCCTCCCTCTCTCCCTCCCTCTCTTTCTCCTTCCCCCTCTCTCCCTCCTTCCCCCCTTTCCCTCTCTCTCCCTCCCTCCCTCCCTCCTTCCCTTTCTCTCTCTCCCTCTCTCTCTCCCTCCCCCTCTCTTTCCCTCTCCCTCTTCTCTCCCTCCTTCCCTCTCTTCATCTTTCTTCATCTCTCTCCCTCTCTCTCCCCCTCTCTCTCTCCCTTTCTCTCCCTCTCTGTCTCTCCATCTCTCCCTCCCTTCCTCCCTCCCTCTTTCTTTTGCTCTCTCTCTTCCCTTTCTCTCCATATCTTTCTCTCTTTCTCTGTCTCTGTCTCTCTGTCTCTGTCTCTCTCTCTGTCTCTCTCTGTCTCTCTGTCTCTCTCTCTCTCTCTGCATTCCAGGCTCGTTTGTTAGAAAAGCCACAAGACAGAGGTACTGCTTGGAGGAAGGCAGATGCACGCCCCGGGAAATGAGGGCGGTTTCGTTTCTAAGACCGGGCTTCTGTGCCAAGGGACGCCAGCGGGCCCAGTGGTGCTGCGGAGGGCATGCAAGCGTGCGGGGTGCACGCCTGAGAGTGTGCACCGCCCCCAGGGTCCCAGGGAGATTGAGCACGCAGACCCGACCTCTCTGCCCTTAGTTGCTGCTTGTGGCATCATTGGGGGGCACAGAGAAGAACAGCAGGGCAGGAAGGAAGGAAGAGACGGATCCTGTTGGGAAGTGACAAGACCTTCGTGGAGGCCCGGAGCCAGGAGGGCTGCCCCCCCCCCCCCCCGCACTGTGTCCTGAGCTTCAGACCCCCTGGGCCTTTGTTGAATCACCCCTGTCCCCTCCCACCCGAGGCTCTTCCCCTCAGGTCCCGTCATGTCCCCTCCTCTCCCTCTCACTTACCCCTGGTCTAGGAAAGTCCCGACACGGGTGACTTCGGATGGTGCTTGACCTGGGTACTGGCTTCCTGGTCCCCAGTATCAGTGCCTGGGCAGGGGACCGGGGAGCTGCGGAGGTCAGCTCATCATGTGCAGGGAACACCCCTCACACACACACACACTACCACCCCTCCCCCCCTACACACCAAACCAGGGGGCTTCTGAACCATGACAAACCGGGGAACTGTCAAGCTTGATGATGTTTGATGTATGTGTGATCACTCAGTGCACGGCCCCTGTGAGCTGTCTTTGGTGGAGGGGCTCTGTCTCCTACTTGCCTATGGTGACAATCAGACCCGAAGTCTCCATCCGCAGAGAGAGGAGAAAAACAAAAAGACAAAACAACTCCCCATCTTGTTCTTCTTTCAAAGAACTGATTTATCTCCCCCACAGAAATTCCAGACTGCTGACAGAAATTTGGAAAAAAAAAATAAATTCTAGTTTAGGTAATATGGTTTCAGTAGCATTAAAGTTTACAGTAGGTATCGTGTGCACAGTTACTGCACACCCCTGTCAAAGTGCCCCAGACCTTCTGCCACTGTCCCTCTGTCATCTCTGATTATCTTCATTTCTTTCATCCTGATAGCACAGCGGTAGGGCGTTCGCCTTGCACGCAGCCAGCCCCGCCGAGCCAGGTTCGATTCCTCCGCCCCTCTCGGAGAGCCCGGCAAGCTACCGGGAGTATCTCGCCCGCGCGGCAAAGACTGGCAAGCTCCCTGTGACGTATTCGATATGCCAAACACAGTAACAAGAAGTCCCACAATGGAGACGTTACTGGTGCCCGCTCGAGCGAATTGATGAATAATGGGAGGACAGTGTGTTTGTTTCCTTTCTTGCGTACTTCAATACACACCTCGTTTCTCTTTGGAATATTTTATTTTATTGAATCATGGTGTGATAGGGCATGACAGAGCTGTTCATGGTTGAGTTTCAGTCAGACAATGTTCCAACACCCATCCCTCCTCTGCTGTATAATTTCCCAGCACCAATGTCCCCAATTTTCTTCCCACCTTCCCAGACCACTCCCCACAACCACCCCCACCTCTTTTTTTTTGGCAGAAATCCCTCCAGATTTTATTGTTAAAATTTCAGAATTTCAAAATCATGCGGCCACTACTGCAGCCACATGACATCATGTGTTATTCTTTTTTTTTTAAATTTTTTTTTATTAGTGAAACGCCATGAGGTACAGTTATAGACTTATAAATTACCCCCCCCCACCTCTATGGCAGGCGCCTCTTCTCTCTCCTCTCTCCCCCTCCCTCCCTCTCTCTCTCCCCCTCACTCTTTTTCTCCCTTTCTTTCTCCCTCTCCCCTCTCTCCTCTCTCTCATTCTAGTATTATTGTTTGCAACAGAGATGCTGAAAGGTTATCATGCATATCCCTTTACCTACTTTCAACACTCAGTTCTCGCTCAGAGAATACACACCCCTTCCTTCTAAGAGTTTGGCGTTCATGTTAGAAAGAAACAACAGGTCTCAAGGCAACGCACTAAAATCACGTCTCCACCGACCTTTTCCTCCAAGTGGCAGCATTGTGACCCTCCTTGGTCAGGAAAAGAGCGGGGTGAGCAAGGAGGCCTTGAGTTGATGCTCTGATTTCTTTCTACTTTGTTCTTACAGGAATCAACTCTGACCTTGTGGCACCCACCAGGCCCTTTCATTTGCAGTCGAGTGTGTTGCATATTCTGCAAAATAGATAGAGAAACTTCTGGAAGCTCTCTACTCACCAGGGAAGAGCAACCTTGGGAAAGAACCATGGAGAAAGTGCTCCCTTATTATTGGCAAAAAGGTGGTGGACTTCCTTACCACACGAACTGTCCACCAGACCGGGGCCCTTCGTACCCCATCCAGACCAAGAAATGGGCAAGATCCTCCCTCCCTCGTCTCCAAGCTGCCAAATGGGTCCCCATCTCCTTCCAGTCCCCAGGAAGCGCCACTGCTGGCCCGAGGCATAGGCCTACTCTTCACAGACTCGGGACCCTTCCCAACCACCTCTTTTATTTTATTTTATTTTATTTTATTTTATTTTATTTTAATGAATCACCTCAGCCAACAAGGCCGACCCGAGTTCGATTCCTCCGCCCCTCTCAGAGAGCTTGGCAAGCTACCCGTGGTGTATTCGATATGCCAAACACAGGAACAACAAAGTCTCCAATGGAGACGTTACTGGGCCCGCTCGAGCAAATCGATGAACAACAGGAGGACAGTGACAATGAATCACCTAGAGATACAGTTACAGACTTACAAACTTCCATGATTGGGTTTCAGTCAAACAATGTTCGAGCACCCATCCCTCCACCAGTGCCCATTCTCCATCACCAGTGTTCCCTGTATCCCTCCTGCCACCCCAGCCCCTTCCCACCCCCTGCCTCAGTGGCAGGCACATTCCCTCTTACTCTCTCTGTCCTTTAGGGTGTCACGGTTCACAATATAGGTACTAAGCGGCATCACAGTATCATGCTAAGTGACAGCGTCAGAAAGAGAGAATGACCTAGAGTGACTGCACTCATTTGTGGAATGTAAAGTAACAGACCAGGAGACTAACACCTACAGGGTCAGGACGACTACCCCACGGCTGGGAAGCCAATCTCATGCGCTGGGGGAAAAGGTCTCTGGGATGGAGAAAGAAGCGCCAATCACCTCTTTTGGCTCAGCCCGAGCCCCCAGCCCGCAAAGCCCGAACATCTTCAAGCCCTAGAACTGGCTCCACGAGCTCTTGGTGTCTCGTCTCTGCTCCCTGCTTGGGGCTGGCGGAGAAACTGGCCTGGTCCTTCCCTCACCCACCTGCCGCTGCCTCCTCCTCGCTACCCTGCTCCAACTCCCTCCTCGGTCTCTCTCTTTTCCCGTCTCCAGGCTGCATTTGGCCCCTTCGAGCAGGCGGAGTCCCCCCGGCGCCTGTGAGATTGTCCCCCTGACTCCTTCCACCATCACCGCATGTGCTTGGCCCCCACATACCGCTGCTATGTGAAAGTCCCTCTGCCCTTCCTGTTCTCAAAACCCTGGTGTGTCTCCATTTCACGCCAGGCGACCGTCATGGTTTTCTAATTAGTCATCTTGCCCCCCACACTGATCTCTGTCCTCAGTTTATCTTTTTTTTTTTTTAAAGCAAAACTTAAACACTCTCTCAGAGAGCCCGGCAAGCTACCGAGAGTATCCCGCCCGCACTTCAGAGCCTGGCAAGCTCCCCGTGGCGTATTCGATATGCCAAAAATAGTCACAATAACGGGCCTCATTCCCTTGACCCTGAAAGAGCCTCCAATAGGGTAGGGTTGGGAAGGACGAGTAAGGAGAGGCTGCTAAAATCTCAGGGCTGGGACGAATGGAGACATTACTGGCACCTGCTCGAGCAAATCGATGAACAATGGGATGACTGTGATACAGTGGTACAGTGAAGCAACACTTTGGACAGAGAGGTTGGGAGATTGGGCTGGGCTGTCCCTTAGGTGCCTGGATGTCCTCAGACTCGGGGGTAGGGCTGCATTTGCGTTTCCTGCTGTATGGTACTTGCCTCTCTGAGTGCTCTTCTGTGCCTTCTAAACGTTAACAGTGTCAGGAAAACATCTGTCGGGTCCCTTTCCTATCCCAGCAATGCCTGAGACAAGGAGATTGCTAAAATAACACGGGGCAAGTGGGTGCACCATGACAGAGAAGCTGCTTCTGTCTCTTGAGGTAACGGCAAGAGAGCGGGCTAGAGGGGTACCACAGCAGGGAGGGCGCTTGCCTTGCACGCAGCTGAACTGGGTTCGATCCCCATCATCCCATATGGTCCCTTGAGCATCCCCAGGAGTAATCCCTGAGTGCAGAGCCAGGAGTAAGTCCTGAGCACAGCCTGGTATGACCTCCCTCCCCCCCAAAAAGAGTAATATGTCCAATAGTTGGAGGTGGTAGATGTGACCCTTTGGTGACAAGTCAGCGTTTTAAGAGGAACCAAGATCACCCCTGAAAGATGCCTGTGGGGTGAAGATTGACCTAGGTTTAACCCTTGGCACCCCACATGGTTCCCCAAGCCCCTCGGGGAGCACCATCAGGAGTGATCCCTGAATATAGAATCAAGAGTTAGCCCTGAGCACCACAAAGCAAAAAAAAAAAAAAAATGAAAAAGAGAAGAGCGCTAAGAAAAGTTTGCAGAAATTTATTTTTAGATTAAACCATCAAGACGGCTTCACTGTTGCCCAAATGAAATGACGCGTGGCCACAAGCTCTGACTAGCTTGAGTTACACAAGTGTGAGCTTCAGAAGGGCCCAGCTCTTCTGGAAAAAAAATATTTATTTTAAGTGAGTCACAGTGAGATGCACAGTTACAAGGTTGTCCATGATTGGGTTTCAGTTATCTTGGAAAAAATGTAGAGCTCTTTTATTTGAAAATAATCATGGATGAGAGCAGGAATAAGGAAGGCAGTTTCAAGTGCAGCGTTTCAGCGCAGTTAGTTAGAGGCCAGCCGGTCGCGAGGAACTTGAAAAGCAACAGCTCAATCGCTGCTGGAAATGCAAGCTTTATTAAAAATGTCTCCACACGCGTGCTCAATAGCAGGGAGCCCCTTGTGCCTTCTGGTCCGCTGGGCATTGCTAAGAGAACAGTCCCCGAGTGACATGGTGCATGGGCCAAAAGAGGAAAATGAAACTTCCAAGAAAAGTTTTGAATTGTGTTCACTTACACAATCAAGTTCTCTCTTTGAACTTTCAACTACAGAGACTTAACTGGCTGTTTGAAGAGTTCAAGTGAATCAGAAGCAATAGAAAGCCACTGCACGCACACACACACACACACACACACACACGCATGCACACACAACACACACCTGCATACAGCACACACGCGCACACACAACACACACACACACTGCCTTCAGGCAAACTTATCAAGGAACTCAGACAAACCTCTTCACTCACGGCAGAAACAAACAAACTAGCTTTGAAATGAGAAATTAATTTTTTTCTTTTTGTGGTTGCAGAAAAAAAAATCCTTGGGTGAGGAATTTTGTTTATAATCAGAGCTTTTGAATAAGTTCAATGGGGAATCTTCAAGTCTTTTGATAAAATCCACTATCAGTGTTTCAAATAATCAAAGCAAATTGCAAGAACTTTTCTCAGCAGAGTAACGAGGACCTACCCCCAATCCAATGCAGGCACCACGCGTAAAGGCAAAGAGTTACAAGTGTCATGTTAAGTTCTAAATCAAGGGAAAGAGGAGACCCTCCTTCCTCTCGCTGGACCTCCGGACCGCCAGACCGCTGGCCACAGGACAGGAAAGGGACAGGAGAGGAATTGAAAGAGACAAGGAGATAAAATGATCCCATTTGCACAGGTCGTCATTGTTAGCATTAGACACTTCAGCGAGATGAATTTTTGTGTGAGCGTCAAAACCTGCCAGGAAAACTTCATGAAAGAACAAACTCATTCAGGAGAGTAGCCACGGTCCTGACGCAGAAGTAGGAGGGATCCCACACGAGTGGAACCTACCTCCCACTCAAGCCTGGTAACGGCATCCGTTTGTGACCTGTCTGGTGTGAAGAAGGAAAATTAGAAAAAGAACATGGTCACAATATTTTTCGGGTATTTTCAAAGTAAGTCACGTGTAAAGAAACCTACGGAACTCTACTGAGAAAATGAGAAACACTTCAATAAACGAAGGCTCAGGCCGGAGCCATGGTCCAGTAAGGAGGGTGTTTGCCTTGCATGCAGCCAACCTGAATTCAATCCCTGGCATCCCATCGGGTCCACTGAGCACTGACTGCCAGGAGTGACTCCTGAGCATCGTTGGGTGTGTCCCCCTCATCCCACCCACCCCCCAAAAAAAGGAGGCTCAAAAATTTTCAGGACTGAAAGGCTCAATATTATAAAGATGCAGATCCGCCCCTGTTTTATTTAGAAAGATGACTAAATTATGGTTAAAAATTCAAATTTGGGGGCTGGAGTGATAGGACAGGCGGGAAAGTGATTGCTTCCCCCAGGACCCTCAGGACTGATCAGTGACCACAGAGCCGGGAGGAAGTCCTCAGGGCCATGGTGTGTGGCCCTAAAACCAAGACAACAAAAGAAGTTATGAATGTCTGTCTGCTTTTGTTTGAGGACTGCACCCAGCAGTGCTCATGGCCTACTACTCCCGGCTCTGTGCTCTCGTGTCATTTCCAACAATCCTCAGAGCATATGAGCTGGTGACTGGCCTCCCAGACCAGGCAAGGCACAAGCCTGCTGCCCTCTTTCCAGCCCCTCCAAAGATGTTTTAAGCCCTGAAATTCATTTGATAGAATTAAAACACCACAAAACAAGAAGGCTTTAGAAAACAACAACCAAAGACACAAATGGTAGGAAAAAACCCAAGTAGGAACGAGGTATTAGATCAATTAAAACTGTCAAGAGGTCAGAGACACACAAACAAATCTCGGACCCAAGCAACTTGCTGCAGAGATGGCCCTGGACTTTACAATAGACCGTTTCCTCTGGGCTAGTCCAGATGAGGGCAGGTGCTGTCCCTCCAACTGCCCTCTTGGAGCCCTGGAGGCCGCCATTTTCTAGAACAAACAACAAGCTCCAGGTACGAGTGGTGGTGGTGGCAGATGCCAGGTCTCATGGGACAGAGGAGAAGTGGGCCCTTCTCCATCCCCCCGCCCCAATGGGACTCTGAGATGATGCCACATCCGGCCACCATCTACTTAAGCTCCCACACGGCCATGATCCAGAGACACACAAACAAATCTTGGACCTGAGCAACTTGCTGCAGCAATCTCTCCAGACCCTAATTATTAAAATTTTAGAATTCCTAGAGCACGCAGCCACTTTTGCGGCCACGCAACATTATATTGGAACCATAACAAGCAGTACAAAACACATTGTCTAGCATTGCCTTTTCGGCACGTATGAGTGGTGGTGGGACTGGTCTCGAAATATCGAGGGTAACTAAAGTAGAGAAAGAGAGTATTGTGCAAATTGTCTGCTACACAGGCAGCGAGAGGTGTGGGATGGGGTGGTTTTTGGTGGTAGAAAACGTGCACTGGTGAAGGGATGGGTGTTTGGTGATTGTATGATCGGAGCTCAAACATGAAAGCTTTGTTACTGTACCTCATGGTGAATCAATAAGAAAAAATAATAGTAACAGTAAATAAAAATAAATCAATATGTCAAGAGCTAAGAGTTGGGTCCCAGTGCCAAGAGAGGTGAGTGAGGAGACCCAGAAATATGACACAATACTGTCCTAAAATGTTTACTATTTAAGATGGGATATTTAAACCGGTAGGACAAAATGAATGCAAAAAGGCTTGGATGTCGAACCTGAAACCACAAATTCATAGTAGAAAGCAAAAGTTATCTGAACCCTGACCATATTGGGGAACTGGGTGCCATGCCGGGAAGACAAAAGCAAAAATAAACCTGTGGACTCCGTTGAACCAAAGAACCACGCTCCAAAGAACCAAAGAACCACTGAACCACACCGTGGAAGAAAGCACCAGGAAAGCGTGAAAGGTAACCTGCCAGAGGGAGAAAAGAGATTGTCCATCCAACATCCAACTAGGGCTTCATCTCCAAAGTAGGTGAGGAGCTTAGACAATCCAACAGCAAAAAACAAACCTTTCCCCCAAAAGACAGAGGCGTTCAACCAATGCTTCTCTAAGAAGACATACAGAGAGCCACAGGCACATGGAAATAATAACATCACTATTCTGAGGAAACGCACATCCAGAACACCATGAGATCAAGTCAGACCACACCCAGGAGAATAGCCAGTGTTGGAAAGACTAGAAAAAAGTCTTGGTCTGGTGTGGACAGAGAAGCCTGGTATGAATGCTGTTCAGAAGGGAAGGCAACATGCATCGGGGGAAAATTCAACTTCTAAAAGAAAGAACAAAAATTGAGCAATGATTGGCTACCACTCATCAAGATGAAAATGGTTAGGCCGGAGTGATAGCAGAGCAGCTAGAGCACCTGCCTTGCATGTGGCTGACCCAGGTTCAATCCCCAGCACCTCACAGGCCCCCCTGAACACCAGGAGTGATCCTTGAGAGCAGAGCCAGGAGTTTGCCCTGAGCACCACCAGGGGAGGCCCCCAAGCAAAACAACCAAAAAAAAAAAAAGGATGAAAATGGAAAATTCCCCATGTTGGCAGGATGTCCAGAAATGACCATCTCTGCTGGCAACAGGATGATCTATCTCACACAAGAGGGACGGGATTTTTCAATTTGGAGAAAAAGCTCTACACATATGCAGATGCATTTTTTTTTTCACTCAGCAGTTTCTATTCTTGAAATGCACCATGGATTTTGAGATAGGGAAGTATGTTTCCTACTGCGTTATATTCTTGAAGAATTAGAAACAATCTACAAAGCATCCAAAGTAGTTCAGTCATACACTTTCATGAGCATGGTTCTGCTGGGGTACCAGTTAGGGCGCGCAGTTTTAGCTTAGGAAACTATCAAGCACGTGAAGTGGAAGGCACAGATTTCTCCAGTGTGATCTCATTTATCTGAAAACATCTACAGTCTTTATACAGCAAATTTTTTTTATTAAGAAATTTTTTAATAGTGAGACATCATGAGGTACAGTTGTAGACTTACAAAATTTTGTGCTTGGGTTTCAATTATACAATGATCAAATACCCATCCCTCCACCGGTGCCCATTTCCCACTTTCATGGATCCCAGTATCCCTCCCACCCCCCCATCCTCCCCATCCCACCCTGCCTCTGTGGCAGGGCATTCCCCTCTGTTCTCTCTCTCCTTTTGGGTGTTGTGGTTTGCAAAAGAGGCACTGAGTGGCAATCATGTTTAGTCTATTGTCTACTTTCCACATACAGCAATTTTTTTTTAAAATTATCTTTGGAGCGCAGAGAGATAGTACAGTGGGTAGGGCTCTTGCCTTGAACAGTGCCAGCTAACCCAGGTTTGATCTGGTACCACGTGTGTTTCCCCCGAGCACCCCCAGGAGTGATCCCTGAGTGCAGAACCAGGAGAAAGCCCTGAGCACAGTTGGCTCTGGCCTGAAAAAGCAAAAACAAAACGGAACCCACGAGATTGTTTTTTTTTTATCTTCTTCCCCCAAACCACGTGGAAGCCAAAATAAATACACTTCACTATAGTCAGCGAATATCAACATGCTAGCTACATGCCAGGAACACATCACAATGAAAATGAAAAGGCTTTTTAATTTTTGAAAAGCTTTGAGCAACCCAGATCATTGTCAATTTTTGCTCGAAGAAGAAGGCCCTCCCGTTGTTCATCGATTTGCTCGAGTGGGCCCAGTAACATCTCCATTGGAGATTTTGTTGTTACTGTGTTTGGCATATCGAATACATCACGGGTGGCTTGTCAATAAAGAAAAATAATCAGAAAAAAAAAACATATTGCCAGTGTGCCTTGTTTTCAGGATTCACCAAAGGGTCTGGCAAAAAATATCTGCTTCCTGGGACCACAACACCCAAAAGGAGAGAGAAAACAAAAGGGAATGCCCTGCCACAGAGGCAGGGGGGGATAGGGGGATGGGGGGTGGGAGGGATACTGGGATCCGTGGTGGTGGAGAATGGGCACTGGTGGAGGGATGGGTATTCGATCATTGTATAGCTGAAACCCAGGCACAAAAATTTGTAAGTCTACAACTGTACCTCATGGTGTTTCACTAATACAAATATATATTAAAAAATCTGCTCTCGGGGCTTGTATGCAGAAAGTGAAGCACCTGGAGGTCCACGGAGAATTCTTATTACCTGTAACCATTAGAGTCTAACAGGGAGTATGAGAACACACGGCTGACACATCACCCATGATGCACCACATGCTAACATTTGTGCCAAGATGCTCACAACTACGTTCTTTCTTTTGGGGAGTGGAGTTGGGCCATACACAGTTGTACTCAAGCTTACTCCTGGTTCTGTGCTCAGGGAGGTGCCAGGGATTGAACCCCAGTTGGCCGTGTGCAAAACAAGTGCCCTCCCCCTAAACTGTTCCTCTTTCACGACTATTTTCTAAAGAGATGCTATTATTCATTCTCAAATGGCCTTTATGAAATCAGCTATCTGGCATAGAAGAGGGAGAAAGAGAGAGAGAGAGAGAGAGAGAGAGAGAGAGAGAGAGATATCAGTCTCTAATCCTGGCATATCCATCTCTCCTGCTACAGGAAATCTGCCTTCAATTCTCTCTCTCTCTCTCTCTCTCTCTCTCTCTCTCTCTCTCTCTCTCTCTCTCTCTCTCTCTCCCCCTGCCCCCCATCTCTCTTGCTTTCTGTAAAACTTCACTCACATCTTCATAACAGCATGGGTCAGAGGGCTTCATTTATTCCATTGAATAAAGCCAGGTTCAGTAAAAACAGAGAAGGGAAATTTAGCATCCACGGCCCAAAACAGTGTGCAGAACTTACTGATCAAATTGCTTTGCTGCTAACAGCTTCTTGCCTGAATCCCGATTCCACGGCAACTCGAGTTGCTTGTTGGGTCTCTCGCTCCTCCAAATTGGATCTGAATGGACCCAGTGAATTCTTGGAGCGCTGGGAAAGAGTGGCTTGGAGCTAAAATGTGGGCAAGGGGCTGGAGCGATAGCACAGCGGGTAGGGCGTTTGCCTTGCACGCATCTGACTCGGGTTCAATTCCCAGCATCAGGGGAATTGGGCCATGTTGGACCATATGGTCCCCATGTGGTCCCCCGAGCACTTTCAGGAGTAATTCCTGAGTGCAGAGCCAGGAGTAATCTCTGAGCATTGCCGGGTGTGACCCGCCCCCCCTCCCAAAAAAAAAAAGAAAAGAAAAAATGTGGATAACTCATTGTGGTGAGTTCTGAGTGATTTTTTTTCCTGAGTGGAACAACTCCTGGGAAGTTGGTGGAATTATGGCTCTTTTCTAGAAAGATTCCCAAGGATGATTTTCTCAAAATGTGGGTTTCAAAGGCCTGAGGGGAGTCCCTCCCTGAGAGCTTGTTTTCTGTTCTGTGTCTTGAGTCTGAAGAGCTAGCACTCGGCAGGAGGTAGGCACGGGCCCGAGTTCAAGGAAGGGCTCTCGACATCACCCTCCCCTGCTGCCGGCAGAAGGTGCTCTCCCAACCCTCCCCTTCTCTGTCACACGGTCCCTCCAGGGCACTGGGATGTGAGGGGAAAAGTCATACAATTTTTGTCTCAATTTGCTTTCTTTTCTTCTTTTTTTGAATCACTGTGAGACACAGTTACAAAGCTTTCATGATTGAGCTTCAGCCATGCAATGATAGAACACCCATCCATCCACCAGTGTTCATTTTCCACCACCCATGTCCCCAGTATCCCTCCCGCCCTCCCCACCTGACCCCACCCCCTGCCTCTGTGGCAGACACCTTCCTTCTTACTCTCTCTACTTTGGGGCATCATGGTTTGCAGTACAGATACTGAGAGGCCATTGTGTTTGGGCCTTACTCTACTTTCAGCACACATCTCCCATCCCGAGCGATCCCTGCAACCATCATTGACTTAGCGATCCCTTCTCCCTCCCAGCTGCCTTCTCCCCCAGCTCATGAGGCAGGCTTCCAACTATGGGGCAACCTTCCTGGCCCTTGTCTCGACTGTCCTTGGGTGTCAGTCTTTTGTCTCTATTTTTAGTAGCATGTGGACCCCACGTTACTGTCACCTAACAGGTTATGTAGTCAGATACCGAGGCCCCCCCTCTGAAGAAAGGGGAAAAGAACTTCTAGTCAACGGAAATGAGGAGACATTGGTTCCACGGCCCAAACACTCGTTGTTTAAGAAAGCTGGGAGGATGCTTTTGCCTTGCACGCAGCTGACCTGGGGTTCGAGCCCCAACACCACACAGGGTCCCTCCAGCCCCGACAGGAGTGATCCCGGAACACAGAGCCAAGAGTGATCCCCAAGCACTGCGGATGTAGCCCCCAAACAGAAGCAACAACAAAACCATTCGTGCAAGATTACAAGAAACAGACACACCTCTCGCACATCAGGAAAACGGCGTCCGAGTGAGGGCCAGGGCGATAGGACAGCAGGCAGGGTGCTTGCCTTGCATGAGGCTGACCCAGGTTCGATCGCCGGCATCTCATATGGTCCCCTGAGCCCTGCCCGGAGTGAGCCCTGAGTGCAGAGTCCAATAATTGCCGGATGTGTCCCCCCAACACATGAAAAGGCATCCAAGGAACCAGTGCTCAGCTCAGATTATTCCAAAAGACATTTACAGAGTAGAAGGAACAGGGGTCCACTTTGGGCCCAACTTACTGGCCCAGACGGTCTGTGTCCTTCTCTTCGGGACGGAACTGGGCAAGGAGCTCCTTACCGCTGGGGCGAGACGGTTTCGCAACCTCCTGGCTGCCTGCCTGCAAGCTGCCTGCTATAAATAGCCTCAGTTTCCTCACTGAGTGTCCACAGCTGGAGGGCCAGGTAAAATCTAGCCCGAAGTGTGTTGCCCGCATGCACGTTCCTTGAGACCACTCATTTTTTTTCATTTCATTTCATCATCCTGTTAATCATCGATTGCCTTGAGCAGGCCCCAGTAACGTCTCTTTCATCCTAGCCCTGAGATTATATTCAAGGCTCTTTAGGAGAATGAGACCCATCATTGTTACTGGTATTTGGCATATTGGGTACGACATGGGGAGTTTGCCAGACTCTGCCCTGTGGGCAGGCTACATTCGATAGCCTGCAAGTTTGTCCAAAGTAGGAATGAGATAATAAGATGTCATAAAGAAAAGTTCTGATAAGATGTCGCGGGGCAGCGAATGCGGCCGCGCGGTTCCGGGATCTGGATTTTATAGTCTCTGAGTCTTGGCCGCTGATGGGATTACACGGCGCCAGGGGGCCAGGTGGTGGGTGTGACCCCCGCCTACTGGAATTTGGAGGATCTGGGTGGAAGATGCTCGACTCCAATTCGAGTGGAGGTCTCGGCCCCGGAACCCGCGTGGCTGTGTCCCTCTGCCAGTACCTTCATGGGTGCGGAGAGTGGGTTGAGACCACTCAGCAGTGGAAAATCTAGCAGTTCTCTGAACAATTTCCACCATTGACATCCACCATGAATTTTACCACGAGGGTCCTTTATTCTCGCCCCTTAAAATAGTTTCCAAACGGTAGGAAGGGACGCAGCGCGTGGCCAGGGTGCTGGATTGGAGGCCGGGGACATCAAGATTCCTGTCCCCCATTCGGATGTCCCCTAGCTCCGAGGGAAATGCCACAGTGTTCAGAGGGACGTGAGAGGGCTCTGTGGCTGGACAGCGGGCGTTGGGAATCCCTGGAGCGTTCGGCATCTCATATTCTACAAGGGCTTACCGGCTCCTTCAACAAACTTCACGCACTTTTCTCTAAGGGAACTTTCTTGGATTCCTTTTAGCGGATTATTCATACCAAGCAATACAAAAGCAATTATTTAGATCCTCCTTTGGGGCCAGGCTTTGGGGATCAGGGTGGACTCATTTGAAATAGGGTGGTGGGGAGGGGTGATGGTGGTGGCATTGGCGTTGGAGCGTTGAATTTCACCAATTATTGTGAAAAAAAATTTCTGCAAATATAAAATATCATTTCACCATATCACTGTCTTCCGGTTGTTCATCGATCGCCTCGAGCAGACCCCAGTAACGTCTCCTTCGTCCTAGCCCTGAGATTTGAAAAAGTGCCACACTCGAGGCTCTTTCAAGGTCAGGAGAATGAGACCCATCATTGTTACTGGTTTTAAATTTAAGAAAATTTAAGAAAAACAAAAACTAGAAAAGGGGACGCAGCGAGTGGCCAGGGTGCCGGAGTGGAGGCCGGGAATGTCAGAATTCCTGTTTCCCGGTCAGCTGTTCCCTTAGAGTCTGGAGAAAACGTGGCAGAGTCAAGAGGGACGTGACTCTGAGCTGTGAGAGGGCTCTGTGGCTGGACAGCGGGCTTGCACTGGAGGCCTTTAGCCTCTGAAAAGACAGAGTGGAGGGGTGGAGAGCGGGGGAATGACTCAGTGTCTGAAAGGGAGGGGGTTTTTGCATGCACCGAGCAGGATGGCCCCAGAGGCTTGCTCCCTGGGGGCCCTGGGCCAGAGGCAAGTGACCCCTGGCCAGCAGAACCGGAGAGACCCGAGCATCCAGCCAGGAGCACCCACCCACCCTGCTGAGAAACTGCGTGAGCTCCAGAGCGCCCCCTGGCGAGCATGTGGCCAGATGGGACACAGCAACCCGGCCCGAGGTCGCAGGGAGGGGACCAGAGACAGTTTCTACGATGTCAAGGGCGCAGACACGGTTCCCGAATATTCAGGACAGTGAGACTTAAGAGGGCAAGATGCACAGGAACGGAGGGTGCAGGCCCGGGCCCGGGGGAGGGGGCGGCTGCTGCAGCCAAAGAGGAAAAGGGGGGAAGGAAAAAAGAGAAATCCGGGGAGCTGGGGACCCAGAGCAGCGAACAGCCAGGTGGGAAGGGCGCTTGGTCCCCCAAGTCTGCCAGGAGTGATCCCTGAGCACAGAGGTAGGAATAAGCCCTGAGTACAACCAGGTGCGCCCCCCTCCCCTCAAACAAAACAAAACAAAACAAAACCTACACGCACGCTCAAATGCATTAACTCCAACCAACCCCCTTCCTTGCCATCACATGACAATCACAGTTTTTTGCGGGAAGGTGCTTCAAAGCAAGTGCTCAGGGGACCCAGGAGTCCCAAGGACCATTCTCTGACGACTGGAACTGCCTGTCTCATCTGAAGCCCAAACGTTTGGTCTTGAAAGAACCCGTGGTAGGGTTGGTTTCTTTGTTGGGCCACACCCAGCAGTGCTCAGGGGTTATTTCTGACTCTGTGCTCAGGGAGCACTCCTGGCGGTGTTTGTGGGACATTCGGGAGCGGCAGGGACTGAGCTGAGGTTGGCCACGTGCAAGGCAAGCGCCCTCCCCACTGTGCTCTCTCTTTGGCCCTCAATCTGCGTTTTCTTTTTCTTTTTCTTTATGTTTTTGGCTTTTGGGTCACACCCAGCTGATGCTCACGGACGACTCCTGGCTCTGCACTCAGGGATCACTCCTGGCGGTGCTCAGAGGACCATATGGGATTCCAAGGGTCGAACCCAGGTCCACCTTGTGCAAGACAAACGCCCTCCTCACTGCCCTATCCCCCTGGCCCCTCAATCTGCTTTGTAAACAGTGCTCTTCAGGTAAGTCTCTACACTCACAGTGTCCGTGGGACCTGGTATCCTTCACTCCCAAGTTTTTGAAGTTTCTCCAGGGGGAGTGCATTGATTTTTCCCATTTCTATTGTTGATTTCAAGATTTAACGGAGACGTTGCTGGCGCCCGCTCGAGCACATCGACGATTAACGGGAAGTCAAGTGATCAAGTGATCATTGTTGATTTAGTGCCAAGTCTGAATTGCAAACTCTGTCCACTTTTGTTAACTCTCGCCCAGCAGGAGATTGATGGATTGGTGGGCGTGACCTCCCAGGTCCTCCAGGAGAGGAAAATATAAAGTATTAAGACGGAAGATAGAGCCTGAAATCACACCTGGACAACACCTGACCTGTTCAGGCAGCTGTGCTAGGACCGTCTAGAGAAGAATCATATCAGACTTGCAAATCGCATTATATTTAGCATAACTGGGCTCTCTCTCTCTCTCTCTCTCTCTCTCTTACATTTGTGTCCTAATGGAGCTCACTATAACAAGGAATTGAAGTATTACTTAAGCGTCATGCTGTTAGGGTAGAATTGATTCCAGAAGGATTTTTTTTTTAAATAAAACAGATTTTATTTGGAGGGTTTTTGAAGGTGTAGAGAGGAAGAGAGAGAGAGAGAGAGAGAGAGAGAGAGAGAGAGAGAGTTACATGCTCAAGAGAGAACGCAGGCTTCTCCAAGGGCAGAGAGAGCCCCTACACACACCCCAGCATTAGACGGGAAAGCATGAAAGTCCACATCTCGACAGGGGAGATGTGGGCAACACATGTGTTCAGGCACCACATGTATTTGGCCATGTGGGTGCCAGCAGCACATGGGCTCGGGCAGCATCTGCGTCTCCAGTGAGATTTTAGCTAGTATTGGTTAATTGGTTGGTTGACTGGCTTGAGAGCCATACCTGGAGATGCTCAGAGCTTACTCCTGGCTCTGTGCTCAGGGGTCACTGCTGGCTGTGATCAGGGGACCATAACAGTTCCAGCGGCCAAATCTGAACGTGGATCGGTCAGCTGTGTGCCAGGCAGGTGCCCTATCTGATATCCCATCTCACCACGCCCTTTCAAGGCTGTAGAGAAGTCCATTTTTTTAAGTAATCAATATTTTTATTAATTTAATTTAATTTTTTTATTAGTGAAACACCATGGGGTACAGTTATAGACTTATAAATTTTTGTGCTTGGGTTTCAGTCATACAATGACCGAGTACCCATCCCTCCACCAGCGCCCATCCTCCACCACCACGGGTCCCAGCATCCCTCCCACCCCCCATCCCCCCACCCCACCCTGTGCCTCTGTGGCAGGTCATTCCCTTTTGCTCTCTCTTTCCTTTAGGGTGTTTTGGTTTGCAATAGAGGTTTTGAGTGGTCATCGTGTTCGGTCTATAGTCTACTTTCAGCACGCATCTTGCATCCCGAGCGAGTCCTCCCAACACCCTTTACTTGGTGCTCCCTTCTCCATCTGAGCTGCCTTTTCCCCCCAGCATGTGCTGCCGGTCTCCAAGCCCTGGAGCAGACCTCCTGGTCCTTATCTCAACTATTCTTGGGTGTTCGACTCCCGTTCTGTTACTTTATATTCCCCAGATGAGAGCAGTCTTTATAAAAGTCAATTTTAATGAGACATAATTTAGTTTGCACACTGTATGATTCGGCAGGTTTTGATCTATTATTTGCAAATCATAGGAAAATACATTTCATGGGAGATTTTGTTTGGACGCTTTTTAAGTCTACATGCCAGTGGCCTGAATTATGTTTGCAAGGTGGAGAAACAAGCAGCATGATTGACTTCCAAAACTGTTTTTGGTCACCCCCACAGACCGAAGCTCTGTAAAACATCTCCCCACGGTCCCCCCTCCCCCACCCCTGCTTCTGGCCGTAGCCTCAGCTCTGCTTCCCAGCATGCCCTGTGCCAGGTCTGTGCTGAATAGAATCATCCGCTTCTCACTGCGTGCTGGGGAAGCTTAGGGAAGCTTTCCAGTCTGTTTCCGTGTTGCAGTTCACGCCAAAGCCTCATCGCTTTTGGTGGCTGCGTGGTATTCCCTCTATGAAGCGCCCATCTGCGTGTCTGGCAGATCTCCCTCTGCCTGATTTTTGGGTTGTTTCAGTGGGCGCTGGGCTTGAGGCACTTATGTCCTCAGACAGGTCATTAGGTTTTTATTTGGGGGGGAACACACCTGGGGGTGCTCAGGACTTACTTCCAGCTCTGTGGTCAGGGATCACTCCTGGCAGGAATTGGGGGGGCATATGTCCCAGGTGTTGGGGTTTGAACCTGGGTTGACTGTGTGCAAGGCAAGTGCCCTACTCACTGTACTATCTTTCTGGCCCGGCAGATGAATTGGTTTTTACAAAGCACAAAACTGTGGTTATTTCCTCAGGGAACTCAGAATTAGATTTCTGAGGGAAGAAACTTCTGGACAATGAAGCACAGAAGCAAGTAATGACAGAATCAATAACAGGATGATTGCCAGATGCCATGAGGTGTGACCCGCATGCAGCCTGTTTCTCAATGAGCACAGGAGGGGTCAGAGTTGACTCGAGAAGGGCGGGGGGGGGGGGGGGGGACTGGCACCAGCTGCCCCATCAGTCTAAATTATAATCCATTATCATATCTTTAAGTCAATATAAAGTGTAAACATAAATATAATTTACTAAATTGTATTAAGAGCCTGGCAAGCTCCCTGTGGCATATTCGATATTCCAAAAACAGTAACAATAACGGGTCTCATTCTCCTGACCCTGAAAGAGCTCCAATACAGAGGCATTGGGAAGGACGAGTAAGGAGAGGCTGCTAAAATCTCAGGGCTGGCCCAAAAGGAGAGAGAGAGAGCAAAAGGGAATGCCCTGCTACAGAGGCAGGGTGGAATGGGGGGATGGAGGGGAGGCCGGGAAGGATCCTGGGATCATTGGAGGCAGAGAATGGGCACCGGTGGAGGGATGGGTACTCGATCATTGTATAACTGAAACCCAAGCACAAAAATTTGTAAGTCTACAACTGTACCTCATGGTGTTTCACTAATAAAAATTAAAAATAAAATAAATCCTTTTCTCTTTCCCAAAAATACATTAAAATAAAATAAAATCTCAGGGCTGGCCCAAAAGGAGAAAGAGAGAGAGAGAGAGAACAAAAGGGAATGCCCTTCCACAGAGGCAGGGTGAGATGGGGGGATGGGGGGTGGGAGGGATACTGGGATCTGTGGTGGTGGAAAATGGGCACCGGTGGAGGGATGGGTACTCGATCATTGTATAACTGAAACCCAAGCACAAAAATTTGTTAAGTCTACAACTCTACCTCATGGTGTTTCACTAATAGAAATTAAAAAAAAAAAAAATAAATCCGTTCCTTCTTCCCCAAAATAAATTAAAATAAAATAAAATAAAATCTCAAGGCTGGGATGAATGGAGACATTGCTGGTGCCCGCTCGAGTAAACTGATGAACAATGGGGTGACAGTGATGCAGTGATGTTACTTGGTTAATATAAAAAGCCACATCACAATAAATAATAGTCACTCTAGTAACGATGATCATGAAGGATAATTGTTTCACGCAATACAGTGTGAACACTTTACAAAACATCATAGCAATCTTCCCATAAGTGCATTAGAGTAATTTTCCCCTCAGTACATGGTATTTTGGGTGCACGTATCCAGTCTTTAATTTAACTTTGCTACAGCAGGACAGTGAGGAGTAAATACGGAGCGCCCAGGACAGTCTTCCGTAACCAGCTCTTGGAGTCCTGCCAATTTGCAAGTGATAGGGATGGCCATCATTTATTTATACTTTAAATATCTTTCACTCTAAAAAACGTGATTTCAGAACTTTCGAACTGCCCGGGATGCAATAAGAAGTGAACCCCAAAGAGAGATCATTGTTCTATTGTTGTAACTCAGGGCCAGGACTTGGGTCGGCGGGGGCCGGGGGCCTCCCTAGACTCTGACCAGCCTGTGATAGGACCACGGGGCTTGTACCAGGTCTATTTCTGTCTCTCCGCGTCTACACGGCTATCTTTATCTCTCCCGCTGACTGCCTTGGGGGTTGCACCGGCCTATGGAGACTGACATCCTCCCCAGCACAGAAAACAATGCAGGATGCAAAAAAAAAAAAAAAAAAACCACACACACAATGGCAGAGGCTGTGCGTGACGGTAACCATTTCTTCAGACTAGGTTTCAAGCGTTACTGAGGGCACAGCCGTCTTGCTGTGCTACAAATCAAGCTGTGTACCGGGATTACTTCCTTGGGGTTTCTTCCCAACTTCACCTGCAGACATCAGGATGAACTAAGTTTCTCCTCTCCACAGAATTCAGATTCCAAAACTTTGCAGTTAAAAAAAAAAATAAGCGTGGGGCTGGAGCCATAGAATAATAGTGGGTTCTGTGCCTGGCACCCCAGAGGGTGCCCTGAGCACCACCAGGACTGATTCCTGAGTGCAGAACCAGGCCCAGAGCATCGCTGGGTGTGGGCCCCTAATTCCGCAGATTCATCTCCAGGGCCCAGGAGATTGAATTATAAATTTGCTCCTTTTACTTTCTCTTGTATCTTTCCCGCCCTCATCTTGCTCCTCAAGATGAAGGCCAAGAATCAATTCAGAGGCAACAGACACATGGTTTGGGCTTTGGGATGGAGAATGAGACTTTTCCATTCTCCCAATGGGTCAGTAGTTTTTTTTCCTAGGACTGATGGTACCACATAGGGCCCGGGAATCCTACAAAAACCAACTATCCTCGTGTGGGATGACTAGATTTCTGAATTCTAGAAGTCTTCCAGGCGCTCTAGCAAGCAGCCAAGCACTGTGTTAACTATTGGTGGAAAACAACAGTGATTTCAGGCGTGACGGAGCACCAAACAATGGGGCCTTTGTACCGTCCTGAATTTGCCTGAATCAAAGGGTCGCTGGGGCTGCTTCTCCCGGCCCGTCAAATCTGCTGACCCGTCTCGTCTGCCCATAATTGTTTTCTGCCTTTCGTTTCCTCCAATTGTCAATTATTACTAAAAACAATTATGGAAAAAAAAGTGCGTGTGTCCTTGTTTCCTGGGGCTGCTGAATGCAGTCAGAGCTTGGGGGGGTGGGGGGGGCCTCGTCGTTTCCATTACGGCCAGAGATGCAATCGCAAACAGGAAACGGCTCTCCAGGGCAGAGTGATGCAAGCTGGGGTCAGTCCCAGCAAGAACCCAGCACCCAGAGTTTCGCTTAGGGAAAAGAGACCCAGGGGGGCTGGAGTCACTGTACCGGGAGGGCACTTGCCTGGCAGGTAGCTGGCCTAGGTCCGTTCCCCACCCCCCACACTGGTCTCGGGGCCTTGCCAGGAGAGACCCCCCCAGGACAGAGCCAGGAGTTACAAACCCTGAGCTCTGCAGAGTGTGGCCCCAACCTGGTTTTTCTTCATGGGACTGAAGTTTTGCTTCTAGGCTTACATGCTCGTCTGAAGACAAGAGGTAGAAAGAAATAATAAAACCCACCACTTTGGGGCCAACCAGAGATTCCTACAGTCAACTTTGGAGTCTATGAATTTTTAGTTCTCAACTCTTTTCTCACATGTAATTTTTTTTTTTTTTTTGCATTTTGGGTCACACCCAGTAATGCACAGGGGTTCCTCCTGGCTCTGCACTCAGGAATGACTCCTGGCAGTGCTCAGGGGACCAGATGGGATGCTGGGAATTGGACCTGGGTCAGCCACATGCAAGGCAAAGGCCCTACCTGCGGTGCTCCAGCCCCAGCATGTAATCTTTAAGAGAGTGAGATCACGCAATGCCTGCAATTTTATTGCGTGCTATTGTTCACTTTTCCTACAGTTTCCAGTGTTATTAAATACTTGCACGTGCTTGCATGACTATCTAAATTTCCATGGTCCCGTTAAATAATGTGGAACATTGTACGTCCCTTGTTTTTCAGAGCTGGGGTCAGTCCCAGCAAGAACCGGTCCGCTGTTAGATAAACATGCTCACCATCCATGTTTGTTTCAATCGATCAATAATTCTTGAGGATAAATTTCTGAAAGCGTGACAACCTTTTGCTAACACATGCATTGTGTATTTTCAAGTGACTAGTTAGAATAAAGGGTCAGGGAAATTTTCTTAACAGTGGAAGTGTATCTGTGCATTAAAGCTTAGTGACCTAACTTGCTATGCCTGGATACAGCTACAACACTAGGAAATTACTTGTTTTTCTTAAAGCAAATTTTATTGGACACTTTAAAATATGTTCAATGTAGAAAAGTCACAGATAAAGCTATTTTTTTTTCTTTTTGGGTCACACCCAGCAATGCACAGGGGTTACTCCTGGCTCTGCACTCAGAAGTTACTCCTGGTGGTGCTCAGGGGACCATATGGGATGCTGGGAATCGAACCCGGGTTGGCCATGTGCAAGGCAAACACCCTACCCGCTGTGCTATCTCTCCAGCCCCAAAGCTATTTTTTAATACCATTGATGCATATGTAATTCATTTCACCTGAGTAAAACTATGGATGATTTCTTAAATTTCTACCTGGAGCGATAGCACAGCAGTAGGGCGTTTGCCTTGCACGTGGCTGACCCGACCGACCTGGGTTCGATTCCTCCGCCCCCCTCGGAGAGCCCAGCAAGCTACCAAGAGTATCTCGCCTGCACGGCAGAGCCTGGCAAGCTCCCTGTGACGGATTTGATATGCCAAACACAGTCACAACAACTCTCACAGTGGAGACATTACTGGTGCCCGCTCGAGCAAATCGATGAACAACTGGAAGACAGTGACAGTGACAAACCTTCGACTTGAGAAGTAGAAATTTAAGAAATCTTTTCAGAAGCCGGTTCCAGATGAGTTGAAGACTGCTCTGCTCAAAGTCTCCTTTGGGGCATCCAGAGGGTGTGTGTGACCCCGGAAGTCCTTTGCTGGCCTCAATAGCACCCAAGGGCTCCAGCAACTCTGTGGCCTAAGCAGCTCCCTCCCCCCTACCCGGGCGCCTGGGCTCCCATGCGCTGTTGGCCGTTTCTGCCACTAGAGGGCGGCCTGGGACAAGGCGCGTGAGAGCACCCCCTCCCCCTATCTCTCCCCCACACCCCCACACCCCCCACGTCCTGTTTGATCTCAGCCTTATCTCAAGGTCGTCAGAGAACCCAGGGGAACCCGAAAAAGAAGCCTCGGGGAGAAAAACAGCTTCGGGAATGAGTAAACAAAGTAGAAAATGGGGTAGAAATGATCTTTCTACCCAAAGGGGTAGAGTTCTAGGTCCAGCAGGGGATTGGAGCTGATACCGGCTGATGGCAGGCTCCCCAGAATTGGGGGGCGGGGGAACCTCATCTCCCTCCAAGGTCTGGGACAGGTGCTCAGTGGCCTCTCTGAGAACGACCCAGGACAAGGGTGATGCCCGCTTCCTGGTACCCGGGTTCCATCCCAGGGGAGTCTCAGCAGGTAGGTGATTAGGGACCTGCCCCGAGCACCTGTCTCATCTACCAAGAGAACCTGCCCCCAGGGGCGCTGGCTTGTAGAAGAACAGCCTGCAGGCTTGGCCCGGGGGGCTTCTCCATCCTCACTGGCGGACCCCACTTCCGTCCCCTCCCCCCATGTCCAGCTGCTTGGTCACTGCCCCTGCCTCCATCCCATCATCACCTCCAAAGCAACGGGGTCTGGAGCCAGAGTCCACCCCTCCTCCTTCCCTGATCCCCGTCTCTCTGCTGACCAGACCACGACACCTGGTAGTGTCCGCTGGACTTTGTCCCCGAAGGGTCCCCATCTGGGCTCACTGTCCCCATGCCTGGGGCTTCGTGCCCCTGGGCCAACTTTACAGCTGCTGGTTCCCTCTCGGCCATCACTGGCTCCTGCCGTAAGTTCCTATTCTGAATCTATTCTAAATCAGTCCGTCCACCACCGTTGAGTTCAGTCTCGCTCTACCCTCTTCTCTTCTCCTCAGTTCCCCTCAAGCGAGGTGACCCCCAGCTGCCTGACGGTCAGGACGTAACGCCAGCCACGCAGTTCCAAGAGGCCCTGAGCCAATCTGCGCTTGACGATTCGCATGCCACCGACCTCGTGGTCACATGGACAATGGGATGGAAATGGTGTGTGCTGTGGGTCCTACGTCCCAACTGGGATGCTGCATTGCCCCCAGGAACCCAGAGGCCACCCCCTCGGCCCAGCACGCAACGCCCAGCTCGGGGCTTCTCTGATGAACATCTCATTCTCCAACCTGGGAGTCGGACCCACCCGCTCTCATCAACCTGAACCCTTTGGGTCCCACGTCCGAGGGATCGTGTGCATCCAATTCTCATTCTTCAAGGCTGCATTGAGCTCACCGAAGAGATGCAGTGAAAGGAGAACTGAACCCACCTGCTTTGGAGGGCACTTGGGGGAAAACAGCTGAGCTGTTCCCTGGACTAGACAGTGGAAGAGAAGAAGAGGAGGTGCAGAGACGAACTTGCATTTCGTGCATAGTACACACACATGCGCACACGTGCACAAACACACACGAACACACATACATGCTCTCGCATGCACACACATGCACACGCGTGCGCACACATGAGCACACACACGCATCGCCTTGTCATGCCCCCAGCAGGCCTCGTCTGTTTGTTGTACCTAGCAACATTTCTGTCCCCTTCCCCCTCATGCCGTACCATATCCCCACAGATCTGATTTCACCCCCACCGGCTTTTGTACATCAACTGCAAACACAGACCGACGGTGCAGCTGGTGCTGGGAGCCCATTAGATCGATCCATTGAATGGAGAAGCTCAGCACTGGGCCCACGTAATAGTACAGTGAGGAGGGCGCTGGCCTTGCACACGGACAACCGTGGTTCAACCCCCAGCATCTCGTCTGGTCCCTGAGTACCATGAGGAGTGACTCCTGAGCACGGAGCCAGGAGTAACCCCTGAGCGTCACCAGCGTGTGGCCCCATAACAAACACAAAAAATAGGAAAGATCAAAGTGAAAGTACCTCCCCCCCCAAAAAAAAATATATTAGTTTACTCCAATAGAGTCTGAAGAAGCCTGTGGAACTATCAAGTCATTCCCAAGCACTCTACGACTGGGGGCTGGGGGGATGGGGGCCTTCATCTGACTAAGATGGGTCGGAGGCAGCAAATCGGTTTCTCAGCACTTGCTTCCAGAACAGTCCTGGCCCCGGAGCCTCTCGGAACCGTGTTTTCATTTCCACCAAAAGAACCTTTTCTATGACTGGCATTTCATGGATATGTTTTGAAGCATCCAGAAACGCATGACCTGACTAGCACAAAGACCTCTGAAAGTGACAACTCTTGGTTCAGTTAGGGGTCTCACCATGGGATGAACTGCATAAGCCTTTGATCGTGGCCCTTGGGGGCTCCGTGGGCTGGAGAGCTAGGTTAGTGGGTAAAGTGCTTGTCTTGTGCACGGCTGACCAGGGTTCGAACCCGTGACAACATACGGCCCCTGAGCACCATCAGATGGGGTCTGAACCTCCCCTCAAATCACAAATCACAAATCAACCTGTTATTCGTCGATTGCCTCGAGCAGGCCCCAGTAACGTCTCCTTCATCCTAGCCCTGAGATTATATTCAAGGCTCTTTAGGAGAATGAGACCCGTCATTGTTACTGGTATTTGGCATATTGTGTACGCCACGGGGAGTTTGCCAGACTCTGCCGTGTGGGCAGGCTACATTCGGTAACCTGCCAGTTTGTCCAAAGTAGGAATGAGATAATAAGATGTCATAATAAGATTTTGCGTGGCCGCAAATGCGGCCGTGTGGTTCCGAGAGCTGGTTTTTATAGTCTCTGGGTCTTGGCCACTGATGGGATTACACGGCGCCAGGGGGCCAGTTGGTGAGTGTGACCCCCGCCTACTGGAGTTTGGAGGATCTGGGTGGAGGATGCTTGGCCCCAATCCGAGTCGGCTTGGAGATCTCGGCCCCGGAACCCGCGTGGCTTTGTCCCTCTGCCAGTACCTTCATGTGTGCGGAGAGTGGTCTCCCCTCAAAAAGAAAGAACCTCCCCTCAAAAAGAAAGAAAATTTTCCTATTTCTGAAAATAGTCCCGAAGCTGGGGTCAGCCCTGAGCACAACGCAGGCGTAGGCTCCTGGCATCAAGGTACAGACACGGCCATGCGAATGTCGCCTTGAGACTCCATGGGGATGCTCAAATAGAGAGAGAGAGAGCGAGAAAGCCCCAGAGCCGCACGGGGGTCCGTCCCCCTTGGCCACATTCTTTCAAGGTTCTCTTGGAGGGAATAAAAACACTTTTCTGAGAGGCTCCGGGGCCGGGACTGTTCTGGAAGCAAGTGCTAAGAAACCGATTTGCTGCCTCCGACCCATCTTAGTCAGATGAAGGCCCCCATCCCCCCAGCCCCCAAAACCCAGAAACGTTTTTGGTTGTTGACGTTCCACTTAGACCACTTAGAAAGTCGGCTGCTTCTGTTCAGGAACACCGGACTTGGCGACAGTTTCCATGGGATCAACCATGGTCGGAAAAACACAGAAAGAATCACCTTTCCGGTCTCCCCAGAAGGACAACAGCCGCACCCCACACAGTGCAGGGCCCGAAGCAGCTTCTCTGGGCGACAGATGCAACCCTTAGCTCTGCTCTCTCCCTCGGCTCCTCCAGGGAGCTCACCCAGAAATGGATCCCCTGGGTGCCATCGGTGCCTCTGGTGGACAGGCCCGCGCTGCCGGAAGGGGGGTTTCCACAGGCCGGGCCACTCCCTGGGCACTGTGAGTGCCCTCAGTTCCAGCCCAATCCCTTCGACCTCTCCACTTCAAATTCACTTCTGTAGGCCCCAGAACACAGGTGCTGAATCACTGTTTCAGAATCAAAACGGAAATGCCAATAACCAGTGCGTCCAGTACCAAGGAAAGCTAGTCCATGCTTCTAGAAGGTTCTTTGTCTGAAAAGAAATGTCCCAGGGAATAAGATCTGTATTTCCGTTTGCCCTTGGCCCCACAACCAAGTGTGAAGCACACACACACACACACGCGCGCACACACACACACACACACACGCACACACACACACACAGTACTTCTGGCAAGTGCTGCATCCGGTGTGCACAGCCCCTAAATTTCATCCCCAGCACAACAACAAAAGTTTTCATTTGCCTAAAAAGCCAGGGTTCCAACATAGTTTTCCATTCCCCCCATCAATGTTTTGTGGGTTCTATATGTCCTCAAACAGAAATTTTTTTTTTTAAATTTCGATCTATATTGATTTCCTTTTTTTCCCCTTTGATTTTGGGGGGAGACCCACCCATCATGCTCAGGGTAACCACAAAGGGGAAGGGGCAGACAAAAACATAAATAAATAAATAAATAAATAAATAAATAATTGAAATGGCTCTTTTAAAATCTCAGGGCTAGGAAGAAGGAGACGTTACTGGTGCCTGCTCGAGGAAATCGACGAACAACAGGATGATTGTGATCGTGAAACAAATAAAAATTTATCTTTACTTAATTGAAAATAAAAAGAGAGAATTGCTCTTTACTTAATGTAACAGTTTCCATTTCAGTAAAAATTTTAAAAAAAATCCAAAACCTTTCCTACAATCCTATTCTGCTTGAAGACATCTCTATTAAATCTATTCTAGACCAGCATTGAGCAAAAAGAAGTGGTATGGATATTATTAGCCAGCACTTCAGGCGGAGTAGGGAAACAGGCAGCGATTAAGACATTATTTTTTGTCCAGAGGATCTTTGATAACGTTTTTAAATGACTTAACCCCCTCTGACAAGGAAGCTGAAGAAAACTTAGAAGCTATAAACTGATTTTAAGGAAACAGCCACCGTAGATAAAAGCCATCCCTTCTTGGTCAGAAATCTATGCGGCCCCGAGACACAAGCCAAGGCCAGTAACAGGGAGCAGGACAGTCCCGGCCCCCAACCCCCGGCGGCGTCTGGCCTGTCCCCTTGGTTGGTGACCCAGGGCCACCGACGACGCGAGCTTGGCACACTCACCTTTACTCGAAGCCATGGGGCCTCCTCGGCCAGCTCATCTCTCTCAGCTCGGACACTCGGCTTCACCCACCCGTCGCGTTCCTCCTTCCCCTCCTGGAGAGCGTCTTCTCCCCTCTAAGACGCTGCTCTCGCTTCCATTGTCCACATGCAGTTCAAAAGAAGGTGAAAAAAAACATCAGAGTTGCACAGCAGCTGAGGCCGGAGAAGCACGCAGTGAAGTGGGGCTTTGAGCTCAATGAATTAAAGGTTGTTTGGCTCCGTGGCAGGCACATTTCCTCCTATTCTTTCTGAACTTAGTTTTCCTGCCTCCTGTGGGGCCTTTTCTTTTCCTGGGCTATAAATAGTGGGGCCAGCAGAGTTCTGAGGAAAGAAGAAGGCAGGAAATGTGCTTGGCTTCCAAAAGCAGCCTCCATGCCTGCGCGCCCGAGATCCTTTCCAGCAAGCCAAGGAAACTTCAGTTTGGATGCAGGAACCATAGTCCAGCGTCTTCCTCTCACTTGTTCTCCGTTTTCCATCCCTCGAAAACTCGTCAGGTCCCAGAAGCAACGTTTGGAGGTATTTTCTAGAACGTACCTGGGACCACAGCACAGATCTAATCCTTTCCTTCCCCCGAGGAATTCCAAACACTTTGAATTCCTGTCAGGGCGGGTGGGGAGATGGAAGGAGTCAAACATTTGCTCCTTTTCAGGCACGAAGCAAGAGATAGATAAGAGGGAGAACGCCTCACGAGGGAAGTGGATTGGGGTGCTTGAAGGAAATGGGGAGGGGCCGAAGAGATGGTACAGTGGTTAGGGCCTGCACATGGCCAACCCAGGTTCCATCCCCGGCATCCCTTAGGGTCCCCTGAGCACCGCCAGGAGTCATTCCTGAGTGCATGGGCCAGGAGTAACTCCTGAGTATCATTAGGGGTGACCCCAAAACCCAATACATAATTAAATAAATAATCAAACAAACACTGTCCTCCCATTGTTCATTGATTTTGTTCGAGCGGGCCCAGTAACGTCTCCATTGTGAGACTTGTTGTTACTGTGTTTGGCTAAATACATCGCGGGTAGCTTGCCAGGCTCTGCCCTGCGGGCGAGATACTCTCGGTAGCTTGCCGGGCTCTCCGAGAGGGGCGGAGGAATCGAACCTGGCTCGGCCAGGCTGGCTGCCCACAAGGCAAACACCCTACCGCTGTGCTATCACTCCAGCCCAATTACATAAATAAAATAAACAAAAATTTAAGAAGAGTGAAATAAAAGAGCCAATGAAGCTGTAGTCAACAAGCCACCACGTGCTCCGAGGCCCACTGGTCAGCACGGTCAACTGCTCTCAACCCAGATAAAACTGAAAAATGTGGTAGGATCTACATTTTTTAACCGAAAGGTAGCAACAGTGAAAATCAGGCGTCTTCATCCCTTCTTCTGCTCAGGGGTTACTCCTGGCCCTGCCCTCGGAGATCACTCCTGGTCAGAGGACCGTTTGGGGTGTTGGGGTCCAACCCCACAGCTGCATGTGAGGCGATTGTTCTGGCCTCAAGCTCATAACTTTTTTTTTTCCTTTTTGGGTCACACCCGGCGATGCTCAGGGGTCACTCCTGGATCATGCACTCAGGAATCACTCCTGGCGGTGCTCGGGGGACCATATGGGATGCTGGGAATCGAACCCGTGTTGGCCATGTTGGCTGCGTGCAAGGCAAACGCCCTACCCGCTGTGCTATCGCTCCAGCCCCTCAAGCTCATAACTTCTAAGGAGCTACGAGACCTGGTAGATTCTGCCACCCCGAGAGCCAGGGCTGAGCGGGCGACAGTGTGGTTGAACATTCCAAGCTCTGCGTGATCCACCTCAACCCTTGTAGGTGTTAAAGACAGTTTCGGTGTTCCCGGTCCTCCCTGGGGTCCTGGCGGCCTCCCAGTGCCTAGTGGCTCGTTTCTCGGTGATCCTACACCTGCTGTCAGCAGCTGCTCTTTGATTTCGGGGAACCTGGAGAGAAACAGCGCAGGGGACGGGAATGTTCTGGAGGGAGTGGCCCCCAGAGGCAGCCAGAGACCAGAAGCTCTTTGATCAAAGCTGGGTGGGGCTCAGGGTGCTGTGTAATCCGTGCAGGTGGCTCGGACGCCTTTGAAATCTGTAAAACTTCTTGCTTGTTTGTTTACTGCACGCCCTTCCAGAAGGATTCCAGGCAGTTACCTTTTTTAATTTTTTTTTAATGTAGGAGTACGGGAAAATGTCTAAAACAGGGGTTTTAAATCCAGGTGCCTCCAATGTAGTCGGCAGCTAGGGGCCTTCTGAAACTGGACCAAGATGATAAGCTGATTTTTCAGTCTCGCGGGAAGTGAAGTTGCGTCCGGCGATGCCGTGGGAACTTTCCCGGCTGATACCCGACCAGCCGGAGACAAAGGAGCTGGGGCGCTGGGGGCCTCGTGACACGGATGGATCGATTCGAAACAACTGGAATGTGGGTATTGGAGCAGTCGGCGCTGCTTTGAGTCAGATAAAACCAAGGAAATCTCCAAGGAGGGAAGTCCCGGGGAGGGACCGCGCCTCACACCCTATTTTTTGCTTCGGGGTCGATCACTTGGGGCCTGGCAGCGCCAGCGACTCTGCTTGGGGCCTTCTGTGAAGCTCCAGCCACACAATAGGGAGAACAATGCCCCTAGCCGGACGGGAGGGAGAGGCAGCACACGCCCACCCCAGCCCGGGAGGGAGGGCGAGAGACCCAGGAGCCCGCTCCCCGACCTGCAGGGGAGGAAGGAAGGCCCTGCGACTCCGGCCCGGCAGCCAGAGTCTGGATGGGGTTCCAGTGACCACGGGTTCACACTGGCAGAAAAATGACTGACAGTGGGTGAAATACTCCTCCTCCTCCTCCTCCTCCTCCTCCTCCTCCTACTCCTCCTCCTCCTCTTTCTCTTCCTCCTCCTCCTCCTCCTCCTCCTCTTTGCCACCTCCTCTTTTTCCTCTTCCTCCTTCTCTTCCTCCTTCTCTTCCTCCTCCTCCTCCTCCTCCTCCTCCCCTTCTCCTCCTCCTTCTCCTCCTTCTCCTCCTCCACCTCCTCCTCCTCCTCCTCCTCCTCCTCCTCCTCCTCTGTGCCACCTCCTCTTCTTCCTCTTCTTTCTTCTCTTCCTCTACTCCTCCTCTTCTTTTATTTTCTTCCTCTTAGTCCCCCTCCTCCTATTCTCCTCCTCCTCTTCATCTTCCTCCCCTCCTCCTCCTCTTCTCCTTTTCTGCTCCTCTTTCTCTTTTTCTTTCTCTTCCTCTTCCTTCTCCTCCTCCTTCTCCTCTTTCTCCTCCTCCTCCGCCTCCTCCTCCTCCTCTTCGCCGCCTCCTCTTCTTCCTCCTTCTCTTCCTCCTCCTCCTCCTTCTCCTCCTCCTCCTCCTCCCCCTCTTCCTCCTCCTCCTCCCCTTCTCCTCCTCCTTCTCCTCCTTCTTCTCCTCCTCCTCCGCCTCCTCCTCCTCCTCCTCTTCGCCACCTCCTCTTCTTCCTCCTTCTCTTCCTCCTCCTCCTCCTCCTCCTCTGTGCCACCTCCTCTTCTTCCTCTTCTTTCTTCTCTTCCTCTACTCCTCCTCTTCTTTTAGTTTCTTCCTCTTAGTCCCCCTCCTCCTATTCTCCTCCTCCTCCTCTTCTTCTTCCTCCCCTCCTCCTCCTCTTCTCCTTTTCTGCTCCTCTTTCTCTTTTTCTTTCTCTTCCTCTTCCTTCTCCTCCTCCTTGTACTCCTCCTTCTACTCCTTTTCCTCCTCCTCCTCCTCCTCTTCTTCTCCACCTCCTTTTCTTCCTCTTCCTCCTCTTCCTCTCCTCCTCCTCTTCTTTTATTTTCTTTCTCTTACTCCTCCTCCTATTCTCTTTCTCCTCCTCCTCCTCCTCTTCTCCTCCTCTTCTTCTTCCTCCCCTCCTCCTCTTTCTTTACCTCCTTCTCTCCTCCTCCTCTTCCTTCTCCTTTTCTCCTCCTCCTCTTCTTTTTCTTTCTCTTCCTCTTCCTCCTCCTCCTCCTCTTCTTCTTCCTCTTCCTTCTCCTCCTTGTACTCTTCCTCCTTTATCTCCTCCTCCTCCTACAACTCCTTCTCTTCCTTCTCTTCCTCCTCCTCTTACTCTTCCTCCTCCTCCTCCTCTTCCTCCTCCTGTTTCTTTGGTTTCTGGGCCACACCCAGTGGGACTCATGGGTTGTTCCTGCCTCTGTACTCAGCGATCACTCCTGGCAGTGCTCAGAGGACCATATGGGTGCCAGGAATCAAACCCAGGTTGGCTGCATGCAAGGCAAGAACCCCACCCTCTGTACTTCCACTCATATCGCCTGTAGGGTGAAATATTTCTGGTTACAGAATTGCTCCCATTTGAGAGTGAATCTTTTTTGTGCTTGTTTTTGTTTGGGGACCACACCTGGCAATGCTCAGGACTCCGCACTCTAACAGAGGGAACAGCAAAGCGATTCCTTAAAACAAAAAATAAAAGGCATTTGGGGACTAGGTCCCAGGTCCTCAGATCTAAGGCAACGACAACTTCAATCTGGGGGTTTCTGCATGTGGCGGGAAAAAATATTTTAATTATATTTAGGGTGGGACGTCAGGAAGTACTCGAAGTACTCGCTTCTCAGTGCTCGGGAAGTTGTTCCTCTGTGGTGCTTGGGGGCCACGTGGTAATGGATCTAACCCAGGGCTCCCACCTGCGAAGTCTGTGTCTAGCTCATTGAGCCGCTCTCGGGCCTGGGAACAGGCTAGTTTAAAGCACTTCAGTGTATTCACCATGAAGGAAACAGGAGCAAAAACCCAAAAAAATGGGGGGGAAAGTGTGCAGTTTGGATTCTCAGAGCAGAAAGGTCTGTGTGGTCTGGGCCCATGTGCTTTGGAGGTTTTTTAAGTCATCGTGGATGGAGAGACTCAGGGAACCAGAGACATCAGGAGGGGTTTGTTGGCCGTGGCTGCGGGGGTCTCAGTCCGGGATGGTGCAGTGGTGCGGGCAGTTTCTCCCGCCTTAGGTGAGGGCCAAACTGATGCCATGACAAGCTGCAAACACTGAATCTCAGCTAAGCCTCAGTTTCTGCTTCCCTGAGGCAGGACTTGCAGTTTCTGCTAAACTCCCAATTGAGTAATTCGTCTAGATAAGAAACTGGGCAGGCAGATCTGGCCAGTTATGAGGCGTCGCTGGAGCCTTCTTGGGAAGAACCCCAAACCGTTACTGGGACCTGCTGACCATTGACCGATGCTGAAAATAGACCAGTACGTGAACCGCTCTTAAGTCTGAGCCCTCTATAAACTGCTTGTGAATTGGAGTCAGGGTCCCTGTCAAGACTCCCCTGTGTTGGATAAGACTTGGGCGCTGGCTCGAGCTAGTCAATAAAGACCCTTTGCTTATTGCACTGAAACTCGTGTGGTTTCTCGGGGGAGATCTCCGCCTGGCTTACCACTTTCAAAGGGCTCCAGGCACCAGAGGGCCGGGCTGGGCACCTCAGACACGCAGGGAAGCAGTTACCTGCCTGAGTGTAGATGGTCGTCACGCTCTGTGTGTGGGGCTGGTCACTGCTGATAACAAGGGTCACTCCTGGAGTGTTTGAAGGCTGCAGGTGGCCCTCGTGCCCGGCGAATTCAGCCCGTCTCTGCTCACGGTGTTTCCCCCTCACGAAGAGATGCAGAGCCTCTGTGGGGGCACAGAGAAGGTCAGGCTCAGGTGGGGCGGGGAGCACACCTGGCAGTGCTCAGGGCTGACCCCTGTGAGACAAGCACCGTCCTCACTTGCTGGACTGTCCCTCTGACCCCCAGATCTCTATGCTTTAGCAGGGACTCTGAAAAGAGAGAGGAAAATCACCAAGGAGTCTGACGGTGTGACGCAGACATGAAGGTTCACGCAAACAGAATTTGAGTCCAACTGGATGGAAAGGACGCTTCCCCGGGATGTTCCCTTAAATTTAAGGAACGCTTCCCAAGGAAGTTCCTTTAAATCAGGCCTCGATGCTCCGGCGTTGTTCTGGCGTTTTGGTTTTTGTTGTTGTTATTTGAGGGGTGGAATAGCACAGCAGGTAGGGCGTTTGCCTTGCACGCGGCTGACCCGGGGTCCATTCCTCCATCCCCCTCAGAGAGCCCGGCAAGCTACCAAGAGTATTTTGTTCACACAGCAGATCCTGGCTAGCTCCCTGTGACATGTTTGATATGCCCAAAACAGTAACAACAAGTCTCACAATGGAGACATTACTGGTGCCCGCGTACTCGAGAAAATTGATGAACAACGGGACGACAGCACTACAGTACTACAGTGCTATTTTTTTGAGAGGGGTGTTGCAGGGGACCCCCAAGCCATGTTCAGAAGACTGGGTGATTCTCAGTCCACTAGGCCCAGGTTCTGTGCCAGGAAATAAGGACGCCATGCTGCTTGGCCCTGGGGTGTTGGGGCCTCCCCGGTGATGCTCGGGGGCCCCCAGAGCCACATCCCTCGGGGCTGGGGGCTGGGGCTGGTTCCATACTGCGCCCAGTGACGCTCAGGAAACTCCATGGCGCCGGGAATCTACCTAGGCTGTGCAGGGCAGGCGTGAGCCCTCCCCTCTCAACTCTGCTCTCTCCCGGCCCCCAGGACTCTGCTGCCCTGAAGCGTGAGTCTCTGCCACAGTAACGGGGTCACTTGCAAAGTGCCACCAACCCGGGCACAGAGGAGAGGTTCTCGAGTTTTCCAGAAGCTCCATACCAGTGCCTTTTCCAGAAAAAAAAATATCAGATGGGCTGGACACCTAATGAGATTTGGAGACGACCGCTGGACTAGAGCCGTTACCGACTGGATTCCACGGGATGTCAAAAGACCACGTGGCCGCCCACCTACCAGATGGTCAGACTTCTTTGTCAAGACCCTGAACGATCGGTTTGAGGCTCTTCATGTTCCTAGAACGAGCAGACACCATTGGGCTACACTAGCACACGACAGGGACAAATGGAGACATTACTGGTGCCCGCTTGAGCAAATCGATGATTAATGGGAAGTCAAGTGATCAAGTGATCCCAGGGGGGAAAAAACAGATTCTGGGGGCCAAAGTGACAGGACAGTGGGGAGGGTGCTTGCCTTGCATGAGGCTGATCAGGGTTTGATCCCCAGCATGACATAGGGTCCCCTGAGCCCAGCAGTAATTCCTGAGTGCAGAGCCAGGAGTAAGCCCTGAGCACCTGATATACACCCCCCCAACCCCCGCCAAAAGAAAAAAAGAAAGAAAAAGAAAAGAAAGAGAAGGTCTAATTCCCTTCCTGGGCTGTGCTTTTGACCTCAGATGGTCTCTGTCTCTTTATCCTACACCTGGGATAAAACAGCCTTTATTTCTATGGCATAAAGAGGGGGAAAAATCATTTTTGATCTTTTTTCTTTTTCTTTTTGGGTCATACCCGGCAATGCACAGGGGTTACTCCTGGCTCTGCACTCAGGAATTACTGCTGGGCTCAGGGGACCCTATGTGATGCTGGGAATCACTCCTGGCGGTGCTAAGGGGACCATATGGGGTGGTGGGGATCGAACCCGGGTTGGCTGCATGCAAGATAAATGCCCTACCTCTTCCAGTCCTATCTTCTTTTTTATGTACTGCTATTTATATTTATTTATATTTTTATTTATTTTTGTATTTATTTATATTTATTCAGCCACTGACTAGCTGACTGAATTGGGCATGAACTCCACATTTTTTTTTAAATAAATAAGAGCAACAACCAAAGCGAAACCCTAGAAGCATTTTTGCTTTTCTTGAGACCAAAATCTGATGCCAGCCTAAAGAGGGAAGTCCAAATCAGTGTTACAGGAAGACCTGATCAGCTGATGCTGAAATGGGGGCGGTTGGGGGTGGCAGGAACGGCTGGAGGTCCCTGGGGGGGACCCGGCCCCAGGGCCCCCGTGGGGAGGATGGTGGGAGGCCGGGAAAAGGCAGCTTGCAGGAAACACGTGTGGCTCAAGGGCCAGGCAGGGCGGCCGGCGGAAGGCAGAAGGACGTTACCAGGGACTCCGAGCTCTGGGGACAGAGGTGCCCGATTTCTGGAAACAGTTGCAAGGAAGGAGGGGAGGCAAGAAGGAAGTGGGCCCGGGAGTGAAGCGGATTTTCCCACCAGAGATGAAACGTTCGACCTTGGTCGTCTCACTGGGTGAGCACAGGGCTGGGGGCAGCTTCGTGGCCCACACAGTTTCCTCAGGAGACAATAGAGCCATCGAAAATCACAATACTCCCTGGACTGTGCATGAAACAAAACTCAGTGAATATCTGTATACCACATGGTTTAGAGTTCTGGGGGCGATGGGGGGGGGGGCACAGTTCACACGGTCCCTTGCTCAATCACAGAACGGTGTTTTCTGCTGTCCAAGCGGGACCCAGAGCCTCTGTCTCTCGCGCTGGACACAGCTGTCAGCCAGAAACCAGGTCCTCCCCCCTGCAGCCTGAGAGGAGCTGGGAGCTGAACACCCCGAGAGAAGCAGTTTCTTCCTGGTCAATCCTCAGACGAGACCTAGCGCCCAGCCCTCAAGCTGGCCAGAGCTGAGTCCTGGCGTTGGCCGGGCAGGCTGGCATCAGCCTGGTCTACCCAGGATGGACACTGGCCGTGGGAGTGTCCAAGATCCTGAGCCCGACCCCAGACTCGCCCACCTAGGCAATCCGAGGAACAACTGAAGAATGTGGACCAGAGCCAGTGAGGGGTCAAGAGAGAGGACAGGGTTCATCTTGCACGTGGTGAGTTTGATCACGAGCACTGCAATATGTCCCCGGAGCCTCAAGTTGGCCTGAACCCCTCCCCCCAGGAGAGAAGGAGCATGGGGTTCCTCAAGGCAGAACAGAGCAAATGGCATCTCTCTGCTCCTTTCCAGCATGGAAGAGTGGGAAGAAAGTGAGTACCAGGTCTCTGTCTCCGCTCAGCATGCCTGCTCAGACTCCGGACCCTCCATCTCGGCCTGATCCCAGAGTCTTGCCATCCTAAGGTTCTGTGACTTCCATCTCCAGATTTTGGGGACTGTGTCACCGATCCTGAGGCATTTGTGTAAAGGTTGGTGGCCATGTGGCTGCTCTTTGGTACCTTCGTAGAGCAGAACCAGGGACAGAGAACACCTGTAACAGTAGACCCATCCTTGAAACACACACACACACACACACAGCTTTTAAAAATTTATTTATTTATTTATTTATTTTTGCTTTTTGGATCATACTCAGCAATGCTCAGAGGTTACTCCTGGCTCTGCACTCATGAATTACTCCTGACAGTGCTCGGAGAACCATACGGGATCCTGAGAATCGAACCCGGGTCAACTGTGTGCAAGGTAAACGCCCTAACCGCTGAGCTCCAGACCCTTAAATGAATTCTTAGTATCCTAAGGATTCCTTAAGACTTCCCAAGTTATGGAAGCTGATTCACATGCTGGAGGAAAAGGCAGCTCAGATAGAGAAGGGAGCACCAAGTAAAGGGTGTCGGGAGGATCCTCCCAGGCTGGGAGAAGCATGCTGAAAGTAGACTCTAGACCGACCATGATGGCCACTCAGTACCTATTTTGCAAGCCACAGCACCCAAAAAGAGAGAGAGAACAAAAGGGAATGGCCTGCCACAGAGGCGGGTGGGGTGGGACTTGGGGGAGGGATGCCGGCATCATTGGTGGGGGAGAATGGGCACCGGTTGAGGGATGGGGACTCCATCACTGTATGACTGAAACGCAAACACAAAACTTCGTAAATATGTAACTGTACTTCACAGTGATTCACCAGTTAAAAAAAAAAAGACTGTTCAAGCTAGGGGCTGGAGTCACACTACAGTAGGGAGGGCATTTGCCTTGCACACGGCCAACCCAGGTTCAATCTCCGGCAGCCCATAGGATTCACTCCTTGCCACCACCAGGAGTGATTTCTGAGTGCAGAGCCAGGAGTAACCCGTGAGCATCGCTGGGTGTGGCCCAAACCAAACCAAACCAAACCAACAAAAGAAAGGACTGTCTAAGACAATCTCTACTCAGAACAAAAAAGCAAACAGAATCAAGTAATTTTGAATGCCTGGACGATAAGTTCACAGACCCGGGGGTCAATCAGGTCTTCACATTGAACCTTGGACAAGAAGAACTGCCTTGGAGAGCAGGTGCTTTTATTCACTGTGGAGTTAAAAAGATCATCACCGTGACGTTGGAGAGACAGCACAGCAGGGAGGGAGTCCGCCTTGCACAAGGCTGACCTGGCTTTGATCCCCAGCACCTCATTTGGTCCCCTAAGCCCTGCCAGGAGGGATTCACTCGCACAGAGCCAGGAGTCAGCCCTGAGCACCACTGAATGTGCCCCCCACCCCGCAACTGGGGGGGGAAATTATACGTTATACATTTTATGTATAACTGACATAACTGACATTTTATATAATGTATAATAAATACATTATACATAAATGGTAAAGGTAAAGGTAAAGGCCCTCCCGTTGATCGTCGATTTGCTCGAGCGGGCCCAGTAACGTCTCCATTGGAGACTTTGTTGTTACTGTGTCTGGCATATCGAATACTCTCGGTAGCTTGCCGGGCATTATAAATAACATATACATTATATATGATGTATATTATAAATAAATAACATATACATTTAAATGTAAATAAATAACATATACATTATATATAAATGTATATTATAAATCTCTCTCTCTCAGAGAGCCCGGCAAGCTACCAAGAGTATCTCGCCTGCACGGCAGGGCCTGGCAAGCTCCCCGTGACGTATTCGATATGCCAGAGACACTAACAACAAAGTCTCCAATGGAGACGTTACTGGGCCCGCTCGAGCAAATCAATGAACAAAGGGAGGACAGTGACAGTGACAGTGACATTTATATATTTTATATATACATTTATATATTTTTATATAAATATTTTTTATATATTTATACATTCAGCCTTCCAGGCTACTGAATGTAACCCGCCCGCACGGCAGAGTCTGGCAAACTCCCCGTGGCGTACCCAATATGCCAAATACCAGTAACAACAATGGGTCTCATTCTCCTAACCCTGAAAGAGCCTTGAATGTGGCACTTTTTAGAATCTCAGGGCTAGGACGAAGGAGACGTTACTGGTGCCTGCTCGAGGCAATCAACGAACAACAGGATGATCATGATTGTGACTTATACATTAAAAATTATACATCTTATTATACAGCCTCCGATATGTCAGTTTTGGGAAAGACGAATAAGGAGAGGAAGGAGAGGCTGCCAAAATCTCAGGGCTGGCATGAATGGAGATGTTACTGGTGCCCGCTCTAGTAAATCGATGCCTACAGTGATACAGTGAATATACATCCTTGAGATGACTTAAAGGCAAAGGCCTGCAAACTGCAAAATTAAGAAACTGGGAGTTTAGTCCAGCAGCTCCTCTTCACTTTGCTCACCTTTGTTGACTCAAGAAACACTTGATCACTTGATCACTTGACTTCCCGTTAGTCGTCAATTTGCTCGGGCGGGCGCCAGTAACGTCTCCATTTGTCCCTGTTGCGTGCTATTGTAGCCCAATGGCATCTGTTCGCTCTGGGAACATGAAGAGCCTCAAACCGATCATTCATGATCTTCACGAAGAAGTCTGACCATCTGGTAGGTGGGCGGCCACGCGGTCTTTTGACATCCCGTGGAATCCAGTTGGTAACAGCTCTAGTCCAGCGGTCGTCTTTAAATCTCATTATGTGACCAGCCCATCAGGTTTTCGACACCTTGGCAAATGAGACAGCGTCCCTGATTCTTGATTGTCGACGGATGTCGGAACTCTGGATTCTTTCTCTCATTTGAGTGAAACGTGATATTCCAAGCATAGCTCTTTCTATTCTTCTTTGGAGACCTGAATAGCGTTCTCATCCTCTTTGCGTAGGGCCCAGGTCTCTGAGGCATATGTTAATGCAGGAAGAACAGTGGAATCAAAGAGATGTGCCCGGAGCCGGAGGTTCTTCATCCTCTTAGCTATTGCTTCAACGTTCTTGAAGGCGTTCCAAGCCGCTCTCTTCCTCCTGCGTAGCTCGGGTGCCAGGTCATTTGTCATGTTGACCTCTCGACCTAGGTACACATAGCTGTTGCATTCGGAGATGGTTGTTCCGTTGAGAGCGAATGGGGCATCAGGAACGAGGCTGTTTCTCATAAACATTATCTTCGTAAAATTCAGCTGTAGTCCGACCTTTCCACACTCACGGTCAAAGTCGGCCAGCATTTGTGCCACTTGGCTGATGTTTGGTGTTATTAAAACAATGTCATCAGCAAAGTGGAGGTGGTGTAGTTGCCGGCCATCTATCTTCACTCCCATTCCTTCCCATTCCAGTCGTCGCTTGATGTTCTCGAGGGTGGCACTGAAGAGTTTCGGTGAAATGGTATCACCCTGCCGCACCCCTCTCTTGACATCAACGATCACTTCTTTGTAGAATGGTGAGATCCTGGTAGTGAATCCGCAATACAGCTCACGGAGGATCCTGATGTATTGGGCTTGAATGCCCTGATTGGCTAGGGCTTCAATGACCGCTTCCGTCTCAACAGAATCAAAGGCCTTCTTTCAATCAATGAACGTTAAACAGAGTGGCATCTTGAACTCCCGAGAAACCTCAATGAGCTTGGTTATCGTGTGGATATGGTCGATGGTGCTGAATACTTTGCGGAACCTGGCTTGCTTGCATGGTTGTCCTTCATCTAGTGTTCTGCCAATCCTATTTAGGATGACTCGAGTGAACAACTTGTAGATGACAAACAATAGGCAGATGGGGCGATAGTTGCCAATGTCATGGATGTCTCCCTTCTTGAACAGTAGTACGGTCCTGCTGGTTTTCCACTGGGACGGATCCTTGCATTCAGACAGGTAGCGAGTGAAGAGCCGAGCCAGTGTATTGATGAGTACTGACGGCAGGTTCTTCAGGTGTTCAGGTCTGACCTTGTCTGGGCCGGGTGCTGTTTGTTTCTTTACCAACGAAATGGCGTGTCGGATTTCGGAAGGGAGAACGTTGGGAACGACATATCCATCCTGTGGAATTTGGTATGTCGGCAAGTGGACATGGCTATCGAAGAGATTTGAGTAGAAGTCATGGATAATCTTCTCCATTGCCGTTCTGGAGGATGTGATGGATCCATCAGGACGTCGGAGGGCAGTCATCTTGGTCTTGTAGTTGACAAAGGACAGGCGGGTGTTACGAATACTTTGCCCAACTTCTGCTGCATCTACCAGCACTTCTGCTCTTCTCTCTTTGAGGTCTTCCTTGATCGCATCTCTGCACTGCTTTGCGAGCTCGGACGTTAGCTTGCGGTTGCCTGAGGCATGCGCCAAACCACGCTGGCGAATTAGCTCAAGAGTTTTCGAAGACAGGCTTTTTTTGTGACTGTCTCTCTCTTGGCGTTCCTCGCACATTCATGGAGGTGCTGAACCAGTCCATCGTATTCTTCGTCAATGTTGTCAACAATGGCATCTTCCCATGTTGCCGCAATAGTGCCAAAGAGTTCCCAGTTGGTGGTCATTCTGGGAGTTCTCTTTTTGAACTTTGCAGCCCTTTCTCCCCGCTCTGTGAAGTAGAAGTAGAATTTTGCACAAAGGAGACGGTGGTCCGATCCTGTTCGGAATTTTGGGACAACAGCGACATCGGTCAGGCAGAACCGTCGATTGAATACGATGTGGTCTATTTTGTTGTGGAATCGTCCACCGGGAGACTCCCATGTCCAACACTTAGATTCTGCCTTCTGGAACTGTGAGTTACCATGGATGGTCTTGGTCGACATGATGAACTCTGACAGTCTCTCACCCTGTTCGTTCCATTCTAGGCCATGGGTCCCGATGTGAAGTTCTTCAGCTGATCTTCTCGGTCCTATCTTGGCATTAAAATCACCCACAATGATCTTGTAGAAGGTGTGGTCTTCTTTATAGAACTTCTCTAGCTCCATGTAGAACTTCTCGATTTCTCTTTCATCATAATGAGATGTTGGTGCGTAGACAACGAAGATAGAAACTGCCGGCAGTGAGCCACATCTATTCAAATGTAAACGTCCGATTCGGGTTGTTAGGCATTCGAGTGAATCAATGCTCTTGGCCAAGTTTGTGTTGACAAGGACACCGAAGCCTCCGACGCCTCTTTTATCGCATGTTCCGAGGAACAATTCTTCACCAGGCCAAGCAGAATTTAGAAATAAAAACAGGACTAAAGAACAACAACAAAAAAATGTTTAGGGAAATGAGTTTATGGTGCTCTTGGAGGTCAAAGCGGCCAAGATGGGGGCTGGAACAATAGCACAGCGGGGAGGGCGTTTGCCTTTCACGCGGCTGACCCAGGTTCAATCCTCGGCATCCCATATGGTCCCCTGAGCACCCCCAGGAGTGACTCCTGGATGCAAAAGCCAGGAGTAACCCCTGAGCTTCACTGGTTGTGACCCAAAAAGCAAAAAAAAAAAAAAAAAAAAAAAAGCAGCCAAGAAGCTGATCTCCTAAGCACCAAGCAGAAACAGCTAGAGGCTAAAGGGACATTCTGGATGGTGTCTCTGTGCTCTCACAAGGCCGGCTCCCGGGCCAAACACGAAAGTGCAGCAACTCAGAAACAGCAAAAAGCAAAACACAACAAACAACACAAGCCACACACTGGACTTTCTTGGGATAAGTCGCCAAAACTCTTCTTTTTGCAAACCGGGTTTTTTCCCAGCATCGAGTGGCTCTGAGCTGAGTCTCTGAGCCAGACCCAGGGCCATGACCTTTGGTCCCTGTCGCTGGTGGCGGCTGGAGAGAGTGGGGAGCACGGGACGCAGAGTCCAGAAGGGCGTCTCAAGCAACCGGCCTGGGAGGTGTCGGCCTGCATCAGGCCAGGCCTAACTAACCTGGGGCAGGCTCTGAGGGCCTGTCGTCTTGCCCTCACAGAAGAGAATCGCGGGAGGAGACAAAACGGTGACACAGGGAAATTTTTATTGAAACTTATTTAGAAAGAGGAGAGAGGAGAGACGGAGTGTGTGTAGGATTTCTCCAGAAGAAACGGTTTCTCCAGAGGAAACGAAACGGAGAGACGAACAGACAGGCAGCAAGAGGCGACACGGGCTTGAGGAATGACTCGAAGAGTTTCTGTCATTCTTCCACACGGGCCTTTGTGGAGCTTTGTCTGTCCTCTGAGCGTTCTCACAAAGCCTCGCGCTGTTGACGGTCTTAGAATCTCGAGATTCTTCTGTGGCTTCTCCTTTTCCACCAGGCATCCTCGCGTCCCTGGGTGGGGCTTTGGAGTTTGGCATCTGGAATGTCTCAGTGTCTCCTCTCCAAAGGGCTGGGGATTTGCTTAGCAAAGGCAGGTGGTCTCGTGCCTTTGGGCTACCTCAGGGCTAGGAAATCTCTTCTGAAAGCCGTGCATTAGTCCACTGTGTCATGCACCATGGTTCCTTTATCTGGTCTATTCTTGGAGCCGAGGGTTATTTTCAAAGGTCTGGGCAGCTAAGGAGTGCAGACGGCTTTTCTGAGTGGGATTTGGGGAGCCCTTGGGTAGATGCTCAGAAGTAGATTGGGATGATATGAAAGCTCAGTATTTTTTTTAATTAAAGAATTGAAAACAATTTAAGAATCGTAATTTAAGAAGTGAATTCCATACTAGGCACCTTCCTTTGACGACAATACGTTTCCTCACCCAGTATTCTATCTACCACGGATAAGTGAGAGCTTTCTGTGTTTGTCTTCTTTTTCCAGCTTACTTCACTCAACACGCTATCTTCCAGTTCCAATCAGGTCACTGAAAATGGCAATTTTTATTTTTTTGAGCATATTGTTTTCCAAAAGGCTGAAAGCAGGGGACAAGCCCACCAGCAGTGAGTGAGGGTCTTTTTCCCCCACGTCCACCCACGATGGACCAGTGGCTCTGGTCTTTGTGATGTGTCCCAGTGGGCTGTGTTCTCCGACCAGGCCCATACTGCCCCTCAGCACATACTGCCCCTCAGCGCCCAGCCAGGGGAGAGAGAGTGTTAGTCAACCGCCGAGGTCTGCATTCAGCCCAGAGCCGTGTTGGCTGGACAGGAAATGCATCTTCAGGCGTGTTTATCCTCAGAGGCCTTCCGGGACCAGGCAGGAAGTGTCCTGCTTCCAGCTCGGCTCTTGGGCCTGCGCAGAACACTCTGGCGTCCGGGCTCAAAGGCCTCCCTATGGCTTGGCTCAGGCCCTCGTCCCCCAGAGGTAGCAGCATGCTAGAGAGTCCTGCGGGCCACACAGATCGTGACCCTCACTCTGACCCACACAACTGCTCAGAGACGCCTCACAGATTGTGATCGTCACTCTGACCAACACGTCTTTCAGAGAAACCTCACAGAATGTGACCCTCACTCCAACCCGCACAACTGCTCACAAACACCTCACAGATTGTCACCGTCACTCTGACCCACACAATTGCTCACAGACGTCCCAACCTCCGAGGGGCAGGCTTCCTGCCCTGAAAAAGAGTCTGCAAATTATCCCATACTCCTGTCCCCTCGTGCTATGCAGTGTTCAAATCCTTGTCCTTGACTAAGAGCGGACTTCTTTTTTTTTTAGCTTTGTGGGTCACACCCAGCGATGCACAGGGGTTCCTCCTGGCTCTGCACTCAGGGATCACTCCTGGTGGTGCTCAGGGGACCAAATGGGATCCTGGGAATCGAACCTGGGTCGGCCGCATGCAAAGCAAACGCCCTACCCGCTGTGTTATCGCTCCATCCAGGCAGACTTCTTTTTTTCCCCCATAATCCCTTACCATTTTTTTTAAATGAATCACCATGAATTACTGTCACTGTTCTCCGGTTGTTCATCAATTTGCTCAAGTGGGCCCAGTAGCGAGACATCATGAGACTTGTTACTGTGTCTGACATATCGAATACATCACGGGGAGCTTGCCAGGCTCTGCCATGCGGGTGAGATCCTCTCGGTAGCTTGCCGGGCTCTCCGAGAGGGGTGGAGGAATCGAACTCGGGCCGTCCATGTTGGCTGCGTGCAAGGCAAACACCCTACCCGCTGTGCTTTTGCTCCAGCCCCACCATGAATTACAAAGTTACAAATTTATTTATGATTGATTTTTCAGGCATAGAAGGTTCCAGCACCAACATTCACCTCCCTCTACCAATGTCTCCAGTATCCCCCTTCCCAGCCTGCCTCCCTGGCAGGAGTTTTTTTTTTCATTCTAGGCACCGTGGTTTCCAGTATTACTACTGAGAGAGTATCAGCCTCTCCCATCACCCCCTTCAGCACCCAGTTCTGGTCAAGAGTGAGCACCTCCCTCTCATTCCCTCGCCTACCCCGCCCCAGTGGCCAGCTTCCCACCAAGGATGAGTTCTCGGGCTCTTCATTTCTATTGCCCGTGGGAACCAGTTGTTCTCCTACTGTGGATCCTTGTCTCCCACATATGAGCCAGACCAGTTGAGTCCGTCCCTGCTCCCCTCTCATCTCACTCAGTCCAGTACTCTCCAGCGTTGTCACTGTGTCAGCAAATTGCATGGCTTTCTCTTTTCTTTCTACGTTGCTGTGCAGATGTATCGTAGCTTTATCCAGTCATCTGTTCTTCGGCACTTGGGTTGTTTCCAGATTTTGGCTATGGTGACTAGTGCTACAAGGAACAGAGGAGAGCCGATGGTTTTTCTGCAGTGCAGTTTTGAGCCCTTGGGAGTATATTCCTGGGGGTGGAATTACTGGGCCATATGGAAGCTCAATGCTTAGTTTATTTATTTATTTATTGATTGACTGATAGATTGATTAGGAATGCCCACACTCTCTTTCCTAAATCCTGGGCCAGCTGGCATCCCTATGGATAGTGAATGAGGTCCCCTAGGGGTACACTTCAATGCCTCTCTTTTTCATTTGTTTGGGGGCCACACCTGGTGATGCTCAGGGCTGACTCCTGGCTGTGTTCTCAGGGACCTGTTGGTGCCTAATCAGGTTATAGGTTGAGTCCTCAAGGCTAACCCACAAGCAGGCAGAACCTTGGACCCCACTCGTGAGTGGGTGAGTGATGACTTGTGAATCCAACTGGCTCGGGAAGGGTTGACCTTTCTTCCCTCCACGGCCCCAGCCTCATTCTAACTCCTGGCAGGACAAAGAAGCGGCTTCCCTTTCTCACACATCCCAGACCCAGTCTGGCTTTGAAACGCGGACACCCTCTCACCCCAGGTATGAGGGGTTGTAACTCGTGGAGCCTGCCTTGCTTTCCTCGCTGAGACTGTCGACCATTTGGTTTACAGACTCCACAGAACAATGTTTGCTTTGGTGCCTTGATGTCCCTTCGTAACCCCCTCTTTTTTCTCTCCATTAATGGCTTCTCTGTACTGAGTTCATCAGAGGTGTATATAGGATAGTAAATAAAAGAGGCCGTGGGACACGCCTTCTCTGCCGCTAGCCAGAGTGAGCTGGTGGGTCTCCGTGCTCTTTTATTTTTTCTTCCTTTTTTCCCCCCCTTAATTTTTTTATTAGTGAAACACCATGAGGTACAGTTGTAGACTTACAAATTTTTGTGCTTGGGTTTCAGATATACAATGATTGAGTACCCATCCCTCCACCAGTGCCCATTCTCCACCACCACCAGTCCCAGTATCCTCCCCTCCCCCCAGTCCCCATCCGACCCTACCTCTATGGCAGGGCATTCCATTTTGTTCTCTCTCTCTTATTGGGTGTTGTGGTTTGCAAAAGAAACATTGAGTGGCAATCTTGTTTGGACTATAGTCTACTCTCATCACGCATTTCCCATCCTGAGAGGAACCTCCCAACACCCTTTATTTGGTGCTCCCTTCTCTTTTCATTCCTCTCGCACTTCTTGTCTCAACGCCCCTGACTGAAAGAAATTCCACACAACAGGGACCATTCTTGGCAGGTCTCAGGGGCCCTACGCCACGCCCGGGATGGAACCTGGATCAGCATCATGCCCTACCCACTGCACTATCTCTCTGGCCCCTCGGCGACTGTCTTGGTGCAGGGCATGACAAGCAGGGAGGCAGGACTTTGGAGGTGAGATCAGAAGCAATTGGTTCCTGTGAGCTTTCCTGGGACCTAGTGCTTCGGAAACTAGCAGCCACCAGGGAACAATCTACACTCGCTGGGATGACCCCAAGAGTTTCTGCCAGCTGCCCACAGCTCCTGTGGTGGCATGGCCTCTGCCCCTCCTCCCCCCCCCCCCCCCCCCTGCCCCTTCCCCAGGAGTGACCCAGCTCAGAACAGCCAGCCACGGCACTTTCTAATTCTGGACCCACAAACCCACAAGGGACAATTACTTTGTTAGGATTTGAAGCTAACTTGAAGCTAAGGGGGGACTTGGTTGTGCAACGAGCCATAAACAGACCAGAGTCTGGGGGTTAAAAAAATGGCTCAGGACTGCCTTCAAGATGGCAGAACACGGAAGACATCATCTTCCTGGGTGAGAGTGGGAAAGAGTGGCTTGGAGGAGGAGGAATGTTAGGACCCGCTTAGCCAGAGAACCGCCATGACAGGGTCTGAGTGACTTAGGCCTCTTCCAGGGACAAGAGAGGCAGAAAAACCAGATGCTTTTGTCAAAGATTGCATCCCCGGAATCAGATCAGGTCTCCGGAATGTAACTGTCAGGGTCTGGGCTGGACACTGCAGGACAAAACAACAACAAAGCAGATGTGTACTCTACAGGTGGGCTGGAGCAATAGCACAGTGGTAGGGCATTTGCCTTGCAAGCCACCGGCCCGGCCAAGCCGGGTTCGATTCCTCCGCCCCTCTCGGAGAGCCCTGCAAGCTACCGAGAGTATCTCGCCCGCACGGCAGAGCCTGGCAAGCTCCCCGTGACGTACTCGATATGCCAGACACAGTAACAACAAAGTCTCATGATGGAGACGTTACTGGGATCGCTTGAGCAAATCGATGAACAATGGGAGGACAGGGACAGTGACCGTGACACTGCTGACTTGCCAAAATAAAAGTATAAGAACTTGCTGAACCTAGTGCTCGGGGTTCTTGTTGAAACCCACTGCGCCGGGCGGTTACTTGGACCCCAGCTGGCTGGAGCAATAAACCTCGCTATGTGATTTGCATTATCGGCTCAGTTCTCTGTCCTTGAGGGGTGGTCGACTCCGCACACTAATAGGAGGAGGAGGAGCGGGCACCGGTCAGGGCTGGGCTGGACTCTAGTCTGCAGAGTTAGCCTGCAGTTTGAAGTCTGAAGTCACTGTTTTTCTCTTCGGGGACGCAGGCACACCCGGTGCTGCTCAGGACTTACTTCTGGTTCTGTGCTCAGGGATCACTCCTGGCTGGCTCTGGGAACCAGACGAGGTGCCAGAGATTGAACCTGGCTTGGCCCTGTTCCAGGCACTGCACTATCGTTCTGGCCCGCGAGAGCATTCATTGTTTTTCCAGTCTGAGCGTCCACCAACAGCGACTTCCAACCGGCTCTGCCTTCCAGTCAGTCTGCATGCCGTCTCCTCTGATTCTAGGGACCCCAGCTTGCATGGTGTCCCCAGCTTCCACCCAGAACTGCATCTGAGATCCGAAGGAACTGCATCTGCAGCGAGCCTGTGTCCAGATCAGCGCCTCTGTGAGGCTCTGCAGGAAGAGGCCCCAGTGGGCTCGCATCAAGCAGATGGAGCTGCAGGGCGTGAATCTCAGCAGAGCTTCCCAGTCCTGCTGAGCCCCAGGAACTCAGGGGGCACTAGGGGAGCCGGGCAGGCTGAAGGACCCAGGGCAAGGTCGCCGCTTCCCATCTGCTTCCTGTCCTGACATCAGCCCCCTCCAAAGGGCGCGGCCCCTCCAGCGGAGCTTCCTCCCCACGGCCACGGCTGATGCACTCTCCCTTCTGTTCCGTTTAGAAAACTAGCCCCGTTGGTGCCAGCGACGCCAGCCCCGGCCAGTCCACGCGGTCATCCGGGGAGCTTCCAGCCGTCCTTGGTCCCCTCCGATCCCCGCTTGCCTCAGGTCTGGTGCGGTTTCTGCCTCCCGGCGGCCACTGGCACTCCTTTCCAAAACTCCCTTCCAAAATAACAGGAGCTAGAGGCTGGGTTAACTGAGGTTGAGGGAAACCGAGCTCGGGTACCAAAGCAAGGGCCAGAGACAGGATTGGAATGGTCACAGAGGCAGAAATTGGGCAGAGACAGCGCCGGACAGGAACTAGCTAAATGTCTCAGGGCAACGGCTATGAAGATAGATTGTTTTTATTCACCAGCTCCAAGCACCCTTCCTCAAAGTCCAAGTGTGTGTGTGTGTGTGTGTGTGTGTGTGTGTGTGTGTGTGTGTAAGAGCAGGTTTTAAAATCTCAGGCAAAAAAGACATGAGGGGCTGGAGCGATAGCACAGCGGGTAGGGCGTTTGCCTTGCACGCAGCCAACATGGCCAACCCAGGTTCGATTCCCAGCATCCCATATGGTCCCCCGAGCACCGCCAGGAGTGATTCCTGAGTGCATGAGCCAGGAGAAACCCCTGAGCATCTCCGGGTGTGACCCAAAAAGGAAAAAAAAAGACGTGAGTTGTCTAGATTTGGGGGTGATAAGTTTCGAGAGTAGTTTGCAGAAGGGTTTGCTTATGTCTGTGGCCATGGAGAGACAGGGAGAAGAGAACGTTTTCTGCCCCCCCCCCCAAATTTCCTCTGCCTTGAGACCAGAGTAACAAGAGATGCTATGACCGTGTCCTGAGTATTTCTCCCTGAATGGACCCCAGTACTTCTCAGCCCCCAGGATCTGTCCCAGGAGTTCTCAGTCTTCAGGTGATGTTTCAGGTGTTTCAGATTGACCTTAAATTAAAAAAAAAAAAAGCCTAAAGAAAATGACCAAGTAACCCTTTCTACTCTGTGAACCAGCTCTTCAAACACAAACTGAGGGATAGGATGAATACATGAAGTCATCCCTCCAAATCAAGGAGACAATCTAACTTACTGAATTTATCCTACCGGTGATTATCTTTTTATTTTTTTTAGTTTTTAGGTGGCGCGATAGCACAGCGGGTAGGGCGTTTGCCTTGCACACTGCCAACCTGGTCGACGGAGTTCAATTCCTCCACCCCTCTCAAAGAGCTTCGCTATCTACGGACAGTATCTCACCCACACAGCAAAGCCTGGCAAGTTACCCGTGATGTATTCGATATGCCAAACACAGTAACACGTGTCACAATGTTACTGGGTCCGCTCAAGCAAATCAATGAACAACGGGAGGGCAGTGACAGTGACAGTGAATTTTTGGGTCGCGCCTGGTAATACTCAGGGGTTACTCCTGGCTTTGCACTCAGAATTATTCCTGGTGGTACCCAGGGCACCAGTGTGGATGCTGGCGGCTGAACCCATGTTGGTTGCATGCAAGGCAAGCGGCTTACCTGCTTGCTGTACTATCACTCTGGCCCCATGAATATCTTAATGATAAAAGATTTAGTAAGTACAAGATGTATTGGGAAAGTGATCAGTTGGTGTTTGTTAATTTTAAATTTTTTTAAAGGTAACATTGATTTATAAGACATAAAAGCTTTGTCTGGAGCGATAGCACTGTGGCTAGGGCCCTCTCGTTGCATGCAGCTGACCTGGGATTGATTCCCGGCACCATCTCTGGCCCCCAAGCACCACCAGGAGTGACCCCTGAGTGGAGCGCCAGGAGGAAGCTCTGAGCACAGCCGGGTGTGGCCCAAACCAAACCAAACAATGAGAACCATAAACTGTTCCTGTCTTCTAGGAAAGTACCCACACCCCTCTACACTCACGGCCCTACGTCCCTTCTGCACCCACCACCATAAGCTCAGCCCCATGTTGGTCCAAGGGCTTGTTTTGTTGGACGCTGTCAGTCCCCTTGCTTCAGTCCTTAGACACGGGACTTGTCCTTCGGTCTACTTTGCTAGCCTGGTTCTGCTCCAGTTCTATCCATGCTGTAGCAAAAGGCAAGATTTCATGTCTTCTGTGCCAGAAGGTAAGGTGTTTGCCTGGCTCATGGTAGACCCAGGTTCGATCCCCGGCATCCCGGATGGTCCTCCGAGCTCCCCCAGGAGGGATGAACCAGGTAGAAATAACCCCTGAGCACCGCCAAGTGTGGGCCCCCTGCGTCCTTCCCAAAAGACTTTATTTTAGGCCTGAGTAGTATATTTCATGGTGTATTCAGGCCTCACAACTTCCTCCTCCACCGTCTGCCAGCATGCCTGGGACATTTCCCAGATCTTGGCTCCCCAAAGAGCCCCACGATGAAAATAGGCGGGCATTGATCTCTTTGAATGAGTGGTCCTGCATCCTTTCTACAGATACCTGGGGGCCAGGGAGTGAGTTGCTGCATTGTAGGCTGCATCAAAGTTACTGCATCGTAGGCTGGCTCTATGTTTGCTATTTTGAGAGTTTCCCATGCTGTCTTCCGTAGCAGTCGTGCCAACTGATATTCTCAGCAGGGGTGAGTGAGGGTCTCTTGCTTTCCAGGCTCTGCCATGCTCGCTGGTCCTGGCCTCTCGGACATAAGCCGTTCTCGAGTGCCTGAGGTGGTCACTCAGACTCATGTCCCTGACATCCCTGAGGATGGGCCTGCTGGACCTCTGCATGTCTTTTCTCTTTTTTATTTTTTTTTATTTTATAAGGTAGCTCACAATTTTTTTTTTTCATTTCATTTCATCATCCTGTTATTCGTCGATTGCCTCGAGCAGGCCCCAGTAACGTCTCTTTCATCCTAGCCCTGAGATTATATTCAATGCTCTTTGGGAGAATGAGACCCATCATTGTTACTGGTATTTGGCATATTTGGTACGCCACGGGGAGTTTGCCAGACTCTGCCCTGTGGGCAGGCTACATTCGATAGCCTGCAAGTTTGTCCAAAGTAGGAATGAGATAGTAAGATGTCATAAAAGATGTCCTGAGAAGATGTCGCGCGGCCGTGAATGTGGCCGCACGGTTCCGGAAGCTGGATTTTATAGTCTGAGTCTTGGCCATTGATGGGATTACACGGTGCCAGGGGGCCAGGTGGTGGGTGTGACCCCCGCCTACTAGAATTTGGAGGATCTGGGCGGAGGATGCTCAACTCCAATCCAATATTTGATATATTTAATATTCAAACACCAATCCCACCACCATCAAACCTTCCCACCACCAAATTTGGGATGTTTCCAACTCAAGCCCCAATCCCTGTCCCAAAGCACAACTGAAATAATCTATTTCGTATTGTCTGTTATGAAGAACTGCTGAAAATGCTTACAAAAAAATATTCACATAGGAAACGGTGTGAAGATTGTTCTATTTTGGCAGGGGCCATTAAGACATTCTTCAGGATATCACTAACGTGTTGTTAAAGGTTGAGTGATGTGAGCTTTAGTATCACTGTCACTGTCACTGTCCTCCCGTTGTTCATCGATTTGCTCGAGTGGGCCCAGTAACGTCTCCATTGTGACAATTGTTACTGTGTTTGGCATATCGAATACGTCACGGGGAGCTTGCCAGGCTTTGCCGTGAGGGCGGGATACTCTCGGTAGCTTGCCGGGCTCTCCGAGAGGGGTGGAGGAATTGAACTCAGATCGGCCACGTTGGCCGCTTGCAAGGCTGGGGTGATTGTTCAGATTTATTTATTTATTTATTTCCCTCTATGATTTGTTGCCTACTATCTGAACCCCATCAAATGTGGTGTGGTACTCATGGAGAATAGGTGGGAGTGTCTTATGATGTATCTTGAGGCCTCAAATGTGGCCGCAGGGTTCAAGAATATGTTCTCTCTCTCATGTGTGAGGCTTGGCCCGAGCATGTAGGGAGCAGCCTGGAGTGAGGTGGCTGTTGGGTTCTGGAGGTTTTCGGCTGCCGGGGCTGATTCCTTGGGGCGAGGAGGTGGGGTTCCCCGAGTGAAACAGCCTGGCACAGAGTCCGATGGCATGGCTACAGCAGCGGGCACCATTTTGCTCCCTTCCGGGAGAAAGAGTCGCGTGATCTCTGTGCATCTTCTCTGACCCAGAGGTCTGTCTGTCCTTCTCTCCATTCTGTGGGCATTTCGGTTTGGGCCATGGCGGAGCTCTGTGAGTGCTCCGTCTGTCTTGGGTGACAGTCCCGTGGGGCTGGATGGCGGGTGAGTATTTCTCCCGCTCGGTAGGATGGGTGCCCTCTTGCCTCCTCCCCAGACCTTGCTGTGCTTGTTGGGTTGACTGTAAGTCACACACTTCAGCTTGGCATGTGGCCTCTGAGAGTCACACATTTGTGCCTGGGGGAGGAGCACATGTGCTGCTGGGCTCCCGCTCACTCCGGGGCCATGTTCTAGCACATTCTACTTGGAGGGCTCATCAGGACTTGCTGTGCCGCTCACAGCCCTGAGGAGTCACCCCTGGACACGGTGCTCACATACCTTCCAGAAACACACAGTTTTGTTATAGTGTTAACACACAAGCTTCATACTTTTGGTTGTGGCTCTTAGGACCACCGGAAAACAGAGCCACCCCAAAGCACTGGACAGGCTCAGGTGGGGAGTCTTGGGGGTCAGATTTGGGCCCCAGCGTAAAGGCAGACACTGTTTGCTCCCCGAGGAATTCCCAGGCCCACAGCCTGAGGGATGGTTTCTTCTGCTCTGCCGAAGCTTTGGGGTTCGTTGTAATCAGGGGTTTCCTGTGGCTTTTGGTTGCCTGGCCAGTGAAACAGCCCCTGAGGTCCCACGGAAGCCACTGCCTGGGGCGTTGGCCTATGTTTTCTTCCATGTGTTTTCTGGGTTCAGATCATCGAACAACTAGTCTCCAACCCATGTTCCCTTCGTTGTGGGGTATAGAGAGTCATCCAGTTTCTTATTCTGGCATGTGATTGTTCAGATTTTCTGGCACCTTTTTTTTTTCTTTTTGGGTTACACCTGGCGATGCACAGAGGTTTCTCCTGGGTCTGCACTCAGGAATTACTCCTGGTGGTGCTCAGGGGAACTTATGGGATGCTGGGAATCAAACCCGGGTCAGCCGCGTGCAAGGCAAACTCCTTACCCACTGTACTATCACTCCAGCCCCTGGCACCCTTTTTTTTTTGAAGAGACTTTCCTTTTCTCCGTGTTTTGTTCTGGAGGTCTTTATCATCAACTGACTGTTCACGTATGTGAAGGTTTACTTCCAAGCTCTTAGTTGTGAGAGCTGGCAGATCCCATTGATCTGTCTGCTTTCCCAGAACACCATGCTGTTGGGATTGGATTATCACTGTGTAGAACAGCTCAAGACTGGGCCCTGTGAAGCTTTCAGCTTTCCTTTTTGCTCAGAATCGTTTGGTTGTGTTGTGTGTGTGTGTGTGTTTTCGTGCAAATTTTTGGGATGTTTGTCCTAGGTCCTTGAAGAATGCCACTGAAACTGTGATAGGGACTGCACTGACCCTGTATATTACTTTGGGTAGGATGGTTCATCTTCACAAAGTTAATTCTTCCAGTCCATGCGCATGGACGCTATTGAACTTAACTATAGGATCGAGCAGAAAAGGGTTCCTGCAGGGAAAGAGAAGGAAAGATTTCAGGAAACAATCTTGAGCGCGATCTGGTCTTTTCCAAAGTGAATCTCCTTTTTTTGAGGGGGAGGCGAGGATGGTCCTGCAAGGACATCAGTGTTGGACCTGTAGGCGCTACAGATGAAGTGGCCTCAGTGAAACTATTTTCTTTCTTTCTTTCTTTCTTTCTTTCTTTCTTTCTTTCTTTCTTTTCTTCCTTTCCTCCCCTCCCTTCCTTCCTTCCTTCCTTCCTTCCTTCCTTCCTTCCTTCCTTCCTTCCTTCCCTCCCTCCCTCCCTCCCTCCCTCCCTCCCTCCTTCTTTCTTTCTTTCTTTCTTTCTTTCTTTCTTTCTTTCTTTCTTTCTTTCTCTCCTGTTGTTGAATGACCGTGAGCTACACTTTCAAAGCTTTCATGTTTGAGTTTCAGTCATACAATGATCGAACACCCATCCCTCTACCAGTGTACATTTTCTACTACCAATGTCCCCAGTGTCTCCCCCACCACCCCTCCCCCTGTCTCTATGGCAGATAGTTTCCCTCTTACTCTCTCTCTACTTGTGGGCATCATGGTTTGCAATACAGATAATGAAAGACCATCACGTTTGTCTTTTATTTACTTTCAATGCACTTCTCCCATCCCGAGCGAGCCCTCCAACCATCATTGACTTAATGATCCCTTCTCTATCTCAGTTACCTTCTCCCCCAGCTTATGAGACAGGCTTCCAACCATGGATCAATCTTCCTGACCCTGTCTATACTGTCCTTGGGTGTCAGTCTCATAGTCTGTTATTTTATATTTCACAAATGAGTGCAGTTCTTCTATGTCTGTTCCTCTCTTTCTGACTCATTTCACCTAGCATGATATTCTTCGTGACCATCTACTTATAAGCAAATTCCATGACTTCATCTTTCCTGACAGCTGCATAGTATTCCACTGTGTAGATGTACCAAATTTTCTTTAACCAGTCATCTGTTCTCGGGCACTCGGTTGTTTCCAGATTCTGGCTATCGTGAACAGTGCTGCAATGAACATACAGGTGCAGATGTCATTTCTACTGTGCTTTTTGGCATCTTCGGGATATATTCCCAGAAGTTCTCAGTGAAGTTTGACAAGACTGTGAGGAGTGGCTCAGTCCATTGCGGTTGCCTGGTGATCCTTTCTCTTCTCCCCAGCCTCCGTGGAACCCCAGGGTGATGCCCGACTTGGCTTGTCTGAAAGGCTCAAGAACTCAGAGCCTCAGGGATGAAAGCTGAGTTGTGTCCACGGAGGGGACATTGATCAGCAAAGGAGGAAGAGTGGGAAGAAGAGTGGGAAGTACTAGGTGGGGGTGGGGGCGTATCTGCGGAGCTCCCCCAGCTGGTTTTCTTGCAGCCTGTTTTTTAAAATTATCACTTAATCACTTAATCACTTAACTTCCCGTTAGTCGTCGATTTGCTCGAGCGGGCGCCAGTAACGTCTCCATTTGTCCCTGTCGCGTGCTAGTGTAGCCCAATGGCATCTCTTCGCTCCGGGAACATGGAGGGCCTCAAACTGATAGAAAAAAAAAGTTCATGACCTTGACAAAGAAGTCTGACCATCTGGTAGGTGGGCGGCCACGCGGTCTCTTGACATCCCGTGGAATCCAATCAGTAACAGCTCTAGTCCAACGGTCGTCTTTAAATCTCATTACGTGACCAGCCCATCTGATTTTCGACACCTTGGTAAATGAGACAGCGTCCCAGTAACTACAACTGGTCTCATTCACCTTTAAAATTATATGTATGACAATATATTCCTTATAGATTACTCTATATGTAAAACTTTCCCCCTTTTTAAAAAAAATGTTTATTAGTGAAACACCATGAGGTACAGTTGCAGACTTACAAATTTTTGTGCTTGGGTTTCAGTTATACAATGATCAAATACCCATCCCCCCACCAGTGCCCATTTCCCACCACCACGGATCCCAGTGTTCCTCCCACCCCCCATTCCCTGCATTCCACCCTGCCTCTGTGGCAGGGCATCCCCTTTTGTTCTCTCTCTCCTTTTGGGTGCTGTGGTTTGCAAAAGAGGCAATGGGTGACAATCATGTTTGGTCTATAGTCTACTTTCAGCATGCTTCTCCCATCCTGGGAGGATCCTCCCAACGCCCTTTACTTGGTGCTCCCTCCTGCAACCTGGTTTTTAACTGCACTTTACTAGAGCTCTTGTCAGTGCCCCCTGCCCCGACCCCTTGCACCCCCACCCCCCGGGAATAGTGTTCTGTCAGAAGCTCAGAGGAACTCGCCCCGGAACAGACGGGAAGCACATCTGGGCAGGACCAAGGACCAAGGACAGACTGCAGTGCAAGCTGGGATGGGCCCGCCTGAGCCTTGAGTGCAGAAGGGCTGAGATTGAATCAGCCTGAACTAAAGCTGCCAGAAACTGCTGCAGAGCCCTGCCTCCCCCCTCCCTCCAAGGGAGACCCCTCGTTCAGTCACTGGCCAGTGTAGAGCTGACCCAGGCCCTCTGTCTCAGGTGTTCGTTAAAGGGCCGTCACAGGGACTCCGGTTCCCGCAGCATCTCCTTGGGCTGCGAGGCGGTTCCAGCCCAGGTCCTTCCTCTGTCCTGTCCAGGCCGCCTCATTCTTATCATTCCCCAGGCCTGTTCTCAGAGCACCCTCTGAGGATTTCTTGTGCTCACCTCCTTTGATTCCACTGTTCTTCCTGCATTAACATACGCCTCAGAGACCTGGGCCCTACGCAAACAGGATGAGAACGCTATTTGGGTCTCCCAAAGAAGAATTGAAAGAACTATGCTTGGAGTATCACGTTTCACCCAAATGAGAGAAAGAATCCGGAGTTTCAACCTCAGTCAACGATCAAGAATCAGGGACGCTGTCTCGTTTGCCAAGGCGTCAAAAATCAGATGGGCTGGACACGTAATGAGATTTGGAGACGATCCCTGGACTAGAGCTGTTACTGATTGGATTCCACGGGATGTCAAAAGACCGCGTGGCCGCCCACCTACCAGATGGTCAGACTTCTTCGTCAAGATCATGAACGATCGGTTTGAGGCCCTTCATGTTCCCGGAGCGAACAGATGCCATTGGGCTACACTAGCACGCGACAGGGACAAATGGAGACGTTACTGGTGCCTGCTCGAGCAAATAGACGGTCAACAAGAAGTCAAGTGATAAAGTGACCTTCGAGCTGGTCTGCTTCCTGGAAAACCCAAAATTCAGACTTGGGTCAGAGTCAGAACCCACTCTCGGGTCTCTGCGAGGCACCTGATGAAACCCGAACAGACACTGATCAGGGCAGAGGGTCCACGTCCAAGGGCCTCCTTTGCTTTTGGTTCACACCTGGGGTGCTCCGGGCTTACTCCTGCCTCAATGCTCAGGGGTCCCTTCTGGTGGGGCCTGGGGACGAGGCGGGGGTGATGGGGATGGAACCAGGGTCCGCTGGTGCTGCTTGCTGTACCCGCACGTCAGGCCAGGTAGACTGGCGTTTGACCCTGTGCTCAGTCGCTAAGAGACAGTGACTGGGAGCCCAGATGGAGCGTGTCAGGGTAGAGGCTCGCGGTGTGTCTGCCGCTGAATCCCTTTTCCTGGGGGGTGGGGGTGGGGTGGGGAGGGGGAGTTGCCCACGAAGAGGTTGGGGATCCAACCAGGAAGACAGGAAAGGAAGGGGACATGTGAGCAGTGGGTGAGGCGGAGCAGGACGTTGGGGGGCAGAGCAGGGGTTTCCGGGTGTCATCGGAGCCAGACCCAGAGCCAGGGCAGGGAGGGGCTGAGACGAGGAGACCCTCAGACCCTGGGGAGACCCTCAGACCCTCCCCGCGTAGGGCTGCAGGAGTTGGCACCGCCAGGGCCGGCTCTGGGCCGCGAGGAGGAAGAGCCTGTGGCCTTGTGGGGTGGTGGTGGTTGTTGTTTTGGCACCTCGGGGCAGGCCCGACTGTCTGGTCATGTCAGCAGGCCCCCCACGCTACCCTCCCCCCCACCGGCCACCCCCTGCAGCTGGAAGCGCACGTTGCAGGTCCCCAGGGAAGGGGACACAGCACTTCCGCCCAAGGCCAGCGGGAAGGCCGCACAGGTGGCCGCAGCCTTCTCCGGCCACCCCGACAGGAAAGGCCAGCTATTTATAGGCTGCTGCCTGCTTCCCGCTCTGGGCCGTTCTATCGCGGGAACAAGTGTCCAGCTCAGGGTCCTACCCAGGGCGCCAGCCTGCAGAGCCCGTTGAGGCCTCTCCAGTGAGCAGGGGCCATGCACCAGCCCTGCCAAAAAGAGGGGAGGAATTTAGAGCAGAAGGAAAAAATTAGCCAAAGTGGATCATCTACATTTTATCACAATCACGATTATCCTGTTGTTCGTCGATTGCCTCGAGCAGGCCCCAGTAACGTCTCCTTCGTCTTAGCCCTGAGATTTTTTTTTAAATTTTTTTATTAGTGAAACACCATGAGGTACAGTTATAGACTTACAAATTTTTGTGCTTGGGTTTCAGTTATACAATGATCAAGTACCCATCCCTCCACCAGTGCCCATCCTCCACCACCACGGGTCCCAGCATCCCCCCCGTGGGAGAAGCATGCTAAAAGTAGTCTATATCCCTGAGATTTTTAAAAAAGTGCCACATTCAAGGCTCTTTCAGGGTTAGGAGAATGAGACCCATCATTGTTACTGGTATTTGGCATATTGGGTTCGCCACGGGGAGTTTGCCAGACTCTGCCGTGTGGGCAGGTTACATTCAGTAGCCTGCCAGTTTGTCCAAAGTAGGAATGAGATAATAAGATGTCGCATCTACATTTTATATGCGTTTAAATTACGTTGTGAAAATACTTCTACTATAGATCTCTTCTAGGGTATTTTTGTTTGTTTGTTTTTTGTTGATGTTTTGTTTTGGTTTTGGCCACACCTGGCGATGCTCAGGGGTTATTCCTGGCTCTGCACTCAGGAATCACTCCTGATGGAACTTGGGGGACCCTATGGGATGCCGGGGATCGGACCCAGGTCGGCTGCGTGCAAGGCAAACGCCCTCCCCACTGTGCTACCTCTCTGGCCCCAAGATTTATCATAGCGTTGACATACATTTGGCCTCTGTGCACACCACTCCATCTACACAGAGTTCATAAAAGCCATTCACGTTTCCTTCTTTGAGTCTCTGTACTGACGACATGCTCCTTCCCAAGCCGGCACCTTTCTGTGTGTTGCAGCCAGCCACCCCCCGGCCTGGGTCCAGCCATCATCTCTGGCTGTGATGTCATTCCTTGACACGCAACTCCAACTCCACCTGGATCTGCTTCTTTTCATTGTCGGCCTGTGAACGGGGGGAGGCTGCTTGGTGCCCGAAGGCCTGGCAGCTGCTTCCTGCAACTGGTCCTGATTTAAAACGGACAGAGACCAACAAACCGAACCAACCGACCTCTCTCAGAGAATGCGGTGCAAGGCCTAGTCTATACTCCTTAAGGTCCGAAGACCAAAATACACAGGAACATCCAAGAATAGGTACTTTATTGCTCACTTGATCACTTGATTTCCCATTAATCATCGATTTGCTCGAGTGGGCGCCACTTACGTCTCCATTTGTCCCTGTCGCGTGCTAGTGTAGCCCAATGGCTCCTGTTCATTCTAGGAACACGAAGAGCCTCAAACCGATCGTTCATGATCTTGATGAAGAAGTCTGACCATCTGGTAGGTGGGCAGCCAAGCGGTCTTTTGACATCCCGTGGAGTCCAGTCGATAATAGCTCTAGTCCAGCGGTCGTCTCCAAATCTCATTACGTGACCAGCCCATCTGATTTTTGACACCTTGGCAAACGAGACAGCGTCCCTGATTCTTGATCATCGACGGAGGTCGGAACTTCGGATTCTTTCTCTCATTTGAGTGAAACGTGATATTTCAAGCAAAGCTCTTTCAATTCCTCTTTGGGAGATCCGAATTATAAGACACTAAACACCCATCTTCCAGAATTGCCATACCATATTTGATAGGGTTCAAATATGGTAACACCTACAAGGGCGAGTAGAGGTCGCCCCAAAAGCCTCTATCCCTCTCGGAAAGCCTGGCAAGCTACCGAGAGTTTTCTGCCCGCGCGGCAGAGGCTCGCAAGCTATCCGTTGTGTATTCAATATGCCAAAACCAGTAATTACAATGGGTCTCATTCGGGTATTTTATTAATCATAGAAAATATATATTCTATTTTACTACCAGTTTTATAGAAAAATTGAGCGATGGAGGTGAGGGGGGGAGAATATTAGGAGGAAAATATGGTTTTCGGCAGGTTTTCTTAGTGTTTCTGTAGGCACAGCGAGCTAAGCGCAGAGGGCAGATGAGAACCACTGGGGACAGTGTTGTAACAGTGGTCTCTTTCCCCCTGAACGAACGTAAAATCACCCCATTCAGGGGGAATCAGCCCTGCCCAGGCCTGTGTGTTCAAAAAGCACAGACGTTCGCTGTGTGCATCTGTGGCCATAAACCCCCTCCCCACCCCGGCTGCCACCGCTAACGGAACCACGAAGGAGGGAACAGGCTGCCAAGCTGTGGGGATCAGTCGCCGTTTATTCCATGAGCTGTGGGGATGGACTTGGGGTTCGCCGCATGCCAGGGGAGCAGCCCAAACACACCGTTTCAGATTTGGGGGCTCCAGCAAGCTCACAGCCACCCCCACGGAGCACGCGGCTGGTCTCCAGGACCACATCGCCCCGGCGGGCTGTGTCTGTGTGTGTGGCAGCTGCCCCTGGCCAGGGCTCTCGGGCCGTGTCCACGGCCTGGCTGGGCCCCGGGGCCCCGGCCTTCACGGGTGTTCAGGAGGGTTTCCCTCCAGCGGGAGACACTCTGGGCTGCTCAGAGGCTCTGCCTTGCCCGTGGCGCCCCTCAGCTGCCTGGGGAGATGCAGGGGCAAGAGTCAGGTGGCCAGTAGGTGGGGCTGGGCACGGGGGTCTTCGCGGCTGCGAAGGGTCCTGCCTTCCCTTCCCTGCAGAAGTCACAGGCCAGCGTGGCCCGTTCTCGGCCCATGAGACGGCCCGCGGTCACCCAACTTAGGGGAGGACTCAACAGCCACAGCTGCTCCTGCTCTTTGGAAGTTTCCAGAAGCCTGGGAGTCGGGTGGGGGAAGCCGCTGGAGACCCCTGGCTGGACAGCCCTGTCCTGGGTGCTTCAGCTCCTGCAGAAAAGACCCCCGTGGTTCTGGTTCACAGAGGAACTGAGGCATGGGGCAGGCCAGCATAAGGAGTCCCTCGAGTCCGGCGCTCTGTCTGTCCCTCTCGCTGCATTCCTAGTCAGACCCCACCCCGCAGACCCTGGTTCCCCCCAATCCCTTGTCGGGACACTCTGTCCTCCCGGCTCCGGATTTCTTCGGTAGGAAGGAAACGCAGGTGGCATTTCACGAGGCCAGTCTGGCTGCCCGGAGTGCAGGGACGTGGGCAGTGCTCAGGAGTCAGAACGGAGATGGCTGGGCAGGAGGCATGTCCTGCTGCTTGTTGGCAGTGGCGGAGTGTTCTGGAAAAGCACGTTGGGTGTGGGGTAGAGGCAGCCGCCCGCCTCTGGCCCGCTCCCCTCTGGTGAGTGAGAGAATTGCGGGCAGCTGTGGCCAGCCTGTGGCCCCATGACCGTCAGCCACCGGCTCCGCAGAGCAGAGCTGGCCGTGGGCGCTGATGCTTTCGGGAGCAGCAAGGCTGTGACAGGTCAGGTAGCCGGGCTGTCAGGGACAGGTTCAGGGCGGCCACGCCTGCGACTGTCCCGTGAGTACCCAAAACACGGCCCGTGGCATTACAGAGACTCCCGGGCCCCTCCGTGGCAAAACCCCGAGCTCAGTAGGACCGGCAGGGCCAGGCGGCTGTGTCCGGCCCCTGCCAGGACTCGCCCTCTGTGGCTGACGCTGTCCGAGCCCGTGGACGGAGGGTCCCCCTGCCCTCCCCCTCCTGGCAGGGAGAGGCAGGTGTGCGTGTTTAGCTTCTGGGCCGCCTCGTCCTGCACCTTTGGCTCATGACCTGGCCGGGGGCTCTCAGACCCCAGCGGGGACCCCTGCGCCCCAGTATCCTCAGCCCTGCAGTGTGGTGGCGACAGGTACTGATGGTTCTAGGGGGCTGGGTTGTGCGTGGTGTGGCCGGGACACGCTGTTCCTGCTGCCTTGGGCTTGGGTGGAGGCAGAGCTGGTACCAAACTCAGCACGGGACTCCTGCTGGTCGCCTTGGCAACTGCAGGACAGCGGTGTCCTGGGTCCCGGCCCAAGGCCTCCAGCGCAGGTGGAGGTGGCTCAGTCTCAACTTGGTACCCCTCCTCTCACACCCCACCACCTGCTTCCTCCGGAGAGCCTGGGGGACTGGAAGGAGAGCACAGTGGTTAGCGCGCCGGCTTTGCTTGTGGCCAAACTGGGTTTGATCCCCGGCATCCTAGATGGTGCAGTCAGGAGCAACCCTGGGCGTCACTGGGTGTGACTCTCACTTCCCCCGCCCCCCCCCAAAAAAAAGAGAGCTTGAACAAAGAAAGCACTCTGCAAAGTGATACTGCATCCTCCCGGGCCCTGGATGGAGGGATTCGCCGTTCTGTCCGTTGTCCAAGCCAGACCTGGTTTCTCGTGGGAGACCCTTGATTTCTGACACAGAGCGGCAGGGAGATCCCCCCACCCCGACTCCTGCGCGTCTCCCCTGAGCAGATGCCAATCTCCCGGAGATGAGGAAACAGTTTCCATCTTTTCCATCCTCACTGGTTGGCATGACGCAGGCCAGTGAGGCGGATGGGTTGTTGGGGAGAAGCGTTAAGACACCCCCGGGGCCTTTAAACAGGTTCAGGGAGCAAAGAACCCTGTTTGATGACTGATGAGGTCTGTGTGTGTGTGGGGGGGGGGGAACTCAGCCTGGCCGTAAATTCTGGAGTAGATGAGACAGAGGATTTTGGTTGGTTGGTTGGTTGGTTGGTTTCGGGCCACACCTGGCGGTGCTCAGGGCTTCCTCCTGGCTCTGTGCTCAGGAATCACTCCTGGCGGGGCTTGGGGACCATACGGGATGTCAGGGATCAAACCCAGGTTGGCCGTGCCCAAGGCAAGTGCTCTTCCTGATGTCCTGTCGCCCTGGCCCTGAGACAAAGGGTTTTAGTACAGTGTTAAGGAATGGGAAGACCAAAGTGAGAGGCCCACACTTTCGTTTTGTTTCTGGTTTGATTTTTTGTTTGGTGTGGTTTTTGGTCTCGGGGGACACAGCGGTTAGTGCTCAGGGTTTGCTCCTGGCTCTGTGCTCAGGGATCACTCCAGAGCGGCTTCAGGGGCTACAAGGTCAGCGCCTTACACCCCGTACTCTCTTCCCAACCCTGCTTTCGTATCTCTCTGGCCCCTGTTTTCTAAGTATGTCCTTTCTCATCCTTACCTGATGGGAACACAAAAGAACTGATCTCACTCAATGCTTGCCCTAAATCCACTCAGAGCCTTGAAGCCTTGGAGCCTTGATATTATCTTTTTTTTTGTTTTGTTTTGTCGTTGGGCCACACTGGCATGCTCAGGACTTACTCCTAGCTCTGTACTCAGGAATCACTCCTGCGGGTGCTTGGGGGATCCTATGGGATGCCATGGATCGAACCCAGGTCAGCTCCGTGCAAGGCCGGTGCCCTCCCCGCTGTGCTGTCTCTCCTCCGGCCTCAGATTTCCTGAAAATCAATCAATCAATCAATCAATCAACGGAATGGGAAGGTGTCCATGGGCCTGGGTGTGGAGGAGGAAGGGCCGAGTCTGGTGTCTGTCGTGCCGGAGATAGGAGATTCTGGACAGAGCCGTAAATCTGGGCGGTCATTTTCCTTTGCTGTTTTTTGGGGCCACACATGACAGCACTCAGGGTTACTCCTCCTGGTGGTGCTCGCAGGATGCCGAGGACCAAACCCCGGTCAGCGGCTTGCAAGGCAAGTGCCCTCCCCACTAAGCTCCTGTTCCAGCAAGCGGCTGCAAACAGGGTCACGTGCTGACAGTCCCTCCCTCGAGCTCGGCCTCAGCATCCGACCCCGAATCCCAGGACCAGGCAGGTGATTTGGCACCTGACGGAAAGGCTTTCACCCCAGGGCAAACTTCCGGGTTCTGCACCCACCTTTGCCTCTTCCTTGCGGGGTGCGTGGTGCTGGCTAGTCTCCCTTATGGCGAGGGGCGCTGGGGTGGGTTTGGCAAGCAAGGGGCGGGGGTGAGGGGGTAGCCTGTGCTCCCGGATTGCCTCATTCTGCGGCGGAGTGCATGGCGGGTACCTGCACTCCCAGGGCACTGCCTTGGGCTTTCTGATGCTCAGAGCAGAGCCCAGAAGAGCCAGGAGGTCTGCAGAGGTGGGTCACAGGCCTGGAGCTGGCTGCTGTGTGGTGCTATGGGGATCCCTGCTCCTCTGACGCTCGTGGTCCCGTGCAGTGCATTGGTGAGAGGCCTCTCCGCTGAAGCCTGTTTCGCTCATCCAAAGACAACGAGAGCAGGGATGGGAAGAGAGTGCAGGGGGCAAGGTGCTGACCTTGAAGCCCCCAAGTCCACCTGGAATGATCCCTGAGCACAGAGCCAGGAGTGGCCCCCGAGCACTGCAGGTATGGCCCTGAGCACAGAGCTAGGAGCATCCCCTGGCACTGCAGGTGTGGCCCGGCCCCTCCCACCAAACACATCCCCAGTGCAATTTCTTTTTATGGCAGGTGGGAAATGGGAGGCAGCTTGATTTTGCAGCAGCCCTTCCCGAGGAGGGTGCAGTGTCCCAAGGGGCAAGAGGGGCTCCGTCCAGCTCCTGGCCCGGAAGTGACCCTAAGGAGGGTGGGTGGGTCCTGTTATTCTCAGCCCGGCAGTGTTAGGGTTTACATGGGACCTGGTCGGTTATTTGGGGCTCAGGGAGCTTGTGGGGCATTTTCTGACTTCAGGGCAACTGCATCCGTGCTGGAAGACGTTTTTGTCCACGAGCCACTTGCAGGAAGACTTGGGGGGGGTCCCCCCTGACTCCAGCTGCCCCGCATCCCTGTAATGCAAGCCAGCTGGCTTCCGGGCCGATGGTGTGAGTCGACACACACGCAAATCCTGCCCTGCCTCACCTCACGAGCCATCTCCCTTTTGTCTCAGTGACATTCCATAGGTAACCCGAGTAAATATTGACCTGCAGCTCCTGGGATGACCAGTTTCCAGGTGCCGGTTTGAGATTAGCTACTTCTTCACACCAGGCTTGTGTGTGGGGACAGCTTACTGAGACAGATGAAGAATTATGGGTGCGTTTTTTTCCCCTTTTCATTTTTGGGCCACACCGGGCGATGCTCAGGGGCTACACCTGGCTCGGCTCTTGGGAACCACCCGTAACGGTGCCCAGGGCACCACATGCAATGCAGGGATCAAACCTGGGTTGGCGACGTGTGAGGTAAGTGCCCTGCCCGTGGCATGGTTGCTCTGGCCACGAGAGGCTCGTGCTTTGATAATTAAAACATCCATTGATGAACTGGTCAGAAAGGAGATGTTGGCTTGGGGCCTGACCAGAGAGGTGAATCGGAAGGGGAAAATGATGGTGTGTGTGTGTGTGTGTGTGTGTGTGTGGCAATGAGAAACAGAATTAAAATGAGGTTGTATCTCCATGGGAGGGCCCTGGGCAGGCTAGGAACTGCCTGGAAAGCCACAAAGTATTTGGAGTCCAGCAGCGTCTGCCGGCCGAGGGAGACTTATTTATGGGAGAGATTTATGGAATCTCCACAGGGCCAGTTTGCGGCTACGTGGCCGGGTCTGGAAAGTCTCAGGCCTGAGTGAGTCAGTCAGGAGAACAGGGCAGGCCCACAGCAGGGTCTCTGATGAATGGGCCATAGAGACACCGTGTTGGCAAATGAATAACAAATGCCCCAAAGCAACAGATCTGGGCTTCAGGAGGACGCTAGCCTGAGGGGAGGCTGGGGGGTTCAGATGGGGGACAGGGGACACAGTTGCAGGGAAGGACACTGAGGGGCTTGGGTGGTGAGAGATTGCGTATGCAGCGAGCACAGGACCCACGAGTAACTGAAAACAAGCGTCTCCGCAGGGCTCGTTAAAGCAGGCTGATACGACTGACCACCTGGTTCCTAGACCCATGGCCTGCGGCGGGGAGGGGCCTCGAGTTTCCTTTCTAAATTGAGTTTTGTTGTTATTTTGGTAACAGCGTTTCTAAGGGTTCCTCTTTCTGCTTTGGTTTCTTTTTTTTTATCTTTATTTTATTTTGCTTTTTGGGTCACACACCCAGCGATGCACAGGGGTTACTCCTGGGGGTGCTCAGGGGACCATACGGGATGCTGGGAATCAAACCCGGGTCGGCAGCGTGCAAGGCAAACACCCTCCCTGCTGTGCTATCACTCCGGCCCCCACGCTTTGGTTTCTGAGTGACCCCCCTGGCTATGCCGATGATCCGGGCTGGGGGCAACATCTGAGAACTGTCCTTCCGGGCCAGGGGAGCTGGGGAGAGCTGAATGTCGGTGGTTCTTTCCGGCTCTGCGACTTTCCTCTCCCTGCTTTGCAGCTGGGCAAGAACCAAGGGCCACAGCTGGTGAGCACGTCTGGCAGGTGAGAGGGCACCCGAGAGGCCAGTGGTGTTTTCCTTTTCTGTGGGGGTCACACCCGGCTGGACTCCTGGCTCTGTGCTCAGGATTGAGCCCTACGGAGTGCCCAGGATCGACCTGCCGCGTCAGTCGTGTGCAGGGCAGACCCCTCCCACAGTGCCCTTTCCCGGGCCCCATGTGGTGGTGTTCTCTTAGACACTGATCTGCAGGCTGGCTTGAGGACAGTTGGCAACAGCCAGATATTGATCACTTGATCACTTGACTTCCCGTTAATCGGCGATTTGCTCGAGCGGGCGCCAGTAACGTCCCCATTTGTCCCTGTCGCGTGCTAGTGTAGCCCAATGGCATCTGTTCGTTCTGGGAACACGAAGAGCCTCAAGCCGATCGTTCAGATATTGATGGGTTCTAAAACTTGCGTGGGGGCGTGCAGCCGGTTCTGGTGGTTTCTGCCAACCAGGCTGGGCGCCTGAGCCCTGCCTGCTCTCCCCTGCTCCCTGTGTCTTCTGTAAATTCACCCACGAGTCACTCCTGGCCTGATAGCTGGGTAGAAGCAATCGCATCTCTACACAGTCCCTTTCTGCCTCGATGACTAGCTGGATGGGATCTGAAAATACGGGATTTCATATCCATACGCCTGAGATGTGTCTCGAGGCCCAGAGGAGGTCTGGAACCTTCCGAGGACCACGCATTGTGGTGCTGGTGCCGGGGCTCTCACCGCAGGAGGCCCTGAAGGCTGCTGGCTCCGGGCGGCCTGATGTTGGGGCCCTCCGCTGCCTCGGGGCGCTGAGTTCCCCTGCGGTCACTGTGTTTACGGTTGGTCTTTCTCTTGGAGCCTGGCTAACACTTGCCGGGCACATTTGGTTACTCTGCTGGGAGCACAGGGTCCAGGAACCGCTTGCTGTGTCTTCTACACACGGTTCTTCCAGGAGCTGTGGGAGCGTCCCCCAGACCCACGGGCTTGGGGGTCTACATCGCGGAGATGAAAGCGCCTGCCTTTTCGGACTTCTCCATTTCCCTCTTGGCTCTTATTGTCTCGCTGTCGTCTTAGTTTGATTGTCTGTTGATAGCACACAGTAGCAAACAGTTGCCACTCCGCCCAGCTATTCTTGTGTTTTTTTGAGTGGCGACTTTGGTCTTTATACATGTAGGGTGTTTATTTCTCAAGGAAGCCTGTTTTCTGTTCTATTGAATTGCCTTGTTCATGTTTTTATTTTTTTTCCTTTTTAGGTCACACCTGGCAATACACAGGGGTTACTCCCGGCTCATGCACTCAGGAATTACTCCTGGCGGTGCTCGGGGGACCCTATAGGATGCTGGGAATCGAACCCAGTTAGGCCGCGTGCAAGGCAAATGCCCTAGCTGGAGTGCTATCATCACTCCAGCCGGCTTGTTCAAGTTTTTGTTCTGTTTTTCTTCTTTACCGCTTTCCCCGAGGCTTTTAGACTTTTTTTAGACTTTTCCTGCATCCATCACTCCAATACCCTCCGACCAGCTTCCCTGCACCAGTGTTCCGAGGGGCGCTCCCAGGTAAACACAAGTCTAGAGGTGAAAAGCTCCAGTTTTCAATGATTCTGGCCAGTTATCCCAGGTCTAACGCCCCTCAGAGACAAAAAAAAACAATCTGAAAAGCTAGAAGCTTGCCTAGGTACATGGTAGTGCTTTGTACGACAGAATCTGGGGGGGGAAACCCAAATATGCAATGATGCATAAAGGTGGTGTGCTACGTCAACACAACAAACACTGTGTTGCAAGGGAGGGGGGCGGGGAGTAGATTCGTGTGATTTGCAGGAGGTCGGATGGGCCTGGAGGGCGGCCTGCAGAGTTTCGTCAGTTCCTCTTGTGTCTGCCAGAGGAATCTTCAAGGTTGCCGATCACGACCATCCTGTTGTTCGTCGATTGCCTCGAGCAGGCCCCAGTAAAGTCTCCTTCGCCCTAGCCCTGAGATTTTTTTTAAAAAGTGCCGTATTCAAGGCTCTTTCAGGGTTAAGAGAATGAGACCCATCATTGTTACTGGTATTTGGCATATTGGGTGCGCCACAGGGAGTTTGCCAGACTGCCGTGAATCTTCAAGGGTGCCGAGAGTGTCTTAATAATAATGGATTGCGGGTCTGAGAATAGAGCGGGTGGGAGCGACCACAGGTGTACACAGAGCAGAGAGGAGGATCGCAGGCACGACGTGGGTGACAAAGGAGCAGCAAAGCCCCCAAACCGGACACCTAAACGAGGATTAAAAAAAAAAAAAGGAAATTGATTCACGAAAGATTGCATGGTCAGCGGAGTGTGAGGAAGGATGAAGGCGGCCTCCTTAACAATGACTCTCAGGCAGAAGTATTTCTTAAAAAAGAAAAAAGGTGATTTATTTTGCTTTAACAGACAAATGTATCAGGATCAAGTTTCCCAGCGGGGTTTGCTGGGCCCTGGACAGGCCCAGGGGCCGGAGTTCAATGCAGACGGCGCCGACGAGGCCCCCTGGCGGTTCGGTTGAGAAAAACACATTCAAACCCAACAACACGCAGGACAGACAGAAAATCCTTTCCTTCCTGGGTGCGTAGACGCTGGCAAAACCCCTGCCTGCTCCACAGGACAGGCAATTTGGATTTTTTTAAAAAATGTTCTTGGCCAGAAAAGAAGTATCAGGTGTCAGAACAACACTTAGACCGTTTTGATATCTTACCCGAGTTTTGTACTTGAAATTAGGTTAAAAAAAAAAAAAAGAAAAACCAAAAAGCAAAAAAATACAAAAAAAACAAAAACAAAAAAAAACCCACCCCAAACTGCCAAGGAACCGCACAGCCCCTAAGATGAAAATTATATAAAATATCTCCATTGCTATTTAAATGCCAAATTTAATCAAGCAAGAGCTTTTTTTAAAAAATAAACTCACACAAATCACTATCATCATACAACCTTCTGTGTGAAACAACAGCTGTCTGGCCTCTCTCCCACTCAATTTTACATATGAACAGAATATATATAGACCGGCCCTCCCGGAAGTGTCCATGGTCTGTCCGAGGGGTCAGCTCAGCCCGGTCCTCTCTCTCCCCGGGGCTGTGCATCTCTCGGGTCTGCAGCACCCTGGGGTGGCGTCACCGTCTCTGGCCCACGAGGCTGCTCATCTCAGGGGCGTGTGCCGGCCCGGCCCGGGTTCCAGGCCTTACTCCAGGTCGCTGTCCCGCTCCCGGCTGGAGGCTGAGCTCGCCGCGGTGCAGTAGTTGGGCCTGTCGGAGGGCACGAAGCCCGGCAGGCACAGGCAGCGGTAGGAGCCCTCGGTGTTGATGCACTGGGCGTTCTTGCAGAGGGTCATGCGGCTGTTGAGTTCCTCACACTCGTTGACATCTGCGCGAGGGGGGGGCGGGCGGGGGCGGTCAGTGGGCAGGCAGCAACCCCCACACCCGAGCTCCTGCCCCCAGCACAGCCCTCAGGCTCTGCTGCCCCAGCGCCGGACAGCTCAGCCCACCCCCTGGGGCTCTGCCCACCCTGAGCTCAGCCCACCCTACAGCTCCACAGACAGACCCCGGTGGCCAGAGGCTTGCTACCCTCGCTGCCCAGAGGCAAGGACGGAATTCAGGACAAATGCTCACACTCTGCAGAGGCCTCGGGGGGCTCGGGGGTGGGCGCCCGGGAGGGTCTGGGTGTCTGTCCCACCAGCCCTCTCACCAGCTCCGTCATTAGCGAGGAGGATGGGGTGGGGGTGGGGCTACCGGAGGAAGGGGGCCCTTGGCAAGGGGGGGGCGGTGCTGGGCTCAGACGGAGAAACACGAAATGCCTCAAACCCTATTTGTGTCGAAATTCCAAGGATCATTATTATTTTTTAAGCTGCTGTTTTCAAAGCTGGAAGAAACCATCCTGCTTCCGGTCTTTTTTCTCCAGCTTCCCTGAGGCCCACTGACAACCGCCCAGGAGGGAGATCCCCACCCCCCAGAACAAGACCACCACTCACAGTCACCTAGTGGGGGCTGAAGCGGGCAGAGCCGGGAAGAGGCCAAGAGGCCTGGGGAGGGAGCAGGGTGTGTCCCAGCCCCAGACCTGCTGCGGAAACAGGGGAGCACGTGCAGGGGCCTTGTGTGTGCATGTGTGTACATGTATGCACATGTGTGTGCATGTGTATACGTGTGTGCGTGCATGCATGTGTGTGTCCGTGCGCATGTGTGTGTGTGCACACTCCTTCCCTCCACTGCTGCAATGGAGTTGGGTTTCCCCCTACCCCAGCCCCCAGAATCTACAATGCCTGACACTTTGCGTCAGGTAAAATCGCCCCAAAAATCCAGTTTTCAAAAGTCAGGGGTTGGGGCCTGAGTGACAGTCTGTCTAGTGGACAGGGCACGGCTGGCCTTGCAGGTGGCGACCCAGGTTCGACCCTGGCCATCGCATATGGGCTCCTGCCAGGAGTGGCCCCTGAGCACCACCGGGGTGTCCCCCCAGGCCTGCGGTGGAGGGGCTGGACAGAGGACGGCACTTGATCTTTGCAGCTGGCCGGGACGCTCCCCGGCCCTGGCACCCTCGGCAGCCACGGCCCGGCCGGGGTCACCTGGCGCCAGAGGCTGGGCCGTGTCCTCTTACCCACACACGTCATCTTGGCCATGTCCAGGTGGAAGCCGTCGAAGCAGTCGCAGGTGTAGCCCTCGGGCACCCGCACGCAGCGCCCGTTCTCGCAGCCGTTCAGGATGCCGCACTCCTCGGCCTGCAGCTCCTCGAAGCTGTCGAAGCCTGCGGGGGGCGGGGGAAGGGTCAGGCCCGGTGTGGGGGCGGGACGGGACACAGGGGTTGGGGTGGGGGGGGAAAGGCAGGGGTGGGTCCTAACCCCACGCGGCGGGTGCCAGGGAAACCGCCGCTCAGGGTGATTTGCAAGCAAGAGCCGCGTGTGTCGGAGGCCACTGGGCTCACCGGGAAGTGGGGGACATGGACAGCTGGACACTGGCCAGGGGCTCACACACCCCAGCAGAGGAGAGAGCGCCCCAGCCTCACGCAGTTCTGGGGCCACCCCTGGTGGTGCTTGGGGTTGACTCTGGGCCCTGGGCCCAGAAATCACTCCTGACGGTGCTTGGGGCTGACTCTGGGCTCTGGGCCCAGGGATCACTCCCAACGGGGATCGGGGCACTGGATGTGGTGCTGCGGACAGAGCCCATGTCGGCCAGGCCAGGCCAGCACCCCGCCGGCCTGAGTCTCCCGTGAGTCCAAGTTGGATCTTCCATCTTTGCCCCACTGCAGGCTCCAGCCATAGGCAAGAAGCTGACTGGGCGGCAGGAGTCATGAGCTCCCTTTTGGGATGAAAAGGGGGAGAATACCCCTCCCCCCCCCCCCCCCCCCCCCCCGGGTGTTTCTGGAACCCTGCAGGTGAGGGCAGCACTCGGGCATCATTCCCCGGCACGACTGCAGGGGGCAGCACCGCGCAGTGCTCAAGGCGGGCCTGGGCCCTCGCAGAGTGGGGGAGGGTGTTTGCCTCACATGTGGCCAACCTGGGTTCGATCCCTGGCACCCCCAAACAAAAATCCCCCCAAATTGAAAGGGGAGGAAAAACCCAACCTAACCCAACTCAAAGGAGCCCAGGTCATTCCCTTGGCTGCAGGCGGGTCCCCGGGGACAGGCAGGCGCGATGATGACGGTCCCTGGGAGCCCCCGACTAGCCGCGGCCCCCGCCCCCCAAGTGTGCTTACGGTCCTGGAGGAAGTAGGGGTCGGTCTCCGGCACATACTGCTGGCTCAGGTCCACCAGGGCGTCGTGGCCGTAGGGGCGCCGCCGGCCGGCCCGGGGGAGGTTGCAGAGTTGGGCGTAGTCATCTGCGGGAAGGACGGGGTGAGCCGGGGCCAGCAGGCACCCCCACCATTGTGGGGGTGCCCTGGCCATCCGCGAGCCACGATGCACCCCTGGCCAAAGGGCTGGGGGTCTGGGTTGGGGGCTGAGGTTCTGGGGGGCCCAGCGTAGGGGCTGAGGGTTGGGCGGCACTCAGGGTTGGAGTCTGAGGGTCTCTGGGAGGGGTCTGGGGGGTCTGGGTCGGGGGCTGAGGGCCAGGGTTATCTCAGAGTTGGGGGGTTGAGGGCCTGGGGGGTCTGGGTAAGGGACTCAGCCTGCTCTGGGTTGGGGACTGAGGGTCTGGGGGGACTCAGGGTAAGGGGCTAGGGGTCTGGGGGGTCTGGGTGGGGGGCTGAGGGTCTGGGGTGGTCTGGGTCGGGGTCTGAGGATTTCGGGGGAGCCTGCTCTGGGTCGAGGGCTGCATGCTGGGATTTCTCTCCTGGTTGCAGAAGCAGGACCCTCACGCACACACAGGTCAGCTGGGCCCCAGAGGCGCCTGTGAGGCAGCAGGGAGGGGCCATGTCCCTGGGGTCCTGGCGTGGACATGCTGCTCTCACAGGCACCCTGGGGTTTGCCCAAGCCAGTGTCCAGCCGGGCCTGGCATGTGGCCATTACAGAGGAAATTTCCAGGCTTCACAGACAGAGAGGGTCTCCTGAGGCTGGGCACCCCCCCCCCAGGTCGGGGCACCCAGGAAGGGGGCAGAGGCACCACCTCAGGCCGGCAATTCTGGGTGCAGAAGCAGACGTGCAAGGCTTATGACAGACAGACAGAGACAGACAGAGACAATGACAGCCAGAGACACAGAGACAGACAAAGACAGAGACAGCCAGAGACAGAGACAGACAGACAGACAGACTGCAGCAGGGCTGGGGGCACACGTCTGGCAGCTGGCCTCTCCCACAGCTCGTCCGTCAGCCCTGCTGCAGCCTGAGCTCAGGGGTGCCCCTGGGTGGGGTCTCAACACGGCCCGGCTCCCACTCGGGGTCTCGGCTCTCGCATTTGGGGGCTTCGGGCATTTCTGGGGGGGGGTTCCTGGCCCAGCCCCTCACATGCACTTCGGGACAGTCCCTTAAGAGAATCAGGCAGGAGGCTGGACTGATAGCACAGCGGGGAGGGCGTTTGCCTTGCACGCGGCCGACCCGGGTTCGATTCCCAGCATCCCACAGGGTCCCCCGAGCACCGCCAGGAGTCATTCCTGAGTGCATGAGCCAGGAGGAACCCCTGAGCATTGCCGGGTATGACTCAAAAATCAAAAAAAAAAAAAGGAGAGAGAGAGAGAGAATCAAGCAGCCGGACTGTGAGACCCGCACTACACAGCCAACTGCCCTGTGCCAGGCGCCGGGGGCCGGCGGGGGCCGTCCGCAGCTTCCTTCTTTGGCTCACGGTGAGAGAGCGGTGCCCAGGCACCTCACAGACGCACAGGGACGCGGGACCGCCAGGGAGGGGCACAGGGGCCGTTGGGACGCAGGGGGAGAGGCAGCCACAGCCGCGGCCACACTGGAAATTATTATTATATATAAATTATTATTCCTGCCACCCTGAAAATCGTCCCGATTCTGTCTCAGTTGTCCCAGTGGAAACATAAAGGGAGTGAGAGTTGCCCCCCGCCAGGCACTGCCTACCCCCAATCCCTCCTCCCGTTGCTCGAAACGATCCGGGAAAAGTTTTTGCTCCCGTCCCCGGTCTCCAGCAGCCCAGCAGTCACGGCCACGAGCCACCTCCGGCTGGGCACATGAACTCAGCACCGGCCACCGTCCAGGTCACACGTCCTCCTCTCCCGGGAGGGAGCAACGTGACGCTCGCCATGACCATGCCGCCAGACCCCACGCCAGGCTGTCTTACTCGGGGCGCCCCGGAGGGGGAGGGAGAGACCCCTGCCCGCCCCAAGGGACCCAGCCCCGGCAGCTGACAACCTCCAGAACTCAGCCACCACCACGGTCACCGCCACTCTCCACACGCTCGGGCCGAGCCTCACCCACAAGTGCATCTATTCCTGGACCGCGTGGTCCTTCAAACCACATACTCTGGCCCTACTCCAGGAACACTGCACCGCACTTGACAGGGTTCAAAGTAGGAGGCACCAATCTTAGAGGGAAATCACACGATCATCCTGTTGTTCGTCAGTTGCCTCGAGCAGGCCCCAGTAACGTCTCCTTCGTCCTAGCCCTGAGATTTTTAAAAAGTGCCATATTCAAGGCTCTTTCAGGGTTAGGAGAATGAGACCCATCGTTGTTACTGGTATTTGGCATATTGGGTATACCACGGGGAGTTTGAGTTTGCCAGACTCTGCCGTGTGGGCAGGTTACATTCAGTAGAGGAAAATATACACTTTTTTTTTACAGATATATATATATATATGAAAAATCTTCATCAAGATCATGAACGATGGGTTTGAGGCCCTTCATGTTCCCGGAGCGAACAGATGCCATTGGGCTACACTAGCACGCGACAGGGACAAATGGAGACGTTACTGGCGCCCGCTCGAGCAAATCGACGACTAACGGGAAGTTAAGTGATTAAGTGATTAAGTGATGAAAAACACACAAGGCTCGACCTTTAACACCATGTTAGTGATCTCTTACAGAAGGGCTTAACGGCCCCTGGTGAAACACAACAATCCTCGCCCTCTTTCCTCTAAGGATACTTTTTTTCTAGCATTCTCAGCAGATTTTCATAGTAAACAATACAAAATATTTTATTCCGGGTTTTCTTTAGTGCAGAGATTGGGGAAACATCCGAAATCTGGTGGTGGGAAGGTGTGATGGTGGTGGCGTTGGTGTTTGAATATTGAATGGAACCAAATATTGTGAACGACTTTATAAAATAAAAGAATTTCAAAAAAAAAAAGTCTTTGCTTTGTTAAGAAGACATCTGGATGAAAGGAGAAGATCCTTGACTCCGAATGCCACTCGCAGCAAAGACAACGGACGCCAAGGGCAGCTGGTTCAGCCGCCAAGTTTCAACAGGACGAGGGGGTGTCCTGCCCCCAGTCTGTCCTGAGTGAGTGGGTCGCCTCCCCCCTTGGCCCCTTAGGGAATCAGCACCTACCACAGGGCAGGCCCACATTTCCCGACAGAACATGGACTCTGTGCTAGAAGACGGGGTTCTGAAAGGGAAAAGAAACTCCTGGGGGCTCCTGGGGCCAGAGGGAGAGCTCAGTGGTTAGGCCACTGCCTGCCCGTGGCACCGCAGGGTTCCTGCCTACGCCCCTAAAAACCCGCGACAAGCAGAATGCAGAGTCTGAGTTTCTTGGCCGGTGACGCTTTCACCCACCGGGTACTAAAGGGCCCAGCCTTCTCCCGGGGACACAGTCTGGCACCAGGCCATCCCCGGGGGCCACAGCGCATACAGGGTGATGGCTGAGGGGCACTTGGGGGCTGACGACTCCACTCAGCTTGGAGGAGCTGGGCACCCTCCCCTTGCAGAGAACCACCGACAGAGGGGGGCAAACTCTGGGCTCAAGCACCCAGGTGGGGCCGGGAGACGTTTGCAAAGCAAGTGCCCACAGAGTTGGGCAGACACACACGTCTCCGTGGCAGAGGGTTCAGAGCCGAGGCATGAGGCAAAGACTCTGGGAGCAGTGCTCAGAGCAGCCCTGGGCAGGGCTGAGTCAGCCACACTCTGTCCCAGGGCAGCAGGGACTACAATTCCCACCCAAGGAGCCTTCGTGACCGAGATGAGTTCAGCGCCCCACCCCCACCCCCCGGCCCCCACTCAACCCTTATTGATCCTTTTGGGACAGCTCGATTTATTAGGTGAAGGCGATCAAGTTGCTCAGTGTCCAATGACTTGTCGTGGACAGGAAAGTAATGAAGTCGCAAGTCTTGGCAGGAGCTCTGGGGCCTGGGGGCTCCTGTGAATGGTAATGACGCAAGGATGGGCTCAGGGCCAGACCCTCTAGTCCCCTCACGCCGCGTCCCCACCCCCCACCACCACTCCCCACCCCCAGTCCCGTCCCAGCAGATGGGCCGCACTCCAAATGCAGGACCATTTATTTGGTGGGTCTGAATGAAAAACAAAAAACAAAAAAACAAACAAAAAAAAAAGCAAGGAAAGAAGAAGAGGTTCCTTTGCTTTGTCGCTTTGTCGCTAGGCCTGGACTCAAAGATACACGCCGCCTCGGACCGTCAAGGAACGCCCTCAGACGCAGGGATGCGGGGTCTCCTGACCTGGCCCTTCTCTGAGTAGCGGGGGGCTTTGGAAATCCACCGTTCCCACCTTAGTGGCAGGCAGTCCTGGAGGAAGTTAGCGTGAGGTCACTGCAGGCCCAGCCGCTCCACAGGTGTGGGAATGTACGGTGTGTGTGTGTGTGTGTGTGTGTGTGTGTGTGTGTGTGTGTGTGTGTGTGTGAACCTGCTAATTTCCTCCTCGGCTCCATCATTTCCCGACATGAAGGGTCTTCCACCATGTCATTTCCTCCTCTCTAAGTGCTCCCCTCAGCAGCCGCCAGAGAAGCCCGCAGTTAGGGAAAAATCAGCTGTCAGTGTCAGGAATACGACACCCCCCTCCCAGCCCCTCTTTTTCTTTTTCTTTTCGCAGCGGTAGGTAGGGCGTTTGCCTTGCGTACAGCCAGCCCAGTGGAGCCGGGTTCGATTCCTCCACCCCTCTCAGAGAGCCCGGCAAGCTACCAAGAGTATCTCACCCACACGGCAAAGCCTGGCAAGCTCCCCGTGGCGTATTCAAGATGCCAAACACAGTCACAACAAGTCTCAAAACGGAGACGTTACTGGGCCCGCTCGAGCAGATCCATGAACAACGGGAGGACAGTCTGCATTCACTCAGGAGGTCCCAGGGGTTTGTCAGAACCACTCCTGGGGGGCAGAGCCCAAAGCCCAGATTGCAGAGCCGAGACCGGCCTGCACCCCATCCCCCTCCTCCCCTCCCAGGTGGTCTGTAGCATAGAGAGTTCTAGAACTTTGGTTCTAGAACAGATGTACCTGAACAGACACATTGGTTTTAAAATCCAATGTATCTGTTCATCCCCCCCCCCCCCCCAGAACCAACAGGGACCCACCTGTCTGTCCATACTCTGGTGGGTTTACTAGGGCTGGTAAGGTTTTTGTGTTTTCATTTTTTTAATTTCCACTTTCCTTGGGGGGGTCCCCCCCACCCCCATGAACCTGGTCTTTCTGGGGTGGGTCAGGCCGTGCCCCAGCTGCAGTTCCTTGCGTCACCAACAGGTGGCACTCTCCCCACACAGTAGGTCAAAAAGTCTTCCAAGTTGAGGTGAAGAGTTAATCGAATCCATATGCTCGATTTACTTACGATGAGCGTTTTAATAACCCACCCACTAGAGTGTGACTCTTTTGGGGGTCCCCCACACCCATGAGAAGCACATGAATTTAACGAGACTGCCATGGACACTGGGGTCCCTGGGCGTGTCAACCATGAGTTCAAATGGATTTTGTTCCATTTCAACAGCTGCAAACCCATAGGTACATTTTTTTTTTCTCCCTGAAAATTTAAGTTGACACTTATAAGTCTGGCGATACACAAAAACACTAGAAATCCACTTTAGGGACCAGAGAGATAGCACAGTGGTTAGGGTGCATGCCTTGCATGTGATCAACTTTTAAAAACTTTTAAAAAGGTTTTTTGGGGCTGGAGTGATAGCACAGCGGGTAGGGCGTTTGCTTTGCATGCGGCCGACCCAGGTTCGATTCCCAGCATCCCATATGGCCCCCTGAGCACCTCCAGGAGTAATTCCTGAGTGCAGAGCCAGGAGTAACCCCTGAGCATCGCCGGGTGTGACCCAAAAAAGCAATAAATAAATAAATGAAAATTTAAAAAAAAATAAAAAGTTTTTTTCCTTTTTAAAAATTCACTTTGGTTTTCAAAGGCGCTGACCCAACAGCTTCACGGGGCCGAGAGAGGTACCGACCCAAGCTTGGGCTGGGTCGCAGTCACATGCAAACACGCGCAGACCCGTCAAAGGGACACTTCTACCAACAAGTGGCCCAGAAAGTCAACTCTGGGCCATAGTCAGGAGCAATTCAGAGGCAGAGCGTCTGACAAGGGCGGGCAGAGGAGAGGGACACTTCCCAGATCCAGGAACACACACCACCTCCAAGGAGGGAAAAACCCTCAATTGCCAGCACCTCCCACACGCAACAGGAAGTGATGTCAAGGACGGGGTCAGCCGCCAACGGTCCCAGGAGAGAGGTCCTGTGACCCCACCGGCACACCAGAGAGCCAGGGAACCAAGTTCCAGGGCTTTTCTGCCCTGGGTGCATCGGTGGGAGTTTTCCCGGCGAGCTGCTGAGGTACACAGGACAGACCTGAGCTTCAGAGCAGCCTGGCGTGTGATAGCGTGGTCAGGAGGAGGTGGGGGACCCACACAGAGCAGGGGAGAGCAAACGTGGCTTAGTCGCGGGCTGCCACCAATGGCTCGCACTGGGAAATGGCCTGGACTCAAATCACAGCACCGGGCCCATGGGTGTGAGCCAGTGAAATGGGTGGGCAGCTCTCATGAAGCCACATCCCCATACAAGAAGCCAAGTGGCCTGCCTTACAGGCCGGTGGCCACTGCTGGACCATCAGGGCACAAGGCGTCCTCCGTGATCCACTAGGCTGAGCGAGGAGAAGTGACACGCGTGGATCGCCTCGGACCCAGGATGGGGATTTCCGCCTCAAACCCAGGATGTGGATTTCAGGGCAACCTCTGACACGGTCGGAACAGTCAGGCGGGGCTGGGCTGACCCTGAGCGTGCCTGGCCGGCCTCAGCCCGATTTTAATCCCTGCTCCCCTGGATCCCCCCCCCCCAACCCCAGAGCACCACCAGGGGTGACTTCAAAGTATCGCTGGGTCCTGCCCAAATGTGTGTGTGTGTGTGTGTGTGTGTGTGTGTGTGTGTGTGTGTAAGCTAAATATGACAGAATAATGGAGAGGGAAAAGGCTGGGGGTGGGGGAGGTTGCAGAGACAGTGTGTAGGGTGTTCACCTTGCGTGCAGCCAACCCCGGGGCAACCCTAGCTGTGACCTCTGAGCACAGAGCCAGGAGTAAGTCCTGAGCACTGCCTGCTAGGCGCCCCAATGGGCACCAAGGCCCGACTATGACAAAGTCAGCTGTGACGAGAGACTGTCTCGCAGGGCCGACTCAGCCGAGATGGGGTCAGAGCGAGGAGACGACTGTCCCTGTCGTCGCTTGACTTCTTAGGGTATTTTGATTTTGTTTTTGGGGACGGGGCACACCTGGCCTGTGCTCAGGGATCACTCCCGGTGGTGCTCAGAGGACCAGGGACAGAACCGGGGCCGGCCACGGGCAAGGCCAGCGCCCTCCCCACTGTACCTGCCCTCCGCCTCCCGACGTTGCTTCTTTAGTGTAAACACGCTGCTTATTTGGGCTTTGGGTCAACCCCTGAGGTGTCCAGGGGTCACGTGGTGCAAGGGATGGAACGTGGGGATCCCACATGCAAGACACATGCCCAGCCTTGGCGTTGTCTCCCCAGCCCTGTTTGGCAAAGAGGAAACAGCAGAAACGGGTGCCCGGACCTGAGGGCCGAGAGCCTTGAGTGATGCCAACTCCAGCCCCGGTGCTCCGAGACGAGACTTCCCCCACCTCTCCCTGGGGCATCGGGTCTGCAGCCCGCGGGCCACCTCAGGGCCAGCTCCCACCCGAGCTCCCTGCTGGGGCGCCCTGTCCCCGCCTGCAGCCGTGGGCAGCTTGGCGTCCACCTGCATCCATGGGCACCGGCGGCCTGACCGCTCACGACTCTGTCTGTCCAGGCGCGTTTCTCCCTGTCCTCTGCCTGTTTGATGGCAGCCTGGAAGGGTTTTCCTTCCCAGGCGGCCTGTGTCTCGTTTAGTGATGTTCCAACACACCCTCAAAGTCGTGCCTCAGTGGCATGAGCGGGGATGGGGGCTCTGGTTCTCGCGAGCATTTCGACTGCCCAGTGCACTCACGCTCATCCCCACACCCCGGGGTTTCCACCACTGGACCAAAGCATTTCAGAGTGCTACACAACACACTCCTTCCAGAACTTTCCTGCACAGGGCAGGAAGTGGCTGAATGGTGAGAAAGGACAAGTGAGACAGGCACAAGGTTGCAAGCAGCCCAGAGGGAGGGTGGGGGAGGGAGTGGGGTGTGTGTCCAGCTGCCCCTCCCCGCCCAGCCCCCAAGAGAGGGGACACCAGCCACAGCCGGCCACTCCCACCCGACTCCGGCCAAAGGCTTCCTTGCCACCTGGAAACCTGGAAAGGAGAATTCTGCACATCCTCGCTCACTCCTTTCTCACTTGGTCCATCCCTTGCTGTTCTAACCACGTTCCCATGTCCTTGACGAAGACATTGAGACTTGGACACACAAAGATTTCCCAGTACATTTTTCCGCCCCTCTCAGAGAGCCCGGCAAGCTACCGAGAGGATCTCGCCCGCACGGCAGAGCCTGGCAAGCTCCCCGTGACGTATTCGATATGCCAGACACAGTAACAACAAGTCTCACGATGGAGACGTTACTGGTGCCCGCTCAAGCAAATCAATGAACAACGGGAGGACAGGGACGGTGACAGTGATTTGCTCTGAGTCAAAGCTCCTCGGAAGTGAGGGTGGTCAGACCCGAAGACGGGGCAGGGAGTAGAATCGGGGACGCGCTGCCCACAGCTCAGCTCCTCCTCCTACTTTGCTTCCTTTCTCTTGTTTGTTTGGGGGCCTGGGGTGGGGCGGGGTGGGGGCACACCTGGCAAACAACGCCCAGGGGTTCCTCCTGGCTCTGCACTCAGGATCAGTCCTGGCGGCACCCGGGGACCGATCCTGAGCCTGCTGGGTGCGAGGCACAGTGCCCCCTCCCCGCTGAGCTGCCCGCCAGCCCTTCCTTTCTCACGCGTTGGCAAAGCGGCCTGGGGGGCTTCCAACAGTGATGCCGGGTTGGGCCGGAGGTGACGGAAGCAGGATGCTGAGTGGGGCCTGTCATCCCTCCAGCGCACGAGGACAAACATATGCAGGAAAGGCGTGCACACGTGCACACACATACAGACACACACACACACACACACACACACCAGGGCATGCATGGGCATTCGCACGCATGGGCATGTGCACACAAACACACGCACACACACACACGCACACACACACACCAAGGCATGCACATGCATTCACACGCATGGATGCACTTACAAACACACACACACACACACACACACACACGCACGTGCACACATGTATATTCACACACACCCCCGCCCAGGGCAGGCACGCGCACCCCCTGGTGTTGGATGAGAGGAAGTGCCAGCTGGTGCCCCACCCCCAACCCCCAGACCCCGGCTCACCTGAGTCCTTCATGGGGCACAGGGCGCACTGCATGCCCCAGGCCTCCCCGTAGAGGCAGCAGCACTCGGTGTAGGTGGTCTGCCGGCCCACCAGGGGCTGGCTGCACACGAACTCCTCGCTCAGGTGCTCCCAGCACAGGTCCTGGTAGACGTCGGTGTCTTCCACTTGCTCTGCGGGAGGCAGGGCCGCGGCCACTCCATCTCTTCCTCTTCCCCACCCAGCGGAGGAGACCTCCGAAACCCCCCTCCGCGCCCACCGCCGTCTGGGGCTCCGAGCCCGGCCTGAGCGTTCACGCCGGCTCTGCCCTCGCTCAGCCCAGCCGCCCCTCACGCTGTGGCGTCTCCCACAGAACGCTGTGGGCTTCGTGTGTGCGCCCCCAGTGACCCGTGGAAGCCCCTGTGATGCCCCCACCCCCATCCAGTCTCTGCCCAACCTCTCCTGTCAACGGGCTTCGGCCAAAGGAATTTCCTGACCAAGGCACTGACCCACATGCAGGTTCTGTTCTGATTATCACATCACTAGGGACACGTGGGGGATTCCGTTCACGGCTCTCCACCAGGTGCTCGAACACCCGCTGGTCGGCTGGCAGGATTCTGGCCTCTGGGCCGTGAGAAGGTCGGGGTTTTCCCGCCCCGGCCTTGTGTCCCTCTCTCCTCTGCTCGAGGGTAAAGACTGACGAAGCTCAGGTGTGGGCTGGTGCCACCAGCTTCCCTGATCCCGCTGTTCCTGAAGCCCACAGGCTCAGGGGGGTTGTGGGAGAGTGACCCCCTGACTACAATCCCACGGTCGCGAGAGTCTCCCGGGCAAAGCACTTTAGCTCTCCTGGAGTGAAATAGAGCGGCGAGTGAGCTCCCAGGAAAGAGCAGTTCAGGGTCTGGTTGACGGGGCGGCCACGATGGGCAAACAGAACATGGGAGACGGTCGTGTCTTTCCACTCGAAGGTGCCCGCGTCCCGGCTCCGTGACACGTCCCGCCAACAGCTCACGGGCCAAGTCTTACGAAAGACCTGGGGGGAGGCGGGTGCGAATTGGACCGGCGTCGACCACGCCCCACACCTACCTTGGGACTCAGCCGGCCTCACGCATCTCTTCTCGGAAGCATCCAGAACCAGAGGGAGGGTGCAGAAGCAGTTGTAGGAGCCTTCCGTGTTGACGCACTGGCCGTCCACGCAGCTGCTGGGGTCCTGACACTCGTCCATGTCTTAAAGAAACGGAGCGTGAACGAAACAAAACAAACCGGCCCCCGGCTCATCCCCAGCCTCACACGATGGGAGGTTCTGGGCCCCGGCCTGGGAGCCAGAGGCGGCTGCTGACCACACGCTCCCTGAGAAACGGGCGCTGGTCGGGGAAAACAAGAGCGCTCCCAGGGCCGCCAGTTGCCCGGCAGACGCGCTGAGCCAGCTAAGATAAAGGGCTGCTTCTGGGTCGTTTTCCAATGATTTCCTTTGGCCCTGTTTCCTGTCTCTTGGATATGGTTTTCAACTTAAGCACGAAAGTCTGGGTCAGGACCTGAAAATGATGCTCCCTTGCAGGGTTGGACAAAGGCATGCGGGTCCCGGGGCTGAGATCTCCAAGCCTGCTCAGATCGGGGCCGAGCATCCTCCACCCAGATCCTCCAAATTCCAGGCGGCGGGGGTCACACCCACCAACTGGCCCCCTGGTGCCGTGTAATCCCATCAATGGCCAAGACCCAGAGACTATAAAAACCAGCTCCCGGAAGCGATATCTTATTATCTCATTCTTACTTTGGACAACCTGGCAGGTTACCAAATGTTACCTGCTCACAGGACAGAGTCTGGCAAACTCCCCTTGGCGTACCCAAAATGCCAAATACCAGTAACAATGATGGGTCCCATTCTCCTAATCCTGAAAGAGCCTTGAATGTGGCATTTTTTAAAATCTCAGGGCTAGGACAAATAGACGTTACTGGTGCCTGCTCGAGGCAATCAACGAACAACAGGATGATCGTGATCCTGATCACGCAGGGTTGGAAGGGATGAACAGTCCAGTTACACCAGGGGCCTGAATTAGAATTCCACAGTGAGCATTAACCCCCCCCCCCCATCAGAAACCAAATCCAGTTGTAGGATGGCATTGGGCTGGTTCCCCCCACCCTTCTAAATAAGCTTTGAAAATCTATTTCTTTTTCTTTTTGGGTGACATCTGATGATGCACAGGGGTTCCTCCTGGCTCTGCACTCAGGAATTACTCCTATGGGATGCCGGGGATTGAACCCGGGTTGGCCACGTGCAAGGCAAACGCCCTCCCTGCTGGACTAGCATCGCTCCAGCCCCAACTTTGAAAAATCTCACTCGAGAGAAGATACACAAAACATGCCTAGATATTTTCAGCACCATGATTCAGAGTCCAAGGAACGGGTTGGACGCTCTCCGAGCACGCCCGTTCTGCTTCCGCACGCGCGAGGCACACCCCGGTGACACCTACCAAAGCACTGCAGCTGCACGGGGTCATAGTAGGTGCCCTGCTTGCAGTAACACTCGTAGCCCGGCTGCGTGTTCAGGCAGAAGCCGTTCTTACAGATCTCCTGTCCAAAGAGGAGGCATTCATTTGCGTCTGCAGGGAAAAAGGAGTAGCAGAAAAAAAGAAGTTGGCTTTGGCTGTTTAAAAAATAGAGCTCATCATTTTTTTTCCCTTTAAAAAAAAGAAACTGAATCACCATGAGATGTAGAGATACAAAGTGGTCCATGATCGAGTCTCAGAAATACAATGTTCTATTTTTTATTTATTTATTTATTTACTTTTTTGCTTTTTTGGGTCACATCTGGCAATGCACAGAGGTTACTCCTGGCTCTGCGCTCAAGAATTACCCCTGGCGGTGCTCAGGGGACCCTATGGGATGCTGGGAATCGAACCCAGGTTGACTTCGTGCAAGGCCAATGCCCTACCCACTGTGCTATTGCTCCAGCCCCGGAAATACAATGTTCTAACATCTGTCTCTTCACTATCTCCTCTCCCACCCCGGTTTCCCTCCTGCCTGCCTCCCCCCCCCGCCCCACCCTACAGCCTGCCTCTATGACAGACACTTTTCTTCTCTCTCTCTCTCTCTCTCTCTCTCTCTCTCTCACATCCTTTTAGGCACTGTGCTTTGCAGGACGGTATCACTTTCCCTCCTTTCAGCTCTCATTTTGTGTCTGGAGCAGAGTCCCTGAATAACTACAAGAAAACGTCCCATCTAGTTGACATATACATCTGTTCGATGCTTATTGTCAGAGACAGAAAAAAATTGTATTCCATTAAAATCATCATATAATATTCTTGGTCTTTGGAAATACAACCAAGACCATCCAAGAAATGAGTTCATAGAGTTGAATACCTGGACAACGTCTGAAACATAACAAAGAACAATACTCAAAGGCCATGGAACCAATATGGCTCTTCGAGCTGGCATGGGACCCGCGCATCCCAGAGACTTAGTGACACAGCACCAACACCTCTGAGAGGGGCTGTTGGGTGCAGAAACAGGAGCAGGCCTTCCTGCAACCGGCAAGGAATAGCACCCAAAGCTTCATTTGGGAGTATATGTTAGGGGAAAAGGGAGGTGCTGTTCTGAAAAGCATCTCTGTGTTTATTGAAATGCCGTATGGATTTCATAAGAGCATCAACAATAGGCTCTAGATCCCTTTCTGGAAATGTCTGTTAGGGCCCATGAATTAGATGCAGTGGAGAGAATTGAGAAAGAGCCTGGCATGGCTCAGAGCGTGCTCCTCAGAGACAACGGTCAGTGCCTGAAGGACCCGTGCAGAGACGACGGTCCGTGCCCAAGGGACCCGTGGCCTCCTCGGAGACGCTGGTCCATGCCCGAGGAGACAACAGTCAGTGCCTGAAGGAATCGTGGCTGGGGGCCGCCTGTAACCCTGATTGTTCAGTGTTCCCACAGTGCAGTTTGCTCTGGGGTAGAGCGGGGGATGAGAGGACGGCCTTACTGAGAGTATAAAGCAGGAAAAGCCACAAGAGGACCGGGCGGATTGCAAAGAGGGTTTCTCTGCTGCTGAGGCCACTGTGATGCTATTTTTTTGAGCTCCTCATTGATGCAAGTCCTCACTGATGAGCCCCACAGATGACTTGCTCAAAGGTCCCACGCTCACGGCCCAGGGCTGCGTAGAGCTGGGTCGAATCTTCCAACCCTGGATGGCCCTGCTAACCGAGGGAAACGGAAGGGCTTTTGTAGAAAAGGGGACAATTATTAGGGGGCTGGAGTGAAAGTTTAGTGGGTAAGGTGTTTGCCTTGCATAGAGCCGGCCTGGGTTCGATTCTTGGCATCCCATATGGTCCCCCGAGCACCACCAGGAATAATTCCTGATCATAGAACCAGAAGTGACCCCTGGGCATCACCAGGTGTGACCCCAGAAGCCAAATAATAAATTAATTCAATAAAATATTAAAAAAGAGGAGGATTTTAAAGCGAAATCTGAGCTCCATTCAATATGACCTAATATTTTTTATATCTGCTGCAATAATATATAGTACATACCTCTAAACTGAAAATACTATAACACATCACAAAACCTTCATATTGTCCAGCTCCTGGATTATACCAGATTATCAAAACATCAGTTTTACAAAAATAAAAGGACAATAAAATGGCTTTAGTCTGTTTTTTTTTCCAGCCTCTGAGCAGTTTTCAATATTAGACTTAACAGGAAATGTAATTAATCCATTTCCTAAATAAAAGGGGTTAGTATTGCTGTCATGGAAATATCAAAATTGAATGGCGTGTAAGGACCAATTCATACAAAAGGTTTGAATGTGACCCAGACAAAAAGTTGCCTGCTTATTTTATAATCAAAGACCACCTTTTATAAAACCCATACAATTCTCCTTTCTTCTTTTCCAGTCTGCGATGGATGTAACCCTCAGTAAAAGATCCCACAATCAGGGACCAGAGTGATAGCACAGCAGGGAGGGTCTCTGCCTGGCACGCGGCCGACCCAGGTTCAATCCCCGGCATTCCATTCGGTCCCCTGGCCCCGCCAAGAGTGATCCCTGAGCCTCGAGCCGAGAATAAGTCTTGATGAAGTCATGAAATTCACTTATAAATGAATGGACATGGAGAGGATCTGCTGAGCGAAATGAGTCGGAAGGAGAGGGACAGACATAGAATGATCACACTCATGTATGGGATATAAAGAAACATAGTATGGGACTAATACCCAAGGACAGTAGAAACGAGGGCCAGGAGAACTGGCTCACGGCTGGACGCCGGCCTCAAGTGTTGGGAGAGAAGGCAGTTGAAATAGAGAAGGGACCCCTGTGGCAAATGAGGCTGGAAATGATCACTCTGGATAAGAACTCTGTGCTAAAAGTAGGTAAAGGAACATACGTGATAACCTCTCAGTGTCTGTATTGCAAACCATAATACCCAAAAGGGTGGAGAGAGAGAGAGAGAGAGAGAGAGAGAGAGAGAGAGAGAGAGAGAGAGAAAAGGAATATGCCATAGTGACAGGCTGGGGGTGGGCTGGCAAGATGGAACTGGGGGCATTGGTGGTGGGAAATGTACACTGGTGGAGGGATGGGATTGGAACGTTGCATGACTAAAATCTGATCAGGAACAGCCTTGTAGCTGTATACCCCACAGTGATTTAATTAAAATACACACACACACACACACATATATGTATATATGCATGGTAGAGGAGTGTGAGAGAGAGGAGGAGGAGAGAGAGACAGAGAGAGAGAGAGAAGAGAGAGGAGCATATATATATATATATATATATATATATATATATACGCACAGGAGAGGAGAAGAGTCCTCTCTGTGTATATATATATGTGTGTGTGTGTATACATATATATAATTGAACCTGGATTACCCGGGTTCAATTCCTCCGTCCCTCTCGGAGAGCCTGGCAAGCTACCAATAGTATCCTGCCCTCACGGCAGAGCCTGGCAAGCTCCCCATGGCGTCTTCGAGATGCCGAACACAGTCATAACAAGTCTCACAATGGAGACGGTACTGGTGCCTGCTCGAGCAAATCGATGAACAACAGGAGGAGAGAGCTACAGTGCTATATATACATATATGTATATATATATATACACACACACACACACACACACACATATATATATATATATCTTGAGCACAGCTGCTGTGCCCCTCCCCAAGCTAAACAAACAAAACCTCCCACAAAGCAGCAGAAAGGTCCCCACAGCTAGAATGGGAGCGGTTAACTTAAAAACGCCTGAACCTCGATTCTGTGAGCTGTGAAGGGCTCCTGCTCTCACTCCCACACACTCTTAGGAACCTTCTAGAATCAGCAGGCAAGTGTGAAGTGTGGGTGAAAGACAGAATTCTGTGTGGAGTATGTTGGTGCGTGGGATCTCGCCTCGGGCCAGCCCAGGAGCCTCCACTCCCGGCTGAGGGACAGCGAGGAGACACCTCAGACCGACAGTGACGGGCACCCCAGCTGATGTGCCGAGCTTCCAGGCCACGACCGAGGCTCCCGGGGCCATTCCCAGAAGGGTCGGGACGCTGGCATCAGTCCGTGTCTCCATCAGCACCCTTAGCCCCCCAGCCCAGTGTCCGGCCCCCACGACTCTCACCTTTGTAGCTCTCACCGCCGATGTCGTACACGGAGTCTCCGGAAGGGACGAAGCCTTTCCCTCTGGGACACATCTCCGAGAATTCCGCTGGCCCCAGAGAACAAAAGGAAAGAGAGAGAAGTTGGAAGAATGAACATTCCCTGGGCGGAGTCTGCGCCCAGCTGCGCTTCCTCAAAGCTGTGGTCCCAGGAACCAGAGGGGTCCTGGACCCCCATGAGGGGACCAGCAGCGCCTGGAGCCTGACCCCAACCCCACTGACACGAGGGTCTCAGAGTTCACGGACTGTGCGCTGACCGAGGGCCAGCCGTGGGCCAATTATTTCTCTGCGGCTGTGACTTCTGCCACTTCAGGGTTTAGTTAGAATAAGAGCAAGGGCCAGAGGGGCCGCTGAGCGGCAGACAGGGGCCACAGAGCGGAGAGGCCCCGATTCAATCCTGACACAAAACAGACACATGCACACACACACAGACACACACACGCAGACATATAGACACACACAGACACACAGATATACACACAGTCTGACACACAGACACACGCAGACACACATACATGCAGACACACACAAGCAGACATACAAACATACACAGAGACAAACACAGTCACGCACACGCAGACATAAAGACGCGCATACACACGCAGACATACAGACACATACACACACATGCAGACACACAGACACATGCAGAAACGCACATACACACAAATGCATACACACACAGACACATACAGACACGCAAACATATGATGCAGACACACATAGATACACCGAGGCACACAGACACAGACATACACAAATACATGCAGACACACACATACACACAGACGCAGACACACACATACACAGACACATGCAGATACACACAGATACACAGACATAGATGCACACAGACACATAGACTCACACAGACATACACACAAGATGCACACACACAGACACATACACACAGACACACACACACATACACACAGATGCATAGACCGCATAGACATACACCCTTCAGTTCCAGTTCTAGACAATGTATTACTAGCACACTCACACACACACACAGACTAGTTTTACCTTAAAAAAAAAAAGGATTAAAACAGAATTTTCTGAAGGCCAGAGCAGTAAGACAAGGAATGGGTCAGGTGTTAGTCTTGACCTGAGTTCGATCCCCGGCACCCCATATGGTCCCCTGTGCCCGCCAGGAGTGTAGAGCCAGGAGTAACTCTTGAGCACTCTGGGTGTGACCCCCAAACCAAAACGCAACCAAAAAATCCCAACCAACCAACCAACGAAAAAAAGAAAGCCAAACTGAACTGTCTTCGGCCAGAGCCGCTAGGGTAGCTGACGGAGAAGCTCTAGCATCCAGCCGAGCGGGGCTGAGGGCGCCAGGCCCCTAAGTCCGGCTCCTCCGAGGCCGCCTCCTCCTTGCCTCCACGGGAGGGGGGACCCGGTCGAGCCAGGTCTGGGGGCAGGACCCGGGGGCGCGGCTGCTCTTACCCGTCCCCACCACCGGGCAGGGGAAGATCTCGCAGTTGTCACCCCACCCGGCGCCCGAGGTGCAGCAACACTCCTGCTTGGTGACGTTGGGCGCCAGCACGTTGTCGCAGAGGCTGGCGTCGTTCAGGTTGTAGTAACATTCTTTCTTCTCCTCCCTGGGCGGGTCCACGCCTGAGGCGGAGGGGAGAGGGAGAGTCAAGGGGTAGGAACGCGTCCGAGGCCGAAGAGTGGACAGCGACTGACAAGGCTACTCCTCACTCACTCTCCGTGTCCAGAGACAACTGGGCACTCTCGGGGCCCCGGGGATGGAGATGGGGAGGGCGCTGCCCTTGCATGCATCCACTTGAGTTCGATCCCTGCCACCCTGTACGGTCCCCCAAGCCCAGCCAGGATTGGTCCCTGAGGACAGCCCGGATCCCCCCGCAGGGTGTGGCCCCCAGACGAAACCAAAGCCAAAACAGGGCATGAATCCTGAGTGTGGGAAGATTTCTCATGAGACCGGAGAGTGGGAATCTGTCAAAATTGCTTCCCGTGGTGCTGGCCAATGGGCTGATGCTGGCAGAAGTGGCCATGAGTAGAGTCTTCTCACCTGCACAGGGTGTGTGTGTTTGTGTGTGTGTGTCTATGCATCTGTGTGTCTGTGTGTGTGCCTGTGTGTATGTGTGTCTGTGTCACTCCTGCCAAACCCAGGGGACTCTTTACAGCTCTAACACTGATGAAAATCAATGCACACTTTCCCCGCCGGGACGGGAGCTCTGTGACCACACGGCCATTTAAGCTGCAGGTAAACTGAGTCAAGCTCGGCCCCAGTCTTTTCTGAGCGGGACAAAGCAGGAGAGGGAATCCAGACGAACACAGCAGAAACCAGGAGTTGATGAAAGAAGGTCTCATTACTGAAACTCTCGCCGCGAAAATCGTGGCAAAGTCTCCATGAGTGAATGAAGTGGTGAGTGCTGTGAAACTCAGGGTAGGGTTTCAAGGGCGATTTCTAAGCCTTGGCTCAAGTGTGTGCCGTGCAAAACATTCCAACAGACCGGGTTCACACTTCTGTGCCAAGACAAAGTGAAATGAGGACGGATGAAGGGGAATGGCAGAATCTGCTCACAGATAACACGCCCAAATCAACCATTCTTAATTTTCTTATTTGCATACGTCAAACTCGTCTAGTAATCACTAGCGGGTCCTTACTGACTTCTGATCATCCTATGTGCCATTTCTTAAAGCTTTGTTGGAATAAGCAATCTAAAGGGAATTTATTATATGCCAAAGGGGGCAGGTTGGGACTGGGGATATTGGTGGAGGGAAGGTCCCCTGGCAGGTGTTGGAACACGAAATGCTTGAAACAACTGTATCGTGAACCACTTTGGGAACCACGGTGTTTTTCATAAAACTCAATGAAGAAATCATTTAGTCTTATTGGCTGAGAAGTCAATGACAAGGCTTCTGCTTATTTACCTATTTTTTTTAAGTCAGCATTTTGTGAGGCGTCTCAGAAAGTAACCACGTCCCTACGGAGGCTGCGGAGTTTAAGTTGTGATGAATAGTTTTAATTTGCACAATTCTCAAGTAAGCAGCCGAGACTGGCTGTCTCAACTGTCCAGATGGACCTTGACAGACCATTTTCATTAGATTCTCGCTCTTTCCAGACCTTCCCCAAAGAACTCGGGAGTCAAGGGAAAGCATTTGCTGATGAGGAGAAGACTTTGAAGTGGGCCTCCACTTTCCCCCTCCAAACTGGGAGATGATTATTTGAGTGGAAAAATAGAATGGGTTCTTTCCACAACAGTTCTCTACCTATTTATTTTGGCCAGGTCAGGCTGGCTGTGGAAATCTGATTAATACACTGAACAACAAATGTGTTTTTACAATGTAAGTTTATAACGTTTCATTGCCCTTTCTTCCTGCCGATGGTATTAAAACCAAGAAAAGCAGCAAACAAAAAGCTTTTTTTGAGGAGGAGAGGAGTTTGGGGATACAGTGAAATAGGAAGGAACTTGGGTTATTCCTGGCTCTGTCCTCAGGAGTGAGACCCCAGCAGTGCTTGGGGGACCATAGGCAGTGTTGGGGGTCAAACTGGGGGAGACTGCGTGCAGGACTAGTGCTTCCCTCCTGTGCTATCTTTCCATTCCACATAGAAACGTCTGATGTGTGAATCCCTCTCGAACAGAGAGGATCAGTGTAAAAGATCCCTCGAACTCTGGAGTCTTGCTAATTCTCTCATTTGTCCCTCACTGTGTGTGCGTGTGCGTGTGCGTGTGCGTGTGCGTGTGTGTGTGTGAGAGAGAGAGAGAGTGAAAGAAAGAGAGAGATTTCTGCTTAGACAAGTATTAATAGCTGGTGGCAGTCAAGCCTAGAATAAGAGTCCAGGGAAAGCTGGACATTCTGATACCCAAAGGTACAGTTTATGGAGAGGTTTCAAATCACTCCCCCGGGGTCAGAGATAGCACCACAGCTAGGGCACTTGCCTTGCATGCAAACGACCCGGGGTCCGATCCCCGGCATCCCATATAGTCCCCTGAGCACCGCCAGGACTAATTCCTGAGTGCAGAGCCAGGAGGAACCCCTGAGCATCGCCAGGTGTGGGACAGAAACCAAAGGGAAAAAAATCACTCCCCAAGCATGGAGCAAATGTGTCCCTCATCCCAGGGAGCACATCAAAGGCGCAGACGAAAGAAAGGGGGCAGCTCAGGCAGAACCCCCAACCCCCCACTTCCCTACTCCAGGAGGACTCCAGCTCCCAGTCGCATTTGGGAGGACGGGAGCTAACAGTTCTGATCGTTACCATACCAATCCCGGACCTCTCAGAGAGCAATGTCACGGCCCTCTCTTTCACTTGTGGGTCAACGGTCAGTGTACTGCTACCAATGGTCTGAGCTAGCAGAAGCTGTTAGTAAACGTCTTAGGAACCGCAGTCATCAAGGCAGTCAAAGAACTGAGACCAGCTGCTCAAGGTGACAATTTGCACTGAAGGGGGACCCCAGAATTGTCTATTTCTTTGGGGGAGATGGTCTGTGAGTCCTTGTGTGTATCACAACATGGAGTGACACATGTCAGGGCACCCCAGAAACGCAGCTCACAGGTCGAAAGTATACACGGAGGCTGGAGCAGTAGCACAACAGGTAGGGTGTTTGTCTTGCACGCAGCCGACCCGGGTTCAATCCCCGGCACCCCCTACGGTTCCCTGAGCACCGCCAGGCATAATTCCTAAGTGCAGAGCCAGGAGAAACCCCTGTGCATCGCCGGGTGAGACCCAAAAAGCGGGGGGAAAAAAGTAAACATGGACTTCGGTTAAGGTTCACATTCTAGACACTGAGCACTGAAACCCAATTTCAGGGGCGTCCCCCCGCTCCTCTAGAAGGAAATTCAGGGGCCCCAGCACACGGCCCTCACCGCACTCTCCCAGTTTCACGTAGAATGCTGTGGGCATCACTGCTGTTCTCTCATTTATATAGCAGAAAGGGAAGGCGCTCAGGCCCTGTCTGTCTGTCTGTCTGTCTGTCTGTCTGTCTGTCTGTCTGGACCGGGAGGGGGATTCTTTGGCAGGAAGAGCAGCCCACAAAGGCCACTCTGGGAAGCCCACAACTCCCCTGCCCCCTGGCTTTCAATAACGGATCCCCCAGGCCATCTTCCACAGGGAAATCCAGCCTGGATTTCTTCAAGAATCTCTGTCTGAGATCACGGCAGCTGCCGGGGAGAGTCCTGGGGCCATGTAACCTCAGACCATCCACTCAATGGCTCTGGGAAGGGCCGAGCCTTGCGAGCCCATGTTCTCTGCCTTTGGGATTTTATGGCGAAGGTCAGCCACAAAGAAAATGATGACTTCATGGTGTTTCACTAACAAAATTTTAAAAAAATGTAAATGATGGAGAATGGGCACTGGTGGAGGGACGGGTACTGGATCATTGTATAACTGAAACCCAAGCACAAAAATTTGTAAGTCTACAACTGTACCTCATGGTGTTTCACTAATAATTTTTTTTTTTAAAATGAGGACTTCCATGAAATTTACACACAAGTGGTTCTACGTGGAAAGTATCATGCTAAGTGAAATGAGTCAGAAAGAGAGGGACAGACATACAAGGGTTGCATTCATCTGTGGAATATAAAGTAACAGAATAGGAGACTAACACCCAAGAGTAGTTAAGTACCAGTAGGTTCACTCCATGGCTTGAAGGCCAGCCACACATGCTGGGGGGAAAAGGCAGCCCAGATAGAGAAGGGAGCACCAAATAAAGGGTGTTGGGAGGATCCTCCCAGGATGGGAGACGCATGCTGAAAGTAGACTACAGACCGAAAGTGATTGCCACTCAATACTTCTATTGCAAACCGCAACACCCAAAAGGAAAGATAGAACAAAAGGGAATGCCCTGCCACAGAGGCAGGGTAGGATGGGAGGGGGATGGGGGAGTGGGAGGGATATTGGGGTCATTGGTGGTGGAGAATGGGCACTGGTGGAGGGACGGGTACTCGATCACTGTATAACTGAAACCCAAGCACAAAATTTTGTAAGTCTACAGCTGTAGCTCATGGTGTTTCACTAATAAAAATTAAAAAAAAAAAAAACGACGACTTCGCCTCAGTAAGATCTTCCCATTTGTATTTCGACTTGGATTTGTATTACGAGCTTAACTTAACACCTGGGTACAGGCAACAAATTTGTGCATTTATTTCTCTCTGGGGCCACCACCAGCATTTGTGTGGGACATGGGGCAGGGCATTGGGGCCTGGGCCTTGTGGACGCCAGACACTTGATTCACACCCCGGGAGTGTTCGGGGCCCTGGGGGTTACCTCTGCCATGCCTGATCCAGCAGCGTGGACTGTTCTCTGCATGGAGATCGGGTGCCTGATGGTCCAAAGATGGAGTTAGGGGTCTAGCTCCCCCCCTGCAATGCTCTGAACATTTTCCCATCCCTAGTTTGTGTATTTAGGTAACCAGGAGCTTGAGGACATGTCCAGTATGTGGGGAGGGGGGGGAGGGGAGTCTTTAGGTCTTTATCCTCCAGTATCAAGAGGATAAAGATGGTCATACACACAGCCCCAGGCCTTCCCTGGAGTGGGTGTTGAACTGTTGCTTCGTGGTGGGGAGCGTGGTCTTCGCCTTGTAAATGCGGTGACCTGTCCTTTCACTTTTTTTCCTCCGACTGAAGTTCAGTGTTTCCCAGTCACTGGGCTAGAGAGTGGAATTCAAGGGCCCGAGGAAGCGATGGCCCGGGGCCCTGGCATGCCAGGCTACACTGTGCAGGCCACACCTGGAAACCCTGAATGTTGCGAGTCTCATGGGAAGTACAGGACTAAGCCCGGTGTTGTTTCCAAGGCAGTGTCGGGAGCTGGGAGTTGCTCTTTGATTGTTAATATGACAACTCTCCCTCCACTCAGAGACCAGATAGCCCATGCGCTTGCAGCCACAGGACAGCGGGCAGGACACTGGGCTTGCATGCAACTGACCCGGGTTTGAAAACCGGCATCCCAGATGGTCTCCTGAGCCAACCAGGAGTGATTCCTGAGTGCTGAGCTGGGACAAAGTCCTGAGCATCGCCAGGTGTGGCCTCCAAACCAAACAACAGAACAACCCTCCCCCCCCAAAAAATAACCCAAAACAAAAGAAACCCAGATGTTCCCTTAGACGCTCTACAACAGAGCAAGCACAACATTTCAGGAGAATAAAAGCAGACCTTTAGCCGCTCTTCGTCAGCCTTGGGAAGGAGCGTGACCACCGTTTGGGACCCTGAACGGGAGCCCCCTTTCCCTTGCCCATCCGACACCTGGGACGGGTGCCCCACTGCACACTCAGTGGGATCTTGGTGTTTCCCGGCATCTCGCGAGGGTTGCCTTCGCAAGACCGTGGTCAGGCCATTACGTTTTTTCCTACCAAAGATCTTCTCTCCCTCCAATCATAAATTATTTTAAAAAGGCTTTTTCAATGTTAATTTATTTTACAGGCTAACTAAACACCGAGAGTATCTTGCCCACACGGCAAAGCCTGGCAAGCTCCCCGTGACATATTCAATATGCCAAACACAGTAACAAGTCTCACAATGGAGACGTTACTGGGCCTGCTTGAGCAAATCAATGAACAACGGGAGGAGAGTGACAGTGACTAAACACATTAAAGAAAAATTAACCGATTCATCCAAATAGAACAGCAGAACTGATATTGTATGTGGTTTCTTGCCTTGAACTCTACAGCACACACAGACACACACAGACACACACACACAGAGACACACACACACACACAGAGCTGTGGTGGGCACTGGGGAAGGTGGTACTGGGTACTGGTGAGATCCACAGGCAGAGCTGGGGGCAAAAGGGTCCCTGGGCTCCAGGGAGCAGGGAAACTCTTCGTTTCCAAAGCCCTTTGCTCTGCCAGCAAGTTAATCCATGCCCACGGAGGAAACTTTCTTATCAGACGCCGAGGGAGACCCTTGTCCCAGAGCAAGACCCTGGGGGGACACATGGGTCCCTGGCCCTCTGGTCCTGGGGTTGCTTTTCCCAGAGGCAGGGTCACTTGGTGGATCTGAGCTTACTGGGGGTCCCTGGGGCCTTCTTCTGGGCACACGAGGGAATTATGTGGGTGAGGCCGAGAGAAGGGTCAAGATGCAACAGATCATTCTCAGCTCTTTGAGTGCCGGCAGCAGAACGTTTTTCCTGAGCACTTCTCGGGGGTGTCAGAGGCATCTCCCAGCCCTGCATGTGGAGGATTTAGCTCTCCCTGTCCCAGGCGTGGGGTCACCCGACACAGCTGTGGGGTCAGGTGGACGCACTCACCCTGGCAGATAATGGGGGACCAAGAAAGAGACAGGAAGTGGGAAATCCTCGGACACCCACATCTGGAAGAACCTTCAAGTCCCTTCTCCAGGACCCTGGGAAAGAGGTAGAAACGGCCACCTTCGGCCCAGGGTATCCAGGCAGTCTTGAGTCCTGCCGTTAGCTGCAGTGCAGTCAGGGGCTGATGTTCGGTCAGTCTTGCCAAGGTGGCCCAAGGCCGCCGTCCTAAATGCCCCTCAGGGCTCCACCAGACTCTGACGCTCTTGGGCCCCAGGCCTGGCCCATTGTACTGAGAAAGTTCTGAAGCCCAGCGGCAGGGTGATAGCTCCCCTGTGAACTGGTCCCCCGTCTCCCAGCTCTCGGGAAGCGTGATCTGATCCGTGAGTAATCACGTGAGTGATCCATGCCCCAAATGAAGCCGCTCTGGGCCAGAGCCGTAGGACAGCAGGTAGGGCTGACCCAAGTTTGATCGCTGACACCCCATCAGGTCCCCCGGTCTGGCCTCCTGGGAGTGACTCCTGAATACAGAGCCAGGACTCAGCCCTGAGTACAGGTGGGTGTGACCCCCCAAACAAAACCATAACAAGATGAACTTGCTTTGACATCCTTAAGAGAAGCCCCAAATCAGAGGTAACGCTAGTGCAAGTGGGTCCTGTCACGGGACAAGCAGGGTGTCTGGAGGGGGACAGTGTCCTTAAGGGGCCTCCTGCTGGACCCAGGGAAGGTCTGGGCCACACTCCCGGTCTCCTGAGGACTCAGGAGGCCAATTCTCCAGTGCAGCGGGCTGACAGTCGTGATAACACGAATAGGTAAAACAACGGGACAGGAAAGGAATAGAGTTGTTCCAGAGCAGGTGACAGCTTTGGAGAACTGACTACTGTGGATTCAGCACAAAGACTGCCATCAAATCATGTGTGGGGGGAAAACCCAACTAAACCATTTTTTTTCTTTTTATTAGGCAAGCTACCCGCGAGGTATTCAATATGCCAAACAAGTCTCACGATGGAGACGTTACTGGGCCTGCTCGAGCAAATCAATGAACAACAGGAGGACCGTGACCGTGAGTGAATCACCGTGGGGCCAACTAAACTATTGACGTGGCTTAAGTGGATGTGTGCAGCCCAACACGAGCAGAGGCCCCGAGCTCTCAGGATGCCCCACCCCTATCTCTGTCACTGACTGGGCTAGGAAAGGGAAAATCCTGACTAAAATATCTGTCTTGCAAGCACGAGGCTGTGAGTTTGATCCCCTGGATCACACGGCGAAGCATGGACCGGGCAGGACCACGGTTTGGATCTCTGACTCACACCCAGGTGTGGGGTCTCTGACTCAGTCCCCTGATTATGTGGCCCTGGGGAGCATCACTGCCTAACATAGTGCAGGGGTGGGGGCGGAGGGAGGAAGAGGGGACTCAAGTTTCACAACCAACGGACACTGGAAAAGTCCATCTGGAGGGATTTTGCACTTGTTTACCCTGCAAAGGTCTTTAAATGCTCACTCACTTTGAGGTGGGTGGAATCGACCCCACTCACTGTGCCTTGGGACCCCCATGGGTGTGGGGGCAGCACTGCAGGGGAAGGTTGCAAAGCAGCTTTATGATTAGTTTTCTTCTTGGGGCGGGAACAACAGTCCAGCAGGCAGGGTGTTTGCCTTGCACACAGCTGACCCAGGGTTAATCCCCATCCCAAATGGTCCCCTGAGCCCCATCAGGAGTGACCACTGAGTACAGAGTGACGGGCAAGCCCTGGGCATCACTGGGTATGACCCAACACACACACACACACACACACAATCTCTGTATCACTGTCATCTCATTGTTCATTGATTTACTCGAGCGGGCGCCAGTAACGTCTCTATTCATCCCAGCCCTGAGATTTTAGCAGCCTCTCCTGACTTGTCTTTCCCAATGCTGCCATATTAGAAGCTCTTTCAGGGTCAGGGGAATGAGACCCGTTATAGTCACTGATTTTGGCATATCAGATATGCCACGGGGAGCTTGCCAGGCTCTGCCACACACACACACAAACACACACAAACACACACACACACACAATTTTCTTTACTTCTATTTTTATTTTTTAATGTATGCTTATGTTTTTTGGGCCACACCCAGCTGTGCTCATCAATATTCCTGGTCCTGTGCCCAGGGGTCACTCCTGGCAGATGGGGGGAGCATAGATCGTGTGGGGGATGAAATGTGAATCGGCCGCATGCAAGGCAAGTGACCTACCCACTGTGTGCTATCTCTCCAGGCCCCAAAGTTCATTTTCCAGGAACAATTTTTAATGATTGATTAGCAGTAAATGTTCGATTTGTATATACATTCTATACCCATAGGCCTGGGGTTGTATAAACACTTCTCAGGTGTAAAGGGGCCTAGAGTGGTAAATTTTAGAAGTCCTGGTCAAGAAAACACACAACAGATCCGGTTCATGCAGGACAAGCCACAGAGCTGCCCTGTGTTGGTTCTCCTACAGATTAAGGTGGGTCGGCCATCCACAGGGAAGCGCGGGGAAAGGCAAGTCTTCCTGAACTACAGAAATAAGGTGAAGGTAAAGGCCCTCCCGTTGTTCGTCGATTTGCTCGAGCGGGCCCAGTAACGTCTCCATTGGAGACTTTGTTGTTACTGTGTTTGGCATATCGAATACGTCACGGGAGCTTGCCAGGCTCTGCCGTGCAGGCGAGATACTCTCGGTAGCTTGCCGGGCTCTCCGAGAGGGGCAGAGGAATCGAACTCGAGTTGGTCATGTTGGCTACGTGCAAGGCAAACACCCTACCGCTGTGCTATCGCTCCAGCCCTAAAGAATGAAGCAGGATGACTCTCTAATGCTGTATCATGGTCATGGTCTTCCTGTTGTTCATCGATTTGCTCGAGGGAGCCCAGTAAAGTCTCCATCATGAGACTTGTTGTTACTATGTTTGGCATATCAAATACGTCACGATGAGCTTGCCAGGCTTTGTGGTGCAGGGGAGATAGCTTGCTGGGCTCTCCGAGAGGGGCGGAGGAATCGAACCTGGCTCAGCCGGGCCAGCTGCACGCAAGGCAAATGCCCTACCGCTAAGTTCTGTTAGTTACTGAAAGCCAGGACTGCAGCCATGACAGGCCGCAGCTGACATTAAGTTTTGACTAGGCCAAAGTTTCTGTTTCCCAGAAACGGAACTTGTAATTTCTGGTAAGGAACTGCTAGAACATCTGACTGGTCATGAGGGGTCACTATGTCCACTTTTGGGAACAAACACAAACTGGCTGTTACTATGTTCATTTTTTGGAACAACCAGAAGCTGACTAACTGTTATCAAATGTTGACGACTCTTGCTTGACCACTGCTATCACAGCGCTTGCTCAACCTTGGAACCTCTATAAACTGCTTGCACTGGGGGGTCGGGGTCACTATCAAGAGACCACTTTGTGGGTGAGATAGCTGACCACAGTTATCTGGAATAAAACTTCTTTGCAAGTGCATTACTGTCTCCCGGTGTCGTTCATATCATGACCCGAAAACCTGGGTACGACAGTTTCACCAGTTACTGGTCTAGTCAGATTATAGAGAGAAGGATGAAAAAAACAATCATGAATGAAGAGTATTTCATAGAGCCCGTCATCTGGGGAAAACATGCAAGGAACCCAGATATTTGAAGGTTAGACAGAAGAGGGAAGGTTAAGTCTTCACAGACAGAACAGTTGTCCTGAGGCCGGGTCTTCAAATTCATGTTCTTTGAAAAAAACAGGCGAGTCCTAGGGAACTCTGAAGAATGTTCTAGAAAGAAAGTCATCGAGTGACGGAGCAAGACTAGGGGAGATGGAAACGGCTAAACAGGTGTCGAGCACAGAAAACTGTCAGGATAAGAACTGAGAACCCGGGCTTGTGTGGAGAGGTGTGGAGCAGCTATGGTCTAGCCAAGTTCTAAAAAAAAAAATGGTCCATTTACGGTTCCTCCACCTCAGTAAATTATTATCTCATTACTAATGGCTAAAGCACGAAAGGAGGCAACTTCAGCATCCTAGACATGGACCATGCGTGAAGCGAGAAGAAAGAATTCATTTCTTGACGCTTCTGAAACATTTTAGCTAGAAGATTTGTAGATTGGGGCCCTCCCCTCACCCCCACCACTTCAGAGAAAGTCATTCAGGATGAGGAATAGATTCCTCAGATGTGCCTGGCGTACAACTTCCCACTTCCCACGGTATTGGGCTACTCGTGGGTGCCTTAGCATCTATGACTTCCTTTAACACCCACAAAACTCTCAGAGACGGGCATATTTCTGTTCTCATGCACAATATGTCAATGTATTTTAGGGGGAAAACCCAGACTCAGAGGCAGTTTATGATGTCCCCAGGCTGGTGCCGTGGAAAGTTCACAGTGTCCTCAAACCCTCGTCTTTCCATCTGAAGCATTAAGTGAGGTTCGGAAAGGCCAGAAAGTCCTCAACCTGCTCTTAAGTCCAATGGGAATCTTCCTCTATGTTCCCTTCCTCCTGGCTGTGCTCAGTCACCTCACTTTTGAACTTAACATTCTTTTCTCTTCTGTTCTTTTCTGTCTGGGGGCCACCCCTGGCTGTGCTTACTCCTGACTTTGCACTCGGGAATCTCTCCTGGTGGTGCTTGGGGGACCCTAAGGGAAGCCGGGGATCGAACCTGGGTCGAACACATGCAAGGGAAGTGTGTTGCCCACTCTCCTAGATCTCTCCAGCTTTGCGTTGGAACTTATCATTGTTCTGGCCACTGTCTGCCCACAGCTCATCTGGGGACTGGACAACAGTCCAAGTCAATCATTTCTGTCCAACCACCACGGCAAGATTTCTGCGCTACCAGAACCCAAAGCAAGAAAGAAACAGAATGATCACTTTGCCATCCTACCCCTGGACACCCAGATTTCTTGGGTTTGGGTTTGGGTTTGTTCTGGTCTGGAGGGTGGAGTTATGATGGCCAGCATGTTCTCTTGAGTTCTGGGGTCACTGAAAGGACCGGTGCCCCTCTCCCTCTCCTCCAAGGGGGACAGTGTCCCACCAGCACCAGCACCCTTTGATAATGAATGCTAAGGAAAGGGGTGTGTGTGTGCGTGTGTGTGTGTGTGTGTGTGTGTGTGTGTGTGTGTGTGTTTTATCCCACATCAGTTTTGGGGCTAGTTATTCCACACTGAACAAGCATGTTCCATTGTTCAGAGCGAGGTATCTCACAGCAGCAAGAATAACCTCGACAGGAGTCGGATGTTCCATGGCTTGGCCCAGACACGGGGGCTTTCCCCCTGGCGGTGCTCATGACGGGCATTTTCACCATGGGCCGTGGCAAGAGATGGTTCTCTGAGGACCCGCAAAGGATGGAGCGAGCACAGAGCTGTGCTGGTCCAGAGCCTGGGATGTGGGCCAACCCCAGCCAACATGCTCCTCCTGAAACCCCCCAACCCAATCTGTGTGTGTGTGTGTGTGTGTGTGTGTGTGTGTGTGTGTGTGCGCCATGCCGTCCCACTCTCGTCGGCACCTCCCATCTCCTGACTCCACTTCCCCGCCTGGAAGCTTCCAGAGGCGAGGGCGTGCCAGCGAGTATCTGTTCTCCTGGACCCCCGCGGGACCCCACAGGCGAGACTTACCTTCCGGCACGGGCGGGCGGCACTGGCCGGTCATGGGGCTGTACTCCTGATGTTCGTGGGGACACACGCACAGGAAGGAGCCCTCCACGTTCTCGCAGGCCGCCTCGCCACACACGCCGCTCAGCAGCTCACACTCGTTCACGTCTAGAAGAGGACGCGGGGATCAGTGGGTGCCAGAGGCTCTGCCTGTGACCAGGAGGGCGAGGCTTGCTGTCCCGGGGGCCTGTTCCCTCTGTTGGGTGCTGCAGGCCAGGCTGCGCTTTGATGAAGGGCCCCCCCCCGCCGACCCCGTGACCACAGAGGGTCCCCCTCGTGTCTGCGGAAGCCCTGGAGTGGGACATCGGCCTCCCAGGTCAAATGCAAGTGCACTTGACAAGTGCGTTTTGTCATTCTGGCTGTCACCATCCTACAAATCTCAAGGAACCCAATATTCAGATCTGAAAAATCCTCGGAATCCCAACATCTATTCTAAAAGAAAAAAAAAGGCAAATGTTTGAAGAGTTTTCTAGCTGTGCAAATGCCCAGCAGCTGACCCCGGAATTCTGGTCAGGCAGATGCTGGAGCTGGTGGGAGGACCCTAAGGTGGCCGGGGGCTCAGAGCTCTCGCCAGACGGTCCTGAGACTGCCACACGCCGGGCTCTCCTGCGTGTGGACCCTCATGAGACTCCGTGTTCAGGGGCTGTGCTTCAGCCGGCACTCGGCCAGAGGTCTGTCTTCGTGACAGGTGGTCCCCCCCATGCCTGCTGGGCGGGACCAGGGGGTCCAGCTCCCCAGGGCACGCTGGGCCTCACTCCTGCCCTCCAGGTGTTCATGCACGTGTGCAATCCCGCCTTCCTGCACACACCAGGGGGTGTAGAGGTGAGCTGAAAGTGTGAGCAGCCCACTCAGCTGGGAGTGGGCGGGGGTTGCCCCATCTCACCTGATCGCCCCGGTTCATTGGAAAAAAAATTAATTTTGACTATTTTGGATGAGTACCCCAATGTTTTATGTTTCACTCGGGATTTAGACAGACAGAAACCCACCGAGCTGGGTCTTGCTTATGAAAAGAGGCTGACACTTGCCAGGGAAGCAGAGGACTGGCCTTGTTTCCACCAGGAAGGTCGGCTGGAAACACGAATGCCCGTTTGTCTCAACCGAGTTCCGACCCGGGTCAGCGGGAACTCACACCTTCCGCGCTCGGCTCCTTGCCTGGTCGGTGGCGTCTCTCTTTCCACACCGAACTCCTTCCGTCAATATCCATTGGACGGCCAGGCCGGGGAGAGGGTGCTGAGCCCCACAGGTCCCCTCCTGCCTTCGCGAGCTTGCCGGTGGCCGGGGAGGAGCCAGAGTCAGAGGCCACGAACAAGCCACCGAGGAGACGGAACGCGGGAAGCAGGCGGTGAGGCGCGGCGGGTGGGTTAAGGTGCGGCTGCAGCCCTGCCCCACCGGGGCCGAGCCGGTGAGCATGAGCCGGTGTGAGGGTCCGGGGGAAGAGCCCGGGCGGCAGAGGCAGCTCTCGGCGCCCACTCACCCGGCAGAGCCCAGAGGACAGTAAGGGCGGCCAGCACGCGGGATGGTGCTCGTTAATACTCAGAGCGAGAGAAGCGAGAGACCCAGGGCAGCACCCTGGTGACGCGGTGACGGCTCAGAGCAAAGCCCTGCAACCTCGAGGGCTGCCGGGCAGCGTGGCGTGGCCGGCGGTGTTTGTGGCTGCCGTGTGCCCAGCCAGCTCAACAGGCGGCCCTGAGGGGCACGGTGTGGGCACTGGCCGGAACTCAGAGCTCGGGAGTGGACAAGTCCCGCAACACAGCAAACATGAGGCCACGCGCGTGGGAACTAAGCTTCGGGATTGCGCGCACGCGTGTGTGTGTGTGAAACGAACTGCAGGATTTTATGTGTGTGTATGCACGAGTTTGATTTGTCTACTTCAAAACTTGCTGCTTGAAATTTGTCCTTTCCATTGAGTGTGTGTGTGTGTGTGTATCTTTGCGTGTGTGTATAAAGCAAGCGTCAGGATTTTATGGGTGTGTATACATGAGTCTGAATTGTCTACCTCAAAGCTAGCTACTTGAAATTTGGTCTTTCCACTGAGTGTGTGTGTGTGTGTCTGTGTGTGTGTGTCTGTGTATCTGTGCGTGTGTGTTTGAAGCAAACTTCAGGATTTTATGTGTGTGTATACATGAGTTTGAATTGTCTACTTCAAAACTAGCTGCTTGAAATTTGGTCTTTCCATTGAGTGTGTGTGTGTGTGTGTGTGTGTGTTTGTGTCTGTGTGTGTGTGTTTGAAGCAAACTTCAGGATTTATGTGTGTGTATACATGAGTTTGAATTGTCTGCTTCAAAACCTGCTGCTTGAAATTTGTCCTTTCCATTAAGAGTGTGTGTGTGTGTGTGTGTGTGTGTGTGTCTGTATGCCTGTGTCTGTGTATCTGTGTGTGTGTATATGAAGCAAACGTCAGGATTTTATGGGTGTGTACACGAATTTGAATGTCTACCACAAAACTAGCTGTTAGAAATTTTGTCTTCCCATTGTGTGTGTGTGTGTGTGTGTGTGTGTGTGCCTAAGAGAGAGAGAGAGGGAGGGAGGGAGGAAGAGTTGGAACCCCCATGACGTTCCTGCCTCAGAGAGAGTGCGCACACACCCTGAAACCATCCCCAACAGCTGCAGGCACGACCAGAGATTTCTGCTTGGGAAGCAGGCGGAAGGGCCCCGTCACCTGTGAGCGAGCCAGGGAGCCAGGTGGAGCCGTGGCTGGCTGAGCTGGCACCTGCCTGGGGCCACCGTGAAGACAAGCGGAGGAAGGGAAGGAAAGGGTGTCGACATGGGGGAGGGTGACAAGAGCCACACAGCGGCACAGTCCTGCGGCAAGCAACCACAAGCCGTGATGCAGTGCTGGGCTGTGAGGGGGGCCAGGGCGAGGCGGAGAAGGGAAGGGGGGACCCGCATCCGGCACCTCCTTGCCCCCAGAAGCAGCCTGTGGCTCCGTGACCCTCCTTCAGGCCTTCCTGTGCCGCTGAGAGAGACTCAGGCCGGGGCGGGGAGCGACCCCGAGGAAGGTCTTGGCTACCGTGTGGGCACAGGTCGCTGTTATTCGTGGCCCCGTGGGGCGTTTTCCTTCCTGGGGTGGTGGGTTGGGACTGAACCGTTGCTTGGAAATTTCCAAACGAGCCCCTTCCTGTCTTGTCCACTCCAGCACCAGCTGTCTGGAGGCGACAGAGTGACCCGGCCTCCTGGAGGAGTCTGGTGTCCAGCCCGGTCCGTTCTCCTCCATCTCACTGAACTGCCCGGGAGCAGGAGGGGGCAAATGTGTTTCCAGGAGGAATCTGAGTTCGCACCCTCTCAGGTGGGTGGAAAACAAGAAAGAAAAGCTTTTCCCTGTGACTGGGCCATATCCTGGGGCCGGCTGAGGGGCCACAGTGGGTCATTGGGTCCCTGCGGAGCAGGACTGGCCGGAGCAGTGCCCGCCGGCGTCCTGGGTTGGAGGGGGGCATCCGCCCACACTCCGGCTGCGCCCTGCCAGGGCCGTGTGCGGTGCAGACAGAACGCTTCGCCACACGCCAGACCGTTTCCTGTGCAGGAGGGACTCCAGCCGCCTTGCGCTAAGGCTTTAAGCAGCTGTGCTTCGCAAACCGCGCTGGAATGCCTCGGGGTGCCGTGGCCCGCTGTGGAACATCCCTTGCCACGGGAGAGCCGGGTCACCCCCGGCGGCCCAGCCAAGGCCAGGGACAAGGAACATCTGGCCATGCTCAGGGTGACCTCTGGGTGGCCGGCTCGGCAGGGGGGAAGCACTCACCCACACACCCCTGCCCATCCGGAGGGGCCTGAAAGCCTTGGTAACAGAGGCAGCGGAAGGAGCCGGCTGTATTGTCACAAAAGCCGTGCCTGTCACAAATAGTGTTGTTTACACATTCATCAATATCTGCAAAAGAGACATTTCTCATCAGAGCAGGACAGACCCACAGAGAGTCCGACGGCTAAGAGGGTACTGCGCGTGTCCTGAGGAGGAGGAGAAGGTGACCGCATAGACAAAGAATGCGCCCAAAGGACGTTTTGTGTGGAGAGAAGGAAAACGTGGGGCTGGAGAGATGGGACCGTGGGCGGGGCACTTGCCTGGCACACAGCTGAGCCAGATTCTGTCCTCAGCATCGTACAGGGTCCGCCTGAGCCCCGCCAGGGGAGATCCCTGAGCACAGAGCCTGGAGTCAGCCCTGAGCACCACCTCGAGTGGACCCCACACCGAACCAAGCAGCTTGATGGACACGCAGCGTTGGGTTCCAGGAGAAAACGCGCGCTCTCTCAGGAAATGTGTTCGAATGGAAACGGGGACAATATTGACAATGAGCATGGTCAATATTTCCTATAAGTTTTCAACTCTTTCATCCTTGGCGGGAGGGGGTTGGTCCCTACGGGGTAAATCTGTGAAAGGGGGACTAGGGGGATTCACTGGGGGCGGGCGACCTTCTCCGAGGGAGGCAAATGCCGGAAGTTCCCCAGGCAGAGGTGGGGCTTGTCTGAGCCACGTTCCTCCAGGGTTCAGATAATCTGGATGAGTCTCGAGAGCATTTCCATGAAGGGGAAATGTGGGGGGCGAAGGAGGACGATGGGAGAGGAGGACAGGTGGGAAGAAAGAGGAATAACAACGCCAGTACAAATGAAATCGACAACAGCATCGCGTACTCCAAGAATCACTGTCACGATAAACCAAATGACGTGCATACGGTTCGTAGAACATTGCTTGGCATGTCACCCAGGGAACGTCCAACACATATCAACAACTGCTATTGTAATTACTAGTACTACAACCATCCCCCTGGGCTGGAGTGATAGCACAGCGGTAGGGCATTCGCCTTGCAAGCCGCCGACACGGCTGAGCCGGATTCAATTCTTCTGTCCCTCTCGGAGAGCCCGGCAAGCTACTGAGAGTATTTCGCCCTCACAGGAAAGCCTGGCAAGCTCCCCGTGACGTATTCGATATGCCAAATGCAGTAGCAACAAGTTTCACAATGGAGACGTTACTGATGCCCGCTCGAGCAAATCGATGAACAACGTGAGGACAGTGCTACAGGGCTACAGTAAAAAAACTATACATAATTCACTATGAATAAAAGGTATTATGCATTTAGTACATAGGGCTGGAGCGATAGCACAGTGGGTAGGGTGTTCGCCTTACACGCGGCCAACATGGCCGACCCGAGTTCGATTCCTCCGCCCCTCTCGGAGAGCCCGGCAAGCTACCGAGAGTATTCGATATGCCAGACACAGTAACAACAAAGTCTCCAATGGAGACGTTACTGGGCCCGCTCGAGCAAATCGACGATCAACGGGAGGGCGTTTACCTTTACCTTTTTTTTGCCTTACAACCATCCCCCGCTGCCACCACTAGTACTGTAAGCACCCCCACCACTCTCAATGCCACTTCTGCTTCTATGACCGTGACAGTTTTAAGTCCCGTTACGGCACACTACCACTACTATGACTAAGACAACTACAACTAAGGCTGTAACAATCACCACAACACAAAGACTTCTCTCTCTCTCTCTCTCTCTCTCTCTCTCTCTCTCTCTCTCTCCCCCTCTCCTTACTTAATGACCAATCAATTCACTTCCTGTCTCTCTATCCCCATGAGAAAACCCACCGGTGACAGACTCATCCCCTACCCTTCACCCGCCACCAGCCCTGACACCGAAGTCTGGCCAACAGTTCCTCCCTTCGCCTCTGGCTTCTCATCATCCAGGAGAGAATGTCACGGCGGTTCTGCCCTCGTCCCTCTGGGTGTGGTGGACATCTGCCCGGGCTCCCCACCAGCCCCAGTTGCCTACTCAGGCCTGCTGACCGCCCTCCCCGCCTCTCCAGACCTCCCCATTTCAATTCCACCGTCCCCAGGGGAGCACCGGTCTCCCTCTTCTGCCAGGATGCACCCTGTTCTTCACCACCTCCACCGCCTTTTACTCCGTCAAGTCAAGCGTGTCCAGCCTTGGACCCAATTCACACTTCCCTGAAGAGGGCACCTCTGACCTCAGGGGACTCACTGACCTCTGTTCTCATCTCCTTACAACTCTGCTCTGTCCATCCCCAACACTCCGCCCACAAAAGCCCATGAAATTATTTCGCTTCTGTCACTGTCCTCCCGTTGTTCATCGATTTGCTCGAGCGGGCCCAGTAACATCTCCATTGTGACAATTGTTACTGTGTTTGGCATATCGAGTTCGTCATGGGGAGCTTGCCAGGCTTTGCCGTGCGGGCGAGATACTCTCGGTAGCTTGCCGGGCTCTCCGAGAGAGGCGGAGGAATCAAACCCAGATCAGCTGGGCCAGCCATATGCAAGGCAAACGCCCTACCACTGTGCTATTGCTCCAGGCCCATTTTGCTTCTAAGAGGAGCAAATTAGGACTCTCCCTTCTGTCCCCCCCACCCCTGCCTCCATGAAGCCAACAGTCCATAACTCTGTTCTGGGGCATTTTCCAGGTTTGCCTTTGACTGGGCTGACAGTGAGTCTGAACGATCACGTGAGCAGAAGCAAAGAAATCGCACTGTGTCAAGTCACGTGACGCAGCTCACCGCTCCTCTCTGGCACCCTGAGCCCACCAGGAGGGTCCCTGGGAGCAGAGTCCTGGGCATCACTGGGTGTGGCCCCAAGGCCAACCCTATCCAAAGGAACCTAAGCTCTATGGTGCGTCTGTCATGTTAGAATAAGGGCCTTTCCCAAGACACTGGCGCCTTTCCTGGGAGAGTGAGAACCAGCCTGTTCCAGCCAGCGTTGGAAGGAGACGTGCAGGGGTCTCCGCCTGCTCCCAGGTGGGGTCTCTTCCCTCGGCAAAAAGGAACAATCCAGTCAACGGCTCCAGGGGCCACCAAGGGGGCACCCGCCGGGGAGGGCAGGGCCAACTGTCACTGGATCGCTGATTTCCGCACCATCACTCGCTAGTCCCTGTTTCTAAATCATTGCAGGGGAGCACCCCCCGTGGTGCTCAGGGGCAGTTCCTGGCTCGGTGCTCACGGGCTCCCCCTGGGGGTGTTTGGGGGAACAAATACGGTGCCGGGGACTGGACCTGAGTGGGCTGCGATGCAAGGCCACCCCGGAACCATCTCCGCCCTCTGCGCCCCAGTCTGACCCAGCAAGGCAGTTCTGTGTACTGCACTTTCCACGGAAGTGACTTCCAGAAGGAATCCCCGAGGCTGACCGGGAACGGGGGGCTTGGGGTGTGTTTCCCAGTGGCACCCTGAAGTCAATGCCAGAGAGAGAGAGAGAGAGAGAGAGAGAAAGAGAGAGAGAGAGCGGGAGCCGAGACGGGGCCTCCACACAAGGCAGCAAGGTTGTCAGATCTCACAGCGCCCCCGTCTCGGCTCTTCATGGGAACCGCCTCCACGAGCCAAGTGTTTTCCGAAACAAAACCTCCTGCCCTCTCGCTCCAATCCTTCTTATTTTCAAATAGAGAAACACACCGTTAGTTTCCGAACTGAAGCCACCACGTTTCACCAGTGTGTGCGTGACAGAACTTGAGGCATTTGGAGTTCCAGTCCCGCCGATGCCGTCCCCGGTCACGTGCATGTGTGCATGTGACCTTGCCTCCGCCAGGGTCCCCAGCGTCCCCCCCAACCCCTTCATCCCAAGCAGCAGAAACTGAGGCCTGGAGAGGGGGGAGGGTGGCCCTGTGGCACCCCCCCTGGGGACAGGGGGGCAGAGCCGCCTTGGAGGGAGCTCACTTTTCCCCTGTCCACTTCCTCCCCAGTCCCCCCCTGCCGGTTCTCAAAAAGCTCCAGAGGATAAAATAAAATCCCCCAAAACACCCAGACCCTGAAGTCAGCAAGAATCCCGGGCTGTTGGTGATGAGGAGGGCCGAGAGAAGGGCCGCGCCCCCACTGACCCCGTTCTGAGCCGCCTCCTCCTGAGTGCCCTCCTCTGTCCATCTCCGGAGAGGCCCCTGGCCCCAGGACCATCCACCCGGAAGCCCCACCTTGGTGACCGGCTGGGCCCCCCCTTTGTGTGGAAGTCCAGGGGGACAGGAACGAACAGGACGGGACTGGTTGGGCATACGCGCTCTTTGGACCCCTTCACCCAAATTGGAGGAAATGGGGTGATTTTGCTTCCGTCTAGGGTGCCTGCTCTGCCGTGCCGGGTGCCGGGAGGACAGGGCCAGCGAGAGGAGCCGGTGCCAGGACACTGAGCGCCTTCCCGAAGGGAACGGAAGTGGAGCGGGACACTGGACACGCCAGCGCGCCGGACAGAACCATGTGGGAGCAGTGGAGAGCGCCCACGGGAATCTGCAGAGGGCATGGCTGCGGGCCCACGGGCGGCCACGGGTGGCCACGGGTTCTCTCTCGACACAGGAGGGCAGCCAGGACTCTGCACGGGAGAGCACCACGAGGACGAGGAAGAGACGAGACTCCGGCTGAGCCCGTCAGAAATTAAGAACTGGGTCTGGACGTGACCCAGGCAATTCAGCGGGGGATGGAGAGAGGCTGTGAGGAAAAGCGTCCCCCGGGGACTTGGCAGTGGTGTCACGGCTGGAGAGGCCAGGGGCTGGGTGGGGTGGGAAGGGGCTGGTCCTGGGAAGTGGGGATGTGGCAGAGGACAGGGGGGCGGGCAGAGTCCTCGTGTCTGACCTGGGGTGTATATGCATGCATGCATGTGTGTCTATGTAGGTGCACGCATGTGTATGTTTGTGCGTGTGCATGCAAAACTTTGGACACTGAGGGCCAAGCGTCCATTGAGCAAGTCCCCGAAGATTGAGTAGCAAGAACGGGCGGCAGCAGTGAAGCCTCTGACCCAGCTTCCAAGCACAGAGACTCCAGAGCACAGAGCTGGTGCTCACAGAGACTCACTATTGAACAGAGGCTCGCTCAGTGATGCAGGTTTCCAGGGGTCATTGTGTGAACTGCAGACAGTCACGCCTCCAGAGCGAAATATCCCATCTGGAAACACCCCTAAGCGCATCAACATCTTCCCGGTTCTCTTCTCCTCGGACCCGGGCCGCTCCTGCACTCCCACTCTCTCCTGTTACGGTCTCAGGACGTTCCCTCTCCTCCCTCACTCCCATTTCCCAGCCCGCTGTCCCAATGCATTCTCCACCTGCCACTAGAACCCATGAGATGCCCTTCAGAGTGGCCTTGGCGCCCCCCGCCCCTCCCGTCCAGCCATCCACGGTCACTCCAGATCAATCCTCCCACAGGACAGACAGATTCACCTGCCGGGACATCCAGTCAAACAATACTCTGTGCCTCCTCATCCTTCCTGTGGACAACAGCCCGGAGGCCTGGCCATGTGCCGCCCTGACGCTTGTCCACCCCCTGCTTGTCAAGTTACCAAACTTTCTCTTTGCTAGCTGGCCCTCTGCCTCTGGTCCTCCGCTTCCCCCGTCTCGTTCCCCCCCCCCCTTGACCAGATCAGACTGTCCACATCAAACTTTTCCTGCTGCCATTTCAAGAATAACAAAGAGCTACTCTGCACATAACTCCTTCGGCTAGAATCCCGTCCTCCTCACCGGCGTTCACAGCCAAAGTTCTGGACTCTGAACACCCGCTTTTGTTCTCTCTGTTCTTGCAGGTCCTTGGCCGTTTCTCCACGCAGGGTTGCTGCTTTGTGAGACCCAAAGGCTCGTGGGGACGGCCACGGCACTGCCGCTCTGTGGACCAGCCAATCTCTCCCTTGCCATGGGTCCCACTGTCCTCGAACTTCTGGGCTTCCTTTCGCGCGTTAGTCATTGTCACATAAATGTCCCCTGCGCGTGACTTCTTTTGTGTTCAATTTTATTTTTTCGATCTAGTTGCTGATGGTGATTTGTTACATTCACATTCCAGCACCAATCCCACCACCCCCATCGCAACTTCTCACCATCGTTATTTCCAATTTTCCCAAGCCCGCCCCACTAACAGCCCCTGAATAGTTAATTTTGCTTGTTATAAGTAATTCACTAAAAATGACTAAAAAAAAATTGTAAAGTTTGAGATGTCATGCAACAGGAATTCAAAAATTTTGAATGGGATAAGACAGTTGGAGTTGAATTTTAACTGGCGTGTGACACCGGGTCCCCTGGGTGACTCAGCCTGTCGAGCGTGACTCTCTTTCCATCCTACGATCTGTTTTGCGGACTTTACCCATGCAAATACCGTCTTCACCTGGGGCTCCCCGGGTCTCCTCTGAGTCCGGCAGCTGGACCTCGGTTGTCCCAGCTTCTACCTGACACAGCAATGTGAGTCACAGGCCACTCGGACGTAAGAATTGAATTATGTCTGTCTTGAATTAATGAAAAGTTTCATTGTGCCCCCGTGTCAGCGGTCAGGACCACTGAGCACCGGACTTGCTAAATCCAGAACCAGGAATCCAAGCTCCGATTTCCTGTCCCTCATCCCCTGGGTTCCGGTCAACACTATGTTCTCCTTCCAGACCAGCTTTCATCTCCCAAAATGTTCCTTGAGTCTTTCATTTCTCCCCGTCTCACTCTCAGGAGTTCTAGCCTGAGCTAGAAACACGTGATCAACCCCCTCCTCGAGAATAGACTGACCTCCTTCTGTCTCGAATGCCACTTCCCAAGTAGTAGGATCTAAAATGTTAGGAACCGGATAGCTAGCACAGGGGTTAAGGCATTTTCTTGGTGTGCATCTACTGGATTCCCCGAACGTGGCCAGGAGTCAACTCTGAGCACAGAGCACCTTGGGCAGGACTCAAAGTCACCCCCCTTAGATAAATAAATAAAAATGGAATCACTGAACAAAATCAATCCGAACTCTCTACTCGTGGAAAGGAAGACAACTATGTAATGTAGCAAACGCAGCAAATGACATCAATTGCTCCTGGCATTCCAATATTGGACTGTGGGAAACACGGACGTTAGAGATGATGAAACAGACTCTCGCGATGGCTGGCCGGAAAGCCGACGGTCTGTGCCAGTTACACTGAGAACGTGTTTCAAACTCTTGACATTTCCCAGAGACGATGCTTATTCTGTCTCTGACACTGTGGCCCCTGGTCCTCCCGGCCTCGCTCTAAGTCCAGGGCGTGACCCTTTCCATTCCCTGGATACACTAAGTCTTGCCCCACTCCGACTCTGCCCTTACCACAGTCTGAGCCAAGACGCGTCCCCCCTCAGCTCCTGGGTCACTTGCCCCTGAGGCCAGCTCCAGGGACGCGTCTTGTGAAACCGAGTTTTCCCTCTGTCAATCCTCCACCCCGCGATTCTATGTTTGATCTATGGAATGATCTGCCGTGCTGGGCTATTTTGGGAAAATGCATTCATTTTTTTTCTGCTTCCACGCAGCTCCAAGAAGCCAGACACAGGAGTTGGAGTGACAGCACAGCAGAAAGGGCATTTGCCTTGCACGCGGCTGACCCGGGTTCGATTCCCAGCATCCCATACGGTCCCCTGAGCACCGCCAGGAGTAATTCCTGAGTGCAGAGCCAGGAGTAACCCTGTGCATCGCTGGGTGTGACCACCCCCAAAAAAGCCGAAAAAAAAAAAAGGCAGACACAATATTCATTTTGCTCATGGCCACGTGGCCACAGCCTAGAACAAAGTCTGACCCACGACAGGCCTGCAGCGGGGGCACTTGTGGCTTCCACAGCCCAGAGCGCGCTGCCCTCACCACCTATTCCTCTTACACGTCTCGTGTCAGCCACACGTGTGAATGCAGAGATGTCCACGGCGGCCCCAGATCCATGCCATCCTCCCAAATCTGGAGCACCAGTCCTGCCGGGACCCCCTCTTGCTGGCAGCCCACGGCTCCCATTTTCCACTGAAATCCCTTTTATTTCCCCTCCAAGCTTGTCAAAGCTCGCCTGCAGGCTTCTGGAAGTGATTAAGATCATTTCAACCCATTTTGGACAAAAAGTATTCAACTCGCACAACTCTTCCAGGCCCTCACACTAAGCCTTAGAAAGACGGCACAGCTTGTCCTCGTCAAACTTCCCAGGCTGAGGGCTGGGGGCCACAGCACCGGAGAAAGAGTGGTTTGGAAGCAGGGTCCGGACCGCAGCCGTCAGGGGAAGCTGGACGCCTTCCCTCTCGGCCAAAAGCAACAGTCAAAAGCCACGAGCGGGTCGCGTAAGAAGAGTGTACACTACAGGAGTCTGTGTTTGAGATTTTGAACGGCAAACATACGAGACAGCGTCTCCCTTAGAATGGAGATCCTAAAAGGGTCGGCCAGAAAAAGTTTGTGCACTGTTAGCTCCCAGAAGGACGGAAACAGTGAATACGAAAAAAGATCATAAGGGGAAAACACTGATAGAAATAGATGTATTCGATAGGCCAAACACAGTAACAACAAAGTCTCCGATGGAGATGTTACTGGGCCCGCTGGAGCAAATCGATGAACAACGGGAGGACAGTGACAGTGACAGTGATCACAACACAACAGGGGAGATGGCACAGAGTCTACGTAATGAAATAAAGAGCCACTTGAACAAATTTAAAGGTAATTAAAGAATAGGGATATCTTTGGAAAATACTCACAAGTGATTAATCTTCATCCATATCACATGATGGAAAACAATAACCATCGAGATTCTAGCTCTAAAGTACATTTCACAGAAGAGGAAAGATTTAAAAGAAACTAAATTCATGAATAGCAAATAGAAATTTAAGTGAGGTATTACTTTCCCCTTATCAAGTAAACAAAGCTATGAACGTGGGCTGGGTCTAGAGATGAAGCGTTAGAGCAAGAAGACTGATGTGCTTAGCCACGCATATGCAAGGTGCTAGAAAGACCCTTTGATCTTGGAATTAAACATTGAAAAATGGAGTCCAGGGATCATGATCATTGGGAGAAAAAACATGTTTCTGTACAAGAGACCAGAGAACAGTTTTATGTCAACAATTGGGGAATAATAATCAAGAAGCTGTGTCTGACTCCAATTGAATCCTTTTATCATGGGATTTAGATCATACCAGGAAAATATAAATCATGTAGTGCCAGGGAGAAAAAGAGCAAAAAAATATATGATCTCATTTTGTTACAGCATCCAAACACTAAAAAGTATAAAGTGAAGCCAAATATAACTAGTTGTTATCCCTGACATCTGGAAACAAATGAATACGTGCTACTCTTAACATCAGAATTATTGTATATTTGCAATCCACGAGTTGAAGAGAATGCAGATACAATGATCGGATTATGTATTCAAAAACGCACAGCACCTTGTGAATTCAAAATGTGATGAGACTACAATGAAAAGTAGAATGGACATCCGTAAATATTTGAAGCCTACCAAGGGCTTGCAGCATTTAAAAAGTTTCCTCCCATTTTCAATGAAGAAAACATGGAATAGCTTTATTTTAAAATAGAGTGCTAGGGCTGGAGCAATATCACAGTGGGCAGGGTGTTTGCCTTGCACGCGGCCGACCCGGGTTCGATTCCCAGCATCTCATATGGTTCCCCAAGAACGGCCAGGAGTAATCCCTGAGTGCAGAGCCAAGAGGAACCCCTGTGCATCACCGGGTGTGACACAAAAAGCAAATTAAAATAAAATTAATTTTAAATTAAATAAAATAGAGTGCTATAGTAGAAATCACACAAACAGGTCAAATATTGGTTGTAATTACCAATTAATAGTGTAAACATATTTTAATTAGTAGAACATTAACAAGTCTCAATAATTATAACTGCAATGGAAAATAAGCAAACAAAATAATCAAACCCTCCAGATACACACCAGAAAAATAATCCTTTAAAATGCTATTTAGTGTAGTCAAGTTCAGTGAAGTTTTGTTATGCAAAAATGTATTTTAGATTAAAATACTTTAAAGATCTGCTCCAAAAGAAAATAATTTCATTGTTAATTCAAAGTTTTGATTGAATGAAAAAATAAAAATACCTTGAACCCAATCCCTTCCTCAAATGCAAATAATAAATCACCAAATGTTATTTTTAATTAAAAAATGAACTTTTCTACTTTTTACGGACAAGTACTGCATATAACTTGATTCTCTGCTGTGTGGAAATAAATCTTATGCTGCTAAATTTCAGACCCCAAAACTTAATTTCAAGAGGTATCTAACCAGGTGCCTTCTATGTTATATACCCCTTTCCCCCCCCCCAGAAGGAGACTGCGATGTTTTTAATGATTGATTTTTCATAATAATGATGACTTGATCACTTGACTTCCCGTTAATTATCGATTTGCTCAAGCAGGTGCCAGAAACGTCTCCATTTGTCCCTGCCGCGTGCTAGTGTAGTCCAGTGGCGCCTGTTCGTTCTAGGAACACGAAGAACTTCAAACCGATCGTTCAGGGTCTTGACTAAGAAGTCTGACCATCTGGTAGGTCTTTTGACGTCCCATGGAATCTAGTTGGTAACGGCTCTAGTCCAGAGGTCTTCTCCAAATCTCATTACATGTCCAGCACATAACAATGATGTGTCGCTATAAATCTTCTAACAAACTTTTGGGCCTTCTGGTAATTTCCTGGATTTCTATAGTTGGTTTTAAACTGAGGTCTGAGGACTTACCAGCTACTATTCTCTAAAGCGTCTTCCATTCCTACTCCATTCTTTCCTTCTCTTTCTCTCTTTCTCTCCCTCTCTCCCTCAACACGTCCCCTCCCCTGCCACCTTCCTGGTATTCCTATTATCTGACGCTTATTTTCCAACAGAATCTAATAATTCTCCAATGGTTTCTTCATTTCTCCTAAATTTCACTTATCTGTCTCTTCCAGGAACCATCAGTGGAATTTTTATCTTCAGTTTTGCTGACTCTTCATTTCTGCAAGACCAAGCCTGATTTCCACGCTTTCCATGGAAATTTTTCACTTCGTTGTTTTTCACATCCGGTATCTTTGTTCCTTTTTTCCTGTTTCAGCCTCTGCGGCGAGGGGCTCTTTCTACTCTCACATCTCCTACATCACTACTCCTTTGTTCTAAGATGAAATGCAATCGATGAAAATCATGGATTTTCTTTATAATATCGATTTTAAGTTCATTGCCTGTGACATAACCCATTTCTGGCATAAAGATTTATTAAAATTTATATCACTTATGCATTTTTTTGATTTTTGGGTCACACCTGGCGATGCACGGGGTTACTCCTGGCTCTGCACTCAGGAATTACTCCTGGCGGTGCTTGAGGGACCATATGGGATGACGGGGAGCAAATCCCGGTTGGGTGCGTGCAAGGCAAACGCCCTACCCGCTGTGCTATCTCTCCAGCCCTGACCTATGCATATTTTTTTCATCTCATGGTTTATGACAGTTTCTAATATAGTGATGAACCAATTGGACAATTATTTAGGGGAAAAGTAAATCTTGGCCTTTTTTTTTTTTTACCTCAGAAAGCAGGGCTCAGGGGAACTTGCAGTGCCAGAAGTCAAACCCAGAGAAGCTCACGCCTTGTCTGTAAGCTGTACTGCCTCCTGGTTGCTGCTTTTAATTTAAAAAAATGTTCTACAAGGGCTGGGATGATAGTGCAGTGGGTATGGCACTTGTCTTACATGTGACCAACCCAGGTTCGAGCCCTGGCACCACTTACGGTCTCGTCAGTCAAATCAGGTGTGATTCCTGAGCACAGAGCCAGGAGTGAGTCTTGAGTACAGCTGTGTGCAGCCCCGAAATCCAAAAATACAGTAAAAGCAAATAAATTGGAATACAAGTGAAAAATAAGAAAACACATGTAATGAAATAGGTGATTCAGAATGATTCTTTTTTTCTGTTTGTGGGGTCACACCTGGAAATGCAAAGAGGGTTACTCCTGGCTCTGCACTCAGGAATTACCCCTCGTGGTGCTCTGGGGCCCATATAGGATGCTGGGAATCGAACCTGGGTTGGCTGTGTGCAAGGCAAACACCCTACTTGCTGTGCTATCGCTCCAACCCCCAGAATGTTTTTTTTTTAATAACATCTCTTCATGACCCATTGCAACTCAAGGGAATTCTTTAAAACTCGCTCCCACACATTGATTATCTTGTAGAAGATAATATGTACTGCAAAACGTATTTTTCTTACAATTACAGTAGTCTTGCTACGGAAGTAAGCAGCTACTGTTCAAAGGAAAAGTCATACTAGGAAGCATTAAGGTCTGGCCCCACCCAGCGCTTCAGATCACCCCAAGCTCTGTCCCCTTCCCAGAAATACGTCCCCACTGAGCCCAGGGATGGGCTGTCACTGACTCAACATGCCCTTTCCTAAGTTTACAAAGAAAGAAAAGGGAAGGACGGATCCTAAGTCCTTTGAGGCTGTCCTGAGTTCTCTCCACTCAGTTTCTGAAGACCAGCAAGTGGGCTGAGTTTACGGAGGAAGATTCTCCATCATTCCAACTCAAGTCCAGGACGCCCTGGGCACAGACGGTGTCGTGGTAGAGAAACACCTTCAGAAAAAGCCAGGAAGAGCATTTCGGCTTACACCCATCACACCCTGTGGAAGATTCTTCCAGTGAATGACCAGGAAAACGGGGGAAAGGTCTTGGTCTCGGTTTTCCTCCTCAAGGGAGCTCTGAGTGTGTGGGGTTGGAAGATAAAGGGAATTGTGGAATTCAGCAGTCACAGATGCCTGCGACATTCCCTAGCCCAGAACAGGGGCCATGTGGGGGGGAGGTCCCCAAAGTGCCAAATGTTTGCTAACTTGTATGAAGACCTCCCTGTTCAAAGGTTAAAACCCTAAATAGAAGCCTCCATGGCGTGTAAGGAAAAATTCTCAATTAGGTTGCAAAGCAGCTTAAGTGCAATGTGACATAAAATAGTTTTTTTTTTAAAGTAAATTCATAAAAAATAAAACCAGGAAGCACAATTAAACATCTAAGCTTCATCTGAGAAAAAAGCAAAGGAATCGTGTATTCTCATATTGAGAAAGGCCTCTCCTTCCTTTTTCTTCTCTCTAAACGCGGCCAGATTCTACAAAAGCCAGAAAAGTGGAGAAGGTGGGTTTGAATTTGCTATAGAGGGAACACATTCCTAAAACCCCAAAGGGGAAGAGATGAGAAAGAGACTTAAACTGCTTTTACTCCTAAAAACATTTCTAATATACTAGGAGCAAACAGATTTTCACAAAAAAAAAAAAAAAAGCGGAGAGCTGGATTAAGTTCTGTTCTGACCCAGTTCTCTAGTCTCCTGCAGCAAATAGGAGGGCTGCGATTACATATTTCTCTTCCTATAATTCTTCACAAAATAGGTGTTACTTAGATATTGTGTATTTTATTTTCTCCTGCACACAGTTACTGAAGTACAACCCTTTGTCTTAACATACTTACGAGTATTTGGGCTATATATGAAAACGAGAGATTTATCATTTTTCACATCTGACATTTCTTTTGAGAAAATCAACATCTTCTTCTAGCCATGCACATAAACCTTCTTACATGAAGAGCACACGCCAAGTAGCCTGGGAGTGAGCCCCACGCCGCGGCCAAACATACCAAACCCCAAATTCATCTTTTTGACGTGCAGATCCCAGAGGCAACAGAACAGCTGCCAAGATTCTTCCCCTCCTTTTTTTTTCACCCTTCTAACTTTTCTCTTTCTATCTTCAACTGGGAGGCCAAGAAAGATCAGTCATGAAACCGCAGAAAACAGACCGCGCATCCCTGGAAATAACCACACAGGCAGGCAAGCGTTGGCGCCAGACCTCCGTCCACGGGCAGCAGACAAGTGAAAGCATCGAAGACTTGAAACGCTTTGCGGGTGGACGGGGAAGGCGGCCAAATGGAACTTCTTGGGAAAGAAAAGGACACCGTACCTCCAGATTACACAGGGAGTCAGTTTCCCCTTATTCTGTAGGACTTGGGGTTTGAAAATGGACAGACCACTGGGGCTGGAGCAATAGCACCGTGGGGAGGGCATTTGCCTTGCACACAGCCGACCCGGGTTCAATTCCAGCATCCCATGTGGTCCCCTGAGCACCGCCAGGAGTAACTTCTGAGTGCAGAGCCAGGAGTAACCCCTGTGCAACGCCAGGTGTGACACCCCTCCCCCAAAAGAAGAAAAAAAATGAAAATAGATAGATCATAACCTAGTAGTTCATTCTTTCTTTCTAGGCCTGGACCGTGGGCTGGCAGACAATCTCTTTCACAAATATCAAATTATCTCCGCACATACTAAGTGTAGCAACTGATCACAGCAACGCAAACAGAATATCTATGATCTCACCTTTTTATTTATTTATTTTGCTTTCCGGATCACACTCGGCAATGCACAGGGGTTTCTCCTCGCTCATGCACTCAGGAATTACTCCTGGTGGTGCTCGGGGGACCACCAGCATATGGGATGCTGGGAATTGAACGCTAGTCGGCCGCATGCTACAGCTCCAGCCCCTTACCCTGAACCTTTGCCAAACCCTGAAACTCTGCGCCAAGCGGCCAGCTGTGACCTATGATTGCGGGCCATTGTGCTTTCGCCCTGCTGCCGGCCACATCACCCCCAATACGGCTCTCCCGCCCGCGAGAGACACAGCGTTCCCTCTGCCAGCCAGGAGCGTGGGCAGCGAGGGTCCAGACGTTCTTTCCCGCTGCTCGCAGGACGTGGACCGAAAAGTCTGGGAACAAAACCAGGCGGACGCCCACTTTGTTCCCGTTTCTTGGATTCAGAGGAGCCCTCCCGGTGTGTCTCTGCTTTCCCTCGAGTTCAAGATCGGCCCCAGAGCTGGAACTGCTGGTTTCATCCGTCTGATCTCACTGTTCCCTGTGGCCTTGAAGAAACACTTCTCCTGGTGACTCACCGCACCCCTGCAGGGTTCCACGGCCCCTTTGAAGGGAGCTGAGGGGAGTCAGCCAGGAATGGTGCCAAACAGGTATCCAGGGAGCAGGCGGTGACTGGCAGGTAACAGGGATCCAGGAAGGGGCTGACTGACAGGTATGGAACCCTAAGTGCGGAGGGATTAAGGGTTCAGCCTGGCTGTTACAAGAACTCCCTTCTCATTCTTGTAGTTCTTTTTTATTTTATTTTTATTTTTTGCTTTTTGGGTCAGACCTGGCAATACACAGGGGTTCCTCCTGGCTTTGCACTCAAGAATTACTCCTGTCTGTGCTTGGGGACCAGATGGGATGCCGGGAATCAAATCTGGGTTGGCCACACACAAGGCAAATGCCCTCCCCGCTGGGCTATCACTCCAGCCCCTTCTTGTAGTTCTTGACTGGGGAGTGCGGAATCATATTCCGATCATCTGATCACTGGGAGCACGCAGAGCACATCCTCAGTCTGGAACAGTGGGAACGGCTAAGACCCCAGGGGCAGAGAGGCTCAGTGCGTGAAGTGGAAAGATCTGGCATTTTCTTCCTGCTGGAAAATTAGGGACTGTGAAAGTGCAACTCTAGGGTTTTGAAAATGCCTTTTTCCAGGTATGTGGATGGATGTCCCCAATACTGGGCTCCCACGTCATTCTGACTTCTGGGGTCTCGTCCTCCCAGGAGGCCACTTGCCTTGTGAGCAAAGTCTGAATCCAGTCTCATCCTCACGGCGCTTAAACCAGCCTTCTGTTTCCTTGGTGTTTTTAAAATTTTGAAGAATTTCCCTGAGAATGTGGCAAAAATCTGAGCTGAGCTCTAGCCATTTAGAATAAAAATAGTATAAGTTTTTATTTAAATTTATACTTGAGTAAAAATAGTATAAATTATAAAAAAAAATTTAATAGTGCATGACTGCCTTCAGCTAACTCGAGTGGAGCAGGTGAGACCGGGGACAGGGCTCGCAGCTTCGCACGAGGGCCTGGGCGTTCCCAGCCACCAAGCCATCTTCTGGTCCCTCTCCCCAGGAGATTTTTGTATATTTGTTTGAGGGCCACGTTCTCCAGCGTGTAGGGGAAGTTCCCGGGTCTGTGCTCAGGGGCGACTCCTTGCCGTGGGGGGTGCCCAACGCAGTGCTGGGGTTGTAACTGAACCAGGAGAGGCGGGAGGCTGACCTCCCGATTGGCCCTCGCTGGCCTCCTCTTAAAGACATTTTAAGAGGCCGGAGTGATAGTACAGCGGGGAGGGCATTTGCCTTGCAGGTGGCCGACCCAGGTTCGATTCCCAGCATCCCCTAGAGTCTCCTGAGCACCGCCAGGAGTGATTCCTGAGTGCAGAGCCAGGAGTGACTCCTGTGCATCGCCGGGTGTGACCCCGCCCGTCGCCCCACACACACCAAAAAAAGTCAGTGGAGATCTGAATTGGGATATAAAACAGTGATGGGAGTGCAAGAAGGGAAAGGAGTCCTTTGCTTTGCCACTCAAGACCCAACTGTGGCAGGAAGGAGGAGAGAGAGGAAGCAACAGAAAAACGCCCACCCACGGGGTCCTGTCTCTGGCCTGCAGGACGCACGTACAGACTGAAAGGCTACAAGAACATGAGAGACTCCATATTAGACTTAGTCCCACATGGTAATGATTTAATGCTAAGCAGGCATAGTGGACAGGGTATCCGGGCTTATCTTTCACCTAGCGAACACGATCACTGGCATAAGTTCTGGGAATGCAGAACAGCAAGTAAAGGTCACGGTCACTGTCCTCCCGTTGTTCATCGATCTGCTCGAGCAGGCCCAGTAACATCATGAGACTTTTTACTGTGTTTGGCATATCGAATACATCACGGGGAGCTTGCCAGGCTCTGCCGTGCGGGCGAGATCCTTTCGGTAGCTTGCCGGGCTCTCCGAGAGGGGCGGAGGAATCGAACTCGGATTGTCCATGTTGGCCGCGTGCAAGGCAAACGCCCTACCTGCTGTGCTATCACTCCGGTCCAAGTAAAGGTGCAGGACCATAAAAGGAAAAGTGGTACACTGTCGCCTAAAAAGGGGAAAGGAAGTCAGATTGGGTGATCAAAGTCAGCAGGTGAGGGCAGCCAGGAAGGGACAAGCCAATCAAGAACAAACACGACCTGAGGGTCCTGGGAGGGACCAACCCAAGGCAGGAAGGTCTGAACCCAAGTAAAGGATAACAGGGGACGCTTGCAGGGAGACGGGGTCGCCCTCTGTGCAGGGACCCTGGTTGACCAGTACATGTGCCTGCCTCGAATCAAGAACTTTTTTGCATGCATTCCGACTCTGTCTTGCTCCTCAGATCACGGACCCTAACAGGACCACAGAGGAAAACCCACATCCAATGCGCATTCCCGGGGTGCCCTGTCCTCACCACACCCACAGAGCAGAGCCACGTCCCACGGCTGCAGACACACACGCGCTCCTCACCCCAGATCGTCGGCTCATCCCCCAGCCCTGCCGGGAATGTGGCATCAGGCGGGCAAGGACACAGGAAATAGAAACGCAGCCTGGCAAGAGAGGGGCGCCCCCCGGAAGGGCAGGAACAAACCAGCTGCCCCCCAATCTGCTCTCATCCATCCAGGTGGGAAAAACAAGAGAAACAAGGTATTTCTTTCCTCACCCCAAGGTCTGCGGGGCCGCAGAGGGATGGGCTGATTTCTCGAAGTATCCACCCTGCTCTTGGGGTGCTCACGGCCACAGCGCCCTCTTCGGGGGGGGGGGACGACTGTGCCTGCTGCTGGCGCCCTTCTAGCCCGGGGGGAACCAGGCATGAACCCGCTTGCCCTTGGCTGGTGGCTGTCTCTTGCCACACTTGCTTGGGGGGATGTGCCAGCCCCCGGTGCTAACAAAGCACCCAACCCACACCCACAGTGTAGCAGGGAGTTTCACAGCCTCATGGGACCCTGGGGCCTGACCCCTAGGCGGATGGAGGAACCGCGTCCCCACTAAAGCCAGCAGAGGGAAGGGCAGCGAACCAGCAGCCCCCAGGGGAAAGGCAGCCGACTGATTCTGGAAAGTTCCAGGAGTGCTCACTGGGGGAGGCTTCCAGGAGGCCACTCTCAGACGCCCTGTTCTTAACATGAGCCTAACGAGTCTTGGGCATGGAGCTGACATTTTTAATTCCAAGCACCTTGTCAAAGAGTAGCCAGAACCTTTGGAAAGGCACGAACCGGGTCACAACTGCATCAAGCCAAGAATGGGTCCCACACTCTCAACCTCACATGGGAACATGGGAACCCATCTGCTGGGTCTCATCGTCGGAGGCAGCTGGTTCTTGAGGTGGGGACCGGTAGGAATCAGCTCCCTCCCCCAACACAGCACCTCTCCCCGAGCTGGGAAGGCCAGCGTTTCTCCCGGAGGCTGTTACCACCACCCACGTCTACTCTCAGAACGCTAGAAAGAAGCACCCTGAAACGCAGACCATGGGAAACGGAGGCACTTGTAAATCTCTCGTGGCCATCTTCTTTGGGTGACGTTTTTCTCCATTTTCCAACTTTTGAACCCTGCCTATCTTTCCTCCCCGCCTGCTCCCCCCAACACACACAACCCCCTCAATCCTACAATCTGATTTTCAAACCCTGCCCTGCTCGCTCTCTCCTGCAAAGCCGAATTTAATATCAGTGGAGAGTTAGCTCAGCAGGGGAGCAAGTCCCAGAATCGTCTGCATCTTCTGTGGTCAGATTCCTTCTCTCCATGTAATTTGCTTCCAGTGAACCCTGAATCCTATGGTTCGGTTCGCAGCGGAGTCAGGAGAGCAAACACTCCCTGCTCCGTTAGGTTTCCTGAACAGAGAACGTGTCGTCCTAGGCCCATCCAGACCCTCTGCTCTTTACTCCGTTAAAACAGAGTTGGGTTTAGACAGCCTAGATTCTCAGAAGGATTGAAATCATGGTCACGAAGGCATCTTCAACTTAGCTTAAACATAAACGCCCGGATGAAAGATGGCCCACTTCTCAAGCTATGCTAAGCCTGGAAGCACCCCCATCTTATGAGAGGAATCCACTCTGTTTGTTGTTGTTGTAAACAAACCCGCAAACACACACAGGTTGCCACAAATGGGAAAGGACGAGGTCATCTCTAGTCTTAGAACTTTGTTTGTTTTCAGGAGGTAATAAATACCAAAATGGGAGGAAAGATCCTGCCTTCGGGCCCAGGGGATCTGAGAAATCAAGTGAGATTCTTCTCACCATTTTAAATTTCATAATTAAGATGAAATTATTAAATCCTTTTCGGACACAGAATGACCTAGACCCTCTCTGAAGAGCAACGTGAAAACAGGTGGACTTGTCACCTTCCAAGACCGCCGTTGTTTCCTCTGTACCGTTAGCACCTACAATCAGGCCAAGCACACACATACACCTCCCGACTCAGTGTCCAAGCGCAGGGAAGATGGCTCGGTGAGTTGGGCACGCCAACCTGGGCTGTCCAGCACAATCCTCCCAGCAAGCCCTGTGCGTGCGACTTCAGGCACTGGTCACCTCTGTGAAAACCATGCGTGTCCGGGCCCTCAACAGGAAGCATCTCCCCTCTGCGTTACCGTGCGTTCGCTGTGCGATTTTCTCGAGTTCGGGTACGGCTTACCTTCGCACACGCGACCATCTGAGGAAATGGAGAAGCCTTGCTCGCAGATGCAGTGAAAAGAACCCTCGGTGTTCAGACACTCCCCGTGAGGACCACACAGCCCAGTTTGCTCACATTCATTAACATCTGGAAGGGGAAAAGGAACGTATACTTGAATCAACCAAACAAGTGGTTTTGTTTTCATACACGATTACACTTGCTATTACTGAAAAACGGGCCACTTACTGCGTGTGCAGCCACAGGGGCCCATAGGCCAGACAGGAAATGAATTCTTACCAATGAATGAGATACTATTGGGGTTGAATCAGATGAAGCCGCCATAGGGGGTGTGGTTAGAGGCGGGCGGGGGGAACTGAAGCCACAGCTGGCCATGCTCAGGGGCTATTCCAGCTGGTCCTTAGTGGACAGGGCACCAACTGGGTTCAGTCACATGCTAGGTCAGTCACACCTGACCTCCGGTACTATCTCTCCACTCCCATAGGATGCAGGTTTCTTAAGGATATATATGACTTCCTGTGTCTTATAAAGATAAATGTTTGGCTCCTACATGCACTTCACAAATGTCTATGAAATATAAAAGTGAAAGAAATTTTGAGTGCTATTGTGTTGAAACTGGAGAACAGAAATGGAATGCTAGAAAAAAGAGAACTTTTAAGACCAAGAAGATTATCGCTGGCATAGCTTTGCGATAACAAAAGTAATCAGTGAAGAGGGTGAGTTGCTTCTAGTTTATTTTCATTTATTTATTTATTTATTTATTTGGCTTTGAGTCTCAGCCAGCACTGCTCAGGGCTTACTCCTGGCTCTGTACTTACAGATCACTCCTGGCAGAGATCAGTAGATTGACCGGGTCAAGCTGTGTGCAAGGCAAGCTCCCTGCCCACTGGACTATCTCTCCAGCCCCACTTCTGGTTTCACACACAATTTAGGGTTCTGTGATTCACCCTTGACCACACCATATTGTAATCAAACTTGTTGGTCTGCTTCCATGGGCTCCTCTTCAGCAAAGTGTGCCGGTGCCCTTCATGCCCAGGGCCTGGCTCTCTTTAATGCCAATCACGTGTTAAGCAACACAGATAAGAGAAACATTCTTTCCAACCACACATCTTAGTTCTGATGGTGAACTGCACCCAGGTTGATGACCTAAGGAACGTCCAGGGTGGGTCCCCCGTTGCCGTGGGTACTGATACATCCCAGCATGCTCTGGGGTACTCCCAACCTTCCTACTCAGCGGGGTTCCTCATAATGACACTGACGCTCTTGGAGGAGCCCAGAGTCCCTTTCCCCTCCCAACTGCTGACACAGCACATTGCCAGCGTGGGCTTATCCATGCCACAGCTCCTCAGCCGTGTCCATTCTCCGTGGCTTGTTAATCAGCGGCGAAGATTCTCTTAACCAACTGGGGGCATGAAAACTAGCCCAGGTCCCCAAGACCTCCGAGGTAGTAGCCCCACCAAAGCCATTTCCCTGGCTCCTCCTTGGTCTCTTTCGAAGGAGATTCTCAATACCCCCCTTAGATCTTCCATTCAATTAATGGCATTTGCTGGGCGCTTGTTAGGTGTAGGTTGAACGGGTCGGGGCCCTGGCCAGGAAGATCCTGTTCGCCAAACGGGCAGGAACCAACAGGGATTATGACCGTGCTCCGTGGGAATGGCAGGAAGGCAGAGATTAGGCATCCCACCTAGTGAACTGAGGGGCACGCTGACCCCTGATCCTGGGGTCCCCTCAGTGACTCATCTGTTCCCTGCATTCAGCCTCTCCAGGGCTGATCTCTTATGCCCTGTGCATCTTGTTATGCAACAGAAATTGGACGCTATCATATACTTTGCCAATCCCTGGTGATCACCCAGCTCTATACTCTTCCAGGTGCCATGTAATCCAGACCCTACAGGCTCATTCCTTGCTGTGTGGAAATAAGAATCCAAGCAGGAATCCCTCAAACTTTTCTAACAATCCTCCCGTGTTTGCTCTTGTCCTGAATTCAGAGGCATTTGAAGGAGCAACAGCTGGCTTGCCACGGGATGTCTCGTAGGAGTCACCGTGAAGCACCTCGCCGCGGCCAAGTCCCCAGGCCCGTCTGTCTGCTATATCTTCCTACTGATTCTACCTCACTCGTCTCTTAGCCTTTAACTTCAGTTTTTCTTTCCAACCTGGCGCGGTGAGTTACCTCTACCTGGGCAACGAGTGCCCCGAGGTTCCACGGATCTGGGGCGCCCGTCCTAAACCTACCTAGCTGGCTGAGGGGACTGGAGACAATTTTATCCTTTAGTTTCCATGCGGTGTGTTAAGAACTGCCTGCTTTGCAACTTCACAAGAGAAATAATGTGCATTTGTCTCTTGCTTCAAGCGAAGTCAGTGATTAACAAATAATTGTCTAAAACGTTTGATGACAGGAACTGAAGACAAATTCCCAGACTTTTTTCCAGGATACGGCTCAGAAAGAACAACATGAATCTCTGGAACCAGGGAAACATATGCATTCAATTTGGTTGTATTTATTGAGGCATTTCTAAAGTAGGCGCTAGCAACGCTGCTGAAAGCCAGACTGTATTTCAGCTGGGTTTCTTTTGTGGGTCCAAGATGCCACAGAAATGCACAACTTGGCCCAGGAAAGTCAAAACATGAAACTGAAGCGGGTTCTGAATCTCAGACAGAACTGCCACATTCTCAATGAGTCTATGAAGGGGGAATTTCCACGCTGCCTTTATATCATCATTAATGAGGCTGGAAAAAAAGATATGCAAATAGACATCCAACTGAAAATACCTTCCTGCATCTGGAATTACCTGAATACAGTGCTACCTTCAGGCTATTGGGTAAGATTTAAAGTTTCTGCCTAAAATATTTTTATTCAACTGTGTCTCCTAGTTATTAGCACTGCCATCAATTACATTCTTGGCATTGAGCGGAAACCTACACTTTTTGGGAGTTCTGAAGAGGTCAGGGCCACCTGGTGTGGTGTCACGGCTTACTGGAGGGATCACTCTGGAAGGGCTCAGGGGACTATATCGGGTGCCAGCGATGAAACCTGGATTGGCCACATGCAAGGCAAATGCCCTGCCCACTGTACTATCTGTCGCTCTGGCCTCTGAAATCTCTATTTTCATAGAGAATTGCTGATCAGATCATGGGGTCTTTGGACAGAAGCAAATGACTAAATTCAAGAAGAAAGATCACAAAAGAGTCTCAGTGAACAGAAAAAGGGCGGATTTAAAACAAGTGAGTATCGGTGCCCTGACAGAGTCTCACTGGAGAGAGCAGGAGATGGAGAGTCACGGGCAGTATTTTGAAACTGGTGCTAAAGCTGCTTCAGAAATACTGCTCCTTTGTGTGGATTTAAATTTTCCAGCAGACATATTAATTTTTTCCGGAAAACAGAAACCTCTAAAGTGGTGGAAAATGAGTCAACTGAATAATGATTGAGAAAATAAAGCCTATGTGTGGGGCAGAGGCACGTCTGAGAGAGAAAAAGGGACACAAGGAATGATCCCATGATGAAATTAGTTCCACGTGAGTGAACTCGGGATGCTTAATTACAAAATTTTCACTATGAGATCATGGTCCCTTTATAAAAGTCTTGGTTTTGCCTCTATTTGGTCAAAAACTGTGGTGAGAGAGGATTTAGTAAAGACAATATTGCTTGTGAGCCAAAAAATGTGCAGTAAAAATAGCAATCAGGTTCTGCTATTTTCTAAAAAAATATAAATCAAAATCTTTTTTCAAATTCTTGTGAAGATGCACAAGTCCCCGTGTGAAAGTATGTTCACATAAATGGAGAATTTAAAAATAATTCTAATAATTCTTCTCTTATGGCAATCAATCAAGCACATTCCATTTCCATATTGGAGAACTGGAAGACTTCATATCCACCTTAACTGCATAATGATGGCAAGTAACTGCATCAAGAGAGGTGCGGCCATCTTTGAAACGTTCAGAATAAGAGAAGGAACACATGGAGGGTGCGGGATCCCGGAGAAAAAGAAAAAAGAAAAAACAGGTTCCAAAAAGAGCCGAGAGCACCGGGAAGTTCCAGATGGAGTAGGCGCCGCATCCCGCCTCCCCCAGATGGAACCCTGGTGACCAGAAGCCTCTACAAACACAGCTCGAGTATGCGGGAACGAGGACTTTTTCTCAAATCTGCCGGACTACACCTCCCAGGTAACCTCTGATCCCGGAAGTCATGCCCACAGCCCGCCCCCCAGCGCCATCTTTGAAACGTTCAGAATAAGAGAAGGAACACATGGAGGGTGCGGGATCCCGGAGAAAAAGAAAAAAGAAAAAACAGGTTCCAAAAAGAGCCGAGAGCACCGGGAAGTTCCAGATGGAGTAGGCGCCGCATCCCGCCTCCCCCAGATGGAACCCTGGTGACCAGAAGCCTCTACAAACACAGCTCGAGTATGCGGGAACGAGGACTTTTTCTCAAATCTGCCGGACTACACCTCCCAGGTAACCTCTGATCCCGGAAGTCATGCCCACAGCCCGCCCCCCAGCGCCATCTTTGAAACGTTCAGAATAAGAGAAGGAACACATGGAGGGTGCGGGATCCCGGAGAAAAAGAAAAAAGAAAAAACAGGTTCCAAAAAGAGCCGAGAGCACCGGGAAGTTCCAGATGGAGTAGGCGCCGCATCCCGCCTCCCCCAGATGGAACCCTGGTGACCAGAAGCCTCTACAAACACAGCTCGAGTATGCGGGAACGAGGACTTTTTCTCAAATCTGCCGGACTACACCTCCCAGGTAACCTCTGATCCCGGAAGTCATGCCCACAGCCCGCCCCCCAGCGCCATCTTTGAAACGTTCAGAATAAGAGAAGGAACACATGGAGGGTGCGGGATCCCGGAGAAAAAGAAAAAAGAAAAAACAGGTTCCAAAAAGAGCCGAGAGCACCGGGAAGTTCCAGATGGAGTAGGCGCCGCATCCCGCCTCCCCCAGATGGAACCCTGGTGACCAGAAGCCTCTACAAACACAGCTCGAGTATGCGGGAACGAGGACTTTTTCTCAAATCTGCCGGACTACACCTCCCAGGTAACCTCTGATCCCGGAAGTCATGCCCACAGCCCGCCCCCCAGCGCCATCTTTGAAACGTTCAGAATAAGAGAAGGAACACATGGAGGGTGCGGGATCCCGGAGAAAAAGAAAAAAGAAAAAACAGGTTCCAAAAAGAGCCGAGAGCACCGGGAAGTTCCAGATGGAGTAGGCGCCGCATCCCGCCTCCCCCAGATGGAACCCTGGTGACCAGAAGCCTCTACAAACACAGCTCGAGTATGCGGGAACGAGGACTTTTTCTCAAATCTGCCGGACTACACCTCCCAGGTAACCTCTGATCCCGGAAGTCATGCCCACAGCCCGCCCCCCAGCGCCATCTTTGAAACGTTCAGAATAAGAGAAGGAACACATGGAGGGTGCGGGATCCCGGAGAAAAAGAAAAAAGAAAAAACAGGTTCCAAAAAGAGCCGAGAGCACCGGGAAGTTCCAGATGGAGTAGGCGCCGCATCCCGCCTCCCCCAGATGGAACCCTGGTGACCAGAAGCCTCTACAAACACAGCTCGAGTATGCGGGAACGAGGACTTTTTCTCAAATCTGCCGGACTACACCTCCCAGGTAACCTCTGATCCCGGAAGTCATGCCCACAGCCCGCCCCCCAGCGCCATCTTTGAAACGTTCAGAATAAGAGAAGGAACACATGGAGGGTGCGGGATCCCGGAGAAAAAGAAAAAAGAAAAAACAGGTTCCAAAAAGAGCCGAGAGCACCGGGAAGTTCCAGATGGAGTAGGCGCCGCATCCCGCCTCCCCCAGATGGAACCCTGGTGACCAGAAGCCTCTACAAACACAGCTCGAGTATGCGGGAACGAGGACTTTTTCTCAAATCTGCCGGACTACACCTCCCAGGTAACCTCTGATCCCGGAAGTCATGCCCACAGCCCGCCCCCCAGCGCCATCTTTGAAACGTTCAGAATAAGAGAAGGAACACATGGAGGGTGCGGGATCCCGGAGAAAAAGAAAAAAGAAAAAACAGGTTCCAAAAAGAGCCGAGAGCACCGGGAAGTTCCAGATGGAGTAGGCGCCGCATCCCGCCTCCCCCAGATGGAACCCTGGTGACCAGAAGCCTCTACAAACACAGCTCGAGTATGCGGGAACGAGGACTTTTTCTATACAAAGTGATCAATGAGAAGTAAACCACCCAATCTTTCTCCCTGAAAATCAGAGTTAAGTTTGGAGCATGGCCACAGCCCCAGAAACACAAGGACTTAATGCAGAAACCAGCAGCTTAGAGCAGAAAAGTGAACGGACGATGCGTTAACCCAGGCCATCATTTCTGCCCAGAGGGGAAAAGGGTGTTGCCCCATTCGCCCTCTCTTCTCTGGAAAGAAGGATGGCGGCCGCATGGGAGCCTTGTGGACAGCAGGTATGGGCCGGGGGTGTGGGGGCGACTAAAACCTCATGGGAAGGGGGGCGTTCCGGTCTGTCCTTCACGCCCTACCGAGGTCACCAGTTGCCCCCCACGAGCGGCTCTCCAGCACGGCCACAGCCCCAGAAGCACAAGGGCTTAATGCAGAACCCAGCAGCTTGGAGCAGAAAAGTGAAAGGACTATGCGTTAATCCAGGCAATCATTTCTGCCCAGAGGGGAAAGGGTGTTGCTCCCTTCCGCCCTCCTCCCTCTGGAAAGAAAGATGGCGGCCACATGGGAGCCTTGTGGACAGCAGGTATGAGCCGGGGGTGTGGGGGCGACTAAAACCTCATGGGAAGGGGGGCGTTCTGGTCCGTCCTTCACGCCCTACCGAGGTCAACAGTTGCCCCCCACGAGCGGCTCCCCAGCACGGCCACAGTCCCAGAAGCACAAGGACTTAATGCAGAACCCAGCAGCTTGGAGCAGAAAAGTGAAAGGACTATGCGTTAATCCAGGCCATCAAGTCTGCCGGAGGGGAAAGGGTGTTGCCCCATTCGCCCTCTCTTCTCTGGAAAGAAGGATGGTGGCCGCATGGGAGCCTTGTGGACAGCAGGTATGAGCCGGGGGTGTGGGGGCGACTAAAACCTCATGGGAAGGGGGGCGTTCCAGTCCGTCCTTCACGCCCTACCGAGGTCACCAGTCACCCCTCACGAGCGGCTCTCCAGCACGGCCACGGCCCCAGAAGCACAAGGACTTAATGCAGAACCCAGCAGCTTGGAGCAGAAAAGTGAACGGACTATGCGTTGATCCAGCCCATCAAGTCTGCTGGAGGGGAAAGGGTGTTGCCCCATTCGCCCTCTCCTCTCTGGAAAGAAAGATGGCGGCCACATGGGAGCCTTGTGGACAGCAGGTATGAGCCGGGAGTGTGGGGGCGACTAAAACCTCATGGGAAGGGGGGCGTTCCGGTCCGTCCTTCACGCCCTACCGAGGTCACCAGTTGCCCCCCACGAACGGCTCTCCAGCACGGCCACAGCCCCAGAAGCACAAGGGCTTAATGCAGAACCCAGCAGCTTGGAGCAGAAAAGTGAAAGGACTATGCGTTAATCCAGGCAATCATTTCTGCCCAGAGGGGAAAGGGTGTTGCTCCCTTCCGCCCTCCTCCCTCTGGAAAGAAAGATGGCGGCCACATGGGGGCCTTGTGGACAGCAGATATGAGCCGGGGGTGTGGGGGCGACTAAAACCTCATGGGAAGAGGGGCGTTCTGGTCCGTCCTTCACGCCCTACCGAGGTCACCAGTTGCCCCCCGCGAGCGGCTCTCCAGCACGGCCACGGCCCCAGAAGCACAAGGACTTAATGCAGAACCCAGCAGCTTGGAGCAGAAAAGTGAACGGACTCTGCATTGATCCAGGCCATCAAGTCTGCCGGAGGGGAAAGGGTGTTGCCCCATTCGCCCTCTCCTCTTTGGAAAGAAAGATGGCGGCCACATGGGAGCCTTGTGGACAGCAGGTATGAGCCGGGAGTGTGGGGGGCGACTAAAACCTCATGGGAAGGGGGGCGTTTCGGTCCGCCCTTCACGCCCTACCGAGGCCACCGGTTGCCCCCCGCGAGCGGCTCTCCAGCACGGCCAGGACTCCAGAACACAGAAACCAATTTCTTAACTATCTGACTTTCAGTAGAAATACTTCCAGGGTCAATAGGTAAAAGAGCAGAAATCCAAAACCAACATTTAATTCTTGAACCCAGCCGTAGAAAGCAAATCACTTCACAATGCTTTGTCAGCATGTCTGATTTGGGGGTGGGGGGTAAACTCTAAATAATAGTGGTGAATCTTTTATTGAAACAATGAATGTAATCAAAGCAGATAGAGTGTTAACTAGAATTCATCTACCCCACAGGGACTGGGAGGGGTGGGGGGTGGGGTTTTATTGGGGTTCTTCATGGTAAAAAATAAGTATTGGTAAAGGGAAATGTGTTTGATATTTGCATGACTGAGACATAAACCTGAAAGCTTTGTAACCTTTCCCACAGTGATTCAATAAATAAATAAAAAAAAAAAAAAAAAAAAAAAAAAGAGAGGTGCGTGGCAATGCACTTACACCCCAGGTTCAGAAGCAAATCAGAAGGTCTTGAGGCCAAGTCCCCTTTCTTGGGTATCTCAGTGATAATTGCTGGGTGTGGGCAATGCTGTAGATAATCACTAGAATGGGATTCTAGTAACACATCCTGGACAGCAGGTCACGTCATCGCCTTCGAGAAAATGCAGGTGGAGCCAGGGATATAGCACAGTAGGTAGGTCACTGGCCTTGTACCCCCGAGCACCAGCAGGAGTGATCCCTGAGCACTGATAGATGTGTCCCCTCCCGCCCTGTAGAGACAGTACAGTGATGGGCAAGGCACTGGCTTTGCATGTGTCCAGGTGGAGTTTGAATCCCCGGAGCTGATTATGGTTCCTCGAGCACCACCAGGAGTGATTCCTGAGCACAGAACCAAGCATAAACTCTGAGCACTGCTGGGTGTGGTGCTGCCCCCCCCCACACACACACATACCATTGTAATTTGGGATCTTTGAGAAGGGATATGATTTATGATGACTGGGAATAAAAAAAAAGTGATAAATGTTCAGGAGCAGTTATAAAAAGGAGAAAAAGGTGAACTCCACGGGTTGGGAGATGGGTCAAGGATTGGGGGATTGGGGGGTGCATGCCAAGGGACCCAGGTTCCAGCCCTGAAGCTGCATGAGTTCTCCCAGTGTGGGTGTAGCCTAAACAGTGATCCTCACGCCATGGAGCACCGTGGGACGACTGTATAAGACTATGAGCCTCTAAGTTCCCACCCTCCAAAAGCCCAGTAAATCCAAGCATCCTTTATTTGCACATTAGTATATACGACAGGGTCAGGTGAATGAGACCAGTTGTAGTTAATATCACAAATGAGAGAACGAATCCGGAGTTCTGACATCCGTCGACGATCAAGGATCAGGGACGCTGTCTCATTTGCCAAGGTGTCGAAAATCAGATGGGCTGGTCACGTAATGAGATTTAAAGACGACCGTTGGACTAGAGCTGTTACTGATTGGATTCCACGGGATGTCAAGAGACCGCGTGGCCGCCCACCTACCAGATGGTCAGACTTCTTTGTCAAGGTCATGAACGATCGGTTTGAGGCCCTTCATGTTCCCGGAGCGAACAGATGCCATTGGGCTACACTAGCACGCGACAGGGACAAATGGAGACGTTACTGGCGCCCGCTCGAGCAAATCGACGACTAACGGGAAGTTAAGTGATTAAGTGATATACGACAGAGTTTCATAATGGCAAAGAAACAGTTAGATAGAAAAAAAATACTGATCAAAAATCAGAATAAATTTGTGGATAGGTAACTATCAGTGTGACTGTCTAAAGGGAAAACTGGCTTAGTAAAATGACCATTTATAGGAAAACAGGCGGGAAGCCAGGGCTTGCTAACAGTGCCGGGGTAGAAACTGAACAGGCTGATGTTTTCAGTGTCGTGTCCGCTACGTCTCCTGCATTCCACTAGCAAAACCACTTCATCTCACTGCCTGCTTTCTTTCAGCGACACGTATAATAATACTTGATACAGCAACAGAGGTGAGGGTTTGGAGAAAAAAACCTTAGCTATCTCAATTATTAGGGGAATGCAAACTTATTAATTCTAATTCATTCTTGAGTCTCAGCTCCTACACACAGCAAATATAGGAAACATAATTTCTTAAATTCTGTAAAAGTGAAATGAAATACAGGGATCAGCACAGAGTAATGCTTAATTAAAATATGGCTGATGGGGTGTTCTTCCCGGTGTCGTGTCCACTGTGCTAATTCTTTTTTTTTTTGGCTTTTTGGGTCACACCCGGTGATGCACAGCGGCTACTCCTGGCTCTGCGCTCAGGAATTACCCCTGGTGGTGCTCAGGGGACCATATGGGATGCTGGGAATCGAACCCGGATCGGCCGCGTGCAAGGCAAATGCCCTCCCCGCTGAGCTATCACTCCAGCCCCAACTGTGCTAATTCTTTGGGGAGACTAAATGGCACTTTGGAAAAAATTATATAAAATCCTGTTTCCTATAATTGTGACTAGATTATTAATGAGGAGTTGTAGAGAGAGAGGAAGCTGGGTATAGAGTCAAAACATGAATCAGGAAAAGGACAGAAACATATCAGCTATGGGCAAAAGGAAGTGTATTTTTCTTTATTTTTTTTTCTTTTTGGGTCACACCCAGCAATGCACAAGGGTTACCCCTGGCTTTTCATTCAGGAATTACTCCTGGCAGTGCTCGGGGGACCATATGGGATGCTGGGAATCAAAGCCGGGTTGGCCATGTGCAAGGCAAACTCCCTACCCGATGGACTATCACTCCAGCCCCAGAAACGTACTTTTCAAAAATAACAACACACCAGAGGATCATTTAGACTTCGATATAAAGGCTGGCCATGGAGGGAAAAGCAAGGTATGGGAGATCACAGGATTAAAATCTTAAAAAATTAAGGACACAATTCCAAAACAGACTCATTTCAGTTAACCCAAGGGTAGTCAAAATAAGAATCTCCTGTATCTGAGGCAGAACCAAGAAATAACTTAAGAATATGAATCGAATTAGCTCTCTTAGTTGCAAAGCAAGTGGCAAAACCGGAGAGTTTGGCAAGGAAGCACTACAGAACAAACCCCCCTGTCAACAGACTTAAGAGAGAAGAGTACCTCGACATCCTTTGTGGCCATTGAGTTGGAACCCTTCCGGACAGGTGCACTCATACGAGCCCTCGGTATTAATGCAGTCTCCTCCTTGGCAAACATTCTTATCTTCCAAGCATTCGTTGATATCTACAAATCAATTTTTAATATGTAAAAGACCGAACCGTACCTAAGCCAGTGAGACATTTTCCCATTTCTTTAGACACCAACATATATTTCACATCACTCGTACCCACGGTTTGTAATGGCTAAAAGCTTTTTAACGAGGAGACTTTTTAAACAGTGAAACGCTTGGAAAGGAGTTTAGCTTCAGTGTAGAAACTGGAGGTTTAACATCCAATTGGAACAGGCCCAAAAGAAATGAGCTGAATGCAACATTTAAGAAGCATCAAGACTGCTGGGCAGAGACACTGGTCCTTATCTTCTTCTCCCTTCCCTCCCTCCCAGAGCCTAAGATAAAGACAGCTTGATCCCTTACTCAGAAATCCCAGGCTTTGGTTTGCAGATAGGATTGGGTGTTTATCAGGAGACCAAGTTACCCGGCAGTTTACTGTTCCGTCTGGTGCCTCCGGCCTGCATGGTACCCTCCTCCCTTGCTAAAAATATGCTTTCCTCTGCTCGTTTTCCATAAACACATTTTTTTCACAGTTCAGCATTTAATTTTTTTATTTTATAAACTAGTCCACCATATTTGATTATATTTAATATTCAAACACCAATCCCACTACCGTTACACCTTCTCACCACCATATCTTGGGTGTTTCCATCCTGAACTCCAATCCCTGATCCAAAGCAGAACCCAAATAATATATTTCTTTTTGTTTTTTTTAGAAATACATATATATATATATATATATATATTAGACTTACAAGTTTTTGTGCTTGGGTTTCAGTTATACAATGATCGAGTACCCACCCCACCACCACTGCCCATTCCCCAACCCTACCAATTCCAGTATCCCTCCCACCCCCCCCCATCCCCCATCCCACCCTGCCTCTGTGGCAGGGTACTTCCTTTTGTTCTCTCCTTTTGGGTGCTGTGGTTTGCAGAAGAGGCATTGGGTGGCAATCGTGTTCGGTCTAGAGTCTACTTTCAGCATGCATCTCCCGTCCTGGGCGGATCTTCCCAGCACCCTTTATTTGGTGCTCCCTTCTCCATCTGAGCTGCCTTTACCCCTAGAGTGTGCGGCTGGCCTCGAAGCCATGGAGTGAACCTCCTGGTATTTATCACAGCTGTTCTTGGGTGTTAGTCTCTTATTTTGTTACTTTATGTTACCCAGATGAATGCAATCTTTCTATGTCTGTTCCTCTCTTTCTGGCTCATTTCGCTTAGCATGATATTTTCCATGTAGTACCACTTGTATGTAAATTTCATGACTTCATCTTTTCTAACTGCTACATAGTACTCCATTGTGTAGATGTACCAAAGTTTCTTTAACCAGTCATCTGTTCTCGGCCACTCAGGCTTTTTCCATATTCTAGCTATTGTAAATAGCGCTGCAATGAACAAACAAGTGCAGATGGACAGGCTGTCTCCTAAAATTGACATTTGATTGGTTTTCTCCCAAGTATTCCAAGGACACTTCCGTTACAAAAGATTGATGTGATTTTGGGAAGTGGGCTGAATTTTCCCTTAGTCCTAAATAGAATTTTTGACAGTGTGCATGTTACAAGTTTAAGGAGTTACAGTCTTTTTTAAAAAAAAATAATGAATCTGCTAATTAATGTTATATTCTCAGCATGCCTGGAATACAAACTTTTATTTTGCAATAGAAAAAAGAAAAAAAAATAATATATTTCCCTCTAAGGTTGGTTGCCTCCTACTTTGAATCCCATCAAAGGTGATGCGGGACTCTCGGAGTATGGGTCGGGTGTGTCCTATGAAGTGTGGTGCAGCCTCGTATGCTAAACACCCATCCTTATGCCTGCGAGACAGTATGCTATGTAGTGAGTCTGCCCTCCACTAACCTGCCAGTTCTGTTGCCCAGAAAGCTCTTTTCCCACCCATCACTGTGTTTCTGATTGATGAGCCCTTGAGTGGTAGCAAAACCAACCTTTGAGGTGACAGGATAAAATGAGATAAAGAAGAATGAGTCAAAATTCTACAACAAGCAATGACCTATTCGATTATGCTCTTGGAAGTGCCAAAGACCCAAAAAGCTCTTGAAGTCAGTGTTCTTACGGCTCTCTAAAGCCTCTATCACACATTATGCATTAAAGGAAAAACTTTTAAAGTACCTGGCATGATCCCTGCCTTCAAAGAGAAGTGTTTGCTCAAAGGACCACTGCGTATTAATTAAACACACACACACACACACACACACACACACACAAAGAATATAAGATATGAAGTTGCTTTGCAAATCCAAGACAATGCAATGTAACGATTGCTTGAAAATTAACTGTTTGTTGAAAGCACATTAGCTATGAATGTCAGGTGAACTGAGAGAGAGAGGGATCAGAAAAATCAAAGTTGACTTTCCTGGGCAGAAGAAATCCAGCAGATTCTACACAGCTGGGGAGAATGTGGAAGAGGGCGGAGTCCAGGGGCTCTTGGCAGAAACAGAGATCAGCGAGATCAAAAGGGCCCTGAAGTCACTTCCTCGGCAGCTGTCACAACAGGTCAGAAGAGGCTGCACTTCTGAACGAGCATATTCATAGCACATGTGTGGCTGAAAATGGTTTACGCAACCAATAATGAGTTTTGACTCGGAGCACATGAGCCCGCTAATGCCCTCGTCCCACAGAGGACCTGGCGGGTCTCTGCAGGAGGGCGGGGTGCGATCGCGCTTACTCCTGGATGCAGCCCATCAGTCCCAACTCACCAGGAGTCCCTCTTCAGCTCTCTGTGTAGAGTGTAAATTATGAGCATCGAAGAAAACTACGGAACAAAACCTTCTTTGCTTTCTTGGCATTGGCATATTGGGGCATTTCCTGCAACTAATTCCAATTGCTACTCAAGTGCATGAAAGGTCTCAGAAAGAAGTAAAAATGCACCCTGTTTCGCTGTCAGTAAAACGCAGTCAGGGATATTGAGACATAGGAAGGCACAGTAAGATACTAAGTCTTCCTATCTCCTCCATCCAGTTCGCATTATAGAGCCACCAAATTAAGTTTCCCTCATAGAATCCAAGGCATGGATAACTGGCTTCATGGGGGCATTCTGTCACATTCATGGGGAAAATAAAAGAGCTAAGTGCCTAAAAGTTTCCTTCATTTAAAACAACCAGTTGCGGGGCTGGAGAGAGAGAACAGCAGGTAAGGCACTTGCCTTTCATATGGCCAACCTAAGTTCGATCCCTGGCACCCCGTATGATCCACTAAGCCTTATTACGAGTGATCCCTGAGCGCAGAGTCAAGAGTAAGACCCCAAAAATGTACAATAAAGTAACAAGTTGTTTTTGAGTTTGCCCAGATTTAAAATGCCTCAAAGAATTCAGTCTCTAAAACGGAAAGCACAACTAAGGTAGTTATTTTGAAGTGGGTTCTCACTTAATATTTAGTTTTCTTCCAAGTTTACTGCATTATAATTTACTTACAGCAGAAGCGTCTAATTATGAGAGTCAGTGGAAGGAAGGATTTTCAGTGAATTGCCCCTGATTTCTGACAAATAGAGAGAGGTTCTCCTGATGACTGTTACACAGGGGTGTCTGTTGGGAGCCACTCTTGGACTCTCAGGTCACTCGTTTTAACAGGCTCACTCTGTCAGATGTCCATTCCATAGTGACCAACATAGACTTCCGCTTCCAATTATGTTTCAAATCTGTCTCATTAAAGTCTCCATTCCGATTACCAAACGGAATGGGTATTACAAAGGCCATGAAAAAGACCCTAAGAGCGGCACCAGGTACATCTGAGAGATATTAGTGTGGACAAGCCAGAGTCTGCTGCAAATTCTGAATGTGTTATTGGCAAACAAGTGTCACCTTTATCTCTCAGACGACCCTTGGTATATCAAGATTTCTAAAAGAATAATATTTTAAGTAAAAATTATATATATGTATATGTGTGTGTAAATAGCTGCTAAATCTCGACTCCCTGCTAATTTCAAGATTTAAAATTGTGATGATACCAAATGGAGATTAAATCCTTGACTCTTGTTTATGAATCTTTGTCAAGAAATATATCCTATACAGAAAAATTTCTTCATCTAGTCATCAAGCCCCAAAGAGATTCAGGCGTTTCCATCATCACAAAGGTTCCATTTTTTTCTTCTCTTAGCATTCTGAGATTCATCCAAATTGCTGTATATTCAGTAACTCTCTCCTCTGAGTGCTAAATAGTGCTACTGTACAACTGTACCACATGAAGAAAAAAAAAGTCATCTCCATTTGGTGAGCACTGGGGCATTTCGGCCATTATAAAGTCTCTAAAGAGGTCAATATTTGAATCTTGGAATAAATGTATTTTCTTAGGGGGCATAAGTCAGAGTCAGATAGCTTTTCAAAAATGGATATATTGGGGGCTGGAGCGATAGCACAGCGGGTAAGGCGTTTGCCTTGCACACAGCCAACATGGCCCACACAGGTTCGATTCCCAGCATCCCATATGGTCCCCCGAGCACCGCCAGGAGCAATTCCTGAGTGCATGAGCCAGGAGTAACCCCTGAGCATCGCCGGGCGTGACCCAAAAAGCAGAAAAAAATGGATATATTGGTTTATATTATCCCTGACGGGGTACGAGAGTTCCAATGACTCCACATTGACTTGACTTGCTCGGCTGCTACTCTAACAGCTGTTGAGTAGGAGATCTGCTGGTTTTAGATTTGTCTCTTTCTCTTTGTTGTGCAGGAAAGTGAGATAGTGAACTGAAAGGAGGGAAAAAAGCACCGTTGGCTATTAGCATGATGTAAATAATCACAACTCAAAAGGTAAAAAGGTAAAAGGCCCTCCCGTTGATCATCAATTTGCTCGAGCGGGCCCAGTAACGTCTCCATTGGAGACTTTGTTGTTACTGTGCCTGGCATATCGAATACTCTCGGTAGCTTGCCGGGCTCTCCGAGAGGGGCGGAGGAATCGAACTCGGGTCGGCCATGTTGGCCGCTTGTAAGGCGAACGCCCTACCGCTGTGCTATAGCACAGCAACTCAAAAAGTGATGAGAATCCCAAGACTAGGAATTTCAGCAACAGAGAAACCTAAAGGGCACCATTGTTTTTACAGCTTATAAGTAACTGGGTAGCAATTAAGACCCAGTTATGGTTGGGTGTAGTTAACTCGGTGAGATCTCTACTGTCAAAAGCAGGAGTTAGATAGTAGATGGGATATAAAGAGACGTGGTGGGGAGCGGAGAGAAAGTCCAGTGGTGAAGGTGCTTGCTTTGCAGGTGGCCAACCCAGGTTCAATTTCCGGTACCCAACCTGGCCCATCCCAAGTCCTGCCAGGAGTGAGCACTCATTGTAGGAGTAAGCCCTAAGCACTGCTGGTTGTGGTCCAAAGAAATAAAAAAGAGACACGGAATTGTCCAATTCCATTATGTAGGCTGTAGAAAGTCTGACTCCTTCGGCAGCTAGGTGACAATCACCCCATCATTCCCCTTCTGAGACTGGCTTCTCAAAGTCATCACTGATCTTAATCTGGTATAATCCCTTGGTCCATATAATTTTTAATTGACTCATCATGCGATACATAATCATAAAGTTATTCATGATGCCTCAGTCATACAATGTTCCAATACCCATACCTTTACCAGTGTACATTTCTGCCGCCCAGTTTTCCTGCACCCCCCAGCCTGCCTCTAAGGCAGACACTTTTGTTCTCTGTCTCTGTCTCTGTCTCTCTCTCTCTTGCATTATGGCTTGCAACACAGATACTGAACGGCCATCATGTATATCTCTTTTCCTTCTTTTAGACTCAGTTCTTGTTCAAAGTGATCATTTCCAATGGTCATTAGCACAATGGGCCTTTCTCTGTCCTTCCTAACTTCCCTCCCCTACAGCTGTGGCCAGCTTCCTACCATGGCTCACAGCTGGCTTAGAAGCTACTTTTGCTCATCACCCCTTCCTCCTGGACTTGCTTTCTTCTCTTAGATTTTGGACTTCCTGCCTCCCAGCCTGCCACTCTTCCTCCCCATGTCTCACAATCCTTCATTTCTAAATGTCCCGGGCTGAGACACCCCCTTTCATTTGAGGGTACATCCATTCCCTTCTTGATAACTGCTCCTGACCCAGACTTGCTGCTGAATTCCAAACACCTTGGTTCAATGGCCTTTCCAAATTCTCCATTGGATCCTATCATAGGCAAGAGAAACTAAAAGTGCCCAGCTGAACCCCTAACCTCTTCCGAAGCCTGCTCTTTGGGGTTCCTGCACCTTCTTCTCCCCCTCAAGAAACCAACACCATCATCTCAGTGAAGCTTCCTGTCTCCTGATTTAGTCTCCACCCTCTCCCAATCAGCATCACATTTACACTGCTACTCTTCACCTAAACATTCACAAACCATGGGTTTCATTGATTTATCTTATTATTAGTTTCCTCACAAACATCAGCCCCAAGGAGCAGGAAGTTTTGTCACTGAGGTTGGCTGCTGCATGTCCTGAGTCCAGAACTGAGTCTGCCACTCCCTTGGCACCCAGTGAATATTCTATTGAAGAAATGCACAAGTCACTCAATGATTCTGTCTTGGAAATCAGTGTCAGAAAGACATGCTGTGACTTCTTCCTCCACTCCTTTGATGTAGTTCACAAAGAAATGAGCAAGAGAGAAGTGCCCAGGAAGAGGGGGTGAGTCATAAATCATCTTCCCAGGCTTCAGCGGAAGGAACTGAAGGGAGGGAGGGGCAGGTGGGAAGCCAACCAATCAGAGAGAGATGGTGCCTGGAGGAAGCCATTCAGAGGGAAGACGACTGGGGTTCTCGACACACTGACACCAGCACATGCCCCCAATGGCTCACACTCCCATGTCATCAGACAGACTATCAGCAGAAATGGTTATAGTGACCAAAATTTCATATTCTGCTTTAGTTTGAGGTCAGTGGATGAATTCAGGATAACCAAGACCCCATCAACAGACCCCAGAGGCTTCTCACTCAGAGGAAGGGCAGAAAGAGCTGGGGGTGGGTGGGTACTTGGACGCTAACTCCAGAAAGCCAGTAGGCATGAGGAACGGGGCGGGGGGGGTGGGGGAATGGGGACACAGGCGTTGACCAGAGTTCCTAGGAGAGAACAGCTTCATAAGTATGGAAGCCAACAAGAAAGATGGCAGCCCCTGCCAGCTGAGAGCAGTCCGTGATCTGCCCCAACTCTTAGTCACAGCTAAATGTTACCGGAGATGGTGTGAGTTAGAAAGCTTAGTGCTAATTTAGTTTCAAAGAGAGGATTTAGTTGCATGGACTGCTGATCTATTTTTAACTCAGAATGCTGGCAAAATTGGCCTTGGCTTTAGGAGACAGGGGCCTGATTAAATTCTCCAAGAAGCATTCTAATGGAACCTAATATGTCTTAAAACAAACAGTGATGACTAAAGACCCAATTGGCTTTGAAAAAAAAAACATTAAAAGAAAAACAAAACAAAACAAAGCAAAAAAACAATGGTTGGGCCAGGGATTGTACAGTGGGTAGTACTTTTGCTTTGCATGTGGCCAACCCGGGTTTGATCCCCAGCACTCCACATGGTTTCCCCGAGTGCTCCTGGAGTTATTCCTGAGTTCAGAGCTAGGAGTCAGCCCTGGGCATTGCAGGGGTGGCCCCAAAACCAAAAATTATATATTTTTTAAGAGGTTCTGTTTTCCTTTTTTGGATTCTTTTTTTAGGTATAAAAAATACATAGAATGAGACTCATACCCAAGGACAATAGAAACAGGGGCCAGGTTTGGGCCATGGTTGGAAGCCTGCCCCAAGAACTGAGGGGAGAAGGCAGTTGGGATAGAGAAGGATACAAGAGTTTCCCACTTTCAACCATCACTGTGACAATCGTGGTTGAAAGGAATCACTCTAGATAGGAGGTGTGTTTTGAAAGTATCACAGCCCCTCAGTATCTGTACTGCAAACCATAATGCCCAAAAGTAGACAGAGAGAGAGAGAGAGAGAGAGAGAGAGAGAGAGAGAGAGAGAGAAGGTGCCTGCCATAGAGACAGATTGAGGGCAGAAAATAGATACTGGTGAAGGAATGGCTGTTAGAACATTGTATGACTGAAGCCCGACCATGAACAGCTTTATAACTATGCATCTCATGGTGATTCAATTTAAAAAATAAGTCTTGGGATTTCTGATAAGGAGACATATATAGACCCCAAAAGCCCAAATAATAGAACAAACACTCTCCTGAAGACCTAGTACCAAGATTTAACCAGGGGTCTGATTTCTCTCTGGACAGGGAATCGAGGCAGAGCTGACACTGACGGTCAGCAAAGGTTTTCAGTGTCTTGCTTCTAGTTACTTCTAGAACAAGTTGTCCCATAACTGCCTTTGGCAATCTGGAATGCCGCCACGTTGGCGCTTTATTTCTTACCTTTATGTTAGAGTTTCCCACATACAAGTTTTCTGACAATCAAATTTCAAGATTTTTATTTCTATTGCTGGTTTGGCCATTTGTTAGCTTTGCAGTAGGTATACTGACTAATTACATGGGTATTTTACAAAAAACAAAACTCTTGAAAGAACATGACCACCTTAGGATAAAGTTCTAGAAGATGCTTTGTTGATTTAATAATAATGTGTATGTGTAAGGCCTCTAAAACTCAATATTGTCCTCCAGAAGCTTCCGCGCCAAGGGTTTGTAGCTGATACGGCTAACAAGACCCAGAGCTGTACATGAGGGAGATCTTTCAGAAACATATTCTGCAAAAATACCTCAAAACTGAATTAAAGTTTGGCTCTTAAAAACATCACTGTGATATGGAATATCTACTTGTATTTACTTATTTGGAATAGTTGGAAGCTTCCCCTGAGTAAATAAGAGTTCAGAACTCTAGACCCGGGCTGGAAAAGTTCATCTGATTCCTCACTCCTATGCTAGCAAAATTCTTTGAAAAAGCAGCCTGCAGCAGAGCAAAGACCAACACACACACACACACACACACACACACACACACACACACACACACACAGACACTTCTTTGCATGACTTGCATGACCATGGGGACAATACTTTGCAGGTTCCTCACGTCCACCATAGCCAACAGATTGAGCTGGAGGCCAGAGGCCGGGCGGAGGGGCGAGCCTCCCTCTGCCTGGTATTGCCCCCCTGAAATGGAAGTCACTTCTCACCTTCACAGCGGTCACCCAGGCCGGAGGCTCTGTAGCCGTGGTTGCAGACACAGCGGAAGGAGCCTTCTGTGTTCCTGCACTGCCCGTTGCTGCAGAGATGGTGGTGTTGGCATTCGTCGATGTCTGGAAGCAACAGAGCAACAAGAGGGTAGCCGTGATCCCAGCTTTGTCTGACGGTTCACGCCAAGGAGGTACAAAACCAATGAGGTTCCTGCTTCCTTAGTATCCATGATGTGAACCAAACTGACCTTCAGTATAAAGTGGGCAACCTCCAGTGGGGAAATCCAGAGGAGCTCAAGGATCGGTGACTTCATTCCATGTTCCCTGGGGGGTGGCCAACACCTGCCCTCACATGTAGAATTGACTCTACTAAGCCTCTTGGATTTCTTTGGGTGACTCAACTGGAACCAGGAATGTCAGGGACACAGGCCTGTATACATCTAGAGCAGGCTTTCAGCAAACTACTGTCCCCATAGCATAGCCACTGACTACAAATAAAGTTTTATTTGAATAGAGCACTGCTTTATTCTTTGGCCCTTTACGGGAAAATATTGCTGGTCAACTGCTGATCAAAACTGTCCTGGCCTGCACACTGATATTTCTTTTTTACAGATCTATCCTTTGGTCCCAGATAACCGGGTTTCCATTCTATTGCCTGCAATAACAAAGATGTTCTGACCATACCAATGCACCCTTCTCTCCTGTCAGCCAATTTGATGCTGCTGAGTTTAACAGAGTTTAACAGAACCCCTCAGGCCCGCTTCCTCGCTGGGAGAGGAGGCATATCATGGGTTGCTTGCCTGACATTACTTGATCTTGGTTGCTACATCTTAAGTTCCCTACAGGTGAGGACTGTGTCTGCCATCTCCTTGCTTGCTATCTGGATGCCCTGGCATTTTCTGATCAGTATTTTCCCATCGCTTTCACGTTGCTGGTTGATTTCACTCTGAGCCTAACATGAAACACTGATCCACTCTGACAGTATTATTCTGTGGGAGCTAACACATGCCTGTTTCCACGGGGATCTGGAACCACCGCCCTCCCCACGCCACAGCACCACGTTCATTATCAGGCATCTGGTACCTTAAATCCGATCGTCCCTATTAATAACCTGCTGGGTGGGTCTGCATGCATCACACTTGTTGCTGTCTGCGAGAGCGTACGGCAATGCATTCTTAGAAGAAGGGACACGATGACATTCTATGACATGTAGACCTCCATCGGGAATTATACTATTGAGTTTTCTATGAACAAGACACTCAATGAATGCTCAGCTAAGTGGCAAGTATGAAGTAATAAAGTATGAGAGATTTTGTTGAATTTAGAAGAAATGGCACACTCGTGTGTGTGTGTGTGTGTGTGTGTGTGTATTCATGTGTGTTCTCACTTTCCTCCCTTTGAGGTTCAGTATTATGATGACTTTCCATGTTCTAGAAAGAGGTACGTGGGGAAGGATAGGGTAATCCTGGTGGATTCCCCTGGCTCTCATACTCCATCTTCAGGAGACCTTTTGCTCAGTCAATATTCAGGGCAGACACACAGACATGGATATGGTTTGTGTCTTTACAGTAAGACGCAAACACAGGTTCTCTTTCAAAATGAGAGACTTTAAAGCAGTGTCTCCTTTATAGATGGAGACCCTGTGCTTATCACAGCAGAACCTTAATACCTCCAAGTTCAAAAAACATCTACTGGGTCAGAGCAATATACAGTGAGTGGCGAGGGCATCTGCCCTGCACGTGGCCAGCCCAGGTTCGATCCCCAGCATCCCATATGGTCCCCTGAGCACTGTCCGAAGTGACTCAGAGTGCAAGGTCAGGAGAATCTCTGAGCATTGCTGGGTATCACCCCCAGACCAAAAACCAAACAACCTCTACCTCCTTAATGGCACAGAAAGGCTTTTCATGTGAAGTTCAATAAAATTTCTTAAATCTCAGGCCAACCCAGCGAGTTTTAAAATCCTCCCCATCACCTCTATGAACAGGACAGACTTTGAAAACTTTCTCTCTCAGGAGAAAGGGGACAAGATCTCAATCGAATCCAACTGGAAAGTTTTCTTCAGTGAGATTGCTTTTAAAGGCAATTAAAAAAAGAAGGGTAAGTCCACACAAAATTCAAGATCATTTCAGGTCACTCCATGATGAAACAGCCAATGGATCTTCTAATAGCTGAAGTTCTGGTGTGTGAAAATTTCAAATGAAGTCTAATGGAATGCATTTTATGTAGTAAGGAATGATAGAACAATCGTTTCTCTTCCTATATACTGATGCCTAGTCACTATCATGAGTGTCCTGTTGGAAAGTCGACCTTTCTCCATCCAGCTGTGCTACTTCCTGTGTAGGTTTCCACCCTTGCTTTCTGGGCCCACAGAGCTATCACCCCGGTCATTTCCAGGCAGGCGTCCTGAGCTGACCCTGCAGTTCATGCCCCACAGTCTTACCTTCACACTGGTCTTTTGCTGCTGACAGCTGGTACCCCTGGCTACAAGTGCACTGGAAGGAGCCCTCGGTGTTTCTGCACTGCCCGTGCAGGCAGAGAGTCCCTTGCTGGCACTCATCAATATCTGTTAAGACCAACAATCACAATGGCTTGAGTTGTCTCATACCCAGAACCAGACCCTCCGCTTGACTCAACATGGAGACCTGTGATCTCCAGTCACGGTCACAAACGTCACCTTCTAAGCACAGAGTGTTGGTTTTGAAACAGAGAAAGGGGCCAACAGGAAGATGCTGTGTTCCTTGCGAGATTTCCTGGGGCTCCTGGAAGTCCCAAGAACACCCCCCCAAAAAAAAACATACAAAGTAATGAGACTGTCTAGAACATCTGTCTAGAACATCAGCCTCCCAGTGTTCTTCATCTAGATCTCAGAGTGCCAAAGTGTAGGACAGGCAAAATCCTGAGGACAGACTTTGGTAAGGAAGAGATATCATGACACACCATCATGTCCTTTGCCATGTCTCTTTCTCTCTCTCTTATGCTTCGAACAGGAACGCAATGTGAGGCATCTGTTTTCATTTTCCGGCATCTCTTCTGTGGTGGTCTTTTGGGCCACATCCAGGAGTGCTCAGAGATTACCCCAGCTCTGTGCTGGGGAATCACTCCTAGTGGGGTACTGGGGACCCTGTGGAGTGCTGGGGATCTAACCCGAGACAGTTGTGTTCCAGGCAAATGAGCTCCATGCTGTACTACTGTGGTGAACCCTCGTTTTTAGTTTTTAACGGTTACTTTTAGCCCTAAGGTTTACAAAGCTGTTCATGTAGGGTTTCGTGCATGAAACACTCTTGCGCACCGTCTCCACTCCACGAGTGTGTCAGCTTCCCACCAGTGACCCAGCAATGCCTCTCCTGTGCCAAGTTTCTACTAAGACCAGTGGAAATTGGTCTTCCGCACTGAAGACCGGTATTTCAATCGAACCCTGCAGAAAAGTCTCTTCCATGGGACGGCTTTTAAAGTAGAAGCTGGTCTCAGTAGTATAGGAAATGCTTACACACGTGGACCTAAAATCTGGCAAATGGAATCCTGTTCAGGAGAGCCCCCCCATACTAGGGGAACCCTCCTATCCTTCCCGCTCCCCCCTTTTTATCCTCTCAAATACAATCGCTTTTGCAAATGGGGGTGGGGAAGGGATCTGACAAATGAGAGACACAAACACATTTACAAGGGAAGAAACAGAAATGCTGAAGAAAATGTATGAAACAAATGTTTAATAGTTGGAAGAGCATCGTGAATTGTTAAAAGAAAGGAACGCAGAAATAATAAATCTTTAAAAAATTAAGGCACATATTCTACTAATTAGAAATTAGTAATCTATCTAAACAGCATTTAAAACCTCTTACCCCAAAACACCATTTTTAAAAAAATAAACAATTCGAAAATCTCAAAAAGATCACTTTCCCAAAGGCTCGGCACAGAACTCTTTTTACATAATAATGAGATTTGGTGGGGGTGGGGGGTGTGGAAGTGAATTCCACATCTGATGAACGGCAAGAAAATGGTGATACAGGGATATATCTGAATATTACACAGCCCTGAAGGATAATATTTGAAAAGGTTCATTAATAAAATGTCTAATATTTCTACTATAAAGCCACAAAAGCCACAAAAATGCCTACTGACTATGCTCTATAAAATATTCATGAAATATTTTCAAGAGCATCTCTTTTGTTTTACTCTTTTGGGCCATATCCAGGAGTGCTCAGGGATTACCCCAGCTAATCAAACAAGATTATGAGCAAGCATTGCTTTTAACCTTTCCATATTTGTTAGTCTGAGGTTTGACTGAAACGCAATTTGCACACCATAGAGGTTATCTATCCAAGTATATACTTTAAAAGTTTGTGGGGCTGGGAAAGAACTCAAATAGTTTGCCAGGGGCACCTCCAGCACCTATCATGGTCCCCCATGGCCCCTTCAAAACCTAACCAACCAACCCACCCAGAGCTTTAGAGGTCTTTAGTATATCCAGGGTCATGTAACAACATGCATTACTTTTTTACCCAGAAACATTTGAAAATAAATGCCTCTGTGGTTTAGAGCTCCTCTGAAAATATGCTGCTTCTCTCCACGGAGCAACAGTCTGCAACTGCAGTGCCTCCGCACTTTCAAAGACTCAGCCAAACCTCACCCAGGGGCATAGGCCGAGAGGATGACCAGTGTGTGTGTGTGTGTATGGGGGGGCTCATCCTGGACCATGCGGGGGCCGCCTCACCTTTACAGTGCTTGCGGTCAGGCGTCGGGGAGTAGCCCCGGTGGCAGGAACACATGTAGGAGCCGTCCAGGTTGGTGCACGTCCCGTTGCGGCAGACTCTGGGATCCAGGCACTCATCCACATCTGGCAGGGCGGGGCACAGCGCCAAGCCCAGGAGAAGGGAAAACAAAGAGGAGGAGGGAAGACGTGAGCACGGTGGCATTTGGCGAAAGATCAAACCAGCAGACCCTTAAAAGGAGACGTCGGTCCTTTACGCTCAACTTTCCAGCGTGCAGGGGAGGAACAGCAGTGCAGCGTGTGAGCATGGGACGGACAGTGTCCGCCTCCGTTTGCCGAGTGTGCAAAGCCACGCTCGAGGGAAACAAACACGCTCCGTGTGGAACGGTGGCGGCGGCTGAGTGGGGGAGCCACGTCCCCATCAAAACAAAACAGTCCCGGGGCTGGAGCCATAATAGTACGGCGAGGAGGGCGTCTGCCTTGCTCACGGCTGACCTGGGTTCAAGTCCCAGCATCCCATATGCTTCCCCCAAGTACCACCAGGAGTAATTCCTGAGTGTAGAGCCAGGAGTAACCCTTGAGCGTCGCTAGGTATGATCAAAAAAGAAAGAAAAAAAAAGGAAGAGAAAACCCAAAAATTCAGTCCCAAGAACCCAACATGTACCAGGGCTGGGGAGCTGGCACAGGGACTAGTGGTGGATGCCCAAGTACACCCCTGGCACTGGATTGTCCCTCAAGCACCACAGGGGCATCCCTGCCAGCTCCCAAGCGCCACCGGGTTGGTCCTGCTGGTCCTGGTCACACGGACGTCTCAGTAGTCATATCCTTGAGCCCTGGTAAGGAACCCCCTGGTCGACTGGCTGAGAGCTATTGGGAATGGCCCGTTTGGGGTACCCCCACCAACAATAGTAGCACGGTAGCACAGTGCTCTGTTTTTCATCGATTTGCTCAAGGGGGCCCCAGTAACGTCTCCATCGTGAGTCTCATTGTTACTATGTTTGGCATATCAAATATGTCACAAGTAGCTTGCCAGGCTTTGCCATGCAGGCAAGATACTCTTGGTAGCTTGCCAGGCTCTCCGAGAGGGGCGGAGGAATGGAGGAATTGAACCCAGCTCGTCCAGGCCGGCTGTGTGCAAGGCAAACGCCCTACCACTGTGCTATCGCTCCAGTCCACCACCAACAGCGAGACAAGGAATCATGGAGGTCTGCAGAGTAGGAACTGGTGAGTTCCACATGACATGTGGGTTCACTGAAACAAACGCTACAACTCGGAAACTAGAGAAACCCTGGAGAAAGTTACAACAGAAAGGCAGAAGCACTCAATACTTGAAGGCAGCCCTGCTTCCGTGTTCGAAAAGCCAACTGAGGCTTGCAACATCGCCTGTTGGGCAGTTTGAAGATAAGCTGCGGGCTGAAGAGTCCAATCAGATAGGAATCCGTTGTTGCTAAGCACTGGATGCCCAGGTCTGGAACCTGGAGCTGCAGCATGTCCAGAGTCAGGGGTGTGTGAGTGTGTGTGTGTGTGTGCGTGTGTGTGTGTGTGTGTGTGTATGCGCACACTGGCACAGGGGTTAGGGGAACAGCCAGCAACAGGCATGGTGGCCTCCACACTCTCCTCACTCTCACAGAACCACTCAGCGGAGTGAACCAAGCCAACTCCGCGGCAACCACACAGCGTGTCCAGTGCCGACGCCGCACCCACGCTCCCGTTGGTGGGTCCCATGTTCCCCAGTAGCTGAAAGCAGACGGGCCAATAGAAGCAGCCGGACGCACGGCAGAGGAGATGGTGGGACAGACCGAGCGTTGCCCTCCCCGTGGAATTCTGGATGGCACCAAGGAAATGGGAGGTGACCTAGAGGGTCTGCTTCAGCTGAACAAGGTACGGACTGACTTCTCTCCTCAGCGGTCTGCACCCGGGGCCCTGATCTACAGGGAGGTAACAGCCAAATCCATCCCCAAGACAAACGTTTTCCTTCAAGCGATACAGAGGCGTCGGCAGTTTATCATTCAGGAGATACTTAGACTTTGCTTTTGCCAGGTGGTCGCGGTGGTTAATGAAGCAGCAGTCGGGTAGGATAAATGAAGAGCAGAGGAGACCTCAGACTGCCAAGCCACGGGTCTGCCTTGAACTATCTAGACAGCCCGAAATGTTTATTCTTCCCTGACTGCAGCTACAGACGCAAGGAACCAGCCCCCCTTCATGTCCGCCAAGGAGTTGTAGATGGAAAATTCTGAGCTGAGTGAGCGCCTGGCCTTCTGAGAGCCTGGACCCTTCAGAACACGACTGTCAGTAAAAAGTCACTGAGGGCTCTGCACAGAAGCGACGTGTCTAGGGCTTACTGGGGAGAAATGCAGAGAGACCAGCTCAGTGCTGTATCCTCAGCTCGGGTCACTCTGCACTGTAGATGCTACTTACAACCCACTGGGTCAGCAGACAGCTGAATGTGACCTCCTATAGGCGCCTGGAGTCTTCAGGATCCAAGGGGGCCTCAACACCTCCACCCGCACCACACACACTGCATTCTTGGTTTTTATAAATAAAATCCTGTTGTTTATCAATTGCTTCGAGCAGGCACCAGTAATGTCTCCTTCATCCTAGCCCTGAGATTTTAAAGTGCCATATTCAAGGCTCTTTCAGGGTTAGGAGAATGAGACCCATGATTGTTACTGGTATTTGGCATATTGGGTACGCCACGGGGAGTTTGCCAGACTCTGCCGTGTGGGCAGGTTACATTCAGTAGCCTGCCAGGTTGTCCAAAGTAGGAATGAGATAATAAGATGTTGTGCAGCCACAAATGCAGCCGCGTGCTTCCAGGAGCTGAGTTTTGTAGTCTCTGGGTCTTGGCCATTAATGGGATTACATGGTGCCAGGGAGTCAGTTGGTGGATGTGACCCCTGCTTACTGGAAGATGGAGGATCTGGGTGGAGGATGCTCAGCCCCGATCCGAGCAGGCTTGGAGATCTCAGCCCCGCGACCCGCATGCCTTTGTTCCTCTGCCGGTACCTTCATGCGTGCGGAGAGTGGTCTCAGCATGGTGGTGGCTGGTTCTGGAGGTCTTTGGCTGCCGGAGCTCTGCTCGGGGCAGGGAGGGAAACTCAACCCACCCCCTCCAAGGGGCCCCGGCGAGGACAGCCATGCGTGAGGGCAGGAGACTCCATTTAGACACCATGGTTTACGAAGTTGTTCATAATAAAGTTGTGATGGGCTTTTGATGGTCCAGCACCAATCCCACCATGAGTGACCGTCCCTCCACTACTTCCTTGTTTTCCCCAACATCCTCCTCTTCACTATATCCTATAACATATAACATTACTGCTCCAATACCCGGATTGGAAACGTGGGTGTCTCCCTCTCTAGATTGTTTACCCTCTTTCCCTGACTACAAATTATTACCAAGTCCTCCGCATCTCTCTTCCAAATCATTCTCAACACATCACTTTATTTCATGTCTAATACCACCAGTTGTAGTTACTGGTTTTGGCATATCGAATACACCATTCTCTCTTATTTCGCTCCACTTCAAGTCCGGCCCTCTCTAACCTACTTCCAGCCTGCGGGCAGAGGAATCTGTCAGAAACACAAAAGTTGATCAGGGTGTTATTCCTCTAATTAAAAAAATTTCTGACACAGATGTGCTGGACCCTGGTAAGGGTATCAGAAATCATGGCACCCACAGTCCTTATTAACACCTTCAGGCTTCAATTCCATAGAAAACAGGGAAGTCTCTCCACAAAGACCACCCCTAGCTCCTTACCTCTGTGGCAGAATGTGCAATAACCATCTCTGGCTTTACGTCTGGGAGATTTTATCTTACTCTCAAGAGGGTAGGTCTCTTGAGCTGGAGTGATAGTCTAGTGGGTAGGGCCCTTGCCTTGCATGTGGTCAATCTGAGTTTGATCCCCTGTACCCCACAGGGACCCCTGAGCACAACCAGGAGTGGTTCCTGAGTGCAGAGCTAGGAGTAACCCCTAAGTATTGCCAGGGGTGTCCCCCAAAAAATAGAGAGAAAGAGAGAGAGAGACAGAGAACAGGTCTCATAAACATATCCTTACAACAGATGCATATATGATTCAAAGGCAACATTTATCCAGAACAAAGCTGGGAAAACAGTCTGGAGACTCCCAGAGATAAATTTGCTACTGGGTTTCTTAATGATCTGGCACTTGCCCTTCTGTAAATTAAATGGGTCACAGACAGGAAGTACTCAGAGGGTTACGAGGCTGGTGCCATGGGGGTGAGCAGGCCAAAGGTTCATTGTGAGCCCATACCGCTGTTACTGCCCCAGCCTAAATGGGTCCTTCTTAGGACACTTGCACAGATGCCCAGTTGGAAACTTCTCGGCTCCCGCAGGCTTCTCTGGGACACTTCCCCGAGCCCAGAAATAGCAGCATAGGCTGGCATGCATGACCTAGGCGAACCCCAGCTCCAAGCGGCAAATTCCTTTGCGAAAAGTTTCACCTCATCATCGGAAGCCTGAGGTCTGCGAGTTCTCTCTCGGTCAAGATCAACACGAAGCTCCAAGCTCATTGGTTCCCAAACTCTGCACTTTGCTCCTTGAGGGGAAGCAAGGACGAGGAGCTGCTCTGGCAGGCATCCCCGGTTTTCACAGAGATCACTCCCAGCTGGCCCACCTGCACACTCTGCTCCCTGTGGATGGAAGGCAGGTGCAGACGCCTTCTGGACTGTGCCCTCCTCCAGCCGCCCTGGAAGGGGCCGGTGGTATCTGGTGGCCAACACATGGCCACAGAGTCTCAGAGCTGTGCTCTTCCCTCCCATCCCTCGACCAGCCACCAGGGGTTGGTGGAAATTGGTTCTGGAGCAACAGTTTGCTTGCAGAACTTCCTGTTCTTCTAAGGAGAAGAAACTGTCACCATTAAGTCCTTTTCCGAGCCCATGATCTTGTAAAGATATTATTAATATATTATTTTATGATTAATGATACTACCACGGTAGAGCCTGGCAAGCTACCTGTGGCACATCTGATATGCCAAAAACAGTAACAATAACAGGTCTCATTCCCCTGACCCTGAGAGAGCCTCCAATAGGGTAGGGTTGGGAAGGACGAGTAAGGAGAGGCTGCTAAAATCTCAGGGTGTGACGAACGGAGACGTTACTGGTGCCCACTCGAGTAAATCAATGAACAATGGGATGACAGTGATACAGCGAATGATACTAGATACTATAATATTATTATTCTGAGGTCTCCAACACAGACTTGGTGCCATCTGACGTGGAAGATACACACTTTCTACCGCTTTCACCCTGAATAGAATTACTTCCTGCCCCAAACTTTCCAAGACGTCACTTACCCTTCAACCAGCAAGCCACAACTATAAAACACTGTGTTGCATGTAAGTGATCTCCTATAGAAGGGCTTAATGGCCCCTGTGTGAAATGCAACAATCTTCACACTCTTCCTCTAAGGAAACTTTTCTTTTTCATTTTCAGTGGTTTTTTCATAACAAACGATTCAAAATAAATTATTTTGGTTCTGCTTTGGGGCAGGGGTTGGAGTTCAGGATGGAAACATCCAAAATATGGTGGTGGGAAGATGTCATGGTGGTGGGATTGGTGTTTGAATATTAAATGTAATCAAATATTGTGAACTATTTTATATAACAAAATTTTTAAAATTATATAAAAAAAAGTATCACCTATAGCTCAGAGTTAACTCTTATATCTCTGGTTTGAGGTGGTTGGTTTAATTTCCAGATACAAACGACCCCTCTCTTCCTCCTCTACTGCCAGTCTTTCTCTACGGAACTGTGTCTTCGTATGTGCTTGCATGTTTTCAAAGCACTATAGCACTGTCCTCCCATTGTTCATCGATTTGCTTGAGCGGGCACCAGTAATGTCACCATTGTGAGACTTGTTGTTACTGTTTTTGGCATATCGAATATGCCACGGGGAGCTTGCCAGGCTCTGCCGTGCGGGAGGGATACTCTCAGTGGCTTGCCAGGGTCTCCAAGAGAGGCAGAGGAATCGAACCCTGGCCAGCCGTGTGCAAGGCAAACGCTCTACCTGCTAATGCTATCGCCCCAGCCCTAAGTTTTCAAAAATAAAAGATAATTATAATTTTTCTAAAAATTAAAAAATAAAACACTGTGTTGGGCCAGAACTGAGCAGCAAGCAAGTCTGGTGGGATGCAGTTCAAGCTGGTGAGGCCAGTGTGAGTGACAACTTCCACTGTACTTGAAGGACAGTTACCTCACGCCCTCAGCCCCACATCTCAATTTGGACTACGCTGAACAATGCAATACCGGATCAGCCGACAAAAATGTGACGCATTCCTCAAAGTTCTAGAAAGAGCCAGGACTCTGCATGCCCCAGAGAGCCGGGCAGACCTCAGGAAGTCACGCCGTGATCTGCCATGCCACCCCTGCCCCCTTCCCGCTCCCCAAAAACACTGAGTCTTTGTAGCCAAATGCTACAAGATCTGCCATGTCGGCTGGCCAGGAAGAGTCTCGAATCCTTGAACCATTCTTTTTTTTTTCTTTAAATGAAACCACCCTGAGCTACACAGTTACAAAGTCATCCATGATTGCTTCAGTCAACAATGTCCAACAGCAGCCCTTCACCAGCGCACGGTTAGCACCACCAATGCCCCCAGTGTTTCTCCTTCCACCTCCCAACCCTGTCTGCCTCTACAGCACTTTTCTTCTCTGTCTCTCTCTCACTCCCTCTTTCCCTCCCTTCCTCTCTCTCTTGCTCTTCCCCTGTCTCTGTCTCTCTCTGTCTCTGTCTCTTCCTTTTGGTCATTATGGTTTGCAGTACCAGTACTGAAAGCGTATCATGAATATCCCCTTACCTCCTTTCAGTACTCAGTTCTTGTCCAGAGCGGTCATTTCCAGCTACCATTGTCATCGTGGTCCCTTCTTTCTAACTGCCTTTCTCCCCCTGCTCTTTCTGAAAGCTTCCAGCCATGGGCCAGTCCTCCTGGTCCTCGTTCCTACTGTCCTTGGCCTTGAACCATTCTTATTGCTACTGGCAAGAAACGGATTGCAGCACAAGATCTCTCCTCCCTGTGAACTCTTCATTTCCTTATGACCCCTGACTATACCTGCGTTGTTCTCTTATTTTTCTTGTGTGTATCTGAGAGTTGGGAGATCTGCAGAGAACAAAGCATGCGCTTGGGGGATAAGAGGCCGGGGCCCTACCCTGCCCTTTCCTACTCATTATTCCTTAGTAACTGGAGCAGGCCAAGCCCCTTCGCCTCCTTTGGGAACTGGATTTCTACATCTTGTATCAAAGATTGCCATCAAGAACAAGTGAAATCAAGTTTAAATCACTTGATGGCTATAAAAAGAGTTATAATAAAAACTTCCCCCTCAGGGTAGTTTCCTGCCTTGAAAAGTGGTGTTATTGAGAGAGAGAGAGAGAGAGAGAGAGAGAGAGAGAGAGAGAGAGAGACAGACAGACAGACAGACAGAGACAAACAGAGAGAGAGAGACAAGAGATATACAGAGAGAGAAAGAGAGAGCAAGAGACAGAGAGGCAGAGACAGAGAGCACCAGAGATCACGGAGATGCCTATTACATTGTGGAAATGTAAGACATTCAGGATGCTGATGTGATCCACATATATGTGATGAAATGATGAGCTGATGCCCTCATGCCTGTCCATATTCCTTCCTTCCATGTGGCCACAATAGTTAAGGCCAGTTTCCTGTTTTCCCAGCAAAGCTGGAAGACTTTCCCAGTGTTTCTCAACTGGGGACCTTATGAAAGTCATGTAAAATGGAGGGGGTGAGGGTGGGGAGAAAGTATATCCATTCAGATCAGTGCAACTCTCCAGGATTTGGGGAGGAAAGAGGAAATGAGTTCTATTCGGATGCGAATTCCCCGTGAGGTGACTTCAGTTCCTAAGTCCCCAACTCCCAGGGCAAGTTAGGCTTTGAGGAGATGAGCAGAGAGACAGCGCCAGAGAAGACCTGTCGGACACAGGCGTGTGACACACCTTCTCTTCCAGCATAACTGGGCTCTGACTCACCCTCCTGCTGCTGGGGGTCTGGAGAGGAAGGGGGAGGCCGCATCACCACATCCTCAGGGTCCTGCCCTTGTCACCTGCCTGCCAAGATGCTGTATAACATGTCCAAACGCTGCCATTTCCTTATAAAGCAGGCCTCCTCCTCCTCCTCCTCCTCCTCCTCCTCCTCCTCTTCCTCCTCCTCTTCCTCCTCCTCCTCCTCCTCCTCTTCCTCCTCCTCCTCCTCCTCCTCCTTTTCTTTTCTTTCTTTTTTTTTGTTTTTGTTTGGGGGACACCCCTGGTGGTGTCTGGGGCTTTCTCCTGGCTGTGCAGGAATCACTCCTGGCTGTCCTTGGGGGACCATCTGGGGTGCCGAGGCTCACAGCTGGGTGCAAGACGAGCACCTTAACCTCTGTACTCTCTCCAGCTCTGAAGAAAGCGTTTCCTCTCCCCTTCCCCGGACTCTGCAGAGCCTACCGGGTTCCAAACGATCAGAGACAGCACTGAGGGGGCGCGGCTTCCCCGGCAGGACACGTCGGTTCCTCTGAGGAGCGGAGAACCCCAGAAAGGGCGACCCACTCGGGGAGCAGTCGCCAGTCGGAACTGGCTCAGGCCGGCCCAGGGAACCAAAACCATCACGGGAGGCAGGGAGCAAGTAGCAGGTGCTGGGGGTCATAGGCGAGAGCCGGGCAATGCATTGTGGGGGGCGCAGGGGCTCTTGGGGGGAGGACCGTACCCCCCAACTCCAGGCAGGCGCTCCACACTCGGAGGGGCCCCCCGGAGCTGGCGGGTTTGGCAGAGCCAGGGCAGCGATTTTGCTGGTGGACACCAAGGACCGTGTGCCCCTGACCTCAACCCCGCTGGCATCTGGCCAGCTCGGCCCCCAGCCACCTCGGACCCTATCCCAGACCCAGGACAACCGTCCCGCTCAGAGAGAGGCTGGAACTGGGGCCCCGTGGATGACCCCAAGTGGCCGCTGGGGACGAGCCCACGTTGGGCAAGAGAGATGTTCCCAACGGCCGCTGAATGGCAGGTGCCAAGGGAAGCGGAGGAGGACGGGGTGATTCAAAACAGAAGCAAACCAAAGCCAAACCCGAACCATCCACGCCAAACCTGCAAGCCCAGTGCCCAAAGCTGGTACCACGGAAAGCCCAGGGCAAGACTCCGGGAGCAAAGGCACCTTAGCACGGAAAGAGGGTCCCCCACCAGCACCGAGGACGGGACAGGGTCTGACCGCCGGGAACCCAGACTGGGAAGCAAGGCAAGGCCGTGTGTCTGAAACGAGCTGCTCTAAGGGATTATCGATGTTCCTTATCCCCAAGGGACCAGCCTTCGATCATCGTCTGACTGTGACTCGATCATGAGCTTTGCAACTGCATCTCATGGTGAGTCGACAGAAAATTCATCAATAAATAAGAGATTCTTTATTAAAACTACAACAAAACAAAACACCTCGCCGCAGATAAGAGCCAGATAAAACCAGACGTGAGTACTGAAGTTCTAAGGCATAATTCGTCAGGGCGAGTGGTGGTGGTGGGGAAGTGGGGGGGTCCCTGCGTTGTCAGGCCCCACCAACAGTGGGAGGTAAGGAGGGGAGGAGGTCGGGAGGGGAGGGGAGGGCAAGACTGAGGCAGGGAGGAAGGGGAGGGTGGGGGGGGGAGGGCAGGGAGGCTGGAGCGAGAAGGAGTTCAAAGCTGGAAGAGGCCCCAGGAAAGCTGTTGGAGGAGGTGGGAGAAGAGGACTCAGACCCAGGGCCTCAGGCACCCTCTGGCACGCAAGAGGAGGCGGGAGGCAGTGGCCACACCCAGGCGTGAGTCGGGATCTAGGGGTGCCGACGATGCTTCCGGGTTGCTCTGGCTTTGACTGTCTCCAAGCCCTTTGCCGCCGCGTCATTAGTGACAGGCGAGAGATGGCAAAGGCGCAGCGGCCTTGTGAGCGGCGACTCTCAGGGGCCACACGGTCCACCAGGCACCAGTGAGAGGGTGTCGTGGCCTGGCGGGGCCCCGGCAGCACCTGCAGACACTGGGTCACCTGGAGGGCTCCAGGGCGTCCCAGGCGACCGGTGACCGAGGCAACACTGGTTGTTGCTTTTCTACACAACGCCAAAGTGACACCCACGTGCAGGCTGCCACCCACCCCGCACCCACGCCCGTCCTGCCCTTCTGCTCCCCTTCGGCTCCCAGTCCCCTGGGTCATCTTTACTGGTTCTCAGCTGCAGAGCCAGACCCAGCCGTGCTCAGGATGAAACCCCGGTTGGGCGAGAGCCGTCGCACCTACCCAGACACTGGCCGCTCCAGCCTCGGAATCCCTCAGTGCAGGGCACGCAGCGGTAGGAGCCCGGCGTGTTCACGCACTGCTCCTCGGGACAGGCGCTGGGGACTACACACTCGTCCACGTCTGCAAGAGCAAAGGCAGGTCAGCGTGTCAACAGAGCACCACGGCAGGCCTGAGTCCTGAAGATGGGACCCCGAGTCCTGGGGGATGGGGACCTTGAGTCCTAGGGATGGGGGTCCCAAGTCCTGGAGGTGGGGACCCTGAGTCCTGGGAATGGGGACCCTGAGAATTGGGGATGGGGGCCCCAACTCCTGCAGAATGGGACCCCCCAACTCCCAACTTCTGCAGTGATGGAAACACCCGATCCCTGGCGTGATAAGGACCCCAACTTCTGCAGTGATGGGTACCACGACTTCTGCGGTGATAGGACCCCAAATTTTATCAGTGATGGGGACCAGGTGTGCACTTCCCCAGTTTGGGCCGAGGGAGCGAGCGCTGACTGACCCACACGAGCAAGGCAGGCTCAGGTACTTCGTCCTGGCTTCATCTTCCCCCAGGGAGCTGGTAACTCGTCTGGGCCCTGAGGTGAAGGTCAGTCTTGCCAGAAAGAACCAGGCTGGCCCGGCAGGGAACGAGGAGTGGTGGGGTGCCGGAGGGGAGCAGGAGGGGAGGCCGGGAGCCCCCTGCACTGGCCACATGCACCAGGGAGGGCCTGGCTCAGGTTCCAGGCCTGAAACGTGCTGGGCTGGAATGATTCCAACCCCTCTAGGCCACGAGTTGCTCAGAGGTGGAATAGAACTTGGGGAACGCCTAAACTTGGAATCACGGGGTTCGAGATTTCCCGGAAAACATGGTAACGGGACGCGGGGCAGTGTTATCTGTGGTCACGCCATGGCCTCCTGCCCTTCAGTCACCGCTGGGGCTGCGGCTGATCCTAGAGGGAGGCCCAGGCTGGAGTGAGGTGGGGACGGGTGGCAGGAGCATTCAGAGAGGCAAGACTGGCAGGACACCGAAGCAGGAAGAGCGAGTGATGACCTCACAGGTTTCTTTTGGGCGGGAAACGATGCATTGGGGGGGCCACACCGTGTATGACCAGGGGCTACTCCTGGCTCTGTGATCAGGGTCACTCCAGGCAGAGCTCTGGGGACCAAAGCCGGGCAGGCCCTCAGCTGAGCTCGCGGGCCACCCCTCGACAGCTGGGAAGGGGCAGAACTGCGTTGGTCCCCTCGGAAACGAGCCGTACTGTTCACCCTCTGGAGTTCAATTTTGAACTCGAGTCAGCAGACTTTAATGTCCCCCCGCAAAATAAATAGGTGTAAGATCTCTCTCCAGACACAGAGCTGCAGACAGAGGGCTGGAAAGAGAGAGCCCTGGAGGAAGGGGAGGCTAAAGACAGAGGGTGTTTGATCATCATCATTCTGGCAGCTTCTTAGAACAGTATCTCCCACTATCTCCCTGGCGAGTATGGAGAAAGATGCTGAGATGCAAGAGACACTTGCCAACAGAAAACGACACATGACAGAAGTGCTGGGACTTCTCCAAAAAGCTGAGTCTGGACCGGGGAGCCAATACAGTGTACAGTGGGGTGCTGACCTGACACACTGCCAATCCAGGTTCCATCCCCGGCACCCCGTATGGTCCCCTGAGTCCTTCCAGGACTGATCCCCGAGCACAGTGCCAGGAGTCAGCCTTGAGCACAGATAGGCGTGACCCAAACCCCCAAACCATCCCTCCCCACCCCACGGAAAAGAAAAAAGAAAGAAAAGCAAAATAGTTACATCTTTCTGGTTTCATTTTTCCAAAGAGCACTGCATTTTTCTCTGGATGGGACTCTGTGTGTGTGTATGTGTGTATGCATGTGTATGTGTGTGCGAGTGCATGTGTGTGCACATACATGGACTGTGCACACGTGTGTGCATGTGCGGATACACAGTGTGACTAGGAAGGGCTTGGAGAGGGGCCATGTGCAGTAACTTCGGAGCAATGCCAGGCAGCCTGATGCGACAGCCCTGGACTTCCTGTGACTGTCAACTCTCTCCCCCCTCTCTGTAAATGCAGAACTCCCTGCCCGGGAGAAGGTGGGAGGCAGGAGAGCATGGCTGTCACCTGTACTGAGGCCTGGGGGATGGGCAGGTCTGGAAGAGTCACAGCTGCAAAGTAGTGAGAGATCTGGTAAGGACAAAAGCCGGAAACAGCCAGCTGTGTGGCTCCCACTTTTCCGGGGAGGGAAGTGTGCATTATTGATGAGGGGAGCCTGGCAGGGTTTCTCTGTCCATTTCCATCCATGGATGGTTCCAGAATCGGGCAGGACGCGCTCCCGTATCCTACGTCCGTCACTTTCAAGTCTCGTCTGCTCCTTCCCACCCGGCTGCTCTCGTCTTCCCTCCTCCTTGTCCCCTCCTGAGCCTCTGTGGGACTCGAAGGATGAGTGTTTGCCTTCTTCAGGGCCTGCTGCTCCAGAGGGAAACGCTAGTCAGCTAATTAGGTGTCCTTAAAAAATACCCCACAATTATAGATGCATGGAGAATGTCTCGAAGCAAAATCAAGAAGGGTTGGATGAGTGAATTTCTCCTGACAAGCTCAGGGGACCACACAGGACGCCAGGGATCAAACCCAGGTTGGCTGGGTGCAAGGCAAATGCCCTACCTGCTGTACTATTGCCTAGGCCCCATTTTTGTTGTTGTTGTTGTTAGAAGAGTTTTTCTGCTGTTTAAAAGATTTTGAATACGTACATTGTACTGTACTGTTGTCTACAGGGTTTCATACGAAACACTTTCAGCACCATCTCCTCCTCCCATTGGATCTTCCCTCCAATATATTCCTTGGTCCCGCCCTGAAACTCTCTGTCCTACAGGCCAGCTCCCTCAGGCGGTGGTGTTTTTCCTATTGACTTCAGCTCTCGTGCTTTTTGTTTCTATTCTTTTTTTATATATTGAATCACCGTGAGCCATAGTGGCAAAGCTTTCATGTTTGAGTTTCAGTCATATAATGGTTGAACACCCATCCCTCTGCCAGTGTACATTTCCCACCACCGATGTCCCCAGTATCCCTCCCCTCACCCCATCCCACCCCACCCCACCTCTCCCCCTGCCTCTGTAGCAGACATTTAAAAGTGCCCTTTGTAGAGGCAGACTTGTGGGTGGAAGATAAAGTAGGGGTTTGGGGAGATTGGTGGAGAGATGTGGACACTGAAGAAGGAACTGGTGTTGAGACAATGTATGCCTGAAACTCAACATGAATAACTCTGCAATTTCACAGTGATTAATATAAAAAGGACAAAAAGAACAAAACCAAAAAGAATTTCAGGTAGTTTAGGACTGTATGTATTTTATATCAAAACAAGTGATCAATTCATGGGAAAATTGAAATTGAAATAATTAAAGTCAAAGCCAAAGATAAAAAAAAAGATTTTGAATAATTTAATCTGACTTGGTAGACTCATTGAATCCTCCTTTTCTCCCTTCTTCTTGTCCCTCTTTTAATTTTTTTATTTTATTATTTTTCCTCCTCTGCTGTCCTTTATTTTAAAGAGCGGCTTGCCTTTCCTATTTGTTTTAAGGCACTGTGGCATTGTCCTCTCATTGTTCATTGATTTGCTGGAGCAGGCACCAGTGAAGTCTCCATTGTGAGACTTGTTACTGTTTTTGACATATCAAATACATCACTGTAGCTTGCCAGGCTTTGCCGTACAGGCGAAATACTCTCAGTAGCTTGCTGGGCTCTCCAAGAGGGGCGGAGGAATCAAACCCGGGTCAGCCATGTGCAAGGCAAACGCCCTATCCGCTGTGCTATGACTCCAGCCTGGGCTGGAGCGGTATAATATATAGGATATAATATTCACCATATATTGTATAATTCACCATATATTCTATATTAAAATGAGGGGGCCTAGGAATGGAGGAGGTCAAAGGCCTGAGCCCCTAGAGAGCCCCCATTACTCTGTGCTTTGCCCCTGATGAACTGAGTCCAAGTCAGAACTGAATGTGCACCCCTCCTTGCCTGCCACGTGCCTGCACACCTCCAGGCCCCCGCTCTGGGCGGGCAGGCAGGTGGGACTCACCTTCACAGCGGCCTCCCCGGGTCATGCGGTAGCCACTGTCGCAGTGCTCACAGCGGAAGGCGCCCACCGTGTTGACACAGTGGCCTGTCCCGCACACCTGCGGCCGTCGACACTCGTCCACGTCTGTGGGCAGAGAATACACTGAGGGCCAGGCCCAGCTGCCACTGAGCCACCTGGCCCCAGGGCGCCCATCTCAGCAGCCACAGGGGGAGCAGGAGGTACGTGCACCAAGCCGGCCTCAGGAGCTACTCGGGTAGTCTCTGCACTTACTTTTGCTACTTGGGTCACACCCAGATATGCTCAGGGGTTCCTCCTGGCTCTGAACTCAGGGATTACTCCTGCGGGTGCTCAGGGGATCAAACCCGGGTTGGCCGCATGCAAGGCAAATGCCCTCCCTGTAGGACTGTCACGCTGGCTTTATCTCTGCTCCTTCTTTGATGGTGGACAGGGGAAGGCCCTGTCTGTCCTCCAGTTACCGAGGGCAGTGTCCGGAGCAGTGGGACCCAGCGCGGACCGGTGCCTTACCGATGCAGTGGGTGCCCTCCTCGTTGGCCATGAAGCCCGCCGGGCAGATGCACAGGAAGCTGCCCTCAGTGTTCTCACAGCGGCCATGGGAGCAGAGGTTTGGCACCTGTGCACACTCGTCGATGTCTGGGAGAGGCCAGAAGGCAGGGTCAGGCCAGCGTCATGCCAACGCCCATGCTGCCTACTTGCTGGGAAAGTGCCAGTGGGCTCCCCCTGGCCGACTGAGTTATAGGAACATCTGGTTTCACCACGGTTAAAGGAGAAAATGGTCTAATGTGCAACCGTTTGAGAGTGATGATCACTGTCTCTTACCTACACACTTTCTCAGCTGGTCACTGAACGCATAGCCCTTGTAGCAAATGCAGGTATACCTCACTGGAAGGTTGACGCAGTGTCCAGCTCCACAGATATTGGGGTTCACAGTACATTCGTTGATTTCTTTCAGGAAGAGATAGGAAAAAAGACACAAACAGAGATTCTTCGACACTTGTAAATTATTAATTTTCTGACTCGAAGTCATGATGCAGTAATACAAAAAGGTAGCCTAGTCTCTAAAATAAAGTATAAGTTCACTTGGTTTTCTAGTTAATTGACCAGTAGGAGGAATTATTTCCTAGTGAGCAGGAATTTCTAATGAAACAACTTCTACAGTGAAGAAGAATAGGTAGGTGGTGAGGAACGGGCCAGGAAGGAGAAGCTGTAGAAACCAATTCCTCCAGCTGCTTGCTGGTTGGAGACTGAGTTTCTGTCTACCCGAGTTGATCTGAGACACTGGCCTTCAAGTTACCGTGTGGTTTCCCATGTGAGAAATCTATGTTCAGTTTCTGTTTGTCAGAAGGCCAAGTTTAGGTTTCAACAAATACATCCAGCCTCCTCCAGTGTGTCTTAGTAATCCTCCAGAAAGAGTTACCATTTCTAACTCAAGTGAAACTTCTGGTTTCATATGCTCTTAATTTGCCAATTCCAATGGGGACGAATTCTGCTTGTGCTGGTGAGGTACAATCTTCTTCCACACTTTTCCCGTTAAACTCTCCTTTCCCCTTGATGTCCTAGTGGTCCCTGCTTGAGACACTTCTCGAAAGCCTGAGCAGGTTAGTGCTCACACACATGCTGGTAGAGCAGAATCACAGGAGTCCAAGGTGAAAAAAATATTAATAACCATTAACTATGGTTATTAATAAGAGCTCTATAACCCCAAAGACCTAGGAATCAAAGGCGTAATCAGAGAGTGTAACTAACTCTGAGTGTGAGGTTCATGGCAAGGACCTCACTAATGCATGCAGTTTCAACTCCTGCCACATTTTCAGTGCTCAAGACAAGTTTGCCATTGTAATTACAATGGTTCCTTTGAAGTCATTTAGGAAGGCATAACAAAAGAAAAGCCTGTTTATGGCAATATTGCTGTGAGTTGTTGCAGTGGCACGTCAAAGAACCATACATTTACAAATCCTTTCTCTTTGAAAGCCAACTTATGCTGACCCACTGCCAGGAAGCTAGAGCTGTTTTTGTAACTTCTGATAGAAAGAGCTTTAAAAATTTTTTACACACGTGACACAAAACGTTATATAACATTCACAGAACAGGAAAATGCCCCTTAGTTAAATACAGTTGGGTGCAAGGTGTCAGTTTCAAGTTCAAATACGGATACACGGATGAAAAGGAAGATGGGGCGGAAAGAGACCCCAGGGTGCCAATTACGAGTACATGTAATTTTTCACACTTGTCTGTACTGGTCGAAATATCCACAGTAAGCATGCATGACCACCTTTATAGTCATGAAGTCTTCCATTGAAAAAGTGCCATTTCTACATGCCACAAAAGACTGGAGGTAAGAGGTGACCCCTCTGCAGGTCACAGGATCTCACTAGCCAGCGTATCTCTTGCTGTCTCTATCGTACCAAGGCACTTTCTTTGAGTTCTGGTGCTCCATGCTCAGTTTTCCATGAAATTCTTGACCTTCCTTTATATTATATTCTTTCCCACCGTTTTCTCTTTGTTTTATAGGGCCACGCCCAGCAGTGCTCAGGGGTGCTCCTTACTGGTGCTCAGGGGAACCGTGACTACTAATGATCATTCCTCAGGGCTAAGCAGGTATCCCTCTAAGTTGGCCCTGCTACCATTTGCTTCTAACTGACAAAGCGGAGTGATCATTTTGCAAAAATTGAAAACTGAAGATGCGTCTTCTAGGGATAAGACAGCAGAGAGGATTGCTAGGCTGTAAATGCTGGGATTTCCTACAAGGACAGTGCAGCAGTCACTCACTCCACCAGCCATGCACATGCCAGCATGAAGATGATCAAAGTACCTGTCAGTCACTAACAGGCAGACCTTCAGAAAGACCTTTTTAACAGAGGCAAACGGAAGTCTTCAAAAATACACGAGCAAATAACATCTACTCCTACATCACACTGTGCCAACCTATTCCAATTATTCACTGGTGCAAAATCAGAAGAGTTTTAACATGATAACATCTTAACCTTTGAAAGTGAGTACCATGGCTTTTCCTCCTAACATCTTAACTGAGGCAAAGGAGGAGAGTTTTATGTATGAGAAGGTCTAAGGATCGTTAGTGGACAGGTGCAATTTGACAATGTGAGTGACACTGGGTCCAGCACTTGTAATGTGTAAGAAGATGTCGCTTTGACACCACTAGAGGGTACCAAGAGATTCGCCCAGGAAGGAGAAGGTATTTATTGCAGTTCACGTGATCTCTTGGCATTGCTGGTGTGATGAATGCATCAGCCTGACTTGGTGGCCCCTTTCAGGAATCCACCCTTCTAAGGGAGAAAGAGAACTTTCCTCAACATCCTCAAGACACCCCTCTACTTATTTTCTCTTCACTGGCCATTTAAGAGTTAACTAACACCACTTAGGGTAAAACTGAATGACAGGTATACCCAGAAGTCTTAAGCATGTCTGCTGTTACTTCTTGGCCCGTTTCCTTTTCGAGCAGACTGGCATGCCTGAGCGTAAATAGTTCACAAAGAAAGAGGAGGATTGTCTTGAAGAGAAGGAAAAACTTTCACTTCTTCCAAGTTCTTAAAGAGACATCATGTTCTATGGTTTTCTAAGAGGTCACTGTAGGTATATGAATCCATTCTCACAGTGACAATTCCATTGATTGCTCGGAGCAGATGAACATGGTGTCAGCTTAGAGCGATGGTGAAGCCTCGCACAGAAGGACTCGTTCTTCTACCCCAGGGAATTCAGAGTCAGTGAGAAAGTTTTGTCTTCACTTGGCTGGCTTTCAGAGTGATTCTGAAACTCTCCTGAGTTACCTTCTTCCTAATTCCCATCCCTTGGTCCTTGGGCCTCAGGACAGCCTGACGCTTTCCTGCCACCCCTATCTCCTGAAGCAACAGCACCATCATGGGCTAGAGGACATCATTCCATGTCTTTCACAGTTCATTTAGAAGTTGGACAAACAGTCACAAGCAGAGGCCAATGGAAAAGCAAACACTATTCTAGAAACAAGGCCAATGGTGGATTCAGGAGTTTGGTATCTTTATTTTATTTTCTAGCTCTAAGTGAAAAGGAAAGCTTTTGCCAAAATAGGATGATGAGCACGCTGACTTTCAACGTTTTTCCTCATCGTGTGATTATGCCAAGCAAATAAACGAACGAAACCTGGAAATATTAAAAGTGCGATGATTTGACATGCATAAAGCAGCCCTGTTGCCATCAGCACAGTTTACTGAGGCTGTACTGACACTGGTGATGGCCCTCAGGGACAAAAATTTTTGAGAGGTCAGTTCCAAGTGTTGCAAATGATCTGATGAGCAAATCATTTGCCTAAAGTTGGAGCTCTGAGAATTCCAAGGGTTTCTGCAAGGCGCTCTTGGAAGTCAGAGCTGTCTCTCACTGGCTGCTCCGAGGGGCCAAAGAGAGAGTTGGGGAAAGCTGGAGGAAGGCATGAGTTGTTAACTCACAGGAAAGTTTACATAAATGCCCTGGCCACAGACCTGCCCTGCGACTGAGCATCCATTGTTCCACGACAATCGAACAGATGTTTCCACTTTGTAAATATTTGCCAGAGGAGTAGAGACTTGCTTTTCCGATCTCTCCTTGAGCTAGCAAGACTCTAGCATATATCAAGAACATATATGCTGAAATGTCCAATTTACTTGGAAACAGTATTCCGGCTACAAGTCAGCAGGTCAGCTAGGAAGAGTGGAAAACGTTATACTTCCTCCCTGAAAATGTGCGACTCTTTCTGTAATGATGACATGCTGTGTGTCTGAGAACTCTTAAAAAACTACTCCCAACCTCACCGTCAAAAAGAGATCATCACTGAGCAATGTGGAACGGATTTCATTTATTTTAGACTCCTACTTATTATTCTAGCCCTTTCCCCAACTGAAGGACAAAATGCATAGTGACAGTAACATTGATCTCCTCAGTGTTTCCGGGGGAGGAAGCACTGTCTAGTGCTCCCCAGATGATCGATCCACTTACGTCTTTAATCTACATTTTGGCGGGAACACCTACATTTCTGATTTAAATTAAGTCTGACACAAAGCAGTCTGCGGGTTCCAGTGTGGACGACTGATGACAGTGTAGTCCCAAAGCTGCAAACAACTGTAATTCAAAACCGAGTTATTTCCCCCCACGAATTATTGCAGAAGGGGCTGTCAGTGGGAGGCTGTGTGGGAAAAGAAAACGAGTGTCACTTGCTCCCTGGGAAGAAATGTGGTTGGCGCTAGCAGAGGTGAGTCCCACGTTTCTACAGAACTCCAATGAAGCTGCCTTCCAAGAACTCCTGAGACTCCCCTTCTCCTCCTTTATTTTTTACGCCAATATTTGCAAAGGTCAAAAAAGACCTTTTCGGGGCTGGAGCAATAGCACAGGGAGTAGGGCGTTTGCCTTGCATGTGGCCGACCCGGATTCAATTCCCAGCATCCCATATGGTCCCCTGAGCACTGTCAAGAGTAATTCCTGAGTGCATGAGCCAGGAGGAACCCCTGTGCATTTCGGGGTGTGACCCAAAAAGAAAAAAAAGGCCTTTTCCAGCAAACCCCACTGGCCTTCCCAGAGGTAGTTTGCAAGAAGCCTGGGAGTTGAAGTCAGCTCTGTGGAAATGGCACAAACCAAGAGCATCTTCCTCCTGCAGCAGGTCTGGAGGGCTGGAGGGAATGAGTGAATGACGTTGCTCCAGGAGTTTTTTGCTCAGCCCGCAGCAGAAACGCCCCACCAGGTGGTCGCTGCTAACCCGCACATCAGCCCTGAGGGCCCGTTTTCGGTGCTGATGCAGGAAGAGCGGAGCGCGCATGCGCAGCCCACAAGGGCGCCGCGAACTTGCCCTTGGCTGACCTCTGGCCCGCTGGAGAAGACGGATGCCCAACGCTCTGCGTGGTCTTCCAGGAGCCTCCAGCATCCCTCCCACGCGCACCTCTATGAAAGCGGCTGCAGCCCGTCTAGGACACTTACAAAAAGCTCTTTTTCCCTTGAGTTTATGTGCAGTACACAAAGCACGCAAACCTCTTGGTAATAAAAATAAAGGGAAATTCTTTTAAAAGATACTTTTATTAATGTAGAGGTATTTTACTATAACTGTCGCTGTCACTGTCCTCCCGTTGTTCACCGATTTGCTCGAGTGGGCCCAATCACGTGTCCATTGTGACACTTGTTACTGTGTTTTGAGATATCAAATATGTCACGGGGAGCATGCCAGGCTTTTTGCCGTGCAGGCAAGATACTCTCAGTAGCTTGCCCGGCTCTCCAAGAGGGGCGGAGGAATCGAACCTGGGTTGGCCAGGTTGGCCACATGCAAGGCAAACGCCCTACCTGGTGTACTATCACTCCATCCCTATAACTAGTGTAATAAAATAATAGAATTGCAGGGCAAGCACCTAACCACTGGACTATCTCTCTAACGCTGTGTTCCTTATTTCTTTCCATAAACGTATACTCACAATCACGATCACGACCATCCTGTTGTTCGTCAATTGCCTCGAGCAGGCCCCAGTAACGTCTCCTTTGTCCTAGCCCCGAGATTTTTTAAAATGTGCCATATTCAAGGCTCTTTCAGGGTTAGAAGAATGAGACCTATCATTGTTACTGGTATTTGGCATATTGGGTACGCCACGGGGAGTTTGCCAGACTCTGCCGTGTGGGCAGGTTACATTCGGTAGCCTGCCAGGTTGTCCAAAGTAAGAATGAGATAATAAGATGTCTGGGAGCTGGGTTTTATAGTCTCTGAAAATATATTCAGGACAGTAAATATTCTCCTTCTTTTATTCCCCTCTTCTTCCTTTTGTTATACCTGTTGCACTGACCAGAGGTCAACACCCGTAGTTATGGTGTTCTCTGGGACTCTCACTTTGGGTCACAGTGCTCACCCACTTCAGCTGTCACGCTCACACACACTCGGCTATGGCAGTTGCTGATGTTGCAGCATCCCGAATAGAGCAGGGGTGGGAAGGCTCCAAAGATCAAACTCTCAGCCTAAGGCTTGTAAGTTTGCTACATGGCTATTTCCTGGCTCCTCAAAACATTCACATCTACACGACACTCCACGGCACCATCCACAACCAACTCCTGCACATCCTCCTGTTTCCCATGACTTAGAACATATCCCTACTTGGGCCACCACCACCCGTCCTGTCTGAGTAATCTCACAGCTGTGATGCCCTGGAATCCTAAACAAGACACAAAACTCCCATCCTGTCTTCTCCACGGGCCGCACATACCTGTCACCTGAGTAGGGGCAATCACTTGGCTGGCACTTGACGTGGAACCTTCAGGAGCGACCTCCACAGGCACGGGAGGGGATGTTTTCTCAATCACGACTGTACAAGGAAGAAGGCAAGAAGGGAAAAAAAAATGAAAATCTGTCCTGCGCACGGATTCCATTTCAGAATGAAGTGCAGCTCAGACTAATAGACCACAGAGTTGTCGGAGAGTAAAACACTGCCACTGGTCCTGAAAGCTCCAGGGATTAACAAAGCACTGGTGGCAGTATTTAGTAGGAACATCTGAGAGCCTTTTGGAAGCCAAGAAAAACCACCCGACATCCAAAGTGCATCCAAGAATGTTCTAAAAATACATACTGCTCCTGGCCATAGGAAAGAGTGAAAACTAGCTTCCTGGCTATCCCATGTTTATAGAATGCTATGGGAATATATTCAAAGCGATATTTGGCTTGCTTCTCACTCTCTCAACTTCTCTTGAGAACCCAACTGATTTATTCAGCCCTAAATTCAAAGAAGCAGCATTATTTTTTTGCTCCTGCAAAGAGCACGGGCTGATTGCAATTACCTGGAAACTGGGGCTGCAGATGAATTGTGGAAACGCCTGGAGAGAGCTGGGGTTGACCAGGCTCAAGTTTGTTTTTCCCGTGATCCAAGGAAGCAATTTCCTGGACAGGCATGGTAGAAAGAAAAAGAGATTGCTGAGAGCACTTGTCACTGTCCACAGCGACTACTGAACCTAATTCTTCCCCTCCAGAGGCAACCGGACCTCACAGGGCGGAGGGCTGAAGAGGCTGCACCAGAAGGGAACTGAAAGGAAGAGGAACTCTGTCTGTGCCTCTGGATTGGGGAGCCCTTGAGGCTCCCTGATAAAGCTGCTTTAGGCACACAGCGGGCCCTATTTCTGCGACGGCTCACAGCAAGGTCCCTTGGGCAAAAGCCATGACTCAGGGTCCCACATCCAGTCTGGAACAAGGCAAAGTAAAGTCACAGGACCAAGAGCTCACGCATCCATGGCTGTCCCAGGAAGAGGCAGCCCTGCTTTGCAGATGCCGCAATGGCTGGGGCAAGGGAGCTGGGGAGTTGGGGAGTGAACAGGCTTCTTGGCTGGCTCGCCACAACTCTCCACTCACACACTCATTCTCCAGACACAGGGGGATTGTCCTGGCAGGGCCTCCTCCCTCCTCTGTCCTGTCATCCACTCCTGTCCGCTGGGCTACGAGCAAATGAAAAAGATGGAGACTTGTGCCCTGTTTCTGCTTCCTGTCCTGAGCATCACAAGGACTGAATAGAGTAGGCGAGTTGAGGCCCCACAACCTCAGATACCCAAGGAGGGGCCTGTGTGCCCCAGGGATCCCCCCTTGCCAATCTCCAGCTGCTCCCTGATGCTTGTGCACTCTACATTCTACTGGGGTTAACGGTCAGCCTCTCTCAGCAGGCTCACTTCTGTCGGCTGCCTCATTAGCTGCTCTCCGGACTTTCAACATCACCATCCCTACAGTCTCTGAAACACGGAGTCTGCCTGAGGAACTCATGGACGCTCCAGAGTGGGGGCCTGGGTGCTTCCAGGTCATAGCCACAAAATGCCCCAAGTGGCCTGTCTCAGCCAAAGTCACCTTTCCCGTGCACACCCTGCTCATTTCTCAGCCTGTCTGTGGTGTGCTATCTTTGTTCTCACCCTTTTTAGCAACAGCACACACTAGGGTGTTCTCTCTCTCTCCTTTCTCTCTCTCTGTCACAAACACACACACACACACACACACACACACACACACACACACTTGCATGCGCAAACTACTGGAAGAACCTAATTGGCCTTCCACAGCTGTTCTTCCTCCTGAAACTTGTCCTCTAGGACTCCCAGCAACACACACAGAACCCCTGTAGCCTACAGGCAGAATTCTGTCTCCCGCATGGGGCAGAGGCATCCCCCTGTACTAGCTACCAACTGAGCAGCCTCAAACCAGCCCCCACTAAGCAAGTCTCTCAGGCTCACTAAGGTGATTTCTTGTGCCCTCTTCCTAGGACTCCGCCTTTGCACACAGAATTCCCAACACACACACACACACACACACACACACACACACACACACACATCCCACATTCTCAACCCACTTTCAGATTCTTCTTGAAAGTTGCCATGAACTCAAGTCATTCATGGCAAGGAGCAAATGGAGGAAAGTTGAGACTTGTCAGGGGTAGGGCTGGCCACTCACACTTCAATTTCTCCCCATGTCCACCAGAACTCAAAGTCCGCAGACTGTGACTCCTGCATCACGGTCCCTGGGGTTTGCAGTGTCCAGGGTGTGATGAGCATGGGGAAGGCACTGCTGTTAGCTCCTTTGGGGGCCAACAAAAAACAGTGCTTCTCCTTGGCAGGTACCAGCCCTCTCTCAAACCACACCTGCTTTCTGTCTAGGTTCTTGTGCATGGATGTTATTCGCCTTAGGTTTACAAGCTAAAGATCTTCTCAAGAAGATAATTTGATGGAGATATTTTATATCCACGTATGGACATAATTTATATCCACGCCCCTGCACTGATGTCCACTGAACATTCTTGTCAGTATACATAAATAAACACTTTAAAGGGATCCCCATCTTCATGCTTTCATTAAATGAAGAACCAGAGCCACACTGGGAGAAGTCAAGGAATTAGCAGACCTATCGAGTCCTGTCAGGACACAGTACGCTGCTGGCTAGGAGCTGATTCCTTTCTTTCTGCTTCAGCCCCGACTTCCCACTCCTCTCCCCACTTCTTCTCACTAGCCCTCGAGTCCCGTGAGAAGCAGACACCTCTTGCTGGTTCTCGAGAGTTCTGGCTGTGTGTTGGCTGCTCCCCCGTCTCTCCTCCCATGAACAATGACTATTTCCTTCCCCCAATGATGCGTGATGACATCTTTACTACAGTTCTGTCTATGAACATCCCAGGACTCCAAAATAAAATCATAGCAAGTTATAAAAAAAATTGCAAATGATGAATCAGTTACCTTCTCAGAGGGTATAGTTGCCACTACAATCAGAAAAGAAAGAAGAACCATTAGTGCAATTGAGAACAATCAATTCCTGAAGATTTCAATGCTTAGTAAGCAACCAACATGCCTTTCTCCCCAAAGGAGTAAGTGGGAAGGAGTCCAATGCAGAGCGATGGCCCCATGGGGAGTCTGGGCAGTGACTGCTGAGCAGGAGAAACTGGTTCTGGAGGTGGGGGGGTCACTTCTCAATCACAGCTGCCCCAGGGGCTGCTCCCACAGAGTTCTCTCCCTCTCCTTAACCTTTTCTGTCACCTTATTTGGTGGCTAGTAATTTTGTGAAATCTCCCACATCCTCCAGACCAATCCTCTCATGCACCGGGCACCGATTTATCTTTCAGGTAATTGGGAACATCTGACACACATCATCACACACACACACACACACACGCTAAAGGACACAGTCCTCTCCTTTAGACTTAGCAAAGCCTGGCCCCCTGACACCTACAACTCTTATCTGCTGAAGGCCGGAGGGCAGGAATGCGTGTCAACTAGAATTATGGAGTGGGGGCCGGGGTGGCGGAGGGAAACCCAAGTTTGTGAGATTCAAGGCAAGATCAACACTGAAGGTTGGACCAAATGACGCAGCTTTGGGCTGGCCTGGATCTCGGAGGGCCACTGGCCTCTCATTCATCAGCACTTAGTATCAGCTCTCAAGTCTCAGGACAGCCACTCACTGGGATTTTCCTGATGAGCTGATGCCTCCAGAGGTAGCCTGGGGTCATGAGCAGCCCACGTACCAGCTGAACTGTCTCACTGCTTCAGTATTCTCTCAGGGGAAGAGCCAGGCTGCAGTCCATCCACCTAACACGTGCCACGGCCCTCTCTAGACGGGACGCGAAGCAGGGCCATCTGCACTGCCCGTGTAGGGCACACACATTCTCTAACATGTCAGCGCATTATGCCATGTCTATGACGAGCACAGCTGCCTTGCAGCAAGGCCCCGGCAGCTCAGGGGAACCAAGGACATGGGGAGCTCTGCAAGAGACATCCCCGGGGGAGACTCTTAGCCCCCCAAAGCTTTATGAACCGGGGTCTGATCTCTCCTCTCAAAGCCCAGATGTGGACACCGGGTGTTCTGACAAGAGAGTCTCCTGAAAGGCCAGCAGGGAGCCTGAGAGAAGCAACGGGAGTCCACTCAAACTCTGGGTCGGGGGTGAGCATTTCCGTGTCATGAACATCCTCTAAGTACTAGCAGGAGCCCTCAATGAACTCTCCTGCCTTATTCTTTTTGCCCCCCAGTCTGACTCCTACTGCACTCAGCTGGGATTCGTCTTCACGATGATGGGGCTGATGCTCTAACCTTCTCGAGTCTGAACTCCACTTGGTACATAGTGAGTTACAAAATGGACTTCTAGATACAGAAGTGAATCCAGGCTATTCAGTGAATACCCTAACACACACACACGCACACACACACACACACACACACACACACTGGCCCCCAAACAGCTAAACAGTGTCCTGAGATCACCAACAGAATACTGGTGGCTAGGAGTATATAAGTCCCCAGCAAAAATTCTCCATTAAGGGCCATACTGTGCTCCCTTTGGGGTTGTTTCGGGGCACGTGGACACTTCAGGAGGAAATCCTGGACGGGGAGGGGACTAACGGCACACAGAGGTTAGGGACCAGGGGTCCACAACACCCAGAGCAGTAGCCTTAACCAAGAATCATCCTGGAATGACAACAGTGCTAAGGCTGCAGAAGCAAGTTCTAGAAGCATCTACAGAGGGAATCGAGGCCAAGACACGTGAGCATGACAGCAGAGCCGCCTCCCTCTCCCACTCACCTTCCTGCTCTGCCCGGCCGTGCCCGTGCTCCTGGGGGAAGCTGAGGGCCTCCACGTGCTCTTCCTTGGCTGGGAGAGGTGGAGGGTGAGTACTTTTAGCAACAGGATGGGTGTTCTTTGGCTTGACAAATACAAGTCCTTTACCTACATGGTGATGGATTGGCCTGCGTCTGTGTACGCCAGAAACCGTATAACCCATTCCACCAGGACAGATTTCCTTAAAAGCGGCTAGATTTGGGATGGGAAAATAGGCCTTTTAAAAACCTAAACAGTGCAAACTTATACAGAGGAAAAGAGCACGATGAATATGTCTTAATCAATCATCACTAACCGAGTCACATTCACAAACTCAAAAACAACAGATGCACAATGCTTGAATTTCTGGTAAACGTAATTTTTAAGTAAATTTTAAAGTAAATTTCTATTTACTTAAAGAGAAATCAACCATGTCCCTTAATAAACATTTCCCATCTGTTAATTCCTCACCACACACAACCAGAATTTATATGTCTCTAGACATGCACACACACACACATATATATATACATATATCAGCAATAAATTAAGAGATTTATTGTATCTAAATATTCAATATTCAAAATACAGTATTTAATATCATATATCACATTATGTATTATACAACACATTTCATATATTAGATTTTTATATAGCAAGGATGCTCTATTATGTATCACGCATTTCTGTAACATCAGCTGAGTCAGACTTTTTCCTTTTCTTGCTGTTTTCATTCATTACCAACAAGAAACTCAATAGGATCTCCTTAAGTTAGATGACTAACAAAAAAATTGAAAAAGAAAATCTACTCTTCAGAGAAATGTGGTGCTGAAAGCTTAGTCAGTAGAACAATTCAAGGGGCTCAGCAAAGAGCAGTTTGTCTGCTACAGGGGAAGAGTAATTAAGAAGGGTTGGAAGGGGGGAAATGTTTTGGAGGGGAAAGTTCTCAGGACGGGGAGAGGGACTCTCAGTCCTGGGGCTGAGAGACAGCCAACAAGACAAAGGAAACAGGCCCAGTCGAGGCCGTCCTTTCTCGGACAAGAGGGCTAAGGAATTATCACCTGCCCCAATGGGTGAGGCCAGCACGCAGGAGAGATTTGAGGCCCAGGGAAAGCTCTGATTGTCAGAAAAGTGGTCCTGGAGGTCTGAGATAATAAGAGTTGGTGCAGGTGATGGGGAAAAACCAGGCTGGCAAGGTGGAGTGAAGCCCGGGAGGGGATAGCCCCTCTGCCCTGGGTGTTGGCATTGGTCACAGTTCATCAACTCCAGGCACGCGGAGTTCTGGGGAACTTGTATTTCTTCTTCTAAACCTCACAGAAGAATGAGTCCTTTCTCATGCCTACCGAACAAGAGATCTTCTATTGAACGTTCTGGACTAAAATGAGTTCTCCATAAAAAGGAAGCGCTAAAATATTCCTTACAGCATGCCAAGCATTGGTTTTCTAAGGAGTTGGAACAGTGCAGATTCATTCTGTGTTTCACTGCATGGAAATGCAGCTCTTACTTGAAAGAATGGATGTTTTCAGAAGGAAACATGTTTTTCTAGCAAGTATCTGAAATGGCGGCAAACTACCAGCTTTATAAAAAAATCTCTGCATTAACCAAAGATTGGTTAAGCGCAGAAACATTTATCTTCAAATTGTTTTCATGATATTCACCCTCCTGACGGATAAACAGTACACAAGCACTCGAAGTGGACCATGGGGAGAACTATATTTAAGAATCACAAAGACTTGACTCCGTGGATGATTCCTTTTTCATCATGCATGTATCCGATCCCAGCGGAAGAGACTGGGGTCTTCTGGAGCTGCCCTAAGTTGCCCTGCCTGTGCCGAGCCAGAGCCGTGATGCCCGTCTGCTCGGTCAATTCTTTCCCACCCTCTCCACTAACAGAGGCAAATGGAGCTCTGCAAGTGTGAAGCACAGGCACAGCTGTAAGCCATGACGTTAGGACAGTAAGAGACTCTGCGACAGTCTGTGTCGGGCCCTTGGCAGGGTCTCACTAAGCAAACACAGGAATAGAACTTTGTACGTTCCTCCAGATGGGGGTGTTGGTGCCTGATAAGCTCGCCCTGTCTTGGGGGGCAGCCTTCTCTCTCTCCCAAGTAAGTCTGTGGGGCCCTGCTGGAGAGTTGGGTGATCCAGATGGGCTAAGGCCACTGCAGACACATAATACCCACTCTTTCTGAGCACTAAGCCCACTGGCTACGAAACTTCAGGGACACCAACTCCTAACCCTCAGCATCCCTGGAAATGCTCAGGACTGTGGGCAGGGCTGGCCTTTGAAGGATATAACACTCAACACGGTGACGGGTGTGAAGACATGTCCCTCTGTGGCTGGCAGCAAGAGCGACTGGGCATGGGTACATCCCCAGAGGGTCAGAGAAGGCCAGCTCTCCTGGGAGCAGAGGATGGGACGTAATGGCTATCCTGAACCTTCCAGAAGAAGCCACAGCTGACCCAGGAAGCAGGCCATGTTTATCACGGTCCCCATGGATGGGCCGTATGTCCCCGTGCACACTGACTGTCCCACTAGACACCAAGTATAAAGGCCCCAGCACTGGCTCGCGTGGCCAGGAGAAGAGTGTATGCGGGCAGGCGGCCGGGTCTTACCTGTGCCTGGCGGGGGGCATTTCTCACAGTGGGGGCCCCAGGCCTTGCCCACGCTACAACAGCAGAGCTGCTTGGTGAGGTGCACAGACAGAGGGTGCAGGCACTGCCTCCCGGAACTGACCAGTCGGTAGCAAGGCCCCTTCTCCTCCGAGATCACAGGGGGTTCCGCTGCAGGAGAGAGAAGATCTGACGTCTCCGGGAAGGACCCGGATCTACTTTTCACGCAACGGGGGGCACAACCCGGATGGAGGGAGGGCGTCTGAGACTGTTCTGCCATCCTGTCTATACTCCGGGCACCCCCTCTCTGCTGGTGGGGAACCCAGTGAACCACAGCAGCCCCTGGCTCCTAAGGCCACACCAGTCCTTCCCCGCACCCCAGGCCGTCCACCCTGCACCCCCGACGGGGCCCAGGTGATGGACACAAGACCCGGAAGATGCTGCCAAAGCAGAGATTCGGCTCAGAGCGACACATGCGCTGGTGTTTTCCCTCCGCCTTTTGGAGCTGAGACGCCGAGAAGCTGAACAACAGGCTGGAGGGTGGTTCTGCATGTCAGAGGCCCAGGATGGCTCCCCTGACCCCCCAGAAGGGATGGATACTGCCTTCAAAACATGCATTTTCTATGTAAATGGGGGTGGAGAACTTCCCCTTAGAATCAGTTCCACCCGTCCTCCATTCCCGTCTCTCCTTTCTGCTCAGACCTAGAAACGGCTGGACAGAACGGGCCTGGTGCTCTGCATCAGGAAAAACTTTTTTTTTTTTGAATTTTTATTAGTGAAACACCATGAGGTACAGTTGTAGACTTACAAATTTTGTGCTTAGGTTTCAATTATACAATGATCAAATACCCATCCCTCCACCAGTGCCTATTTCCCACCACCACGGATCTCAGTATCCCTCCCACCACCCACCCCTCCCTGCCTCTGTGGCAGGGCAATCCCTTGTGTTCTCTCTCTCCTTTTGGGTGTTGTGGTCTGCAAAAGAGGCATTGAGTGGCAAACATGTTCAGTCCATAGTCTACTTTCGACATGCATCTCCCCTCCTGGGAGGATCCTCCAAACATCCTTTATTTGGTGCTCCCTTCTCTATCTGAACTGCCCTTTCCTCTAGGATACCCGGCTGGCCTCTAAGTTATGGAGTAATCCTCCTGGTGCTGATCTCAGCTATTCTTGGGTATTAATCTCCTATTTTGTTACTTTATATCCCCCAGATGAATGCAATCTTTCTATGTCTATCCCTCTCTTTCTGACTCATTTCGCTTAGCATGATACTTTCCATATTGTACCACTTGTATGTGAGTTTCATGACTTCCTCTTTTCTAACAGCTACATAGTACTCCATTGTGTAGATATACCAAAGTAAAAAACCTGAGTGCCCGAGAACAGGAAAAACTCTTTGACTGAAAGGCAATCGTGAAAGTTTCTAAGTCTGTAACAACTCTGTCTCATGGTGATTCACTAAAATAGAAAATAAAAATAAATAAATAAATAAACAAATAAATAAAAAGTTCTACTCCCTCATCTCGAGGTCTGGATGAGACTCCGCCACTTGGCCTGCCTCTGACCCATCCTCCGTTCCCGTTTCTCCTTTCTGCTCAGACCTAGAAGGGTCTTCTGGCCCAAGGCAGCCCCCGTCTCTAGCCACCCCAAGAAACGGCCACATGAAAACATGGAGCTGGAGCTCCGGACTGGAGCAAGGGTTTCCACCACAGAGACCTTAGTCCCCCCGTGACGCCTGACCCAGACAGTTCACTTCAGGGGTCAACAGTCCCCAAAGAGTTGCTCCAAGGCAGGTTTGCCAGATCTCTGTCAAATTATTATTTTTTCATTACGTGGAATTCCCATGGCGACCAGCAGATTTGGAGCACAGCAGGTTTCACTGCAGGATGTGGTGGGCACCGGGGGGCAGCTGAGCTGGCCCAGAACCCTGCGGGCAGACAGTCCTGCCTACCACTGTCCTTGTCCCTGGTCTCCATCCGTCTGAGACTTGGGACTTAGCGACTCCACAGTACTGAGTCAAGAGGTTTTTGGGTTTTTTGGGAGGAGCAGGGGGCCACACCCAGCAATGCTCAGGAGTTACTCCTGGCTCTGCACTCAGGAATTATTCCTGGCAGTGCTTGGGGCACCATATGGGATGCTGGGAATTGAACCCGGGTCGGCCGCGTGCAAGGCAAACACCCTACCCACTGTACTATCGCTCCAGCTCCATGAGTCAAGGTTTTCTATCAGGCAGGCGGCTCCTTTCACCCACCCACACTGCGCTAAGGGATTCTGTTCCTCTAGAGTTTTGCCGGACAGTCAGATTGAGCTTCAGTGACTTCCTCATTTAGAAATGCAAGAGCAACGGACAGATGAGAAATACCAAAGGCCAACTGAGTATGAAAGAGGCACAAAATACAAGCCGTCCACTGTTTGTGGTAAGAAAGGTTAAGTGCCCCGATTCTCTCAAGGACAAAAGACCTCCAAATAATTGCGATGGATGGGTGGCGGGTGGTGGGGAGGGGGGAGAGTTTCAGAAAAGGGAAGAGAGTTATCAAATGGGTTATTTGGGGAAGTTATTCGGAGGTGGGGGCAGAGAGCAGCGAGAGCTTTCTAGAACCTCAAAACATACACAGTATGTCTAGTCAAAGAAAAAGTTTGTGGTTTCTTTTTTTCTCCTGCTGGACTGACTTTTGAAAATAAGCTAGGAAAGATCAAATGTCACAGAGGAAAAGCTTTTAAAAACCAATCTGAAAAGAGTGTGGATATCACCCCTGAGAGGACAGTCTGTCCCTGGAGTGGCTGAGCCTCAGCCTAGACGTGCGTGCGTGCGTGTGTGTGTGTGTGTGTGTGTGTGTGTGTGTGTGTTTTGTCTACAGGGCGTATCATCTTAAACACATATACACAGTTCTCTCTCTCGTATAATCAGCACGCAAAACGTTTTGCTCCAAAATCCCTGCTCCAAACTGTTTGGAACCTACAACACAGATTTCCATAGAAACAATGTCCATCAGCTCCTAAGAGCACATTGAGCACATGGCAGGGATTAATTGTAATACTAATCGCATTAACGTGAGCGTGAGATCCCAGAAACAAGGGCCCTTCAGAGACCCCAAATCCTCCAATTTTGGCAAACTGGCCCTGGCTCTCCCTCCCCCCACTCCCCCACTTCTTTTCCTCCACTCCTGGCCTGTGTCTCCCTCCACGGATGGACCTTGGCAGTGACGCTCTCTCAGGCTTCATCCCCAAGAACCTGGGCTGGCCCCGACAGCCAAGCCCCCCTCCGTAATTGAGGGAATCAGCCACCATGGCCTCTCCCCATTCAAACAAAAACTTCCAACGAGGATTTTGTTTTTTCAAGGGATGCGTGAGAGAGAATCACATCATGCTGCCTGTTTGTTCAAGTAAGATGCATCATGTTGACGCATCATGCATTGAGCGCGCGCGCGCACACACACACACACACACACACACACACACACCCCATGTAGGTATTTCATCGTCTGAAGAACCAAGACCCATGTTCTTCAAGGCAATTTCCCTTGAACATCTTAGCCTGAAAGGTCTGGTTTATACGTGCTTGTCTCTCAGTGTCACCTCCTAAGGGTATCTGGCTGTGATGTTCTTCCCCTGACGGCCTCCAGGCCACATCCAGGGGAGTCTGAGAGAATCATGGGCTCAGAGAGGCCACGGAAAGTCAAGCTCTGTCCTCAACAGTGTGCTGCATTTCAGAGCAGAAAAGAATAAGAAGCAAAACATCCACCAATGGGGCTGGAGCGATGGCACAGCGGGTAGGGTGTTTGCCTTGCATGCAGCCGACCCAGGTTCGATTCTCAGTATCCCATATGGTCCCCTGAGCACCGCCAGGAGTAATTCCCGGAGTACAGAGTCAGGAGTAACCGCTGTGCATTGCCGGATGTGCCCAAAAAAGAAAAACCATTGGTGTTTCCTTCCTTCCTTCCTTCCTTCCTTCCTTCCTTCCTTCCTTCCTTCCTTCCTTCCTTCCTTCCTTCCTTTCTTCCTGCCTGCCTCCCTTCCCTCCCATCCCTCTCTCATTCTTTCTTTCTTTTTTTGCAGTGCTGGGAATCAAATCCAGAGCCTCACACATGCAAAGCAAGTGCTCTACCACCTCTGGGACCTTAAGAACACCACAAAAGGGGGCTGAAGTATAGGCTTCACTTTTATGGATGCACCCAGAATTCAAATTTCTTTTTGACCTACCACTCTGGAGAGCCCAAAGAGCAGCATTCTGTCTGAGCTCCAACATGCCGTGTCCTTTGAAGGGGCCTCATTTCCATACCTCTATTGCCTATTGTTCATTTCCAATATGCCATCCCGGGACCGAGGCAGGGATCGAACACACGCACCTTAGCAAGCCCTGCACCATCTCTTGGCCCCACTCCACTCATTTTATTAGCCATCCCCGGCATCAAATACAGCCAGAAGATGATGAAACAGTTCCTGCCCAGGCTCTGAAATCATTTATCTGGGTTCTTCTCTCCTGAACCCTTGGGCACTCATCCTAGAACTGTGAAGTCTTGAGCAGAATAAACGGTTTCTCAGAAAAGTTCCCCAGTCTGACTGCAAAGGCTAGTATGTGCTTCTTGGAGTTGCTCTGAAATTTCACGTTCCCCCCAAAGCCTAGACAGGGCTGAGCCTAGCAAGCCCCTGAGGCCGGGGATGGGGGGAACGTGGTCAGAGCCTCCCACAGGGCCTCGTTCAGCCCAAGTGAGTCAAGAACAGAGAGCAGCAGGAAAGCCAGGCCACAGGCTAGAGTCAGGAATTCTGAGGGTGTTGGTCACCTCAGCGATGCGGAGATTAGGGTCAGCTGCCCATGGCCCCCGGCCACTGCCAAGTGCATGTGGGAAGAGTCAGCCACGGTCTGGGTGGCCTGGAGCTGCCCTTGGTTGATGTGAAATGCGGCAATGTGGCCAAGCTTCTTCTCCTTCTCTCCTTGCCTCTCAAGAACAGCCACTGCAAAGGCTGGGCAAGAACTCTGGACACGGGGCTGGAGCAATAGCACAGCGGGGAGGGCGTTTGCCTTGCACCTGGCCGACCTGGGTTCGATTCCCAGATCCCATAGGGTCCCCTGAGCACCACCAGGAGTAATTCCTGAGTGCAACGCCAGGAGTAAGCCCTGAGCGTCACTGGGTGTGACCCAAAAAAGCAAAAAAGAAAGAAAGAACTCTGGACACTGCACGTGTGTGCACAGATGGGCCTTGTGTGGGTGCCTGAGTATGTGGGACTCGCTCTCATTCCCCCAGGATGGTCAAGGGCGCCGCCATCTTGCCAGTACTCCCTCCTGGACACTCTAAGCATCGCCTCCCGTCCTGGTCCTCCCCCCAACCCTGCTACCCCACCAGCTTCCTCCGCACATAGGTCACCCGCAAGCCAGACAAGGATTGATCCCAGTGACTAATGCTGAGAACACTGCATATCTCTGCGATGTTCCATGCAGTAAATTCAGAGGAAAGAGAAATAAATCTGCCCACTCAACACGGGTGAAGAGCCCAGGGTTTCAGCTCCAAACTCAAAAGTGGAACATTTAACGAGCAACAAATGTCTCTTAGTACTTATCATTTCAGCTGTTGTAGCTGAACCATAAAATTGAATTATTTATTTTTCAAATAAAAAATGGATGGTTGTTTAATAAATTCAGTTTTATTTGGACAATGACAGAGAAAAATAAATGCTAAGACAGTGTGTAAGAGTTTCAAAAATCTCATTGGCAGATTCCGACAATCTTATTAAAACCTGGAAGTCTGCCCTGTGCTCCAGACATCAAACTGAGTTAAGTTTAATAAAATGCTTCGAGACCAGTTCTCCAAGGTTACCTAATCTGCAAACGTTAGGGCTGTGATTTTAACTAGACTACAAGTAAAATTATTTAATTAAAAGAATAAAGCGTTCACAGCAAATGCTTTGGCCAGACTCTGTGAAATCTTTACACGCAGATGATGAAGTGCTGTAAAATATTTATCATTTAATCTAAATCAGCCAGAATTATCCCTAAATTATCTGGACATTGTCAACGATGTGATTTTTGGCCTGAAATGCAAAAGTCCTCATCGTGTTTCAAATATACCTTGTGTGCAAACATAGCTTTGTAAGTCTAATTTATTCCCCTCCTCCTGCCAAAAATCTCCACCGTGAGGTGTCTGTCTGCTTCAAGATCAAAATGTAAGAGAACGCGGAAAAGAGAACTTACGTGGGTCAACGTCCTAATCTTCATTCGACAGGTTTTAAAGGAAACAGCAGTTATTAGCAACAATATTCCAACAGATTCATCCTCTAACACCCTGAAGGAGCGAGACCCACCCGTTTTGTTTTGCTTTGTGTCTTTCCCAAGCCCAAGCTTCTCGGTTCCCCCCGCACAGCTAGAAGGACATCCACCTTACAGAACAAACGCGGGCTCTTGGCAAGAACAAAAGGCAAGCTGCAAACTGGGGGACAGGGGCTGGAGAGGGGACACAGAGGGTGAGGGTGTTTGCCTTGCTTACAGCCCATCTGGGTTCAACCCCAGAGCTCCGTATGGTCCCCTGAGCACTGCTAGAAGTGATACCCGAGCACAGAGCCAGGAGTAAGCCTGAGCACCACTGGGCTTGGCCTAAAAAACAAGGGAAGGAAGGAAGGAAGGAAGGAAGGAGAGGCTGGAGCAATAGCACAGCGGGTAGGGCGTTTGCCTTGCACACGGCCGACCCAGGTTCGATTCCCACCATCCCATATGGTCCCCTGAGCACCGCCAGGAGAGATTCCCGAGTGCATGAACCAGGAGTAACCCCTGTGCATCGCGGGGTGTGACCCCCCCGAAAAAAAAAGGAAGGAAGGAAGGAAGGAAGGAAGGAAGGAAGGAAGGAAGGAGGAAGGAAGGAAGGAGGAAGGAAGGAAGGAAGGAAGGAAGGAAGGAAGGAAGGAAGGAAGGAAGGAAGTCGGGGAATATATGGCTACACTTTACCAAATGCCAAAGCCATATTAAAAAAAAAGAAAAGATAAAAGCAAAATCCCAGCAGGATAAAAATGAGAACAGAATTGCTCTGAAAATTACCTGGAGCATTTTTCTAGCAGGCATTCATTTCAAATCTTTAACCCTTCACTTGATCTGGCTTTAAAAGCCACGAGGAGCTTTCTAACTGGTGATAATGGGCAGAACCCAAGCCTTCCTCAGAGGGGTTGGAGGGGTTCGCTAAGGTCCACTCTGTGCTCACGCGTGGAACCTCCACTGACAGGAGGTGATCAGGCAGCGTCTCGAGTGATGACACGGATTTGGGGTTTGTGGCAAGGAGTTATTGGAGGAAACCATATATTTGGGACCAAAATTAGAACCCGTGGTCTGATGAAGAATTTTTTTTTGCCATCACCAGGTACAACGGAAAAGGCTCATGTGAACATTGACACGGCAAGCACACAAATTGGAAACCAATTTGGTGGCTTTTTGGAAGACAACAGAATAGAGTATTTGAAATTACAAATGAACAGAACATCTGAGTGGGAGGCCACGGAGAATATTTCTCCACCTCAGCCAACTGAGAAAGCAGAACAAAACCTCATTCACCCAGACGGTGGAGACTCCTAATTCGGAGTATAATGAAAGACAGAAGCCGGGCTAACGTCTAACGTGGCCATAAAAACGTATCCAATACTCAGGAAGGGAAAAACAGTTCATTTCCTACATGTGCCGACTTTAATTAACTGTCTTTTATCCTCTCAAAGTATATTCCCTTGGTATGTTTTTTTTTTCCTCTACCTTAATTCTTTGAGCTATTACATTTTTCTGAGGGCAGTAGAACTGCACCTTGGGGGATGGACAGGAGAGAAGAATTTATTCTCAGATACTAGGTTGGCCTCTCTGTCTTGTCATTTTGATTAATATGATTTTTTTCTCGCATCTTTACAATATTCAGCAAATCACTGGGTCTATTTTTTTTCCAGAATTCTTTCTACGCATGCGTGTACAAACACACTCACCTCCCCCCGCCCCTCACACACACACACACACAACCCAAAGCAAGTCCAAAATAGGAATAAAACACAATCGTTACTTACGAACGCAACTCGAAAAGGTCGGATCCGGCCCAAAGCCCATTTTGCAGGTACATCTATAGCTCCCCATGGTATTCAAACACTCACCATTGGGGCACAGCCCCTGGAGCTGGCACTCATTGATATCTGCGGGAAAACACAACGCTGTTATTGGTTTTCGCTTTGGGGGGGTCCCCCTCCTGGCGGTGCTCAGGGGACCACATGCAGTGCTAGAGGCAGAAAATCCAGGTAAGATAGATGCAAAGCAAGCACCTTACCCTGGCATCTAAAACACAACGCTTCTACTGAGAAACGCCCCGTCCTGTGAAATAATCCATCCAGAAATAAAATTACATTCACTTTCTTTTTCACTGTAATAACCTGTTGGTTACAGTAAATGAAGACTGTTTCAGGTGAGGAGTGAATTAAAACCAACAGACATGGGGCTGGAGAGAGAGCACAGCGGGTAGGGTTGTTTGCCTTGCACGCGGCCGACCCGGGTTCGATTCCTACCATCCCATATGGTCCCCTGAGCACCGCCAAGAGTAATTCCTGAGTGCAGAGTCAGGAGTAACCCCTGTGCATCACCAGGTGTGACCCCAAAAGCAAAAAACAAAACAAATTAAAAAAAAAACAAAACCAATAGGCATATATTGAATACCTATCGTGTATGTGACACAGAGCTACAGTCCACCTGGTTCTTTTCTAGGACTTAGGGATTTACTAGTGGACAAACAGGACAGTAGCCTGCAGAGAGTTTACACCTGTAGGTCGAATTATACTGGTTAGACCAGGTCAAGATTCCCTCTGGAGACGCTAACAGTCCAGGCGCACATGCAGAGCTATGTAAAAAAAAAAATCAAAGACATCAAGATTCGTTTCGGTCACCACCATTGCGGAGGGAATGTCAGAGACGCAGGCCTGGTCAGTGGGGAAGTGGCCCACACAGACAGGAAGGGGCTGGTTGAGGCCAGGGTGAGGGAGAAGCATCAGCCATGGGGCAGGAAGACTCTGCAGAAGTGCAGAACTGTCAGAACTGCAAGTGCAAAGGAAGAGACGGGTTGGGCGGGGAGGGCGGCAGACGGGGTCCTGGTGGGAGGCAGTGTGGGTGCTCGCAGGGAGTGGAGAGGGCTCAGGAAACCATGAGTCAAAGCGTTGGCTGGGAAAGAGGTGGGAAAAAGTAAATGGCCGGAGTCAGAACGGCTGAAATTTGGATTTCCCGTGACAGGGAGATTTCTGAGCAGGAGAGAGACATCACAGGAAGCGCATCTGGCCGGCACGTGGCTTGGTGAGAAATGACGCAACGCTGGTTCCGAGAGGGAGTCAGCAGCCCCGGTGACAGGCCAGGTGGGTGACGGCGGGGAGGCAGCAGGAAGCAAGGGCTTTATCTCGCTGAAGAGGCTGGTGTGCGGCCGGCTGACCAGGAAGGGGACGGGAAGATGGCCAACGTGGAAGGGGGGGCAGCTTCAAACGGGAGAGTGGGGGGAAACCATTGTTAGTTTTAGGGGGGTCACGATCACGATCATCCCGTTGTTCGTCGATTGCCTCGAGCAGGCCCCAGTAACGTCTCCTTCGTCCTAGCCCTGAGATTGTAAAAAGTGCCGTATTTGAGGCTCTTTCAGGGTCAGGAGAATGAGACCCACCCTTGTTACTGGTATTTGGCATCGTGGGCACGCCATGGGGGGGTCATGTGGAGAAAAAAAGAGGCAGCGGAAGTGGTCCCTTTCCCCCTGGAAAGCCAGGCTGGAACTCCCCAGTCTGGTGTTCCAACACTATCCAACCACGGGGCTGAAGTCCAGGATAAAGTGGAAGAGAAGAGGCCGGAGTGATAGTCCAGCAGGTAGGGCGCTTGTCTTGCATGCGGAAGACCCAGGTTCGATCCCTGGCATCCCATATGGTCCCCTGAGCACCGCCAGGAGTGATTCCTGAGTGCAGAGCCAGGAGAAACCTCTGGGCACTGCTGGATGTAGCCCCTGCCCCCATCTCAAAAACCAAAGCAAACAAAAATAGAGGAAACAAAGGCCAGAAATAAAATCTCCACGTCATCTGCTCTATAGCTTAAACAATCTCAAATCCCCCACATGTCAGGCCCAAGGGGAAGGTAACGGTAGGTGGTTTGTAGGGAGACGCTTAGCCAGAAGGTGACTAAGCATTTAATTACCTAAGCATTTAATTTACACCTTCCAAGCACCCCAGGACCCATAGGGGTGATGTAGATTGGGTTCCAGGACCCATGGGGGTGCCATAGATTGGGCCCTTAGTAGACCACCCTGCTATGGCCATGATCTGGAGGTCCCAGCCTCCAAAACTGAGCCCCGCCTTCTGCTGCTCGAAGCTCTGTCGTTTACGGTGGTTCATTATCACAGCGTAAATGAATTAAACTGTCAAGGGAAGCAGGAAGCTTAAAAGGCGAGTTGGAGAAACAAAGATCACAGTCGCTCTCCAAGTCCATATTCTCCCGAGACACGGTCTCTCCCTCATAGTCTCTCTCTTCTTCTCTTGCCTATTTCTACTCCGGGGAAGCCTGGCTTCTCTCTCAAACACACTTTTCCCTCTTTCCCTCTCCTTACATCTTTCTATATAGGTTTCAATAAAAACTTTCTTGCTTCACATACACACACACACACACACACACACGAAAAGGAAAAAATGGAAAAAAAGATTACAGAGTCATCGGAAAAGTTGATAAAAAAATCTTTTTAAAATAATCTGACAAGTTTCAAGGGCGAAAATGAGTCAGCATTTGTGTTTTATGCAATGTGGCCCAAAAACAAAAGTTGACTGCTTTTGGCTCTGGGTGCATTCATTTGTGATAACGTTTACTTCCTTCAATCCTTAATTCCAATAAAACTTTCACTAAGGATCCTAAGAGATTAATTTTCTACATGAAAATGAAATCAGGGGGGAGAAATCATGACGATTCAAAGAGTCACTGAAAAGCCACTGTTGGCTCCCTTGTCTTAATTTAAGTCATCACAGCATTTGAAAAAACACCATCACCTGGGGCTGGAGCAACAGAACAGCAGGTAGGGTGCATCCCATTTGGTCCCCTGAGCACCAGCAGGAGTAACTCCTGAGTACAGAGACAGTAGGAAGCCCAGAGTATGGCCAGGAATGTTCCCCCCTCACCACCTCAAAAAGAGACACAGTTCCCCATTTGAGAGTGAACTTCAGTGATGAAGCACTGCATTTTCAATGATACTGAAATGAAAGAATGCCTCTGCTTCTTGGAGAAACCTCACGGTCTTCAGACGACAGCCCAGATGCAACCTGACTCCACACCAGCTCTCTCTCTCTCTCTCTCTCTCTCTCTCACACACACACACACACACACACACACACACACACACACACATATACACACACATATACACACACACATACACACACACACACATACACACACACACCTGTCCGGCACGCCATGAAAGCTGATATTCCCTATTTCACGATCCCTTAAGAAAACTGTCAAGAAGTAGCAGGAAGTGTGTCGAGTCCCGCTGGGGCTCGCAGAGAACAAGGGAAGCCCCTGGCCCAAGTCCCCTGGGAAACCCCCTACCTGGGAACCAGCCGGGTGGGAACCAAGTTGCAGGGCCAACCCTCCCCTGGCTGGCGTCCCGTGAGGGCTCAGAGCCGACCTCTCTCCACACAGTGACCCTCAAGTCCCAGGTGGGCCCCCGCCTGCCCCGGAGACCTCCAGGTGGCACTCCAGCCTCTCTGCAGCCTCCTGCTCAGGAGTGAGACGCCCCCCACGGCAGAACTCCCCGTCTGGCAGCCACTCTCCTGATGGCGCCTCTCACCCTCCTTGACACGCCTGTGGCCTCAGCCACGCACCCTGGGAACGGAACACAGGAAGTTGGACTTAAAAAAGAACCGAGTTTGGACAGGAAGGGCCAACTCCATGAGGAAGAGGACTTGGACGTGACACTTCCTTTTCCTACCGCCTCGAGTCACACCGGCCTGAGCCACCACCTCTCCTCAGCCAGGCTCTGGGAACCAGGCACAGGCTCAGAGCTTCCAGAAAAGACCATGCGTCAACCACCTCTAGTTCTCCTAGGTCTCTGAAGAGCCACAAAGGAAGAATCCTTAAATAGCTTGACTTTAGACTTTTTTTTTTAACTGAACCACCAGGAGATACACATTTACAAAGCTGTCCATGACCGGGTTTCAGTCATACAATGTTCCAACACCCAGCCCTTCACCAGTGCACATTTTTCCACCACCATGGTCCCAGTTTCCCTCACACCACCCCCACCCCTATCCTCCAGTCTGCATTAAGTGAATTTTACATCATACATAGGATAAAATGTAACCACATAGATAGAAAAGGGCCTGTCCTAAAAGTACTCAAAGAAATGCAAAATGTCCATATAAGAGTGCTTGCGGGTGTGAAATATCCGTGGAAGAGCGCACACAGCCCAAACCAGGCAGGAGGAAGAAAATGATAAAATTTAGAGCAGAAATTAATGACATGGAAACCAAAAAAAAAAAAAAATCCAAAAGATCAATTAAACTAAGAGCTGGTTCTTGGAGAAAATAAACAACGAAACCACTAGCAAAATAAACCACTAGCAAGACTCACAAGGAAAGAGAGAGCCCTCAGTCGGCTTCCCTTACATCCATGTAAGAGTGCGTGTACATGGGAGATGGGTGGAAGGGCCCATGAGTAGAGGCTGGCGCCTAGATGCACATGCTCCATCCAGACGGTTTCAGAACAGCTCAGAAGGTCTCCCTGGCCCTCCTCTTCGCACTTCAGCACTGCCTGGAAATACTTTTCTGACTCCTGCCTCACTGACTCCTCTTGTCTGTTCGTGAGCGTCATGCCAAGGGGAAGTGTCATGTTGAGGCTATTTTGTCGGGTGCCCGACTCCTGGTTAGAGCTGTCAGAATCCTCACGGATGCTGATCGGATGCAGCTGGTCCGTTTCACTGTGGTTCCATCTGCATGGCTGTGGGTACCCAGAAGAACTCATTCAGCCTCCCCTGGGCAGGCACTGGGAGTCTTTGCAGCTGGACGCTGTCACTTTCCTTGCTTTCGTGACAGTTTTTTGAAAATACATGTCATTTGGTTGGGGACCCATTCCTCTTGGCTGTATCTAGGCAGGACAATGAGTGGGTCACCAGGAAGGACCCAAGTTAACTTTCTCAAACTTTCTCTTTATTCCCAGCATCACCTCCAAATCCTCGTGAAACTACAGTCAGCATTTCATTTTGGTCCTCTCGGAGAGCCCGGCAAGCTACCGAGAGGATCTCGCCCGCACGGCAGAGCCTGGCAAGCTCCCCGTGACGTATTCGAGATGCCAGACACAGTAACAACAAAGTCTCCGATGGAGACGTTACTGGGCCCGCTCGAGCAAATCGATGATCAACGGGAGGGCCTGTCTAGGTGGAAGCGAGTGTTTCAGCTCACAGAGGTTTCAACCAGAATTTCTTTTCCATATGTTTTTTTTAAACAATTTGGTTAGACAAACATTCTCGGGGCCGGAGCAAGAGTATAGTGGGAAGGGTGTTCACCTCACATGTGGCAAACCCAGGTTCAATCCCCAGCATCCCATATGGTCCCCAAGCACTACCAAGAGTAATTCCTGAGTGCAGAGCCAGGAGGAACCCCTGAGCATCGCTGGGTGTGACCCCCAAAAAAGGGGGAAAAAAAGAAAAAAAAATTTCTTCTAAAATGTCACTGTTTACAGGCAAGTCACAGGTCTCTAAGACAATTTCTCTCTTCTGGAAGGACTGGGGTGATTGTCCGAAAGCAGGGAGGGGAGTGGGGTACTGGACAGATGGGACAAACCAAGGGAGCAACACATTCTCAAAGGGGGGCAGTTCCCGTGACAAATGCCTTTCTGGCCAATCTGTCCGCAGACCCCTCATGCAAAACTGCACCCCAAGGGGTGCTGGGAATCCAGGTTTGCAAGGGCAAAGAGGGGCCGGTGGGAGGGAGGCTGTCTGAGCATCCTGACGGGCAGGTAGCTAGGAAAGGCCCCCATGGCAATGGAATTCCTCAGAAGCAATAAAGCCAATGGCCCAAGGCTGCAGAAAGTCCACCGTGCAGACACAGGAACTAAGGCGTGGTAAGACTTCACCTGGCGCCAACAGACCCAGAGAAGGCCGGACACGCCCTCCGACAAGAACCAAAACCAATGAAAGGAATTTCAAAGAGGACCATCAACCAATCTTCACTCTACCCCCTTGGCAACCACCCTAGCAATGGACTCTTACCTAGCTAGAAAGCCCCACAGGGGGCAGGTTTGGAGAAAGCCTTTAAAAGCCAACTGGAACCAAGACAGGGCACGTAGATGGCCTGAGCCCATGGGGGCCCACCACCTTCAATCCTAAGGGGGTTCAGGGTGCCATCCTGAACCCAGGGCCCGAGAGCCCCCTTCGTCCCTAAGATCTCGAGCCTGGATGGGGGCTCAACTAGCACACAGAGACGGGGTCCACCAAATGCCTGAGCTTAGGGCTTCCTGCTTTGTGACCTGCCAGGCCAGTCGAGGCACAGCCCAGTCTGTCCCGGTCATGAGACGGTACCTCGGACCCTCTCTGGAGTCTGGGCCTCCGCTGACCCCTTCACCAAGGACTCCCTGCTCATCTGCTTCAAATGCCTGATAAACGCCTCTCAAATGCCTCTGTGACACAACACCACAGTTGCTTGGGGACGCTTGAGAATCCCAGCCTTACTGTGTGCCACCACCCATGGCCCAGGACCAAAAGTGCCGAAAGCTCTAGAAAGCATCCCCACCCACAGTGCTTCACACCTAAAGACAGAGCAAACTCCCCCTCCCCGCCCCCAATGATGCGTGCCTTGATTCTCCCACCCTCGGCCCTTTCCTCAGAGGGCGGCTAGGGAGCTTAGATCCTTGGGGCTAAAAAAAATAAATAAATAAATGAAAATGCAAAGAGCAAACTGCCCCAGAGCTGTTCCCCACAAGCCACAGATTAATCAGGACCAGGAGCCAGGTCCCAGTGGCCTTCTGAGGCAGCTGCATACTTGAGGCCTGTCCCAACAAACAGACTGAAGTGAAAGTCTCAAAGAGGAGTGGGTCCCAATAGCACGTGGGCCGCCCCAGGACCCCAGCGTACCAACAGGGGAGAACTTTCAGGACTTTCCGCCCCATCGTCCTTGGCCCAAGCTTACCACGAACATGCAACTTGATGGGAAAACAGCAAATTTTAATTGTATTTCCTCTGTGATTCTTTATTATTTATTTATTTATTTTTGCTTTTTGGGTCACACCCAGTGATGCTCAGGGGTTACTCCTGCCTCTGCACTCAGGAATTACTCCTGGCGGTGGTCGAGGGACCATATGGGATGCTGGGAATCGAACTCGGGTCGGCCGCGTGCAAGGCAAATGCCCTCCCCACTGTACTATTGTTCTGGCCCTTCTCTCTGATTCTTACGGCGACTTCTAAATCAACTGAAAACTCCTGACTTGGTTAGAATAGGGATAGTTAGTTCCATCTGATAAACAGAACTAGGGGTTCAGCGTTCCCATGCTTTACAGGGTCAGGCAATCTCCCCCCGGACGTCTTGGGATTCAATGCAAAGATGTTTCAGGCTGAATTTGAAAAATAGCTGCATAAAACAACAAACATGTTCCCTGTCTTCTTCTGCAGACCCTCCACGGTGATCTCACCAGAAAACAGCGGGTTTGGGCCTTTACTGCACGGTCTAACATGCACATCAAAGAATGAAGAGACCAGAAGTAGACACCACGGGCAGGGCCCCAGACAGGATGGGGCCCACAACCTAAATCCAGGGACCCGAGAACACTCTGATACATTTTTTTTTATTAGTGAGACATTATGAGGTACAGTTGTAGACTTACAAATTTTTGTGCTTGGATTTCAATTATACAATGATCAAATACCCATCCCTCCACCAGTGCCCATTTCCCACCACCACGGATCCCAGTATCCCTCCCCACCAATCCCACCCTGCCTCTGTGGCAGGGCATTCCCCTCTATTCTTTCTCTCCTTTTGGGTGCTGTGGTTTGCAAAAGAGGCAATGGGTGGCAATCATGTTTGGTCTATAGTCTACTTTGAGCATGCATCTCCCATCCTGGGAGGATCCTCCCAACACCCTTTACTTGGTGCTCCCTTCTCTATCTGAGCTCCCTTTCCCCCTAGCGTGTGCGGCTGGCCTCCAAGCCATGGAGCAAACCTCCTGGTACTAATCTCTGCCACTCTTGGGTGTCAGTCTCCTATTTTGTTACTTTATGTTCCCCAGATGAATGCAATCTTTCTATGTCTATCCCTTTCTGGGTCATTTCGCTTAACATGATACTTTCCATGTAGTACCACTTGTATGTAAATTTCATGACTTCCTCTTTTCTAACAGCTACATAGGACTCCATTGGAACACTGACACATTTAAATATCTGCAGAGTCACCCACAGCAACAGAAGCTTACAGAGAGAAAATGATTAACCGGTCCACATCAAAATACAGAGACTCTTTACAAACCAGCTGAAAAGAGGATTCCAGGACTGGGGTAGGATAACGTCCTCTAACACAGGGGTCCCCCCCACCCCACAACTTTTCTCCACACCTGTCATCTCACTGGCACTCCAGAATTTCCCTCTCTGAATGCTGAACACCAGGCTCGTCATCCCCGTCTCAGAGAGAGGATTCCACCCCGGACCCTGTCCTAAGCCAGTGCTCAGGGGGGAATGGGAGCAATTCAGCGGGAGCACGGTCTCACAAAGGTCTGTCTGGGTCAAGCAAGGATGCTGGTCTTGGGGGAGGGGCTAGAACACAACACTCTGTTTCCCCAAACACCAAGGGTCTGACTCCAGGTTCCTTCAAACTTAAAAATCTTAAGTTTGCAGGGGTGGAGCAATAGCACAGCGGGGAGGGCGTTTGCCTTGCACGCGGCCGACCCAGGTTTGATCCCCAGCATCCCGTATGGTCCCCTGAGCACCAGCAGGAGTAACTCCTGAGTGCAGAGCCAGGAGGAACCCCTGTGAATCTCTGGGTATGACCCAAAAAGCAAAAAAAAAAATCTTAAATTTGCTTAAGAATTTAATCAAACTTAAAAAAAAATTTCAAAACCACTGCCCAAAATTTCAAAACAACTGCCAGTGTCCGGGAGAGAAGCAGCCGAGGACGCCCGTGGTCTGCCACTGAATGCCTCCTGGGTGGGAGCCACCAAGCCTGGTGGTAAGTCAGGGCTCTCTTCTCTCTCCCACAGGAGAGACGTATATTCAGCCGAGGGAGCACTGTCTCTCGGGCGCTGGCTGGGATGGGAAATGAGGCATTACCTGCAGCAAACAGGAGCTGGCGAAAAGGAGAGAACGGAGCCTGACACTGCAGAAAGCACTGACACTTCCTGGAGACTGGCTCACCCTGTATCGTTTGTGCTGATGGTGAGAAATTCCCCTAGACAATGGGGAGAGAGAACTTCCTCTGGGAAGCAAAAGGAGCTGTTCTCTGCCGGACAGACCAGCTGCCGGTTCAACGGGACCGCTTCCTGTATTTGGGGGGAGCGGGAACGACGCCCAGGGGGTCTGGAGAAACAAGGCAGTGCCAGGGTTGAGCCCAAAGTTCCTGTGTGCAAACCACGTCCCCCCACACAACCCAGCCCTGAGACCATGAACGTTAGAGAGGAAAGTTGCTACCGGTTACTCTAAGTGCCACAACTGGTGGGGAGATGCAATGTCTGAAGGGGAGCTCCCAGATCAACCTCGGACCCCAGAGTGGAGGGTGGCGGGAAGAAGAGACAGATGGGAAGCTCAGGGGAAAGCCAGGAAACTCAAGTACAAAGGCTGGATACGAAATATCCACAGTCAACAATGCTGAAATGAAGAGACCCGAACTTGGAACAACCGAACTTAGAGCGAAAGGATGGGAGGGAACGGAACCGGGGGCCACTGACGGAGGGAGGAGACACGGCTGGTTGACACTGGGTGCAGGGTTGTATGCCTCGGCGTTGAGAAACTTTGCAAATCACAGTGCTTTCAGACTGTCACTGTCACTGTCCTCCCGCTGTTCATCGATTTGCTCGAGCGGGCACCAGTAACGTCTCACAACAAATTGCGAGACTTATTGATACTGTGTTTGGCATCTCGAATACGTCACGGGGAGCTTGCCAGGCTCTGCTGTGCGGGCGAGATACTCTCGGTAGCTTGCCGGGCTCTCCGAGAGGGGTGGAGGAATCGAACTCGGGTTGCCCATGTTGGCTGCGTGCAAGGCAAACGCCCTACCGCTGTGCTATCGCTCCTTAAACAAATAAAAGTTTATAAGGAAAGAAAGCAAACGAGCTGCCATCCCAAGGGACCTGAGGAGTCCGTTGACGAGCCTGCAGCCAGGTAGACCCTGCAGCCGTGCGCTCACACGCCAGATCGCATCGCACGGGGACAGGAAATCCTGTCTCTCTCTGCGAGCTGCTGAGGCCACCTCTGCCATCCCCTTCGTGTGTACAAAGTCAAGACCCCCATCTGGAATGTTCCGAGCTCTCAAGGTGCAGTGTCCTCCAGGGTCAAAGCTCTCCGAGAGCCCACACAGATGGAGCGATGCTCAATCCCGGCCTCCCCGGGGAGAAGGTTGGAGACGCGCCTCGTCTCGTTCATCCCATCGGCAGACCCGGCTCTGCCAAATTAGTTAGACAGCAGACGTTATTCATGAGTGGGAGCGGCCAACACCGCAGCTCCAAGGTTGCCACGAAAACCTGTTGAAAACACTCTCTCGACATCAACAGGCCAGCAGTGAATCGGCTGCCTCTATTTAACGGTCGATTCCAAATAAAATCCTGTAGGTATGTGTTGGGGAATGCGTGCATGTGCATATGTTTCAACTTTTGTTTTTTTGGAGGGTCACACCCGGTGATGCTCAGGGCTTACTCCTGGCTCTGTGCTCAGGGATCATTCCTGGCAGAGCTGGGGGACCAGATGCAGTGTCGGACAGAACCAGGCTAGACTAGATAGCTCTGGCTTCTTTTCCAGAATTCTTTTAAGAGGAAAGTGAGTTAAAAAAAAATCATTCAAGAGCAACTGTAAGGGGCTGGAGCAATAGCATAGTGGGTAGAGCGTTTGCCTTGCACGCGGCAGATCTGGGTTCGATTCCCAGCATCCCATATGGTCCCTTGAGCACCGCCAGGAGTAATTCCTGAGTGCAGAGCCGGGAGGAACTCCTGTGCATCGCTGGGTGTGACCACCCCCCAATAAAAACACACATGTATGCATATGTTGGACCTAGGTTCAATTCTCAGCACCCCCTTATGGTCCACCAAGCCTGCCAGGGGTGATTCCTGAACACAGAGCCAGGAGTAAGCCCAGAACACCACCGGGTGTGGCCCAAACATACCCTCATTCTCCACTGGTCACTGTCCTCCCATTGTTCATCGATTTGCTCGAGCGGGCCCAGTAACGTCTCCATTGGAGACTTTGTTGTTACTGTGTCTGGCATATCGAATACTCTCGGTAGCTTGCCGGGCTCTCCGAGAGGGGCGGAGGAATCGAACTCGGGTCGGCCATGTTGGCTGCGTGCAAGGCAAACGCCCTACCACTGTGCTATGGCTCATTCTCCACACATAAGATAATTAAACACACGTTCCGTGAGGCATCTTTTATAAGAAGCGTCAAATAAGCTAGAGGAACCATGTTTCCACAGCCTCCGGGAAGGATGCCTTTCCTCCCTCTTCCCGTTCCTTCCTCTCCTCCCTTCTCCCCACATCCCGTCCTTCCGCCCCCTCTACTCTACTCCTCTCCTCTCAGCAGAGGACTCTCACCCCCGGGGTCCTGGGATGAGCCACAGTCCAGAATGAGCCAATCCTAGGGCACCGTGTGGGTCTCCCCCTGGCAGATGCTTCCAGGGCATCTGGGCCCTGCTGGGTGTGGCAGGTGTGGGTTGGCTCCGACCTGGTGCTCCCTGCCCTCACCACAATGAGTGCACCAGCATCCCCCTGGGCCCGCCCCCCATGACATATGCCCTTTGACCCAGAGATGAAGGTCAGAGGGCTTTCAGAAAATAAATGACGCCCATCCCTGAGGTCTTTCCTGAAGGAGAGGGGAGGAAGAAGCACACTTTTCCTTTCTAATCCTAGCCCAAGGAGCTGCGTGCTCAGGGCAGACACATGGCACTGGCCTCTCCCACGGATGGATGGACGGACAGAAGGACAGAGAGGCAGGCTGCACACCGGGTTGGAAAGTTCAGGTCATGACAGAACTGTTTCAAGTCCTCCTGAGAAGAAGATGGCGCCTGTTTATTTTGAATTTGGGGAGGAAATGTGTCATTGAGATCCTGTGGCTTACAATGCTATTTCTAATGGTCTCTCATGCATAATTCTAATTCTTTTTTTTTTGCTTGTTTTTTTTTTTTGGGGGGGGGGTCATACCCAGCGATGCTCAGGGATCATTCCTGGCTCTGCACTCAGAAATTACTCCTGGTGGTGCTCAGGGGACCATATGCGACGTTGAGGATTGAACCTAGGTCGGCCACATGCAAGGCAAACACCCTACCTGCTATGCCATCACTCCGGCCGGCCTCATCATAATTCTAATACCACGCCCACCACCAGTGTTCGCCTCCTCCTTCCCGCCCCTCCCCCCAACCACGTGGGTCCATTCTCCCATTCTGTGGCCCTTGGCCCTGTGTGGCTGCGTATCCTGAAGTCCCTCAGAGGAGAGACCATCTGTCCTTCAGCATCTGTCCCTTTCCTTCCGACTCACGTCACCGATCAACCAAAACTGGCAACAGGAACTCTCTGAGGCATCGGTAAGGCATCGGTATTCGGGTCTCCCAAAGAGGAATCAAAAGAGCTATGCTTGGAGTATCACGTTTCACTCAAATGAGAGAAAGAATCCGGAGTTCCGACCTCCGTCGACAATCAAGAATCAGGGACGCTGTCTCGTTTGCCAAGGCGTCAAAAATCAGATGGGCTGGACACGTAATGAGATCTGGAGATGACCGCTGGACTAGAGCCGTTACCGACTGGATTCCACGGGATGTCAAAAGACTGCGTGGCCGCCCACCTACCAGATGGTCAGACTTCTTCGTCAAGACCCTGAACGAACAGTTTGATGCTCTTTGTGTTCATGGAGCGAGCTGACACCATTGGGCTACACTAGCACACGACAGGGACGAATGGAGACGTTACTGGCGCCCGCTCGAGCAAATCGCCAATTAAAGGGAAGTCGATCAAGTGATCAAGTGATCAGTAAGTCACCTTCCAACCCCCTCACTCGGCGCCCATCTGGAAGAGTCTCAATACCACAAGCAGCAGCTGTGCGAGGAGGGGCCTGGAGTCCATCCCTGGCATCAGACGGGCTGAGCACCACAGTTGGAGCCGCCAGGAAAACAAAATCAAGCAACTGACACTTTGTTTCCTTTTCTCTCTCTCTCTCTCTCCCTCCTTTTGTTTGCTGTTTATTTTCTTTGTCCTGAAAAACCCGGATCCCTCGGCTGATGTGCACACCTCTTCCTTTGCGGATCTCGCCAACCCTCTCTGCCTTGCTCTGAGGTTAGTACGTGTGCAGCCAGAACCAGCACCAGACAACTGACTTTTCCTAAAAGTTTTTGCTACGTAGCTGGGCTCCCAAGGACTTTCTGGAATGAATTTATTTATTTGTTTATTTGCTTTTTGCTTTTTGGGTCACACCTGGCAATGCACAGGGATTCCTCCTGGTTCTGCACTCAGGAATGACTCCTGGCAGTGCTCAGGGGACCATATGGGATGCTGGGAATTGAACCCGGGTCAGCCGCATGCGAGGCAAACGCCCTCCCCGCCGTGCTATTGCTCCAGCCCTGGAATGAATTTATTTGATTTTTGAAAAATGTCTAGACTCAGAGGCAGGAGACTGCACAGCAGTGAGGGAGCACTACCTGGCGAGCTCAAAGCCCACCAACACTTGGTCCCCGGATAGACCTGTATCCCCAATACAGCCCTGGGGGGCACCCCCACAAACCACGAGGGAATGGGGGTCCCCAGCACCACAGCCTCCAGCCCTTGTCTGAGAATCCCTACTGTGGGCTCCAGATCTTCTGAGCACAGCTTGGGACCCCTCAAGAAATAAACTTAGGGTTGTATCACAGCTGAAAATTCAATGATCTCCCCTCAAAGGAATAGGCAAGTCAGGGTGTCATTGGCTATAAAAGCACAGCCCCCGGGGCTGGGGAGCACCAAAGGAGGGCCTCCCATCACCTCCTCTCTGAGATACGGTCCCGTTTAATTCAGGCTCTACAACAAACCTCCAACGGAAGGACCAGAGAGCCACTAATAGGCGCTCCAGAGTCACCAGGAAGGAGAGCGACTGTGTGTGATGACAAACCAGGCGCAGTTGAACAATTCCATCCCACAGACACCGGGAGCAGGTCTGCAGACTCTGTGTGTGGGTCCGGAGTAAAGCATCCCTTTGAAAAGATCTTGCTGGAGGCCCGGGAGGACCCTGTGAAGGCCGTTCCTTGGGAAGTGCCTCAAGCCAGCCTGGGCACAGTTCCTGCTTCGTTACTGAGTGCATGAAACTCAGAGTTGACTCAGGAAATAACGCGATTCTTTGGTCAAGGAAAATAATGGGATTGTCTTATGAATCACTTTCATGATCGACTCACACTTTGCAAACAGAGAGGAAATTCAGTTGGGAAAACAAAGTAGCCCACACCCGGGGCAGGGCAGGATCGAGCTCCTTCTGCAAAGCTCTGAGCTCACAGAACCCCGCACGGGGGAGGCTGAGGAAAAGCCGAATGCGCGACAGTCCTGTGAGACCATCCAGTTCCATGTTACTGACCCGCCGCACCAGCTGACACGAAGCCCTGATCTGCGACGCGATCTTAACAGATGATGCTGAATGAAATCATATTATTTTAGGAGGCGATCTCCACGCCAACGTTGCTGAGCAGCGTGTTCACGAGGCACCGTGAACCAGAGCTTTCTGCGATGCTTCCAGAAGGCCCGCCAAAGACAGCATCCAGCCCGGGCCCCCCAGAGACACGCAGGAACGTGGATTTGGCCTTGGTGACCCTCTGACTGAGGTGGAACCGCTGGGCTGCTCAGTCAGAATAAACTTTGCTCAAGATCCTCCCATCCCGGAGAGGAAAAGCAAGAAAAAAATCTAAGTCCTGAGTGAAAGAAGTTTCTTCTGAGAAATGAGATGGCAAGGGCCCGCCTGCCACGGTCAGTGGCACTGGCCCAGGGCAGCTGAAATAAACTCATTATGACTGTGAAGCAAAGAGGGCATGGGATGTGTGACTTAGGCATCTGTCCTGAGAAATGCGATCAGAATATTCATTGCGTGGACCTCAGTCAGTTCCTCCAACAGATCTCTCCTCTGTGAGCGAGTATCGACATTCTTAGTTCTTTACAGTTAAAGGTAGGAGGGCAGTGAGAGGAGAGAGAGAGAGAGAGAGAGAGAGAGAGAGAGAGAGAGAGAGAGAGAGAGAGAGAGAGATCCTGGACGGATCCCTCACTAACCAGCTCTCACTCACTCCTGGGGGACTTGATGACATCACCTCCCTCCCTCCGTGTGTGTGTGTGTGTGTGTGTGTGTGTGTGTGTGTGTCTTAGATCCTAATTGGCATGAATAATGGCCAAGTCGGGATTGCCTTCCACATCTGATGAAAAAACGAGAAGCACCAGACACACTCTGACACAATTTCTAACCACTGGCCGAGCAGGACCCAGTGATGGAAGAGAAGTAAGAATCCTCCTGATCTTGGAGAGCACAAAGGGGCAGGGCGGGGACATATGGCCCCCGGCTGAGAAATGCTGGTCTACGGACTAAAACTCAAGGGACAGACCAACTGCCACTTCTTCGCCACAACTTTCTTCCCAGCGGACAGAAACAATGGCAAAGGAGTTGGACACTGTAGCTCCAGAATCTTCTGGCCCCCCCTTCCCCCCCCCCCATGGGACAGAGCCTCCTGGAGCTCCCCTGCCAGTTAGGCATCAGATGGGCCATTTCTGCGCTCTGCAAGCTCAGTCCTTGCAAAGAAGCCTCAGGGTGGCTTTGGGGAGTTGGCACCCACAGAGAAGGGCTTGGCCGCCTCATCAGTCCAACCTCTGATACCTCTGAAGCCACAGATGAAAGCTGGTTTCCTAGGACAGCCTTCCTGGCGACCACCTGGAAGGTGCCCATCCCGTTTCTCTTCATTCTCTATTCCTCTGGGCTACACACACACACACACACACACACACACACACACACACACACACACACACGTGCCCAGGCCCGACACAATCATGGGAGAACTCAGAGCCCAAAGAATAGCCAACCCTCCCGCCTTCAGGTTGGCAGGAAGGGAGAAGAGACACTGCTCCCATAGGCTGGAATCCGGCTTTAATTTGGGGGTGGCAGTCACACCTGGCAGTGCTCAGGCTTACTCCTGGCTTTGGTTCAGGAATCACTCCTAGAGGAGACAGAGGAATAGAGGGGTGCCAGCGCTCCGTGCAAGGCAAGTGCTATTCTCTCTGTGGCCTGGAATCCAGCTTCTTGGTCCTGGCACCAAAGGTGGGGGTTGTTTGATGATAAACCCCTGGTGAGGCACAGGGGTTACTCCTAGCTCTGCACCCAGGAATTACTCCTGGCGATGTTCAGGGGACTATGGGATGCTGGGAGTAATTCCTGAGTTGGCCACGTGCAGGGCAAATGCCCTCCCTGCTGTGCTATGGCTCCATCCCTGAAGATAAATTTGTTGATGAGGTAGAATCAGTTGATGTTTGATTTTATAGGTAATTTAGATACATCCCAGGGTCACATAATCATTCCTGGAGCAAAAATGGGTTGTGAGTGGGAAAAAAAAATTGAAGCTCTATGGTAGAGACGATTACTTAAAAAAAATAAAACAGTATTTTATTCAAATCTTTGAAACGATAACTTGGTTTACATGCAGAAAACAGAGCCATTCATTCACAGAACCTGCTCACCCTTCCATCTAATTTCATCTTCCAGCCACTTAGTACAGTCTTTTAAGGACACCGTAAGTTCTGCCGAGTGTCAACTAATCTTCAGCAATTCATATTCTCCTGTTACTGAGATTTGCAAATGTCTCTCAGGAAGTTTCTCTTGCAGCCTCTCCTGGGGTGGGGAATCCTAAGCTTTGCACCATTCTTTCACCCAGGAGGCTCTGTAACAACTCACAGCAGAACCTCTCAAACTCAGGCATACCCCTAGGTACCTCTCAAAAGAAACCTGAAGTTAGCCAGCAGAGGCTCACCCTGACAGCTGTGCTGTGAGAATGATTTAGCTGAGAAAATTCCCGGGTGATTCAGAATCCCCTTGATGGGAATCCTGTGGAGAGGCCTCGCCCGTACCTTCTAGAACATTCCCTGCTTCTATTCTGGCCACAGACTCTGGAGAGGACAAAGAGCGTGGGGCCACAGGTCAGAAGACACGTGCCATGGTCCCTGTTTCTGTCAGCAGACGCACCTTTCCACATCACTGCTGCCACGGACACTAAACCTAGGCAGGCAAGTCACCGCCGCCATGGATACTAAGCCCAGAGAGGCAAGTCACCACTGTCATGGATGCTAAACCTAGGCAGGCAAGTCAGAGCACTCGGGTCACTCGCCCGAAGGAAGTAAGACGGAATTCAGAGTCACCAACAGGCTCCAAGCTCACTCTTGGTGATCCTGAGTTGCCTCCTGTGCTGCCTCCGGTGCCCACCCTCACCCCCCCATGCACCACCCACCCTGGGACATGCTCTAAAGTGCTTAGGGCATGGCATTTGGCAGCCTGGGGCGCTTAGGGCATGCTGACCGTTCACCTCTGGAGTACGTGTTTGGATGAGAAAAAGGGTGTGTGTGTGTGTGTGTGCGTGCGCATGTGTGTGTACTTGCATGTGTGCGTGCATGTGTGTGTGCGTGGCTGTGTGTGCATGTGTGTGTGCGTGTGTGTGTGTGCGCGTGTGTGTGTACTTGCATGTGTGCGTGCATGTGTGTGTGCATGCATGTGTGTGCATGTGTGTGTGTGCGCGCGCGTGTGTGTGTACTTGCATGTGTGCGTGCATGTGTGTGTGCGTGCATGTGTGTGCATGTGTGTGTGCGTGTGTGTGTGTGCACGTGTGTGTGTACTTGCATGTGTGCGTGCATGTGTGTGTGCGTGGCTGTGTGTGCATGTGTGTGTGTGTGCGCGCGCGTGTGTGTGTACTTGCATGTGTGCGTGCATGTGTGTGTGCGTGCATGTGTGTGCATGTGTGTGTGTGTGCGCGCGCGTGTGTGTGTACTTGCATGTGTGCGTGCATGTGTGTGTGCGTGGCTGTGTGTGCATGTGTGTGTGCGTGTGTGTGTGTGCACGTGTGTGTGTACTTGCATGTGTGCGTGCATGTGTCTGTGCGTGGCTGTGTGTGCATGTGTGTGTGTGTGCGCGCGCGTGTGTGTGTACTTGCATGTGTGCGTGCATGTGTGTGTGCGTGGCTGTGTGTGCATGTGTGTGTGCGTGTGTGTGTGTGCACGTGTGTGTGTACTTGCATGTGTGCGTGCATGTGTCTGTGCGTGGCTGTGTGTGCATGTGTGTGTGTGCGCGCGCGCGTGTGTGTGTACTTGCATGTGTGCGTGCATGTGTGTGTGCGTGGCTGTGTGTGCATGTGTGTGTGCGTGTGTGTGTGTGCACGTGTGTGTGTACTTGCATGTGTGCGTGCATGTGTGTGTGCGTGGCTGTGTGTGCATGTGTGTGTGTGTGTGCGCGCGCGTGTGTGTGTACTTGCATGTGTGCGTGCATGTGTGTGTGCGTGGCTGTGTGTGCATGTGTGTGTGCATGCGTGTGTATGTGCTTGCATGCGTGCATGAGTGTGTGCATGTGTGCAAGTGTGTGTGGGGTGGGGGGAGAATGCTCTGTCACGTGCCCCCAGTCAGCATGAGGGCAGACGCGTGAGCACAGGTGAGGCCGGGAGATGACCAGGCACTCTGGGCGTCGGCCAAGCTTCCGGGGATTCGACTGGGGGGGGGGGGAGGGCAGCGACGAGGCTCCAACAAGCCCACATTCTCCTTCGACCTCGGCCACGTGTGGGAGCCACGAGCCAGGCTCTGGGCCGGGCAGGGGAGCCGCCCTAGAAGCCCCCAGAGCCGCAGAGTCCAAGCCGGAGCCTCAGCTCAGCTTACCTTGACAGAAGGTGTTGTTCACGCGCTTGAAACCCTGCAAACACTCCAGGATTTGGTTCGATCCGTGGTAAGCTGCAAGGGAAGGACACAGTCTCCGTTACACGGGCGCGGGAGCCAGCGGCCTGTCCTTCCTGCGGGCGCGTGAAGGCAAACCGGCCCCTCTCGTGCCCTGCGGCTCTCCAGCGCACACACTTGCTTCGCCCCCGACAGGCCCAACTCTCGCCAGTCTCTGACTGGCATCGTAAGACTTTCCTCCCTCCTTATGACTAGCAGCTCCTTCCTTCTCTCACAAAGGAGGGATCCTCCCTCCGTGCCCGGGACTGGGCTCCTGGCACCTGCTCTTCCCTCCTCTCCGTGCGCTGACCGTCTGCCTGGGAGCGTTTGGGAGCCTGCGGGTCCGGCCAACTTCTTGCCGAGCACCGATTTCTCTCCGGCGGGGCCCGTGGGCACCGTAAGCTCCAGGCCGGGGGTGTCGTCCTAGCTCAGGGGCTCTGCCTGCCAGCTGCTCCCCAGACCGTGAGCCTGGGGAGAAAGCGCAGGAGTGGAGAACGCCTGCTGCCCCCACAGGCATCTGCTCCGGGCGAGCTCCAGAAGCTGGCGGGCACAGCAGAGGAGCCCCCAAACCGGGAAGGGGAAGCCCAGGGCTGGGCTCGGCCAGCAAGACTGGGAGACAAGCTCGGGGTATGGGGGGATTCGTGCCTGTGAGACAGCCCGGGGGCAGCAGAGGCTGCGTGGGGTCGGGCTCAGGACTGAGCTTGGTTCACAGTGACCGCCACTGAGCAACAGTGACAGTTGCCATCGTCCCTTCCTACACAGTCTCTCTCTCTCTCTCTCTCTCTCTCTCACCTTCCTTCCTTCCTTCTTTCTTTTTCTGTGTCTTTCTCATTCCTTCCTTTCCTTTCCTTTTCTCCTTCCTCTTTCTTTCCTTTCTTTCTTTCTTTCTTTCTCTCTCTCTTTTTTTCTCTTTCTTTCTTTCTTTCTGTTTTGAGGTCACACCCAGCAATGCTCAGGGGTTACCCCTAGTTCTGCACTCAGAAATTACTCCCGCTGGTACTCGGGGGACTATATGGGATCTCAGGGATTGAACCTGGGCCTGGGCAAGACAAGTGCCCTCCACATTGCACCATCACTCCAGCCTCCAAAGGATCTTTTGTTTGTTGTTGTTTGGGGACGACACCGGCTGTGCTCAAGGCTCACTCCTGGTGGTTTCCGGGGTCCACATGGGGTGCTGGGAATCGAACCCGGGTTTGCTGCATGCCAGGCAAACACCCTCCCCCCTGTACAGGTTGGCCCTGCAGGCCCACTTTCATGACCAAGGCAACGAGTCACAGGAAGTTCACTGTGAGTACAAAGGGAGGCGTGGACCAGCTCTAGGACCTGCAACGGGCAAAGGGGAAACTGAGTCAAGGAGGACTTTCTCTGGGGAAAGAAGCGATTTTGCCCCTAAGGCAGGTTCTTTGCTCCTGCCCCTGGCTGGTGTTTCCTCCCTCAGGGCCCCTCCCCCCTTCCTTCCGCTCTTCACCCAACCTGCTTCTAAGTGGAGCCTCCTGAAGGTCAACAGGGAAGGGGATATCTGGGGGGGGGGGGGTGTAGATGACCGGGAGCTGCCCCATTGGGCCCCTCCTCTTGTCCCTTAGAAGGAGAACCCGGGAACCCTGCAGAAAAGCCGGGAGGGGGGCTAGAATGATAGCACAGTGGGTAGGACATTTTCCTTGAACGCAGCCGACCCGGGTTCGATTCCCAGCATCCCATATCCCCGAGCACCACCAGGAGTCATTTCCTGAGTGCAGAGCCAGGAGTAACCCCTGAGCATCACCGGGTGTGACCAAAAAAAGCAAAAAAAAAAAAAAAAAAAAAAAAGAAAAGAAAAGAAATCCTCCCAGGAGGGGAAATGCATGTTGAAAGTAGACTATGGACTGAACATGATTGCCACTCAATGCCTCTTTTGCAGACCACAACACCCAAAAGGAGAGAGAGAACAAAGGGGAATGCCCTGCCACAGAGGCAGGGTGGGAGGGGGGGTGGGGGGAAATGGGCACTGGTGGAGGGATGGGTATTTGATCATTGTATGACCGAAACTCAGGCACAAAGATTTGTAAATCTACAACTGTACCTCATGGTGCTTCACTAATAAAAATAAATTAATTAATTTAAAAAAAAAAGAAAAGAAAGGCCAGAGGGACCAGTGGGCCACAAAAGGCAACGAACTTGGTCCCTGGCCCTATAACCCACATTTCTCCACTTCTGATATGATGCATCATCCGCTGGATCAGATTAAGGAGCTCCAGGGCTTCAGCGGGGCCCCTCACACTTCCCTCCGTGACTCCCCCCGACCCCCATCACAAACACTCCTCCCTCTTCCCACCCCCACCAAGAAAAGGTGGGAGGGATGCTGGGACCCGTGGTGGTGGAGGATGGGCACTGGTGGAGGGATGGGCACTCGATCATTGTCTAACTAAAACCCAAGCACAAAAATCTGTAAGTCTACAACTGTACCTCATGGTGTTTCACTAATAAAAAAAAAAATTCCGAAAAGACAAGTGACTTATTCATGCCCATTTCTAATGGACTCAGGCCAGCAAATAAAATCGTTTGCAGACTTGAAGTTTCCCCAGAACAACGGATCGACAGGGCAAGGCTTTTCTGTATGTGATTAAACAAAACCTTCAAACAGGAACTGGAAGCTACTGCAGCGGAATTGCCCTGTTCTGGGTGAAAAAGAAAGGCACGGGCAGAACACAACAGCATCGCAGACAAAGCCAAAGCGAGTCTGCACTGGGCCAAGAGGTGGGACCCCGGGAAGTCGGTGTGGCCACAGGAAGAATGTGACCCCGGGGTCTGCGGGCTGCAGAGGGCAGGGCCGGCCAAGCAAAGGCCAAGGCTTGCGCCTGCCTGACTCTCTCCTCCACGGGCCCTTCCAGAGGGCCGCTCCGTCTCTTCTAGGTCAGAAGAATTTCTTTTCATTGGCCCACCCTGGCAAGCCACTGCGACTCCCACCTTCGACTCAAATCAGGAACTTCAGCGCTAGCCAACGCACGGGAAAGAATGCAATTCTCCGCTGAAAAACGCAGGTCAAGATAAATGACCCGAGGCCGGGGACAGACGGCAGGGACTGAGAAAAAAAATGATGAGGATTCCTTGTCCCAAGTTGGGCCGCGCTCTGGCTCTTTGGGGACTTGGGAGAGGGGGTTGAGAGAAGAAACTGAGCCAGATATCCCCGGAAGAGAGAGAAAAGAAGACAGTAGCTGGGAAATATTAACGCCAAAGTGGTGAGATGCAGACTTGCTCCCTGCCAGCCTCTAAACCCAGACGCCAGAGATGGGCACCCCCACTGCCCACTGCCCTATCTGTCCAGCGTCTACCCAGGCAGACGGGAGCAGGCATCTGTCCGATGCCTTTGAGGGAGCGCCGGATCCAAGCTCCAGACAGCTTGAGAGTAAATGACAGGGCCAGAAAGTGTGTCTAGGGGTTGGGCCACTTCCCTCCCTGCAAAGGACCTGGGTGTGATCCCCGGTGCTGCGTATGGCCCCTTGATCACCGTCAGGAGTGATCCTTGAGCATCCCCGGGCACAACTCAAAAACAAAACAAATAGTTTGGGGCCACTCCCAGGGCTTACTCCTGGTTCTGTGCTCTCAGATAACACTGGCTCGGGGTTCCGGGGACCGTATGGGGTTCTGGGGTTTGAGGCAGAGTCAACTTCTCTGCCACACCATCTCCCTGTCTTTCCGTCACACCAGCTGCCTTCCAGCCCCTTGCCCAGGCTGCCCGCCTCACTTCAGGCAAGCGTGTCTTCCCCGGGTGGGGCTGTCACCAAACTCACACCCACTGGGAGGATGTCCACGGGACAACCTCTCCGTCCCCGGCAGCTTTATTTGGGGGCCTTTCCCTTAGATGAAGAACACACTTTTTTTTTTTTGGTTTTGTGTTTTTGCTTTTTGGGTCACACCCGGTGATGCACAGGGGTTACTCCTGGCTCATGCACTCAGGAATCACTCCTGGCAGTGCTCGGGGGATCATATGGGATGCTGGGAATCGAACCGGGTCGGCTACGTGCAAGGCAAACACCCTACCTGCTGTGCTATTGCTCCAGCCCCAAGAACACACGTTTTATCAGAAGAGGCAGTGGGGCATTGCACAAGGCAGGCCTCCTCACGAGGGTAAGCATAGCATCGACAGGGGCCGGAGATAGTACAGCAGGTCGGGCACTTGCCTTGCACAGGGCTGGCCGGGTTCGATCCCTATCACCCCAAATGGTTCTCTAAGCCCTGCCAGGAGTGACTCCTGGGTGCAGTGCTCAGGCGTAAGCCCTGAGCATAGCTGGGTACGGCCCCAAAACAAAATAACCAAAAAAATGGAAAATGAACATTGACAAAATCCGTGAAATCCACTTTCGACAAAAAGAGAAGTCGCGAGTTGGACAGACCCAACACCCAAAGGGAAAAAAATCACTGAAAACGAATCCTAATGAGAAAAAAAACTGTCAGCAGACAAGACCGACAAAGAAAGCCATGTCCCAGGGAGGTTTCTACGTTGGACAGAGAGGTAGGGGAAAATATGCACCCAATCAAATTTATAATCGAATCACATGTGTGACATACATTTAATGATAAATTTAACGGGCAAAATAGAAAAATATCCAAGGGAAATAAATGAGAAATTCCTCGGGACCCAGAGCACTAAAAACACGGCAACAAAACCAACAGCAACAAGGGAGAATACTGCGACCAGGGGTGTGTGATTTGTGAGTACGAGACCCCAGCTCGACCCCCAGCACTGCAGTTTCCCCGGACTCTGCCACGGATGCCCTGGTGACCTCAGCAGCGCCGGGTTCCAGCAGCTCCAACGCTCGAGCCTGAGTGTTGACCCCTCCGTCCTGGCTGAGTGATCTGAGTGACCCCAGCTGCACCCCAGGGTCTGAGCACGGTTTGGGGGCACTCCCTCAGACCCCAAGAATCAATAGACGACTATAAAATTAGTGGCGCGGTTGTAGTGGCACAAGAGAAACTTGAGAAAAGGAGGTCTCGCTTTCCTGAGAGTAAATGAGTGAAAACAGAAAGCCCAGAAATGCCTCTGTCCTCCCGGGAGGTACCATGAGAAATCTCTGAGCCGGAAGCAGAGGCCCAGGCACTGGGCGCTCACGGAGAAGAAGGTCCGAGAGGAGGAGAGATCAGGAGCTCTGTGGACCAGCTAATTGAGCCTTTTGGGCTTCTGGTAGATTCTGCTCCCTGAGAAGGAGCCAGAAGACTCTGTCCCAGGGCTGGAGAGAACTTGCCTTGAACGTGGGTAGTCCTGGTTGCATCCCTGGGGGTACCCAGGACCCCCCTGAACACCGCCAGGTGCACCTGGAAGCCCCCATCGATGCCGGCTGGGCCTAGGGGACCCCCCACTCCGCGGGCTGTGAGTGTATCATCCCCGCACCCGGCCACTGAAACACGGATCACTCCTGTGGTTTAGCGTCTCGCCTGAAGCCGCATCTGAAACGCTCGGGTCTAACCCAACAGGAAGTGGTGGACTGATGAGATAAGTTATTTGGGGGAGTCGCCTCAGACACGGAGACCGACTTTCCCGGGGCGGGAAACCAGACGTGTGAGGTTTGGTCTCAGGAGACCTCAGTCTCTCTGCTCCCGAGAGAGCGGCGAGGGGTCTGCCCGGTGAGGCCAGGGGGTGGCAGTGTCCAGGGACCCGCGGGCTGGAACGCGGCACTTACCGGGCTTCTTGGGGCACTTCTGGCACTTGTGGAAGCCCCAGGAGGTGCCCACGGTGCCGCAGCAGTCCTCCTGCTTGGACAGCCCCGGCAGCGCCTTGCCACACTGTAGGAGGGAGACGGGAGGCTTAGCGGGACCCGTAGGCCTGGTCCTGTCCCCACACCCCTGCCTCTGAGCTGGCAACCACTGAGCAACCCCAGCCTCAGAGCTGGGCGCCCGCGTTCCCACGCTGGCCGAGGCGGCTGCTGGCATCTCCGCCCGCCAGCGTGGGGGACCCCTGGGAAAAGCTTCTGGTCCCCCACGCTCCAACAGCCTGGGGAGGCACAGACGGGGGCAAGCAGGGCCGGAACACCTGAGTCCAGGTGGCGGGCAGGATCCATCCATCAGGGGACTGGGAGACCCCAGTGGTCAGCCATAGGTCGGGAGGAAAGAAAGTGTAAGAGGCAGGAGGAAGGACATTGGCAGGGGAACTGCAACACCGCAGGCTCTGCCTCGCCCACACGCACTCCATGTGAGAAGCCACGCCAAGGGTTCTGCCCTCTGGCTTCCAGCAGAGACGCTCTCTCTCCCCTCCTTCCCCTGCTCTTTGCGTCTTTACTCACCCCTCCTTCCCTTCCTCCCTTCCCGCCTGGCTCTGTGCTTGGGGAATCACCTATGATGTAGTGCCAGGGATCAGACCCCGGGTTGGGGAATCACCTATGATGCAGTACCAGGGATCAGACCCCAGGTTGGGGAATCACCTATGATGCAGTATTAGGGATCAGACCCCGGGTTGGGGAATCACCTATGATGCAGTATTAGGGATCAGACCCCGGGTTGGGGAATCACCTATGATGCAGTATTAGGGATCAGACCCCGGGTTGGGGAATCACCTATGATGCAGTACCAGGGATCAGACCCCAGGTTGGGGAATCACCTATGATGCAGTACCGGGGATCAGACCCCGGTTTGGGGAATCACCTATGATGCAGTACCAGGGATCAGACCCCAGGTTGGGGAATTACCTATGATGCAGTACCAGGGATCAGACCCCAGGTTGGGGAATCACCTATGATGCAGTATTAGGGATCAGACCCCGCGTTGGGGAATCACCTATGATGCAGTACCAGGGATCAGACCCCGGGTTGGGGAATCACCTATGATGCAGTAATAGGGATCAGACCCCGGGTTGGGGAATCACCTATGATGCAGTAACAGGGATCAGACCCCGGGTTGGGGAATCACCTATGATGCAGTACCAGGGATCAGACCCCGGGTTGGGGAATCACCTATGATGCAGTACCAGGGATCAGACCCCGGGTTGGGGAATCACCTATGATGCAGTACCGGGGATCAGACCCCGGGTTGGGGAATCACCTATGATGCAGTACCAGGGATCAGACCCGGGGTCAGCCACATGCAAGGCAAGCATGGGGACAGCTGGTCATCTCTCCAGCCTTCTCATCCGCAATGTTCTGACGACGGGCTCAACACGGATGGGTCTGAGGCCCAGGGCTTTCAGAAGGCGGCAAGCCGGGGTGGAAGGAACCAACGGCTCTGGTGAGGCCGGCTCTGGGGCCTCTGAGGGACAGCGAGGTGCCCCGCCTGCTGGGTTCATCCGCACGATCCATGCCCACCAGCTTCCTGGACCCACTGAGGTACCAGGGCAATGACTGGGCTTCCGGATGGCATGAAGATTAATCTCCTGTGTGCCTGCTTTTGTCCCCCAAAAGGGCAGCTTTTCCCAAAATAGCCACGGTTTCTACAGGGCTCATCCTGGATCCTGAGAAATAATCCACATGGTGTGTGTGTGTGTGTGTGTGTGTGTGTGTGTGTGTGTGTGTGTGAATCCAGAGGCCAGAGAGAGGCTGATTCAGCAACGCTGGACTTTGGCGTAAGGGACAGTGTCCTGACAATGCCGAGGTCCACACAGCGTGGGTGGCCCCACAGCTAGACAGGCATCCAGCCCACTACCACCCACAGCACCTGGTCCCGTGGCATTCTGGGAGTCCAGTTGGTGGGGGGAGGGGGTGTGAAGCCCAAGGGCATCTTTTGCCTAGACCAGGGTGAGGGCCCTTGCAGGGTTCTCTCTGTCTGGGAAGGGCTGGTGTCCTCAAGCACCCGGCCCAGTTCTCCTCCGTTCCCACCATCAATCTTGGTGCAGTGACACAAACACATCTACGCCCTGGCAAAGTGAACTCCTCCATCACTGAGGGAGAGGGTATTCTTCAAGCCTCCGGACCGGCCGGGGTGCCAAAGGAAACAGGAAAAGCTCCTCCGAGCTCTCCCATGCGCGAGCCCATTAACTGTGTTTACGTGTGTGTGCCAGCGCAGAAGGGCGTCCAGCTCTCTGAAATCAACCCCCAATGCAAGGGAACAGCCCACCTGGTCCACTTGTTCTAAAGGCGGTCATCATAAGAGAGGAGATTGTAAGCCAGACCCCTGGAAGGGAACAGGCATTGTCTCAGAAGAAGAGGGAAATGCTTAAATACTTCCAGATTTTCTAAAAGAACTTGTAAAAAAGAAATTTTTTTTTTTTGCTTTGGCTTGGGCAGTACATTCTTTATAAGCAAGGGTGGTTTTTCTTTTTCTTTCTTCCTTTTCTTTTTTTTTTCAAAGTCCACCCAGCTTTCTTTTATTAGAGTAATTAAAACAATGCTTGGCATCCGGGGTATCTGGTACAGCCATAATCCTCTGATATTTCAGACTATTGATTTTACAAAGCATCTCCTGTGACCAGGCTTAAGTGCTGGAAAGGTATCCACACTCATTTCTGACCGTGGATTTGTTTAACGTTGGCGGGAGCCAAACCATGGACTTCAAGGAATTCCAGACGACTACTTTAGTTTATGCAACGGGATGTGAAAAGTTACACTAAGACACAAACGGTTTCAAAGTGACATACTGAGAGGAGAAAATGCAACAGTGAAACTTTTGGCTGGACGTGACTTTCTCTCTAAAGAGACCCTCATGTTCCCGCTGCCTGATTTTTTCCACCTTCACCAGGAACTGCCTCTTCCACACTCAGATCTACTGGGCAACGCTGTGTGTACCATGCTTCTCAAAATTCTTAAATTGCATGAAGAATAATTTAGAATTATTCTTAATAAGTTCTCCAGAGAAGATTCTTAAAACCAGTAATGAAATATTAATATAATAATGAAGATGTCCTGACGACATTCTTGTATTGCAATCCTTGCTAACCTTACCTTGGAGCAAAACACACATAAAAATATATATAGACGTGTGTACATTGGTCTGGAGCAATAGCACAGCAGGTAGGGCGTTTGCCTTGCACGCAGCCGACCCGGGTTCGATTCCCTGCATCCCATATGGTCCCCTAGCACCGCCAGGAGTAATTCCTGAGTGAAGAGCTAGGAGTAACCCCTGTGCATCGCCGGGTGTGACCCAAAAAGAAAAAAATAAATAAACGTGTATATCATAAATACTTTCCTCCCCGCCCCGACCAGGGCTCCGGCAGTTGAAGACCTCCAGGACCAGCCACAACCATGCTGAGACCACTCTCCACACACATGAAGGTACTGGCAGAGGGACAAAGCCACACGGGTTCTGGGGCCGAGATCTCCAAGCCTACTCGGACTGGAGTCAAGCATCTTCCACCCAGATCCTCCAAATCCCAGTAGGCGGGGGTCACACCCACCACCTGGCCCCCTGGCGCCGTGTAATCCCATCAACGGCCAAGACTCAAAGACTACAAAATGCAGCTCCAGGAACCGCGCGGCCGCATTCGCGGCCACGCGACATCTTATCAGAACATCTTTTTATGATATCTCATTATCTCATTCCTACTCTGGACAAACTTGCAGGGTATCGAATGTAGCCTGCCCACAGGGCAGAGTCTGGCAAACTCCCCGTGGCGTACCAAATATGCCAAATACCAGTAACAATGATGGGTCTCATTCTCCTAAAGAGCCTTGAATATAATCTCAGGGCTAGGATGAAAGAGACGTTAGTGGGGCCTGCTCGAGGCAATCGACGAATAACAGGATGATGAAATGAATGAAATGAAATCATAAATACTAGCTGATTATCATATATCTGCATAGACATTATATATAATTTCTATCAAAAATACTAGATGATGAGAAGATGAAATATATTCAAGTTTCCATTCTGAAAGAGGTGTTAAAAAACAATCCATCTGGGGCCTGGGAGGGTTGGAGGTGTTTGCTTTGCACTGCACACAGATCTGGGTTCTTTCCCCAGCTCCACACGTGGTTCCCCAAGCCCCACCAGAAGCGATCCCAGAGCTCAGAGCCAGAAGTGAGCCCTGAGCACTACAGGGTGTGACCCTCAAACAAAACAAAAACAATAGATTCAGACCGGAGTGGTAGTCCAGTGAGGAGGCTGTCTGCCTTGCACATAGTCAACCCGGGTTCGACTCCTGGCATCCCAGGTGGTCTCCCAAGCACCACCGTGGGTGACTCCTGAATACAGAGCCAGGAATAACCCCCAAGCACTGCTGGGTGCGACCCAGAAAACAAAAAACCCAAACAATTGATGGAGTAAGTAGAGGACACAGGCATGGTTGGTGTTACCACAGGACCAGCTCACTCCCCAGTCCCAGAAAGGCCTATTTCTCCCTCTGGTTCCTTCTCCAGCTGTACAGAAATTTTCTCCAAAGAGCTCAACGTATGTCCATTTCCTTTCTGTCGATGGAGAGACACTGAAAGAAGCAAAACCATTCGGGGCCTCACCACATGCTGCAAATTATAACACAACGGGCCACTTGGGGGAAGAAGGTTCCACGTTTTCTGCGTCTCATCCAAGGACACCCAAATCAAAACTGATCATTACCTGTGGTTTGGTTGCAGGTAATGTAAAAACACCGAAAGCCACAAATGATGCTAATAGGTTTTTTTCTGGTTGCCCACAGCAGCGAACTGTCTGTTTCATTCAGGGCTCTGTCACAGGTCATAGGAACTGAGTGCTCACGCCAACCCACTACTCCCACACACATCACACGTGGACAAGTTCCCCTCCTACGGGGCCACGACAAAATGCCATTCCTCGAGCAGCTCATACAACCAATGCAGATCTTTGCTCGTCTTCGAGAGAATTCTGCTCAGGAGGCAGCCCGGGCCTCTCTGTGAGGAAACCCCTCCTGCCCCTCACAGGCTGCCATTTGCCATGTCCTCACAGGGACTAAAGACCAAACTCCCCAGGCACCTTCTTACAAAGCCACGACCCCTGTCCCATCATTATGGCCCTCCTTGGTGGCCTCATTTCATCTTAATTAATGCTTTCTAGGCTCGACTGCCCACGAGTCCCTCAAGGGTTGAGATGCCAACTTAAGTTGTGAGGGAGCCCAGGATGGGAGATGCATGCTGAGAGTAGACTCTAGACCGAACAGGATGGCCACTCGTTGCCTCTTTTGCAAACCACAGCACCCAAAAGGAGAGAGAGAACAAAAGGGAATGCCCTGCCACAGAGGCAGGGGGGTTGGGGGGTGGGAGGGATACTGGGATCCATGGTGGTGGAAAATGGGCACTGGTGTGGAGGGATGGGTATTTGATCATTGTATAACTGAAACCCAAGCACAAAATTTGTAAGTCTACAACTGTACCTCATGGTGTTTCAATAATAAAAAAATTTTTTTAAAAAGTAATAAAAAGTGAGGGAGCAGATTAACAGCCATGATCCAGAGACTCTCAGATGAATCTCAGAAGGGAACAGCATGCCCCAGAGATGCCTCTGACCCCAAATATTTGAAATTTTAGAATTCCGGGTAGGGTGTTTGCCTTGCACGCAGCTGACCCGGGTTCGATTCCCAGCATCTCATATGGTCCCCCGAGCACTACCAGGGGTAATCCCTGAGTGCAGAGCCAGGAGTGACCCCTGTGCATTGCCGGGTGTGACCCAAAAAGCAAAATAAAATAAAATAAAATTTTAGAATTCCAGGAGCATGTGGCTGCAAAAGCCACCAAGTGACATCTCGTACTATTGATAACAAGCAACACAAAGTAAATTACCCCTGTGGGGCAGGCTTGGATGGTGGGAAAATTTGAAATAATGGCGGTGGGAAGGTGTAATGGTGATGGGTTTGGTGTTGAGATATTTTAATGTAATCAATTACTGTGAACAACTTTGCTCAAGTGGGCCCAGTAACGTCTCCATTGGAGACTTTGTTGTTACTGTGTCTGGCATATCGAATACTCTCGGTAGCTTGCCGGGCTCTCCGAGAGGGGCAGAGGAATCGAACTCGGGTCGGCCATGTTGGCCGCTTGTAAGGCGAACGCCCTACCGCTGTGCTATCGCTCCAGCCCAACAACTTTATAAATATAAAATATTTTATATTAAATATAAAATTTAAAAAATAATTTAAAAAATCAGGTTTATGTATTGCAAACCATAATGCACAAAAGGAAAAGGAGAGAGAGAGAGAGAGCAAGAAGGCAAGTAATGTGGCGGTCATGCCCAATTCAATCAGCTTAATCAATGGCTGAATAAATAACAGTACTCCACTAAAAAAAACCAAGTTTATGGTTAAAGAAACTTTGGTACATCTACACAATGGAGTACTATGTAGCTGTAAGAAAAGACGAAGTCATGAAATTTACATACAAGTGGTACTACACGGAAAGTATCATGCTAAGCGAAATGAGTCAGAAAGAGAGGGATAGACATAGAAAGATTGCATTCATCTGGGGGACATAAAGTAACAAAATAGGAGACTAACACCCAGGAATAGCCGAGATAATTACCAGGAAGTTTACTCCACGACTTGAAGGCCAGCCGCACACTCTAGGGGTAAAGGCAGCTCAGATAGAGAAGGGAGCACCAAATAAAGGGTGTTGGGAGGATCCTCCCAGGATGGGTGAAGCATGCTGAAAGTAGACTATAGACCAAACATGATTGTCACCCAACGCGTCTTTTGCAAACCACAACACCCAATAAGAGAGAGAGAACAGAAGGGAATGCCACAGAGGCAGCGGGGGATGGGGGGGATGAGGGTGGGAGGGATACTGGGATCCGTGGTGGTGGGAAATGGGCACTGGTGGAGGGATGGGTATTTGATCATTGTATAATTGAAACCCAAGCACAAAATTTGTAAGTCCACAACTGTACCTCATGGTATCTCACTAATAAAAATTAAAAAATGAATAAATAAATAAAACCTAAAAAATGAACCAAGTTTAAACTTGCCAGATAACAACGTGAAAATGAAACCCCAGTGATGGGCCAAAAAAAAAAAAAAGTGAGTGAGCGGGCAGGGTTCTCTCCACCATGCCATTCACTCAGCAGGCAGAATGACGTGTGGTGGGGAGGGCTGCCTGTGCCCCGGGTGTGCCATGCTCCCTGGGCAGGGATGCAGGAGGCCCCACCTACCGGGGAACAAAGCACCAACACAGCAAAACCAGCTGAGCCCCCTGGGAGAGGGAGGCAGAGTGGTCTGCTCCCTTGCGAGGCCAAAGATGGGCTCAGTCAGGGTTGGCTTCTCACCAGAGCCGAGCCAACTGACCGAGTGCATCCGGGTCTCTCCCAGGGACCCTTCTGGAGGGGAGTCTGACCTCAACAGAGCCCAGGGGGAGGGAGGATAGCAAACAGCCTCCTCTCCATCCACACAGCGCTGGCGGGTTCTAAGTGCAGGAAGACTCCAGGGAGGGCAGAAGGGGACAGAATGAGGCCACATGTGAGAAACGTCTCTAGAGAGGCTGGGCTGGGCTGGGCTGGACAAGCCTCAAGTCATGGACAGTATCAACATCTGTCCATCTCACTCATACCATGTCTAAGAACACGGCAAAGAAGAAATGTGCGAGTTCTCATGTCAGAGGGGCCAAAGGGGCCTGGCGGGGTGGGGTGGGTCTTTCCAGTGCCTTCATTATTTTGGGAAAGGGAAAGACTAAAGGCCTGGACTCTGGTGGGTTTGCGAAAACGGAAAAAAACACAGATAGGTTACCCGTCAAAGCTCACCACCCACGTGGGTCTCGTGGTACACAGCAGAGGGAAGACCCTCCTTAGGTGGGCACACACCAAGCAAAGATGGCTTTGCTATAGAGAGAGAGATAGAAATGCAGATGTGTAGCTATTACGATGTTTTTGGTCAGAGTTTAGAATCCTCTTTAGGGCTAAAGACACGTTAACGTCCCCAGTGGGGGCAAGCTGGAGACTGGCTTGGCCAAGAAAGTTTCCGAATCACTGAGCCCTCCTAAAGGAAAGAGCTGCAGGAGATCAGTCCTTCCCGGGGCTGTTCATGAAGGGCTTCTGGAACATTCCTTCGAAAGAGGCCATCTCCAACTCCGGGCTCAGAAGCCACAGCACGAGGGTCCATGTGGCTCAGAAAGTTCTGCCTGCAAAGGGCGATCCTGTCCCACCTCTGAATTCGCTCGTGCACCAAAGGAGACAAGAAGAAGGAAACGGAAACAGGAAGCAGGACGGAAACAGGAAACAGGACGATGCTGCCAGGATGCGGCCGGTGGGAGGGATCCTGCAAACAGAGGCTGGTTTGCGCATTCACTCGCTCCAACTCTGGGCCACATTCTAGGAGACTTTGTTTATTTAATTAAACCAGGTGATACCACTTCGTCTTAGCAAATCTCACTTCCAAGGGATCAACTGGCCGGCTGTGCCTTCGTGTGTGACGGATGGGGGCTCAAACTACTCTCAGATTTGTCCAGGGTCTTGTAAAGCTTTCAGCTGGCTTGGTGCTGTCATCTTCGAAGGCAACGTCCCCCCAGATCCTGCCACTACTTTTATAAGTCCCCCAGCTGACTCAGATGCCTCTTCCCAAGCAGTATCTGGAGTCATTAATAGGTGTCTCACTGCAGAGATCCCAGGAAGTAGCAAGCAAGAAAGTCAGATATTGCAATCAAGGTGGTTTCCCTCTTTCTTTCTTTCTTTCTTTCTTTCTTTCTTTCTTTCTTTCTTTCTTTTCTTTTCTTTCTTTCTTTCCTTTCTTTCTCTTCCTTCCTTCCTTCCTTTCCTCTCTTTCTCTCTCTCTTTCTTTCTTTCTTTCTTTCTTTCCAGTTTTGGGTCCACACCTGGCTGTGCTAAGGATTTATTTCTGGGTCTGTGGTCAGGGATCACTCCTGGCAGGGCTCAGGGAAACACACAGGGTGCCAGGGATCAAGCCCAGGTCAGCACTTGTTTTATAGCAAGTGCTCTACTCGCTCTGCTATTTCTCCGACCCTGAGCAAGGCATTTTCATTGCCAATAAAATGTAAACTTTTGTGAGGCGGGGACTTGAGGAGCCAAAACTGGCTTGGATGCTAAGGAGGACGGGGTGCGGGGCCCAGAAGGACTGGCCTGGGTAAAGCAGGAGAAGTGTTCTGACTGTGCCTTGCCCTTTCTGCGAAGACTCTCTCTCAGTTCTAAGAATCTTGACTTTGATCATCTGCTTGTCTGAGGCGCCAGTCTCGATGCAAACAAAGCCAGCACCTCTCCCCACGAGTGGCAGAAAGAAGCCAGGGACACAGAGCACACTCCCCTCCCATGGCACGAAGCCCGACTCCTGCACTGTTTGGACTTGACCCGTGTCAGCCTGGCAGGGCCCGCAGGGGCCAGAGCGGGCAGCAGTATGTAGGCGTTGCAGGCGCTGGGCTTCATCAAGGGCAGCTTCCATGGCACAGGTGGACATGGGCCAGGATGGCCTCAAACAGCACCAGAGATGACCAGACTCCCCGACGCTCACATAGTTCTCAGATGACGCTGAGGATAATGCTGGCACAGGCCCTGAAGGGAAGCCCAGATGGCACAGCAAGTGCCTGCTACGGACACTTCTCCCCAAACAGAGGCCAAACTGCACCCACCACCATCTGCACCCTCCCGCCCAAACTGTGGTCCTTGTCAAGTCTGGGGGCGGGGGGAGGGGGCTGATTTTCCCCAGTCACACCCCTGCAAAGGTGAAGAGTAAGTTCAGGAATGGGGGACCAGAAGCGGGAAGGGCAGCCTCCACCCCTGTGACGCAGCCTGGCTGGCTCGGCACAGCTCCCACACATGGACTTCTGCGTCAGAGAAGGCTGTGCAAAGTAGGTTTACAGGAATTCCTCAGGCACCACCTAGCCCCCATGATGCTGTCGGGGAAGGGGGTGTGTTTCTGGGGAAACAACAGAGGGAGGCAGCTGTGGAGCTGCATTGCATCAGAGCTTTGGGTCTCACAAGGGTCATGCTCACAGAGCTGGGTCGAGGAGATTTGGTGGAAATGGAGGACTGACGTGTGAGCACAAGTCAATGGTCCCAGAGTCATCTGTGAGACACTGAATTTCTTTTCCATCACCGGGAGATTTGGAAAGCCTGATGTCTGCCCTTTCTCCTTACGACTCCTCCACCTGTACTGTGCGGCCATGTGGGCCTCACGGCCTTCATATCTGTTCCCCTCCTTTCGCACTGGCTTCTGTGCGGTGGAAACCAAAAAAAAAAAATAGTTTTCTTCAAAGTTCTGTGTCAGAAGGATGGAGAGCATTGAAAGGACTTTCAGCCGTCGATGAGGACACACTTCACGTGGATGAGCTCACTTTCCTGTTAATGGCTCCATGATGCTTATTTATTATAACATTTTGACAGTAGCTAAGCACATATGTTTGGCACTCCAAAAATGTGTAGTGTGTGTGTGTGTGTGTGTGTGTGTGTTTATCTGTGTGTGTTTTCTGGTACTAAGGTTTGAGACTTAAGGATGTTATTAAACGTATCTCCCAAAAAATGACCTATCTCCAACTAAATCATCTTTTTCTCCAATGACCCACTCTGTTTCCATTTTCCTGGCGCAAAGAGAACAGTTGGACTGACTTCTGGAATCTCAGGCAGATCCAAACAGTCCTCTGTCACCATAAGTCAAATTTGACCTGGGTCATACTTGCATGACCAATAATTAAAGGAAAGAAAGGCTTTCCCCCATGATCTCAGCACTCCGTATCAAGCACCGGGTGTTTCTTAGGCCCATGATCCACTACAGAATCATTTCCTTTTGTAGGATATATATTAAGAGACTTCTCTCACTTGAGTGAAATATGATATGTGATATTCCAAGCATAGCTCTTTCGATTCCTCTTTGGGATACCCGAATAGCGTTCTCGTCCTGTTTTCATAGGGTCCAGGTCTCTGAAGCATATATTAGTTCAGGTTCCAACCTCCGTCGATGATCAAGAACCAGGGATGCTGTCTCGTTTGCCAAGGCATCGAAAATCAGATGGACTGGACGCGTAATGCGATTTAGAGATGACCGCTGGACTAGAGCTGTTACTGACTGGATTCCATGGGACATCAAAAGGACACATGAACACCCACCTACGAAATGGTCAGACTTCTTTGTCAAAACCATGAACAAACGGTTTAAGACTCTTCGTGTTCCTGGAGCAAGCAGACACCGTTGGGCTACACTAGCATGCAACAGGGAGTAATGGAAATATTACTGGCGCCTGCTCGAGCAAATTGAAGATGGATGGGATGACTAGTGACAAGTGATACGAGTGATATTAAGAGACTATCCCAGAGAAATAGGGCAGGGGTTTCCGTACTTGCTTTGCACATGGTAGGGGTGGGGGGCTCTAGTTTTATTCCTGGCTCTACATATGGTCTCCCAGCCAGTGCCAGGAGTCATTCTAAGCACAGAGCCAGAAATAGGTCCTAACCACCACCAGGTGTGGCGCAAAAAAGAGAACCAGAGGAAGAGAGAGACTTAATCTGAATTTGTTGCTTCTTTCAACTGCAGTGGGGATTTAATGGTGCAAACTATGAAAGTGTGTTTATGCACCATTTGATCTGATCTATGTTGGAATGCTATCCTAAAGGATCTTCTCATTCTCTCCCATTGCTTTAAGTTTTCCAGAATCTCTGCTGTTTCTCGTGAACTCAGGTGTTTATCGGTGGAAGGCTCTGCTCTTTTGGCATTTGCAATAACAAGGCCTGGAAACCCTGCGATTTTCTGCCCCATCCTGCAATCCTGGATCTAATTAAGGGCCGCGATCCTGTGTTCAACAAAGAACACAGATTGCACAACGAGGCCATGGCAAAGCCAGAGTGGATGCTGGACCCTGAACCCAGCCATGGGGATCTGAACAATTCCCAGAGAAGGTCTTTCCTGCCATCTGGTATCATTAGGTCACCAGGGAAGACTTTGCTTCCAACAATTGGGCAATCATCGAAGCCCGCTGGAAACAAAAACTCAGATGCCAAATAAGTTTCAGATTTAGGTCACCGTGAAAAGAATCACTTTCAAACAAAGGCCATCCTGTACAAAGGAGAGGGCGGGCCCAGTCAATGTCTCTGTCAGACAAAAAGAGATTGGAGGAGAACGATCTGAAGTTTGGCCTTTCCTCAGAGATGAGCATTAGCGTGGAGCTGTTCAAGTTCTCAGCACATTAAAAAGAACTTTTCCTAAAGTACCTGGCAATGAGTGGGAATGTAACTTCTAACTTGATCTATAACAGAGTGAGCTCAATGCAATGTTTTCCAAGCACGTCTAGGTACTATGATTTACTCCGCGTGGCACGGATGTCTCACTGCCGAAAGATAACTTGTCATTGACTTCACATTTTATTGACATGCCAAAAGCCATGTCACTGAGCCACCCATTTGTTCTATTATCTGATCCATTTCTTATAGTGCTTTCACAAAGCCTGGCTCAACCCAATGCACATAGGATCAATGCTATAAAAGATTTCTCTCTCCCTCTCCCTCTCCATCCCTCCTTTTCCATCCCTCTCTCTCTCCCTCTCTCTCTTTCTCTCTCCCTCCTTCTCCCTCTCTCTCTTCTCCCCCTCCCTCCCCTCTCTGTTTTGGGCCACACCTGGCGGTGCTCAGGAGTTACTCCTGGCTCTGCATCCAGGAATCATTCCTGGCAGGTCTCAGGGAACCATATGGGATGCCAGGGATTGAACCCAAGTTGGCCACATACAAGCACCTTACCCACTGTACTATCTCTCCACCACCAATGCTATAAAAGATCTTAAGAACAATAAATTACTTTCGAGCATCTGGAAAATGCCATGTCCCTTTCTAAATTCTCTCCAATCTCCCCACCAACCCCGACTTCATCCCATATCTGAGACTCTCTGAAGGGAAAAAACAAAAAACATTTCACATTTCTACACTTTTCCTTTGCCATACAAGCCAGAAAAATGTATTTGTTCTCATGAATTTACCTGCCAACACTCCATCTGTACTCACTAGACTCTGCATCTCCGGGCCGCCATCTTTCTCTCCATCTCTAGAATAGGAAGGAAATCCCTGATGGGTGTTTAAGGGGCCGTGACTCGAGTCAAGGATGGGACAGCTTAAACCAAGAGGAACAGCTACTCTGCCTTCACCTCCTAATCTCCCTGCCCTGCAGGGAGGTCACCAACGTGAGCACTTACCTGATTTCTTGTAACTTAGGGGTTGGGGGCCGGGTGGGCCCCCACCTGGTGGTGACCAGGGACTATTCATGGCACTGTGCTCAACAGTGACCCCTAGCAATCCTTCAGGGACCATAAGCAGTCCCAGGAATCATTCAAGACAAGCACCATAATCCCTGTCCCATTTGTCCAGCCCCGAGAGTCCGGAAATCAGACCCATCTGACCTCTGAAGCAAGAAACACACAGATCTCCACGTCAACAACATCCTTTACTTTGCACGAGTTGCTTCTGTTGCTTGTTGCTTGATTGGTTTGGCGGCCGCATCCGATGGTGGTTGGGGAGAACTCCCAGCACTGTTTGGGGTGGGGGTGGGGTCCTCAATGCTGGGACTCGAAACACGGGTGCTCTCTCCCTGACGCCGTCACAGTAGTTCTTCATCAAATCCTGAGGCTGGATTCTCCACAAAGCTCCTGCACCCACTGTTTTTCTTTCAACATGGCCTCATGGAGAGCCCAGCAAGCTACTGAGAGTATCCTGCATGGACAGAGCCTAGCAAACTCCCCGTGGCGTATTTGAGATGCCAAGTACAATAACTACAACAGGTCTCATTCCCCTCAAAGAGCCTCCAATCGTTGGGAAGAGAGGAATAAGAAGAGGCTGCTAAAATCTCAGGGCTGGGAGGAACAGAGACGTTACTGGTGCCCGCTCGAGTCATTCGACGATCAGTGGGATGACAGTGATACAGTGATGGCCTCATGGATGGGACAGGTTACTTCACAGCAGGGACGGGAGTGATTGCTTTTCCAGTCCCCTCCCAACTGCCATCCACACCCACCCAGCCCACGCATTCCCAAGATGAAACTTCAAATCACCTTTAGAAAATCAGTAGCGATCTTAGAGTTGCAGTGATCATATTCCGCAGAAAATTGTATACTTTCTTTTCAAGTCATGGGAACGTGAGCCCTTGCCCCCTTTCTCTCTAAAAACGGTTTCTTCTAACCTTCCCTATCTAACCTTCTAACCTTCCCGCTCAACGTCCTGACTCTGGCACATACCATCCGTGGCTCTCCCCTGGACACGCTCAATGAACACCAACTGCAGTGCTGGCGTCCGCTTGTTAAGTCACCGTCCCCTTTGTCCCCTGAGTCTGGTTTCCTGACCCCTCACTGTTTTTCCTCCACCCAAGCAGTTCTTGAAATTCCACCCCTGGGGAGTTTTCCTGAATGTAAATGGATGATGGTTCATATTAGTCTTTCCAGCCTCCTCCCCGCCCCTCACATCGTCCGTGGCCTAGTTATCAGAATATAACAGAATGATTTCTGCCCAAATGACTTCACATATGGCCTCTCAGGACAATACGCAAAGAGGCATTTATTGATAACTCCAGGGCACTAAAATCTCAATAGTTGAAACCTACGGTGACATTGAACTCCAAGCAAAGCAATGGCAAGTATTTATGTAGTTGTTCTTGTCTGAGTACCTCTGCTCCTGTAGATATACGTGCAAGCCATGATAGCGAGAAAGTATAATTACTTTCAAATATTTCTAAGGTAAAGGTAAAGGTAAAGGCCCTCCTGTTGATTGTCGATTTGCTCGAGCGGGCCCAGTAACGTCTCCATTGGAGACTTTGTTGTTACTGTGTCTGGCATATCGAATACTCTCATTTCTAGGGGATACTTTTTGTTTATTTGAGAGCCACACCTGGCAGAGCTCGGGGCCCTACTCTGCACTCAGGGCTTTGGCGGCAGGGAGGGGAACATAAGGATTCGATCTGTCCTGGATCAGCTGCATGGAAGTGTCTGGTCCTCTGTATTATCTCTCCAGCCTTTACAGAACACAGTTGAGATGCTCTAACTATTTGACAGTGCCTATTTTGGGTTTTTTGTTTGCTTTTGAATTTGTGTTTGGAGGCCATACCCAGTTACTCGGGAGTTACTCTTGGATCAACGCTCAGAGGTCACTCCTGTCAGTGATCCAAGGATCACGCAGTGCTAAGGATCAAACCTGGGTCTCCTGCACACACTCCAGCCTTCTGAGCTGTCTCCCAGGCCCAGTTGTGTCCTTTTAAAAATGTCGGATCATCCTAATTGTGTTAGTTAATTGGGCGATCACAGACCTACATCCATGTTTCTCGCCAATCTAAGAGGCCAGATCTAATCTAATAATATTTTCTGCAAGCAAGTCTTACTTTGGAACTATATTAGTGGCTGTCCAGGCAAAACGCAACAGGCATTAGCACAATGCTGGATCACTCAGAACATAAGCCAGAAAATTATCCACATAAGACCAGAATACTCCTCGAGTTGTGAGTATCTGGGTAACTCTACTGATCAACTGATCATCCAATTATCCAATTCCTTTTAGTTGTATAGTCTCTCTTAGGCTTAAAAGTAAATTGTTTGTTTTTAGTCTTTCTAGCTAGCAATCCTCTGCCTGCTATTTTACAAGCATAATTCATTTTCTATGACTTCATTTCCTTCTTCTTATTATTATTATTATTAGGGCTGGAGCGATAGCACAGCGGGTAGGGCGTTCGCCTTACAAGCGGCCAACATGGCCGACCCGAGTTCGATTCCTCCGCCCCTCTCGGAGAGCCCGGCCAGTTACCGAGAGTATTCGATATGCCAGACACAGTAACAACAAAGTCTCCAATGGAGACGTTACTGGGCCCGCTCGAGCAAATCGACGATCAACGGGAGGGCCTTTATTATTATTATTATCATCATCATCATCTGTGTTCCAACTTGGAAATTAAGGAGAAAGATTCTGGGCACAGGTTTTGAAAGGATCTGCTCTTCCCTTTCTCTGGGACCTACTGCAACTGGAAACACCCATCAAAGCAGTGGCACCAAACTGATCCTCCCTCCCCAGGGTCAGTGGGTGAGAGCAGCAGCGTCAGATCCACAGAACTTAACTTCACCTCCCCCCACCCAGGCCTGTCAAAACTCGCTCGTCACACACAAAACCCTGTCTTTACTTCTAGCCTAAATTCAAACCAATGATGCTTCCTCTCCAAGAAGCATTTGCTGATACCTGGCCTTCTGTTAAAAGAAGGAAAAGGTCCCTGTCACTGGCACCTCAGATCATCCCAGGCAAAGACCATCAGGGGGTTGAGCTTTCCTTGCCGTATTGAAACGACACGACATGGGCAGTCTCTGGTTTTCCCGTTTGACTCTGGCTCCCCTGGAAGCATCCCTTAACACCCGCAGAGCTTCGCGGCATGCATGGAGCAAATTTTCCCAGGTGGAGAGCTGCATGCACCCTTTAGGCTGGGCAGAGGGCCCTCTCATGCAGACACTCCGGCACAGAGAATGCGCGGCCAGCAGGAGAAGCCACAGGCAAGAACACTCCGGGCCAGAGCAGGCGCTGGCAGCATCGGGCCCTGCCCCTCGAGGGGACCGCCACCTCACTCCCTCCGTCTGTCTGATTCAGTTGCTACCTGGGGGAGGAGACAACACAGCTCACCTGGGCACCCACGGTTTCCTGGAAGCAGCGGCCCAGCTGCGTCTTGGCGGCCACGGGGTAGACGCGGGGAACCACCTGCTGGTGGGAGTACGTGGAATGCACCGCCTGAGTCTTCTGCACTGGCAACCCCGGGTAGGAGACCTGGGCCTGGCTGGGCTGGGCAGGGTCTTTCACCTTCTGGCCCGTGGAGCCGTCGATCCGCGACACCTGATGGAACTGCACGGACGCCTCGGGAGGGTGCTTCACGTGGATGTTGACTATGTTGGGAGGAAATTTCACTGCAACGAGCGGGAGACGGAGGTCATGAATCACGCGCATGGGCGGCAGCGAGACCGCCATGCCATCTGCCATCCACCACACCCACCCGCAGAGGGTTGCTTCCATACTCCGCATCCCTGCCTGCAGTCACAGAACATCCTACATTCTACACGCGTCGGCTGCATCTCGTGCATGTGCAGTGTATTCCTACATGTGCAGTGTCCAGAGCAGGTCATACATACAGAATAGAGCATGCCATCTTATGTCATTTTCACACTCACATCTACTGTTTTGCAACAGTCGGTACGACTCTTGGAAAGGGCACACCCCAAATCACTCGTCTGAGTCTCAACAGCTTGAAGACTAAAGAGGCCCTCAGAAGAGGAAATGGAAGCTCTTCACGAAAGCATGTGCAGAAGACAGAGATGCTTTTTTTTTTTCCTTCCTGGGGGAGCAAAAAGACTAGGAAATGCAGCTTCTGGCGATCAGAGCCGGGTGTGCCTTAGCAAATTCTCCTTCTCAAGAGTTGGGCCACTCTGGAATTCCTCGCCCTGCATCAATCACAGAAGCTGCAGGGTTTGCGTTCCAGCTTCAGAAGGAGACCAGCCGTTCCCCAGAGCGTAATCCTGTGGGTCTGAAACCCAGCACACGTTTCTCTGTGTGTCTCTGGGGTGTCCCGGGACACCCATCACCTGCCCCAGCACTGTGCGTACCGAGCAGAGCTTTACTTCTCGCGGGGTTGCCCATGAAACGTCACTGGCTGCCACTGACATTCAAGGGCTAAAGAATAACAGCTGCTTCTTTGTGCCTTTTTTTTTGGAATAAAAAAAAAAGCAATTTGCGCATGTAGAAGAGATTTCAGGTTTAAAAGAATGAATCCGGGACAGAACTCCTGAGTTCCTAGTGGCCCCACTCACTCCCTGTCCAGATAGAGAAATGGAGGAACCACGGGGCTGGAAAACCAAGCCCTACAAATTGTCCTCGCCAAGCCTTGCAGGTGCCCTCACTCCTCAGCTCGGGCCAGGCCAGCACCCCGCTCCGTGCCCTCTCGATTGCAGGCACGCCCAGAATAGCACCAGGCCCCCGGGCCGGCTCCAAGCGGGACAGAGAGATTCCTTTCTCTGGGCTCCCTTCCCTAGGAGCCAACGCCCTTTGACCCAGGAAGCAGTGCCACCACACCCGGGGCAGCGGCTCTGCTGGCTTACCTTTGACTCCTTGCTGGCTGGTCATGGTAAGAGGCAAAGTGTGCGTGGAGTGGACGACGTGCGTGCCCAGCGCCTTGCTGGCTGGCTGGGCGTGCGGGTACCGCTTGGGCACGCGGGCGCCGTGCACTGGGATCTGGCAGAGCTTGCCCGTGAAGTCGGGAGAGCACTGGCACTTGTCCCTGGAAGTACACTGGCCGCCATTCATGCAGGGGAGGTGACAGATGACTGAAAGGCAGAGCATATGGGAGACCGGGTCAGTTTCTCAAAGGACACAATGAGGTCAGCCAGCCACGCGCGCCCAGAGCCCGCCCAGCTCACGGCACGCCCACGGGAGACAGGGCCAAGTGCAGAACGTGCCCCAACAGCCCATTTTTCATGCTTGTCCCTTCCAGCTGAGGCCACCTGGCCCTCACTGGCTTGTGGGAAGGAGGGATCACAGAGAGAGAAGACACATTGGCGGCCACTCAGCCCCCATGCCCAGGAGGACACCCCCAACCGCCCTCCGCTGAGCGGCCGCCGGACCATCTTCAAGTCTCAGCACCCAGGACAAGACCTGGCACAATGCAGACGTTAAAGGATCCTCCCCACCCAGAGGCCTCCAGGAGCCAACGACAGAGCCTGGAGTGCGCGCAGACATGTGTTTCCTGGGAGTGCGAGGCAGAGGATGGGAGTCACAGGTTCCCTGCTCCTGTGCAAGCAAGATCACCATGCAACACAATAAGTCCCGGGGAACGTATTCAGAAAACCGAGAGATCAAAGGCTGTGCTGGGCGGGGGATTTTCAGAGGCATTTTCAACTCCATCCCCAGACACCCTCTTTATCACCAAGCGATTCTTCCTGTCTGCCTGTGAATAGAACCGGAGCACAGGACTGGGGGCCAGGCAGAGAGAAAGCAGAGAGGCCACAGCCAGGACCCGGACAGAGAGCAGAAAACGCAGGTGAAGGAAAAACGCATCCCTGAGCCCCTGGTCCCAAGCCACGCACGGGGCACTGCAAACATACCCTCCTGGCGCTGGATAAGAGACGCCTCCCCCGCTTCAATGTCCACATTGCCAGTGTGGGAAATCCGGGACCCCCAAGACTGCATCCCAGGGTGCTGGGAGCTCATGCAGACGAGAGGTGCTGGGCTGGGACTGCGCCCCCACACTCCCAGGGCTCTGCTGCAAAGGGGGACCAGGCACGAACAAAGCCGGGCTGGGGGCCGAAAGGCTGCATCCCACCATCCCGCCAGACTCCGCAGACCCCAAGATCACCGCTCACTGCCCAACACCACGTGTCAGAAGCAGCTTCGTGCGCCCCCATCAGAGGGTGTGTGTGTGCCAATGGCACGCTGGGAAGACGGGCACAGCAGGAGGTGGCCGTCTCTCTCCTTTCCCAGTTCTCGGAGCTCCCAGCACGCCAGGCTAGTTTCCTGAGCACAGGCCCTTCTGCCCAAGAGACCCTAAAAACAACCATTGCAAAGGCATTCGGGGACAATCCAGGCTTCTCTGTCGTTCACAGACATGCCGACACAGATGTGACCGGCCACTCGACTCTCCCATTTTCCCCCTTGGAGCGTCAGTGCAGGGGGTAGGGCACGGGCCTTGCATGTGGCCACCCAGCGTTGGATCCCCGGCCCCCGCTATGGGCCAGGAGTGATCCCTGAGTGCAGAGCCAGGAGCAGCTGTGCTTGGAAACTGCCTACAACCAAGCCTCGGTGGCCCACTCACATACTCAGAGGCCCCCAGCCCCCAGACACACACCTGCCACCGCTGGTACCCAGGGGGCGGAAGCAACCTCAGACACACCTGCCACAGCTGGTACTCAGGGGCGGAACCTCACCTCCAAGGTGAAATGGAAGAGATGCTCCTATGGCAGGAGGCTGTGTGGGGAAGAAGAGTAACGGGAGCGATGATCAATGGGCCCTCAGATGGAGCTCGTGGGGTAGGACTGAGGCTGATGTGTCTCCCTCAGCCGACAAGAACACAGTACAGGCTGGCCGGGAGCCAGAGCAGGGCCTGGACCAGGCTCCCAACAAAGTCCTCATGCCACAAAGCAGAGGCGGGGGCAAGGACTGTGGGAAGCCAAGAGCCCTCTCATAGACCCTGGCCGTGGTTCCCATGTTAGGGACGTTGGTGACAGTCTCCCAGGACTTCCTAACCTCAGCCCTCAGCAGAGACCTGATCTATAGCCACATACATCAGGCTGACAGTTATCTTATCTGACCTTATCTATAATAACCTCCAGGATGCATCCACTGCCCTAAGACCCTTTGATATACAAATGTAAAGCTCAGGATGCAGCTACTGCCACAAGACCCTTTGATGTACAAATGTCTACCTTGAATGCTAGGTAAAGCCCCTGTGGCTGACCTTACCATGTATGGTTATATTGCTTCTGCTCTGACTGGGCTGCCCCAGACCCTATATAAACAGCCTGTAGCCCTCAATAAAGTTCTGTCCCTTTTTCTCTCTGTTTCTAAACTGCACTCTGTCTCTTGTGTCTTGTGTTCATTCGGTCGGTCCTTCCCTGCACCTACGGATCCTAGGGCCACCTCTGCGGGCCGGAGAGTGGTTAGTGGGGCTCCCCGCAACTGGCGCCCATGCGGGGTGGTGTCTGGGAGATGACTGCCGAACTCCCCTTCAGGAAGCGGTGACCACCAGCTTGGCAACGTGTAACTATCCAATCGGTGCACACCTGCTCCTGGTCAGGAGCCAATGGGGCTCTGACCTGCCATACCCGGAGCCTGGCAGCCACACCCACAAACCGCCTCCAACGCCATATAAGCTTGTTAACGCCATATAAGCCATGATCCAGAGACTCACAAATAAATCTCGCAGGAGAGCCACAAGCTGCAGAGATGCTTCCCGATCCCAAAGTGGTCTCCAGTTGTATCACCCAATTGAAATTTTTACAACCCCTGGAGCACACGGCCATATTCGTAGCTGCATGAGGTTTTATACTCTACTCTACGTCTACAGATCTACCAAGAGTAGCACACCACAATTGAAGGGGGTAAGGTAGAAGGCAGCCGATATCAATCCAAAAATTGCTCGATTTGCTCGAGCGGGCCCAGTAACGTCTCCATTGGAGACTTTGTTGTTACTGTGTTTGGCATATCGAATACTCTCAGTAGCTTGCCGGGCTCTCCGAGAGGGGTGGAGGAATCGAACTCGGTTCGGCCATGTTGACCGCTTGTAAGGCAAACGCCCTACCCGCTAGCACACAAGGCTCAACGTGTAACAGCATGATAGTAATCTCTTATACAAGGGATATAAGGGCTTAATGAATCTAGGATGACATACAACAATCTTCACACATTTTCTTTTAAGAAAACTTTTGGGATCATTTTTAATGCCTTATTTGTAAAAAGCAATACAAACTAAATTATTTAGGACCTGCTTTTGGGACAGGCTTAAGGGATGGGGGGAAAACTTAAAATAATGTTGGTGGGAAGCTGTTATGGTGGTGGGATTAGTGTTACAATTTACTATTTTATAAAAAATGAAATAAAATTGGGAGAAAAATAATAATAATTTTTAAAAACTGGGGGGCTAGAGCAATAGCACTGTGGGTAGGGCGTTTGCCTTGCACGCAGCCGACCCAGGTTCAATTCCCAGCATCCCTATGGTCCCCCAAGCACCGTGAGGAGTAATTCCTGAGTGCATGAGCCAGGTGTGACCCAAGTGTGCATCGCCGGGTATGACCCAAAAAGCAAAAAAAAAAAAAAAAAGAGGGGGGCTTTCTTTTCTTTCATCCCTTTGTGTGCAATCACTCAGGTCTGGTTTGTGAGCGCTCCAGGGCACCTTTCCACAAGTTCCTTCATATCCTCTTGGTACTATGGGTGCCTGAGTCTTCACAATGGAGGGTTTTTAAGTAGCTGCTGAATCAGAATCTGTCTCTCAGAACGCCCGCAGCCCGCTGACCCCAGAGCAGTGTGAGCTCAAGTCTGGGCCAAGGACGACTGGGAAAAACTTTCACTTCAAGGAAGAGCAAGTGGAAGATAAGGAAAGGATCCTCGTGGCTTCTGCAAAGCCACAATAGTGGGGAAGGTCACTTCTAGAGATAAGTCAGCTGTCAGCTGCCAAGGTTACATTATCTCTCTTCTCTCTCCTCTGGGCTTTGTGTTTTTGTTGTTTTTTTAAAATTTTTATTAGTGAAACACCCTGAGGTACAGTTGTAGACTTACAATTTTTTGTGCTTGGGTTTTGATTATACAATGATCCAATACCCATGCCTCCACCAGTGCCCATTTCCCACCATCATGGGTCCCAGTGTCCCTCCCACCCCCCACCCCCCCATCCCACCCTGCCTCTGTGGCAGGGCATTCCCTTTTGTTCTCTCTCTCCTTTTGGGTGTTGTGGTCTGCAAAAGAGGCATTGAGTGGCAAACATGTTCAGTCCATAGTCTACTTTCGACATGCATCTCCCCTCCTGGGAGGATCCTCCAAACATCCTTTATTTGGTGCTCCCTTCTCTATCTGAACTGCCTTTTCCTCTAGGATACCCGGCTGGCCTCTAAGTTATGGAGTAATCCTCCTGGTGCTGATCTCAGCTATTCTTGGGTATTAATCTCATACTTTGTTACTTTATATCCCCCAGATGAATGCAATCTTTCTATGTCTATCCCTCTCTTTCTGACTCATTTCGCTTAGCATGATACTTTCCATATTGTACCACTTGTATGTAAATTTCATGACTTCATCTTTTCTAAGAGCTACCTAGTACTCCATTGTGTAGATGTACCAAAGTTTCTTTAACCAGTCATCTGTTCTTGGGCATTCAGGTTTCTTCCAGTTTCTGGCTATTGTAAAGAGTGCTGCAATGAACAAACAAGTGCAGATGTCACTTCGACTATACATTTTTGCCTCTCTGGGATATATTCCCAGGAGTGGTATTGCTGGGTCAAATGGGAGCTCAGTTTCTAATTTTTGGAGAATCGTCCATACTGTTTTCCAGAAGGGCTGAACCAGTGGACATTCCCACCAACAGTGAAGGAGTGTCCCTTTCTCGCCACATCCACGCCAGCATCGGTTGCTTTTGTTCTTTTGAATGTGGGCCAGTCTCTGAGGTGTGAGATGGTATCTCATTGTGGTTTTGATCTGCATCTCCCTGATGATTAATGATGTAGAGCATTTTCTCATGTGTTTTTTTGCCATTCGAATTTCTTCTTTGAGAAAGTTTCTGTTCATTTCATTGCCCCATTTTTGGATGGGGTTGGATGTTTTCTTCTTGTGGAGTTTAACCAGTACTTTGTATATCCTTGATATCAACCCCTTGCTGGATGTGTATTTGGCGAATATCCTTCCCCATTCTGTAGACTGTCTTTGTATTTTGGTCACTGTTTCTTTGGAGGTACAGAAGCTCCTTAGTTAGAGATAGTCCCATTTGTCTATCTCTGTTTTCACTTGCTTGGCCAGTGGCGTAACATCTTTGAAGATACTGTTCGCTTCAATGTCGTGGAGGGTTTTGCCAACCTTTTCTTCAATGTACCTTATGGATTCCGGTCCGATGTTGAGGTCTTTAATCCATTTTGATCTTACTTTTGTACATGGTGTTAGGCATAGATCTGAGCCCATTTTTTGGCATGTAGCTGTCCACTTTTGCCAGCACAATTTGTTAAAGAGGCTTTCCTTGCTTCCCTTCACATTTCTTGCTCCCTTATCAAAGATTCGATGATCATACGCTTGGGGGGAGATGTCAGTATATTCAACCCTGTTCCATTGGTCTGCAGCTCTGCCTTTGTTCCAGTGCCATATTGTTTTAATTTCCTCTGGGCTTTGAATACGGCAGGGAAAGGCATTGATGTTCATATCTTCCTAATATACTCCTCCCCCAAGCCTGGAGACATTCCATTATCCTGGAAAAAAACCCTTGGACAAGGGATTCCCCGTTTCTCTGACTCGTGCTTCTTCACTTGAGGTCAACACTGAGGCCTGAACTGCTTCCAGGTCACAGGGCTGTCCTGCGGCTGAAGGCAGGTGGTCTGTTCAAAGCCATTGGCTACGACATCTCCATGAGGGGGTGACAGGAACAGAACGGGGGATCCTCTAGGAGCAGCTTGACGATGAGTCAGGTCATGGGACCCGACTGCATCCACTACCTGTGGCTCCTCTGTTGCTGAGCCCACAGGAGGGCTGCTGGGGAGACCCCAGAGATATTACACGGGTCACAGTGCTCGCCCTGCATGTGGCCAGCCCCAGCTTAAAGCCCGGGTTCTCCTGAGCACGGGGCCAGGAAGAGGCCCACACCATCAGGTGTGCCCCCACCACCCCCCAAAAAAGTTGATTCATGAGAAACACCAGGAGTAGGATGTTCAAACATCAACTTGACACCTGCCTTACTCAAACAGGGTTTTATCTCTGGATATTTCTACCACTATAATAGGCTCCAAATGACAACTTTGGACTTGGAATCATGAACTAAGATTCCCCTCACCGCGGCTCACGGCTTCGATCTCCCTTGCTGAAGCTGCCTCCTCAAACAGGTATTTACCAGAGTCTCGCTGTTACGAGGTTTTAAGACCACATTTGTCATGCTGATGAAAGTATCTGTGTAGGTTTCCTGCTCACCCCGGTTGGCCTGGGTGGCACACATCCATCGCAGTCTCTTTCCTGTCAAGAAGTTTGTGAGCGCTCTGTAACGGGGCTGCGAAGGGGCTGATAAGCATCTTCTCACGGGAGCTCTGGGTATTTTTGCTTCATCCCTTTACGCTTCCTTATTTGATTCAGCCCATGTGGAGTTTCTGCCGCCGTAGAAATACGGGTCTGAGCTTATCATGCCTCAGAACTGGCTCTCTTCATCCCCAGCCTTGTGTGAAGCTGCCGTGTCTACTCTTCAGATGAACCATGAGGGGCCTGAGCGATAGCACAGCAGGTAGGGCATTTGCTTTGCACATGGCTGACCCAGGTTCGATTCCCAGCATCCCATAGGGTCCCCCAAGCACCGCCAGGAGTGACTCCTGAGCGCAGAGCCAGGAGTAACCCCTGAGCATCGCTGGGTGTGACCCCCTCCCTAAAAAATAGATGAGTCAGGGTGGGGATGACAGGTGGGAGAGAGTACAGCAGGGGAGACATTCGTCTTGTGAGAAGCTGACCTAGTTTCCATCGGCAGCACCACATAGGTTGCCTCAAGCACCCACACGGGATCCTGGAGGGCAGAGCTAGGACTGAGCCGTGAACACAGTACATCACCCCCCACCCCCACACACACACCAAAAAAAGCAGTCCTGGTCGCAAACCTTATACAGTTTGCCCCTATTTTTCTTAATTTTGCAGTGCCGGGTGGAAGCCAGGGCTTCCACTCTGCTCTCAACCCCTTACAGCAGGGGCGTGCAGGGGCTCTGACCCTTCCTTCACAAGGGCACCCCGTAGGAAAGCCCTTCTCAGCCAGGGCCCCCAGGGCATTCTGTGACATCACCACTGGGGGCTAGAGGCCAACCCAGTGGGGAGGGGCGCAGGAGGGAACAGAGTCGAAGGGGGCCACATCGGGGAAAGGCTGGGGATCGTGCTCCCAGCCAAGCACACCGACCTTCTCAGAGTCTCAGAGCTATGTCCTCATGACCGTCTCAGCCCAGTCACAGACTCTCGGTCCCCTTCAGGTTCCGCCCAGCCCGGTGACCCCTCTGCTCCCACGTTCTCCTTCATTCTGGTCACACCCGCACCCGAGTGTGATCTGAGAACACGTGCCATGTGCATGTTCCCTCCCTACCCAACGCCTCACACCAGCCCAGCCTCTCGGCACCTGGCCACAGTCAGCCCACACACAGCACGGAGCTGCCACTGGGTGGGGCCATTCCTGGGGGAAGACCCCTGGTCTCTGGGCACCTGTCTATCACCAGAGCTAAGAAACGGGTGGTCACTTGGCAGGCAAGAAATGAAGGGTTGGCTTCTCCTCAGGCCTGTGTTCTCTCCTGAACACATACATCGCTTGCTTGTCCCTATGGAAGGGTCGGACTCCAGCTGAATCTAACAAAGACAATGTTTATGAGAAACAGCCTCGTTCCTGACGCCCCATTCGCTCTCAACGGAACGACCATCTCCGAATGCAACAGCTATGTGTACCTAGGTCGAGAAGTCAACTGATGAATGACCTGGCACCCGAGCTGCGCAGGAGGAAGAGAGCGGCTTGGAACGCCTTCAAGAGCGTCGAAGAAATAGCTAAGAGGATGAAGAACCTCGGACTTCGGGCACATCTCTTCGGTTCCACTGTTCCTCCTGCATTAACATACGCCTCAGAGACCTGGGCCCTATGCAAACACGATGAGAACGCTATTCGAGTGTCCCAAAGAGGAATCGAAAGAGCTATGCTTGGAGTATCACGCAGATGCCATTGGGCTACATTAGCACGCGACAGGGATGAATGGAGACGTTACTGGCGCCCGCTCGAGCGAATCGATGAATAACGAGACGTCAAGTGATCAAGTGAATTTTTCTTTTCTTTTCCTTTTTTTTATTGAATCGCCATGAGATAGTTACAAAGCTTTCCTGTTTGAGTTTCAGTCATACAATGATCCAACACCCATCTCTCCACCCGTGCACATCTTCCACCAATGTCCCCAGTATCTCCCACACCTCCATCCCATCCCATCCCTCCCCCTGCCTCCATGGCAGACAATTTCCCCCACACTCTCTCCCTACTTTTGGGCACTATGGTTTGCAATACAGATCCTGAGAGGCCATCACGCTTGGTCTTTTATCTACTTTCAGCACACGTCTCCCGTCCCTATGTTTTCTTGCTTGTTTATTTCCACTCTTAGAAGCCTGTGTTCTTTCTCTGACACACCCCATCTCTCACCTCACATCATTCTAAATAAGTTTCGAGAAAAACTTTCTTTCTTCACAAAGAGAAAGAAAACAGAGATTTTTGAAAGCTAATAAAGAATGAGCACCTGAATGTTTTACATTATGTTTTACATGTTTTATACAATATATGACTTTTTTAAGTTGGAAAGCCAGCTGAATGCCAAGCTCTAAAGGTCTCCAGTTTCTCTACTATCTCTAAACGTCGTCTCATCTGACTCAAAGCTGACCATCAATATTATATCCGTGATAGGCTTTGAGTCCTTCCAAATGACCCAACTGAATATTCCTAAAAACCACACTTGGTCCTTTTTTTCTCTGCACTCAACTTTGATCAGTTTAGGTAACATACAACTAAGTGACTTAATCTTCTACTAGCAACACCCATTGGAGCACTGATGGAGGGGAACTCCAGGGGGGCGGACTCTTTCTTGTGACCATTAGGGCTGGTCATCGGGTCACTGTAAAGGACAGGAGAAGCTAGCTCAGTGGGAAAATCAGTGAGTCTGGTGGCGGCGGCTGACAGCACCTCTCCCACAGGCTGCTGGGAGAACATCCCGCGTCCAACGCTAACGCCATTCAGAGCCACGAGCTTCAACACTGCTGAGACGGGCCAAGACGTCACCTTCGATTTCACTTAAATAACTCGATCTGTCAAGCTCAGGTTATTAAAATAGGCCCCTCCATTCCTCAGGGCTCCATATAGTCGCCAAATCCGGAACATTCCATTAAATCAGGACAATATGTATCAAGACTGACTTCCTGAAGATAATTCCTTCTAATCCCCAGGACGGGACAGGGGTATGTTTCTAATTAACTCTCTGGAGATGCAGCTCAGACCCGGACCCCGAGACTCCTGAAATAACCAAGTGGCTCCTTTGACACCCAGTTACCACAACAGAACACCCCGAGGTCTAGATTCCGTGCGGGATAAGAGACCTGAGGAAGGAGAAAAGGGAAACGACCCTGATTAATCAGAATGAGGAAAATGGCCACAACGTTCTGGCAATTTTCCTAAATCAACCAGGGGTTGAATCATCAGGGAGATTCCGTGGGCCCACGGAGACCCATGCACCCCACTATGCCCAAGTTCTTTTCTCCTTTCCCTTTTAAGGCCAGTCCGCCAGGAGGGAGGAAACTAGAGAACGTGGTTTCGATCACCAGGCACAGCGATCAGACAATGATTTATTCCACGGCTATAAATCGCGGCGCTGTCACCAACTCTGATCATTTCTCCGCCGTGCGGACGACGCCACGAAACGACCCGGGTTGGCTCCAAGTGAAGCGGGGAGGTTGAGGGCAGACCCGGTCCGGACAGTTACGGGAAAGCACCGAGCTGTGCGGTGGCTTCTGAAGCCAGGCTGCCCGGCAGAGCTCTCTCCCACAGCCCTGGGGACAGAGGAGGTCTGGTCCCCATTACACCTGAGGGGAGGGGCTCGGCCAGCTCGTTTTCCTGCACCATCCACGGCAAAGCGTTTTCCTGAGTTTACTCCTGAAACTCTATTTCTTTTTTTTTTTCTTTTTCTGCTTTTTGGGTCACACTCGGCAATGCACAGGGGTTACTCCTGGTTCATGCACTCAGGAATCACTCCTGGCGGTGCTCGGGGGACCCTATGGGATGCTGGGAATCGAACCCGGGTCGGCCGCGTGCAAGGCAAACGCCCTACCCACTGTACTATCACTCCAGCCCCAAAACTCTATTTCTTTTCTTTATCGGCCTGAGAGGTTAAAACAGCTTTATCACAATTTACATTTTCTTATTGAAAACGCTTTTGTTTAGGAAAGAGGCCCAAATAATAGTAATTGTAGCACTGTCCTCCCGTTGTTCATCGATTTGCTCGAGTTGGCACCAGAAACATCTCCATTGTGAGACTCGTTTTTACTGTGTTTGGCATACTGAATACGCCACAGGGAGCTCGCCATGTTCTGCCGTATGGGCGGGATACTCCGGGTAGCTTGACGGACTCTCCAAGAGGGGCAGAGGAATCGAACCTGGGTCGGCCGTGTGCAAGGTAAATGCCCTACTCACTGTGCTATCACTCCAGCCCTATAATAATAGTAATAATAATACTAACAACAACAATAGTAATAATAATAATGCTTCCCAGGTGTAATAAAATCACCTTCCTCTGGAGTTTTGTTTGTCTGGGGGGAGGGAAAGGAGCTCCCAGGTCCTGTCCAGGGGAGCCAGGGCCACTCCCAGTGACCGTGACCACCCCACCAGACACCGCACTGCGTGGTCCAGCGAGCAGAAGCAGGGAGCCTGAGGGGAGCCTCCTGTTGAACCCAGAGCTCACAGCCCTGACACGGCGCGGCTCAGGCAGCTGGTCTCCTGGGTGAAGGCATAGCCAGAGCGGGAGAGGCACCCTCTCCTCTGCGTCCTGCCGCACCCCACCCCATCACCCGCTCAGCCTGCAGTGCTCTCTCTGAGGGACCACCAGGGCTGTCCATGGTGCCCCCATACACGGGTCAGCACACGTGCCCACGGAGCCTCTGGTTCTGTCTTGGCCCACTCCAGGCTGCTCTGTCGTGCACAGGCGGTGGCCAAGCCTGGCCAGAGGTCCCCCCTTCTCTCACACCAGATCAGATCCACAACAGCCTTCCTGAACTTTCTGCATATGTCCACAGCCATTTCTGACTCCCGTGACACTTCCAGTGGGTCTTTCCAGGGCGGAGAGACCACCCTGCTCTGTGCAGGGAGTTGGGTGGTCACCCCCCCAGGACTTCGGGGTGACCGTGTCATGGAGTTGATGGGGAGAATGGAAGCGCCCTTCCAACTCCTGGACATAAAGTCTGAAAAATTCCAGATCCACTGGGGGAAAAAATGGAATGCCCATTTTTCCTGCACCCCACTCTGGCCCCCTCGGTACTTTGAGGCCCTAGAGGATCCTGCTCCCTCTCCTGCCCCCCACCAGGTCCTCCCTGCAGAGAAGATTCCCCCCATACCCACATCCCTGCCTCTGGAACTCTCTAAGAAGGATCCCAAAAATAACAGCAGTTTGGGGGCTGGAGAGATAGCCCACCGAGTAGGGCATTTGCCTTGCACGCAGCCAACCCCAGTTCGAATCCCAGCATCCCATAGGGTCCCCCGAGCACTGCCAGGAGTGATTTCTGAGTGCAGAGCCAAGAGGACACCTGAGCATCACTAGGTATGACCCAGAAAAGCAAAAAAAAAGAAAGAAAGAAAGAAAGAAAGAAAGAAAGAAAGAAAGAAAGAAAAAAATAGAAAAGAAAGAACTGCAGTTTGGAGGAACTTGCATGGGGCCACCAACCCCTGAGTCAAACCCTGCAGCTTCTCACGGGACACGGGCTTTCTCCTGGCTGAGTGTCATGTTGTTTGAGATTCCAAACGGCCCCGAGACACACCCTGCGCTCAGGGTCCAGCCATTGCCACTCTGCCCGCGACAGGCAGCTGCTTCTCTGGCATGCTGGGTCCCTCCTGCTGCCGCAGTCACACGCCCCTTGGCTTGTCTCCCAGCGGAATATTCTGAGGCCCAGAGAAAGTTAAAAGGCGGGAACACAGCGCTGGCAAGGATGAGACCCCGAGTTCGATCCCAGCGTCACCTGACCATCCCCCCAGCACCAACTGGTCCACCATGTCCCCCAAATCTAGCCCCCCCCCAAAAAAATTCTCTCCAGGATACTTGAAAGTTATATTTTGTATTCTTCGGAACCTTTTTCCCAGCTTGGAATTCTCAAGGCAAAACATCGCTTTCTCTCCCAAAGTTCTCCGCACCTTCACTTGCCCCCTGCAGTTCCCGCGAGAGCTGGTGCCACTGACCACGGTCCTTGTCTCTGGCTGGACAGTCTTCAAACTTGCTGCAAAATTCAACTCATCCCTCCCTTTCCCTGTTCTCCTTTAAAAGGGAAAGAGCCATAGCCAAGGCACCGTGATTTCCCGGCCCCTTTTCTGAATCCCCAAATTTGCATCCCGGGAGGAGACGGCCAGTACACATGGACACACTTCCAGCTCATCACGAACCCCCCTGGGTGATTTATTAGCTCGTCCAGCTGCGAGCGGGCTGAGCAAGAGCCAAGCAGAGGAGAGACGGACTCGTCAATGCCTGTGTCATCAATATGGTTGGGATTAGGGAGGCCGTGGCCCAGACCACGAACGCGAAACTCCCACTTCCACGAGGGCCGTAAAACGGTCCCGAGTTCTTGTGATGAAAATGGAAAGTTGGAATTTTCCGAGTAATTGGCAGGTAGGGAAGGATCACGATGCCCCAGTCAGAATTCCTCAAGCAGACAAGAAAATAAATTTGCTTCGGAACTTGGTTCCAGGCTGAGCTGGTCACGGGCTCGCTGGCCTGGTACCGATCTCCTGACACACGGGACGTGGCGCCCTGGGCCGGGAGGCCTCAAACTCGACGCTTTAGCTGCAGAGTCTGGCGAGAACCTTCCCAGCAGCTCCCTTCGGACTGGAGCCAGCCACACTCCGGAATTATCTAGGGTCATCACGTGTGCTAAGGTGACACGACCATTGTGTCTCCACAGGGCCTCTGAGAGGAAGCCCAGGACCCTGTGCGAGCTGCCCACTGCCTCCACACCCTTCCAACCCTTCCAGTCTCTGAAGCGAGAGCCATGGATGAGCCACAGGAGACTCAGGGTACAGTGCTGAAGGGAGCTCAGAGGGCAGGAGAGATGACCCGGAAACAAACCCAAAGGTTCAAGGGTCCTAGGCACAGTCGTTGGTTTTTTTCCAAGTACCCTCTGAATGCTCTGAGGAACGTGAACTGAGGTGCAAGGGCCACAGACTCAAGTCAGGAACGGCTGTGCGTGTTGCCGTCCAATGCAAAAGGCGACTTGGAGACTTCTAGGGAGACACTTGACGAAAAATGACCACAATGGGAAACGCAAGAAGAGCCCAAGCCAGTCAGCCAGAGCCTTGCCACCAGCTGTGACCACGAGGCCATAATATGCATGTCCGTCTGGACTGAGGCATTAAGCAACAAGCGGGCAAAGACCAGATGGGGTTTTGCTCATGCCTCACAGACCCCGGGTTCTGGTCTGATCCCGGGCCCTGGATGGTGTTCCTGGAACACGGCCAGTGGTCACTCCTGAGCAGAGCCCAGAATAGACATTGATCATGGTTCCAAGCCCCAGTCCATCAATCACCAAATCAATCAATGAGAAGTGGGCCTGTGATAGTCGCCTGGCCCCTCTCGGCTCACGGGCAATCCCACATTCTCTCCCAGGCAATACCCACGTGTGGCCCCCAAATCTCGGCCTCCCATGGAAAGCTCCGGTACCCTCGTGGGGGTTCGCTCTGGAGAAACTCTGCAGAAACTATGCCAGAGAGTGAATCCCCCTGATCTCAGAGACGCCACCTTCAAAGCCCCATCACCTCTGCTTCCCCACATTTCATTCCGTCGAAAGTAGCTCCCCACAAACTGCCAGGCCATTCCAAGCTCCACATCCGAAGCCCCTGGAGTGGCTGGGACTCCATCCTTCGAAGTGCTCGGCAGTGCTCAGGCAAGCTCCCTGTGACAAAGCCTGGCAAGCTCCCTGTGACGTATTCGATATGCCAAACACAGTAGCAAGTCTCACAATGTTACTGGTCCCGCTCAAGCAAGTGTCTCGGACTCCATCCTTCAAAGGGAAGTAATGAGGAAGAAGCTTCAAGTGCTCCCAAGGCAGGAGGGAACCAGAGTCTGTGGCGGGCCTCCTGGGAGATGCTGCTGGCTTTCCCTTCCTCCAGGAAACCCTCCCAAGGCCAATTAAATGAAGGGAAGTTCTTTGACTGCCCCTGGAGTGTGTTAAAATTCTGAGTCCGAGTGTCACTTCCTGGTTTCCAACTTGAGACTACAGTTGAAGGGCAGAACCGTCAGTGGCCAGGGACTTCTGATGTTTCCTGAGGGTCCAGCGGCAACCAGAGACACTGTGACCATCTCCTCCCTGGCCACAGCGCTGCCCGCTAGGCCATCTGTGACTCGTGTAAGCGGCTGGAGGATGCCCCTAACAGAGCAATGGATAAACTCTAACAGTGCCAGCCAACGTGTGTGTTTTCTTTCTTAGTATAATGATGGACTGGAGAGAGAGAGAGAGGACAGGCACTGTGGCACCTGCAAACATCTGATCCAGATGGATCCCTGGCACCGCATATGGTCCCCCAGGCACTGTCAGGAGTGATCCCTGAGCACTGTGTCAGGGTAAGCCCTGAGCTTCGGAATCAACTATAGCCTGGGCAATAGGACAGTGGGGCGGGTACTTGCCTAGCATGCAGCTAACCCGGGTTCGAGAGTTCAATTCCCGGCACCGCAAATGATTCCATCAGCCCACCAGGAGCGATCCCTGAGCAGAGAGCCAGGAGTAAGCCCTGAGCAAGGCTGAGTGTAACACCCAGACCAATAAAAGACAAGAAAAGCAGAATCCACTATAATAGTGGGGCCAGAGCAATAGAGGGAGGAGTGGGAGGGGCCAGGAGCACCAGTGCTTGCCTGGCACCTGACCGGTCTGGGTTGGGTCCTCGGCACCCCACGTGGGCCCCCTGAGCCAGGAGCACCAGTGCTTGCCTGGCACCTGACCGGTCTGGGTTGGGTCCTCGGCACCCCACGTGGGCCCCCTGAGCCCAGCCAGGAGTGACCTCTGAGTGCCGAGCCACGAGTAGGCCTGAGCACTGCCGGGTGTGAAACTAAATCAACTCTAGAGACCAGAGAGGTAGGACAGGACAAGACAGGACAGCGGACAGGAAGTAGTCAAGGTGCTTGCCTTGCCTGGGACCCAGGCTTGCTACCTGGCTCCACGTACGGCCCTCTGAGCACTGCTGGATGTGACCCCTAAACAAACAAAACATCAACTATAATTTTTTTAATTTGTCTTTGGACAGGCTGGAACAATGGCACAGCGGGTAGGGCATTTGCCTTGCATGCGGCCAACACAGTCGACCTGAGTTCGATTCCTCCGCCCCTCTCCGAGAGCCTGGCAAGCTACCGAGAGTATCTCGCCCGCCTGGCAAAGCCTGGCAAGCTCCTCGTGACATATTCGATATGCCAAACACAGTAGCAAGTCTCACAATGTTACTGGGCCCGCTCGAGCAAACTGATGAACAATGGGAGGACAGTGCTACAGTGACAGTGATTTCCTTGGATGTTCTACCACTGTCACCATGAAAGTCCATCTACCTGCCCTGTTCCAGAGACTCATACAGAAATCTCAACAAAGATCAACTAGCTGCAAAAATTTCTCCCACACCCATCCTGGCCGAGACCCTCCCCCCTGGGTGATCTCAGTGTGGCCAGCTCCCCCCTAAACAAAGCCCAGGAAGCCGCTGCCACTCAATGCCCCACCATGCCTCCAGCCGGACTGCCCCCTTAAGTGTTTTGAGTTTTCAGGAGGGAAATCTCAAACCTGTACACACTTGCATCTTAGTACGAGCTGGATTGGATGGGATGTAATGTAAAAGAAACCCAGGAATCCCCGCTAACGAAACACTACCACAGGGCTGAAGTGATATTATAGCAGTAGGGCATCCGCCTTGCTCACTTGTTCGACCCCCGGCACCCCATATGGTCACCAGAGCACCACCGGGGAGGAGCCCTGAGTGCAGAGCCAGGAATCCAGGAGTAAGCCCCGAGCTGCCCATAAAACCCATTTCCGGGGCTGGAGAGATACCACAGCGGGGAGGGCATTTGCCTTGCACGCAGCCGACCCAGGTTCGATTCCCAGCATCCCATATGGTCCCCTGAGCACCTCCAGGAGTGATTTCTGAGTGCAGAGCCAGGAGTAACCCCTGTGCATCGCCGGGTGTGACCCCAAAAGCAAAAAAAATAAAAACCCATTTCCATGAAGCTGAAAACGGAGCTTAAGACTCTGCCGCCAGGGTCATTCTGATCCTCAGCCCTGGAGTGTTCATCCTAAATCGTGCGTTTGTTTGAGGAGAGAGAAGAAGGCAAGGCAGCGGAGGAGAGGGGAGGGGTGGGAAAAAGGATGGAGGGGAGAGGGGAAGGGGGTCTGAGAGGAGGGGAGAGAAGAGGGGAGAGGAGGGGAGGGGAGAGAGAGGAGACACAGATCTCTCCCCACCCGAGGGCCAACCCGCCCCACTCCGTCAGGCCCCTACGTGAGCTGTGCACCCCCGAATCCACCCTGGACTCTTCAGCGCTCACAGCTCATCAAGGACACGTGCGCGCCCTTGGTCGGCCTGAAGCTGTCAGGACGGTCGCTCGGGGACCAGGCGTGCCCGGCCAGCCACACATCAGCACACAGGCTGGACTCGTATAGAACCACCCTTTGATTTAGAGCAGAACAAGGAGCCAAGGCAGGGACTAGAGGGAACAGACTGTCCGTGCTCAGGAACCGCAGTAAATATTTTCAGAGTCAAACGTGCTCCCGAGAGCTGATCCCATTTACAGCCCATCACTGTCCCCGCGACGGGCCCCACCGACAGGATGACCGTCTCCTCCTCCTCCTGAAACAGCCCCGGCTCGCGGGGCCAGAGGACGGGGCTCGGTCTCCCAGAAGACCCCAACTCGCTTCCAGGCCCGCAAGCACACGCACGCACGGTTCTGACACGGAGGCTGCAGTTCTTCACGAGAACAGGCGAGTCTTCAGAGTCTTAGCGTGGATGAGAGAAGCCCATGGATGAGTGATGCCTGCAGTCCCGTCTCGGCCACGACACACACGGCCCACCCTGCAGGGCTCGGGTCACCTCCGTGTGCGTGCCCAGACGTGTCACCCATGGCCCAGTGCTGGCTATGACCAAGTCTCAGCCCCCCCTGCCCCGTGCAGCAGGGGCACGGCCAGGCCGATCAAAGGCCAGGGGCCCGAAAGGGCCAGAGAGGCCCAAGCTGGACCAGGGAGGGAGACGCCTGCCGAGGGGGGCGCGGAGGCAAGGGGGCAGGGGAGACGGGAGGGAAGGTGGGTCACGGGGTAGCAGGAGGTGAGGCTTGCCACTGAATCTCATGCGCTCGAACCCTGATCAGCGGGACTTCCCACTGGTACGGGCTGGGCCAGCCTCTGAGCACTGGAAGTGAGTGCTCACGCGTGCTTCCTCCCCTCCCGGCGGCTGCAAGAGGACTTTCAGCAGCGTTTCTCACCCAGGAGCTACACGGCCCCCAGTGGGCCCAGGATATTCCAGGGACACAGCAAGAATCACACACACGAGGCCTGTGGTGGGGGGTGAGGGCCCCTCTGAGAGCACGGAGGTGAGGCACATGGGAGGAACAGAGGTAGAAGGGGGTCCCAGGCAGGAAAAGGATGAGAACCACCGCATGGGGCGTCAGATGCTGCTTTCCAGCAGACAACCTGGCTCGATCCCCGGGACCCCAAGATCCCCTGCCTGCCTGCCAACACCTCTAAGTCCAGCTCTATGCACCAAGGACCACTTGAAAGGCCAAAACCAAACACACGACACTCCTGAAGAGCTTGAATGTGCCCGGCACAGTGACACGGGGCTGCGCGGTGAGCCACGCGGGGGTGACGGAGCATGGACCAAAGGGAAGACGGAGGTGGGGGTGCAGACGCGTCTCCCCTTACGCTGGGCCCTGCCGAGAACTCACACACACGCCCCAGCCCCCGACTCCTGCTCGCTCTCCACTCTGCAGACCTGAGCAGGACCTCCGCGGGGCTCCCCCAAAGCTGACGACAGGAGTCTATGAGCACCCGCCTCGCTCCCCGGGGCACAGAGCCGGGCTGCCGTGTCTGCCGTGGGACTGTGTGGACGAGTCGGGCCACGCCACCTGCCCTGGGCACTCCAGAAGGTTTTTCCAGGAACGCGCCATGGGACATCCTGAGGGCAGGAGGCAGGTAGAGCGGCTGAAACGCAGAGGCAAAAGGGGGTACTGAGTTCAGCACCATGTGCGGCAGGAACGCCATCCTGGAGACCCCTGGCCCAGTGAGTGGTCTTGGTTTCAACAGGAATGGGCAGAGGGGTTAGGAGAGCAAACAGTGGACACACTGTCCACAGGGTGTGGCCCCTGGGGTTCCCATATGACGCCTGGAGGCAGCACCAGGCCTTTATGGAGGAGAACCGAGCACCAGCTGTAGCCCTCGGCTACCCACGGGGCTGCCTGGCGTCCCACACCCCAGGCCCGGGAGTTAGCAGGTGACGCCGCGTCTTGAGCTCATGCTGGAACACTGAGCGTCGGTCTTTATATACAGGAGGGGCCGACCACCATCCCCACTCCCGCCACAGCTCCCGGCCAACCCTCCCCCAATGCTGGGGGCCTTTCCTGAGGATGCCCAGAAGTTGTGGTCCAGGTCGGAACTTGGAGGTGAGCCGGGATTCTGGGTCCTGGGAGAGAGGTGGGTCTGAGAAGCCCTGACTTGGGGCGGGGAGAAAGAAGAAGGTTTGGCCTCGTGCCCCCCACCCCAGGGACGGTTTTCCCAAGGCAGTTCACCGTGTCCCCCCGCTCGGCGTTCATGAAACCATCGCCAGCCTTCAGCAAAATAGACTCCAGGTGACCACTTATCTCTTTGAGAGAGGAGGAATCGGACAATCAGGACAAAAGGCCCAGCCGGAGGAGATGACCAAGGCCACCAGAAACCTGCCTGGGAGCGGCCAGCTGGGTCTGACCCCCCCCCGGGGGGGGGCTTTTCTCTGTGAACCAAGAGGAAAGGAGCCCACCCCCCATTGCTGCCTCCAGGGGAAGTTCCTGGGGTCTGTCTGCAGGGATGTGTGCGCTGAGCTGGATTCCGTCAGTGCCAGGGTGTGGGCCAGGACTGCGCCATGGACCCAGATATCACACCTCGGCTCCCGTGGGGGTCCCCACGGCTGCACCAGCCCAATTCCTAGCACGGACAGATGGCTCTCTTGGGGTCCGTGTTTCTGAGCGTCCCTTTGGCTAAATAAGAGTCCCTGGAAGGCTCCCTCCGAGCGTCTGGTAAGAAAACGAAACCCTTGCAGCAGAAAACGCTTGCAAACCTGACGAAGGCTGAGGAAGGGGAAGGATGGCGGCTGCGGGAACGCGGTGTCAGGAAAGAGTCTTTGACCAAATAAGGCCAGAATTTCTGCCGCCTGGATTCCGACGGCCAGGGGCAGCACCCTGGGCGGCTGTGTCACACAGCGGCATGGCGCGGAATCAGCTCGGTGGAAGCTAAATGCAGAGACCTGCGTGTGCACCGCGGGGCTGTGTGTGCAGGTCGGCCCCTCGCCCCTTTCCCGCACGTCCTGGTTTTCGGGGCACGTTCGGGAATACTCAGATGTTTCTCATTACCCTCTGTGTACACCCCATAAAACAACAGGCTCGAGATGTTCTTAAGACCCCACCAAAGAGCCGGCGGGGCCTCATCAATCACCCCCTTCCTCAGAAAGCAACCACGCGGGGGCTCGGGCTGACTTGTTTAAACAGGATCTTCCTGGAGAAGGTTCCAGCTCTCTCTGGAATTTCAAAGAAAGGCGCCGTCTTCTTTTTCTTACGGGTAGAGGCTGCCACATCCACTTTCCCTGCCGCCGCCTCGAGGGGTGGAGGCGACCCGGGCTGAGTTGTGTGCACCCCGACAGTTCCAAAAGCCGCGAACACCCAGCACCAGTCCTGCATTATTCAGTCTGGTGGGCACCAGAGCCAGCGGGAAAGAAATCGCTCTTGACGGCGTGAGCGCCAAACCTCCCAGCAGCCGAGCTCACGGCTGTATCAGTTCCCTGGCAATTACCGCAGGAGCCAAGATGGAGAGTACCCGGTGCCCAGGGTCTCCGATGCCCAGTCTTGCAGCGCCAGTGAAGACCAGGCTGGTGAGCAGCATGATGACAGCAACCTGCAGGTGGTCCTGGAAGCCCCCCCACACCGTACGCCCCCTCCCTGGCTCAGCTCCGCTTCTCTGCGCCAGACTCCAGGGAACGGGCCCGTCTCCCCCCACCACTGGGTAACCCAGCCCTTTCCCCCTTGGTAGCTCTTTTATTTTCCCAGACAACCAAAATGAGGATGAGTTCAGCGTAGCTGCCCTCCAAACCATCTTCACGTCACGCGGGATGGGTGTTCCCAGAGGGGAATTGAGTGGAGGGTCCAGAAAGACACAGTTTCCGTCTCCACAGGGAAAAACAGAGAGCGACCTCCATGTCCCAAGCCCATCTATCAGTTCAGCTTTTCTACGTCAGTGTAAATCTCACCCGACTCTCTCCCGTGAGCAGGAGTGGCCCAGAGCCTGGCAGTGGGGTCTCCTGGCCTTTTCAAGTCCTGCTCCCCCAGGCTGGTGCAAAGGGGGCAGTGACGGAACCAGTGACCCAGAGCGCAGAGGATCTGGACCGCCGTTGGCGATGTCCATGGCCTCCAGTGATGGCTTATTCTCCTGGCCACAGTTTGTGGCCCCCACATCAGCCGCCGCATAAGGGCCCTGCCCACAGGCTCGGCACCACACAGGGGCACCCCCTGCCCCACACCCAGGAGGTCTAAGACAGGACCACGTGGGCAGAGGGTCCTTTGAGCGCCCCCCAACTGTGAGAGTGTGAGCTGGCTTTCCTGGATGTGTCCCCCAGTTCCACCCAGAGTCGCTGCAAATTTCACGACACACTGTGGGGAGACGAGAGAGCATCACTGAAAGGCTGCCGTCCATCCTCCTTGGAAACAAGATGTGAGCACTAGAGAGGCAGGACCGGGATGGGCCGTGGGCCTTGCAGCCTGCTGATGTCGTTCAATCCTGGACACCACCCATGGGCTCTGAGCATGGCCGGGGCTCACTCCTGAGCCCCCAGCCAGGAAGGACCCTGCGCACGCCCAGCTGTGGGTCCCTCTCCCAGAACAGACAAAGGCTAGGCTGCGTGTGACAATGAAGTGGCGGCAATGATCACGCAGGGAAAGACGGAATCTCGCCTGGTCCAGCCGGCGGAGACCCGAGCCAGGCTGGTGCCTGGAACAAAGGCAAAGAGCTTCTTGGCTCCAAGCTGGACGGTGAGCAGAGCCCCCCTGAACCTCTCCTTCCTCTTCTTCCTCCTTCTCCCCGTGCCCCTCCCCCTCCCTCCCCTCCTGGTCCTCACCACAGACAAAGAGTCAGAGGAAAATCTTTATCTTCCCCCCATCACGCAAGGAGGCCTGAGAAGCCCCAACCTCCACCTTCCTGGGTGCCCAGGGGTGCCGGGAAGGCTGGGGCATATGGCAGGTGTGCACCTTTCTGGGGCGGGGGGTGGTCAGCGGGCCAGTGTCTGAACTGGGCCCCGGGAAGCAAGTGATGTGTCCTGAGTCGGGGAGAGGAGGAAAGAGAAGGCAGCTGGGGGAAGGGGGTGTCATGGGCCTGGGTGGGCAGCGGGGAGGAAGCACATGTCGTCGGTGCTAGAAACGGAAGGTGGGGCCGGGGAGATAGTGCAGAGGGGAAGACGAGCTTCCTGGCTCTGGGACAGAGAGTGCCAGGGACTGGCGGGGGGGGAGGGGCTGGACCCGGCCTTCATGGGTGACCATCACCTTCCCAGAACAGAGGGGTCCTGCCCGGGGGCACGAGTCACACTTCCCCTTGCTGCCCTGCACAGATGCACCGACACAGCCGCAGGAAGGCCCGGGCAGCTCCGGGGACACAAGGGCAGCGAGGGCCCAACCCCAGGGGACCCGTGTTGGGAGAACAGGCCTGGCACCAGGGGCCAGTGGGCAGGGGCCCCTCTGGGATCCCCAGGACCCCACAGCTTACGGCCCTGGGAACCCCCACATCCCAGAGCTCCGTCTGGCAGCAGGTGGTGAAGGGGGGCACAGCTGGACGTCAGGGAGGCCCCAGAACCAGGCTCTGGGACCCCCGCTGTGCCACCGAGGAGTCTGGAACGGCTGTTCATCCTTGGGGCGCCTGCGGGACGCCCCACTGCTGTGAGCAGCTGCAGAGCGGCCCGGCCGGCTCTGCGCCAACCCAGCACCCCCTCCCGCCTCCCTCCTGCCCCACAGTCCCAGGAAGACCGCCTCCCACACGCACACAGCACACACACGCATGCCATAAGTGTGCACACGCTGCACATATCACGTGCATGTTATGTGGATGCAATATATGAACATGCCACACATATACGCAAGCAGCAGGTGCACACATGCCACATGCATGTAAGCCACACATGTGAGCCACAGGCCATATACACAACCCCACAGACGGCACCCAGGGGCACACACACGTGCACCCCACACATACACATAGCCCACCCGGGGCACATACGTACTGCAGACGTGTGCAAATCACATGCACGCAGACTCAAATACACACACGTGAGCGTGACAAATATGGGCATGGCCCACACGTGCATTCACATACACCGCGTTCCACGTGCTGCCATCCCGTGCATCCCCATTGCTGTGCGTGCGCACGCAGCCCATAGTGCACACATTCCACGAGTGAGCGTGCACCAGGCACACCGTCAGGAGTGACCCCTGAGCTCAGGTGGGGTGGAGGGGGGAGAGGGGAACGCGCCCCCTTGTCCTTCACCAGGGAAACTCTGCGGCGCTAAAAGGGCCCTGGAGCGTCCCGGAGCAAACCTGGAGCCAGATGCAGCCCCTGAGCGACGTGAGGTGGGGCCCAAGGAACCCAGGAACTGCCCCGTGCTCTTCCGGGGTCCCTGGTCCGTGCGGACAGGGCAGAGCTGATACCCCCACAGGGAGCTGAGGCCGCGGGCGCCGGTGGTCAGCTGAGTCCCGTCTGCAACTATGCGGACTCCGAAAGCTCCTCTGTATGCGGGAACTGGGGGCTCCAAACCACTGGACCCCCCCACGCTCCACAGGACACCCCCTGACATGGCGGAACCCACTGCGATGACAGCAGCCAAGCGGCCGGCCACATGGGGGAACGTGTTTCGGTCCAAAGAGAGCAGAACGGAGAGGCAGGACTCAGCCCGCTCTGGGAATGTCGGTCGGGCCTGGGAAGAGCACAGAGGCGGGAGCGCGGCCCTGCACGGGGAGGCCCAGGGTCCGACCTCGGTGACCAGGGGCGCATCCCCCCAGCACTGACCCATCCAGCCCCTCGGCTGAGAACTGCTGGGAGTGACCTCAGATGCCCTGAGAACTTCTTGGAGCGCCACCCAGCTCCCCAAAAGGAAAAGAAAGTTGTGAATAAAATGAGGAATCTACTACTCCCCCGGACACCAGCACTGCCCTGGCATGCGCTCTCGCTCACGGAAGGACACGTCCGTTCTAGAATCTCGAGCTCTTCCTCCATTCTAGAATCCTGAGCACTTCCTCTGAGCAGCAGCTCCAGCCAGGACTCCTGGGCTGTCTGGGGGTCAGACCTGGCAGTGCTCGGGGGCTCTGGCAGGCTGGCACTGAGGAAGGAGCTGCACCCGGCTGGGTGGGGGTTTTACGGCATGCCAGATTCTGCACCCCAGCCTGTGGTCAGCCCTCCAGCCATCTCCCCACCTCGCTCTCCCAGATACCCATTGGATCCATGCCCCTGTGCGTTCAAGGGCCTGGCCTTAATAGCTCATATAAGCCGGTACACTGTTCAGCAGAGCCGGAGGGCCCCCAAACAGAGGAACTGGATAAAGAAACCCTGGCACACCCATGTAGGGGAATACTACACAGCCACCAAAAAAGATGAAGTGATGGAATCCACTTATAAATGGATGGACATGGATGGTGTTCTGCTGAGTGAATGAGTCAGGAGGAGAGGGACAGACATAGAATGACTGAACTCATTTGTGGGATATAAAAAACACATAGTATGAGACTAATACTCAAGGACAATAGAAACAAGGGCCAGGAGGATTGGTCCATGGTAGGAAGCCTGCCACAAGGGGGGCGGTGGGACAGGGGTCAGAGGAGCCAAGGGGTGCAGGGAGTGCAGTTAGGACAGAGAAGGGACCACTATGACAATGTCACTGTCCTCCCGTTGTTCCTCGATTTGCTCGAGTGGGACCAGTAACGTCTCCGTCACGAGACTTGTTGTTACTGTGTTTGGCATCTCGAATACGCCACGGGGAGCTTGCCAGGCTTTGCCGTTGCGGGCGAGATACTCTCAGTAGCTTGCCATGCTCTCCGAGAGGGGCACAGGAATTGAACTCGGGTTGGCCATGTTGGCAGCGTGCAAGGCAAACGCCCTACCGCTGTGCTATCGCTCCAGCCCACTATGACAATGATAGTTGGAAATGATCACTCTGGACAAGAACTGGGTGCTGAAAGGAGGGAAAGGGACACACGTGAAAACTTTCCAGTGCCTGTGTTGCAGACCATCATGCTCAAAAGGAGAGAGTGGGGGCAGGAGGGAGAGAGGGAGAGAGAGTCAAAGTTTCTGCTATAGACGTAGGCTATGGGGGTGGCAGGGGAACTGGGGCCATTGGTGGTGGCAAGTGAGCACTGGTGAAGGGACGGGCGTTGGAACGTTGTATGACTGAAACCCGGCCATGAACATCTTTTCATCTGTGTACCTCATGGTGGTTCAATAGAAAATTAATAAATAATAATTTTTTTAATTGCTGCTTCTCCCAGGCCCAGAGAGAAGCACCCTGCAGCCGTGGGACTGAGCAAAGGCGCTCACTCTGCGCCCCTCCCCACCCCACTCTGGAGGTGGCAGAATTTGCCTTCGCTTCCACCGAGTCCTCCCTTGTCACCTGCTGTCACCTGCCCTGTGCGGATGAGCACCAGGCTGGAGAGGACGGAGCCAGGGCACGGTGACCGCAGGAGGCCAGGACTCGAACCCACGAGTGCTGGTCTCACAACGCTTCATTTCCATCTTCAGTTTTGTTCTATTTTTTGTTTGGGGGCCACACCCAGTGATGCTCAGGGGTGACTCCTGGCTCTGCACGCAGGAATTACTCTTGGCGGTGCTTGGGGGGACCCTCTGGGATGCTGGGGATCGAACCCGGGTCGGTCACATGCCAGGCAAACGCCCTACTATCTGGCTCTGGCCCCACAGTGGCTCCCTTATGTCGTCTTGTCTGACCCGCCCATAAAACCCAGCTCCCGAGGCGATGGGAGAGACCCCAGAGTAAGAGGGTGGAGCATAAGGAGGCTGTGATTCTGGTCCAGCCACTGTCTTGCCATCACCAGAGGCAGCAAACTTATCATCCAAGCTCCTGCGCATGCCCTGTCTCCCACCCAAACTACCAAGGACTGGTGCAGAAGTCTGATAATGTCCAGTTAACAAGATGAGCTCTTTAATTAAGGGGCTTTAAATAACGGGGGCTTTTCGGGCGGGGAGTGGGGAGGTGCTGTGGGCCACACCTAGTGGTACTCAGGGATGGAGTCTCACTCCTGGCAGGGCTCATGGACCATCCAGGTTGGATCCCAGGTCAGCTGCGCACAGGGCGATACCTTCCCAGCTCTCCGGTGTCCCCACCACCACCAGGAAGCCCCCAGCTTCCTCATTTTCTTCTGCCTCCTTGGAACGGGAAGCTGTGGTCTAGGGCCTAAGGCACAGCCAGACCCAAGGGTTTCTAGAACATCCACTTCACACGTTCCGGGCCGTGCTGGCTGGCTCCCACGGCAGAGCTGATATGCAGAATGACGGAAGTGTAGGGGGGCAGAGCAGAGATGTATGCCACCCACCAGGTGCCCAGTTGCGGGAAGCGTTTCCCAGCCCACACCTCTTAGCACCCTTTAAATATCAGAGGCCAGAACCGGGGAGCGAGCTCAGAGATCAGGAGCACTTGATCCGTATGTGGGAGCCCCGGGCTCACAACCCAGTCCCATATGTTTCGTATGGAGGAGCCCTGGGTTCACACTCAGTACCATGCGCTTTGTGCGTGGGAACCTCAGATTCACTCCCAGCCCCACGGACTCCGTATGTGGGAGCCCCGAATTCACCCCCGGCACTTGGTCCCCTGGGACAGTAGTGACTCCCAAGCCGAGTTGAGAGTAGCCTTGAGTGCAGCTGAAAATAAATTACCAAGTCTGATTAGGATCGGCATTCCTGGGCCAGAGAGATAGTGCAGTGGGTGCTTGCCAAGCACGTGGCCTACCTGCTGTTCCATCCCTGGCACCACAGACAATCCCCTGAGCCCTCCAGGGGTCAGCCCGGAGCAAAGCCGGGTGCAGCCCCAAGACCCCTCGCCCCAAATGGCATTCCTATTAAAAATAGTGGCGATTAAGGAATTTTATTTTAAAGGGGTTGCTCGAGGGATAGAAAGATAAGAAGAACTATGTACGCTTTTCATGCAAGAGGCCTGGATTTGAACCCCAAACACCGCCAGGAGCGATTTTCCAGAACGGAGCCAGGAGTAGACCCTGAGCGCGGCTGGGTGTGGCTACTCAGAAAAAAAAATGCAGATATGCCCCCCAGTCAGCATCTGAAATATATGTGTGTACACACACACACACACACACACACACACACAACATACATAAGTGTCAGAGGTGAAAGAATACTAACAAGTTAGAATAAATTTTTTTTCTTTTTGGGTCACACCCGGCGATGCTCAGGGGTTACTCCTGGCTCATGCACTCAGGAATTGCTCCTGGCGGGGCTCGGGGGACCATATGGGATGCTGGGAATCGAACCCAGGTTGGCCATGTTGGCTGCGTGCAAGGCAAACGCCCTATCCGTTGTGCTATCGCTCCAGCCCCAAGTTAGAATAAATTTTAATTTTTTTCTAGCATATATTTAAAATATATGCTTTTCCATAGCTCTTTTTGTCAAAGACATAGCACACGGTACATAACTATATAGAAAAAAACCCCAAAATTATATTCAACCAGTAAAACTCTCTACCCCCTGAATCCCTAAAAATTCTATAGACCTGAAAAATAAACCAAGCCAAAAATAAATAAATAAATACAGTTTCAACGTACGTATTCTGCTTTTCTGAAAAACCCATCATCTGAAGATTCCATGAAACAGACATTCTCAAATTCTAAAGCTTTTCCATTTGTCCCTCAAATGGGTCAGTAGGTGAATTAATGCGAGAAGCGGGCAGAGAACTGCGCTCTGGACGGCAGTGAAGGTCTCCCCATCACTTTCCACACAGAACTATTTATTCCACACTGTTCTCACCCTCACCTTCTCTGCCCCTCCCCAGATCCCCTGTCCCTTCTTCTCTCCAAGTGTCATTAAGCCACTAAAGCACGCGGCCCTCCCTGAGAGCAGAGATGGGCTCTGGTGTCAGCGCTCACCTTCTGTTCAGAACTGTCCCTCTTCCCATTCGGAACGGATGCTGCGCGCTCTGCTCCGACACATCGGTGGCCGAGTCGGAGAGGAAATGTGGGCAGCGTGTTTGAACAAGTAGGCTTCCTCTGCCTCTGAAAGCCTTCAAACGTTTCGTTTCCCAGATCGCACAGCAAAAGCCAACAATTACCGCCCAGCCGAGGGGATCCATCGCCCTGTCATCCCAGCGGTGAAGAGTCACAACAATACAGCAGGCAGGGGAACAGAGAGGCCGGCTAGAAAGGCACCTTCAGGAAAAGAGGCAGTGAACACATTCGAAAGCACCTTCAGGAAAAGGGGCAGTGAACACATTCGAAAGCACCATCAGGAAAAGAGGCAGTGAACACAATCCCGCAGGGAATCTGACCTTTCAGCACTACAAGACTTCCCCAAAAGCCTGAAATCAATATTACAACAGAGAGAGAGAGAGAGAGAGAGAGAGAGAGAGAGAGCAATGAACTGAATCATAGAGATGATTAAACGCCATCCATTGATGTGTACCAGTCATTGATTTTTACGGATGAGAAAACACACCAAGCCCCAGAGCTCAAGCCTGGGATTTAGCGAGTGGCAGACCCGGGAGCTCATTTCCTGCCCCTCCGTCAGCTCAGCACGTGTCCCCAGGGGACAGGGTTCCCTGGCCAGCCCCAGAGATTACACAGGACACCTCACAGCTAAATTCTTTTCAAAATATGCCCCGGGCACGCCTCTCCATGCCAGCAAGGCTACAACCCCCTCCCACTTGGTATCTCGGGTCACATGCTTGTTCTGGGTCCAAATGATCAAGGACTCCGCTTCCGTCCCCTCAGGCTGCAAAGTGGTGAGAAAGCAGATGGGGGGAGGGGGGGAGGGGGGTCGGAAGCCGGCTGGCCCCGCTGCATTTGGTCTTGGTGGAAACGGGTTTGAAATAGACACCGCTGCTCTGAACTCCCTCCCCAGACACTCTCCTAAGACTAAACAGCGATATTCCATAAAAAGACCAGATCGAGCCAGTGTTATTATCTGTCTGACACGGGGGGTTATTCTGGTGAGTAGCTCAGAAAGTAACGTGGGTGTCTGTGATTATTTCAGTGCCCGGGGCCAACCGTAATTGGTCCAAAATAAATAAATAAATAAAAGACACATTTTTTCCGTGACAAAAATACTGGATTGCATGACAGCTTTCACTGGACCGCAAGACTTTCTTCACAAATTTAAAAAAAAAAAAAGTGAAAAGGAAACAAGTCCCACCTCCCCACCCAAACCCCCCACAAGCAGCAAAAGAGCTCCCCCCCTCGTCACTGATGATTACAGTCACTCATATTTAAATTAATGGTGCAAGATTAAAGGGTTTGGAATGCTGGTTATCCCCTAACCTACCCCCCCACCCCCCGCAACACACACACATATCCATATCCTCTTAATCAATTAATAGCCCGGTCTCTGATAGAGAACAACAGACGCCAATCTGAAGTATAGGCTGGCGGGGTCCATCAGGGGCCAGCTCTGCGTAAAGTCAGCCTTGAGAGTGAGCTGCGCCCACCGTGAGACCCCACCAGCTCTAACATCCGTTCCGCTTCTCCGGTGGCAGATAAAACGTGAGACCGTTCGGAGAGACACGGGAGGTCCTTTTCCCCACTGTCCTGCTCCCACCCACAACCCCCACCCGGAGCCCGCGTGAGCCCCCAGCCTCTGGGCAGACGCCTCCTCGGCTTAGAGAAACCCCAAGTCAGGTTCAACAGCGACCCGCCGAAACGGAGACCCGCCGAGCCGGGCCAACTGCACACTTGGCTTCCTGGACGGAAAGCGCTGGAAGAGCCGGGCGGAGAGGGGGGCGCGTCTGGGCGCTCGGCCACCCCCGGAGCCGGCTCCCCGGGAGGGACGGACAGACAGCCGGCCGGACGGCCAGGGCCGGGGCCGGGGCCGGGGAGGGGACACTCACCCACTCGGAAGTTGGTGGCGGTCAGCGTGTCGGCCGCGTGCCCGTTCTCGCTGATGAGCGTGGTGGTGTTGCCTTTCTCGCAGCTGTTCTGGCAGCTGCCCTTGGTGCAGGTGATCTTGCAGATGCTGGGCGTGAAGACCACCTTGATGCGGCCCGTGTGGTTGCCCACTAGCAAGGGCGGCAGGGAGAGAAAGAGCAAGAGGCGAGTCAGCTGGGGATCCATGAACGGCCCCGGGGAAGGTTTCCTGGGAACCAGGAGGAGAAGGAAAAAAAAAAGCGCAGCCAAGCGAAGGAGCGGAGAAGCCCGGGCCGACAGGTTTAAGGCCGCCGGCGGCAGCAGCAGCAGCAGCGGCGGCGGCGTTGCAGCCCGGCACTCGGCATCCGGCCGTGCCTCTGAATCGGGAGGAGGGCGCCTCCCCAGCCGGCACTCCGGGATGCACTCCAAAACCACATTTGAGGTCCAGTCGCTGGAGCGGGATTACTGGCCACCAGGCTGCACTTCGCTCGCAGGCAGACAAAGAGCCCTGCAGAGGGCACGGCCCAGCCCCGGAGCCAACCCCACAGGCAGCTGGGACGCAGGAGGGCCGGCCCTGCCCCCGCGCGCGCCCGCAGGAAGCCGGTGTCCTGGCTGGCACCCTGCCCCTGGGGGAAACGTTTGCACATCAGCGAACATCTGTCTCCAATCTCCTGGGACTCCCCCTGGCACTCCCGGACCCGGGGCGGCCAGGGCAGGGCACACACCTCTGTACCCCCCTCGGGGGGGGGGGGGTACCGCGCTTCCCCACAAGCACCAGTGCAGCCCCTGAGTGTTTTCCGGGCACAGAGAGCAGCAGCTTTGGCTCTGGAAACGGGAGTCCAGAGAAGGAGAAGAATCCCGGGTGAAGAGGCCCTGCTCAAGGTCGCCTGGCAGTTCCTGGACCCCCCGACACCTCCAGCAGCTGCTTCTCCCTGGCCAGCTGGGCACGGCAGTGCTGGGAAGCCTGACCCAGACTCACCCCCTGCCCCCCCCCAACCCTGCCCACCCGACGGGTCAGTTCCCTGCTCTCGAGTGGGAAGGAAGCTGAGCTGACAGTTCCCTCCTCGCCTGCCGGTTCTTCTGACATCAATGTCAGAGTTGGGGGACTCAGCCCCACAGCCGCTCCGCCAGCCCCTGGTGGTCTGCAGGATGGGTCCCGCCCGCTTCGTCTATGTGGGACCCCCATGATCTCACATCCTGGCCATGGGACTGCCCTCCACGACCGCATCCCAAATCAACACTCAAGGTGTGGCAGATTGCACAAATTGGAGTTTCAGTTCTTTTGCAAGAAGGGGCACCCCGGGGTGGGCTTGGGCCGCCGGGCCAACCCCGGAACAGCAAGGACGGAACCCAGGGCCTCCTCGCTCCTGGCCCCTGCCAGCCACGGGCTCCCTTGAGCAATATCCCTGGTTTGACTCTGATGTCTCCACCTGTGGCATGTTTACACTGGCAACACAATCCACCCCCCGGGCCAGCCCTAGCACAGCAGGTTGGGTGCTTGCCCGGTAGGCAATCGACCCAGATTCAATACCCAGCACCCCATCTGGTCCCCCAACCACCACCAGGAGTGATTCCCAAGTGCAGAGCCAGGAGTCAACCCTGAGTATCGCTAGGTGTGACCCAAAACAAACAAAAAACAATCCTTCATCCTCGGGGAAGTCAAGGCAGAAAGCAGATGTTGCGGCGAGTGGAAATAAGGGCTCATCTCGGAGGACTTCCGGGAAGAGGAAGCCCTGCCCGGGGTCGCTGTGCAGTGTCCGGAGAGGCAGAGCTGCCTGCACGCCCCCCTTCACTCCCGCCGCCCAACAGACTCCTGAAACCAGGTCAGGCTTCCGTTCTCAGGAAATCATCCACCAGGCTCCCAGGGATCACCCACTCCACGAGCGACAAGTGAGCACGGGACTGGTCAGGTGACCGACCTCGGGCTCTGAGCCCGACTGACATTTCTCACCCGAATCTCCCTTGGGACGGGGAGCTCAGTCCCGCACGCCCCGGGCCACTCTCCCGCACACCCAGCTCCTGCAACGCTTCACTGACCCCTGTCCGGCCCATCCTCGCCGAGAACAGCTGGCCACAGCTGCAAGGGGTGCGGGGTCAGCCTGGCCCTCCAGACGAGAAACGGCCCCCGCTCTCGTCCGAGCAACCCCCAAAGGCTCCCCAGTCCCAGCAGTTCAGCCATAAGAGATCAGAACGTGCCGTCGGGTGGGGGCTAGGAGCCGGGCGGCTGCCGGAGGAAGCTTCCAGAAGGAGCCCCCACGCAGGGCCAGGCAGTCAACAATTCAGGGGAAGGGGCCTGCGGCTCTGAGCAGTGGCCCCCCTCTGCCTCCAGGGGCTGAGGCCAGGATCCAGAACATTCCGCTCTGCAGGTGCTCCCTGGGCCGAAACCCCCTCCACAGCCATCTCAAACCACGGGTGGAGGCTGGTTCCACAATCAGACCAACTTCAACCCCATCTGATGTGGCTTTCTAAGGTAGCGGGAGAAAAAAGCAGCTCAGCCAAGCTCCCTCCTGCTGGCAAACATCTCCGGAACGTTCTGTGCGTCTGCGTGTGAGAACCCACCAAGCCCAAGACAGCAGTCGCCCTCGCACCTCCAAATTCTAGAAACTCCCTATTTTTTCTGGCTGTCAGTACAGTAATGAAGTTAGGGCACGGTGGTGCCAACTCTCTGGCCTCTGGCACAAGCTCGCAGCCGCCCCGCCGCCATCCACGCGTGTGGTCACTCCAGCCAGTCCATCAGACGCCCAAGTGGGCCGAGCAGTCACTGCATTTCACCTCCCAGACACAGTAGTTGCTTTACCAGAGCTGGACAGTTTCCAGGTCTATTGTTTTAAAATGTATATATACACTTTACTTCTTTGCCAAAAAAAAAAAAATTGGGGGTAGCATAATCCCCTGTAATGTCTAAAGGCAGAGACAGCTTCCTCTGACCCAGTTCGGATCTTTTACAATGTTGACATCTTCTTAGACACAGAAGATGCATTTCACTTTGCCCTGTGTTTCACAAGCGCTCATCCATGAAGCCCGAGAGGGCTAACCCAGTCCTGGGGGTTCCCTGCTTGCCTCCCAGAGCTTGGCCAGGTGTTTATTTCGTCTTCTTAATTACTTTCTGTTTTCGGTGTCCCTGCCTGAGGCCCCCCTTGTACAATGCACAAATGAAGAACGAGGCTCTCGGGGCTGGAGAGATAGCACAGCAGAAAGGCACCCGCCTTGCACGCAGCCAAACCCGGCTCGATCCCTGGCATCCTATACGGTCCCCTGAGCACCGCCAGGGGAGTAATTCCTGAATGCAGAGCCAGGAGTATCCCCTGAGCATCGCCAGTACGGCCCAAACCCCCCACCCGCCCCCCAGAAAGAACTCCACTCTCAATGATGAGAGCTCCATCTACGTGTCAGGTGGCCCTTCTGATTCCACTCCAGTGGGAAATGTTTAGAACAAAGCACAAAAGCAAAGATACGAACAGCAGATACTCTGGGCAGCTGCGGGGTTGAGAGGGAAGGGGACAAGATGCCTGGACCGGAGGTACAAACTCTCAGCCCTCAGTGAGAGAGGTGCCGGGATATCGGGGACACCGTGGGGAGGAGAGTCAGTGACGCCCTGTTTCTCGGGACGCTATGGCAGGGCAGACCCTAGAGGTCCCATCACAAGACGCAGAAGAGCTGGTACCGAGGTCAAGGTGCCGGCCTGAACCGGCTGCCCGTGGGTTCCATCCCAGCATCTTATTTGATTCCTTCCTGCACCAGGGGTCACTCTTGAGAGCCAGGCAAGAATATCCCCAGGGCCCCACCAGGTGAGGCCCGAACACCCTCCCTCACCCCAGAATAAAAAGTCGCCACACACACACACACACACACACACACACACACACACACACACCACACACAAGAAAAGCTTTGTTTCTAAAGCTGCAGGATGCTGAGTTAACAAGCCACGGGGTTCACTCACCAGCTACACACAGTCAACCCTCACACTGCAAAGGGTACCCGGGAAACAACTTATACTGCAATGAAAAGAGGTGGGGGAGAAGGCAGCTCAGATAGAGAGGGGAGCACCAAGTAAAGGGTGTTGGGAGGATCCTCCCAGGATGGGAGATGCATGCCAAAAGTAGACTATAGACCGAACATGATTGTCACCCATTGCCTCTTTTGCAGACCACAACACCCAAAAGGAGAGAACAAAAGGAAGTGCCCTGCCACAGAGGCAGGGTGGGATGGGGGGGGATGGGAGGTGGGAGGGATACTGGGATCCAGGGTGGTGGAAAATGGGCAGTGGTGGAGGGATGGGTACTCGATCATTGTATAACTGAAACCCAAGCACAAAAACTTGTAAATCTACAACTGTACCTCATGGTATTTCACTAACAAAAATTTTTTTAAAAATGTAAATGATGGAGAATGGGCACTGGTGGAAGGATGGGTACTCAATCATTGTATAACTGAAACCCAAGCACAAAAACTTGTAAGTCGTCTACAACTGTACATCATGGTGTTTCACTAATAAAAAAAAAAAAAAAGAGGTGGGGTAGGGGGAAGGAAACTCCTCCCTGCCTGACCCCCCTTAAAATCAGCATCTGAGATGAGTTTAAGTTTAAAACAAAATCACAAGACCTGGGCGTCCTCCTCTGGGGGCAGGAGCTCACCTCTGCAGACGGGGGGCCCCTGGCCATGGCCGCAGCCCTGCCTCCAGGGGCCGCAGGGTCTGTGTGTGGCCTCCAAGGCCTGGGACTAGCTCATTCTCACCCCTCCATGCCCAGCCTAGGAGATGGCCATTGAGTGTGGAATGGACGAGAGAGTCCTGGGTGGGTTAAGGGACCGTGGCATGACCCTCGGTTGGGGTTCCAGGAGCTGCAGATGCTCTCACGAATGGTCTTGCCATGTTTAAGGCAAGGCCGAAAGTCCCAAGAGCCATCTATTGGCTTATTAGATGTGGGGGCTGGAGAAACGGTACAGCAAGGTTAGGCACTGCTTACCTTGCATGCAGCTGACCTGGGTTCAAATCCCAGGCACCCCCTATGGTCCCCGGGGCCCCGCCAGAGTTGCCCTTGAGCACAGATAGCTGTGGCCCCCAAAATAACAACAAAAATTCAGAGCTGAGGGCCAGAGAAATAGTCAGATAGCACAGCAGGGAGGCAGCAGCCTTAACGGGCCACTCACCCAGGCAGGTTCCGTCCCTGCCACCACAGATGGTCCCCGGGCAGTGCCAGGAGTGAATCCTGAGCCTACAGTCAGCCCTGAGCACTGTCGGGTGTGGTTCCAAAACAAAGAAATAGATTCTATCTGAAGTGCGAAAGTCAGGAGCTACCAGGGACACTGTCTCTCTGGATAGCTCCCCAAGTCAGCTCCAGAAACCTTCTTCTGTGGGGACGGGGACACCTACCCAGTGGTGTTCAGGCTGCTCTGGGTTCAGTGCTCAGGGGGTAGGTGATCCCTGCAGTGCTCAGGGCCCATGCAGTGCCGGGGGCGGAACCTCATCCTCCCGCATGCAGTGCCAACACTGTGGCCCAGTCCCAGAAACCTTCAGCTCCTCCTTTCCAACCTTGGCTGGTGACAGGCACCGCCGGGAGCCATTGGCACCTCACCGGGCCAGGTCACTCACCCGGCAACACCCTGTCTGTGGCCTCTGTCCCGGCCTGTACTGACGCAGCCCTGGCACGAGGCTTCACCCATTCACAGCGGGCAGCATGGGCGGGGGACCGACGGCTCCCTTCCCAAGCAAAAGTGTTCTCATCTCTGCTGCCCCTCAGCGGGGGCTGAGAAATCCGAAATTGTGAGCACTGCTGTGTACGTGGACTTCCGAGCAGGAGAGAGTGTGGCCGCCAAAGAGGTTTGCCCAGAAGCACCAGCCGTAAGGACATTGATGCCACAGGCGCGGGACACACCAGGATGTCAGGAACTGCCATCTGCCTGCTGTGTCCAGAGTGTGGCAGCCCGGGGCTGGAGTGATAGCACAGTGGGTAGGGCGTTTGCCTTGCACGCGGCCGGCCCAGGTTCAATTCCCAGCATTCCATATGGTCCCCTGAGCACCGCCAGGAGTGATTCCTGAGTGCAGAGCCAGGAGTAACCCTTATGCATCGCCAGGTGTGACCCAAAGAGCCAAAAAAAAAAAAAACAAAAAAGAGTGTGGCAGCCCGTCAGGTCCCCCAACGAGGGTGGAATGAATCAGTGAGCAGGCATCCTTGTCAGAACTCAGCACTGCCCCTAGGACCGAAGTTGGTGATGCTGAAGATGATGCACTTTCCGAACCAAACCCGTCCGCCGCACTGCCTTCGACCAGGAGAAAAATTTTAGTCAAGAACTTCAGATCGGGGCCGGAACGATAGCACAGCGGGTAGGGCATTTGCCGTGCATGCGGCCGACCCGGGTTCGATGCCCGGCATTCCATATGGTCCCCCAAGCACTGCCAGGAGAAATTCCTGAGTGCAAAGCCAGGAGGAACCCCTGAGCATTTTGCTGGGTGTGACCCAAAAAGAAAAAAAAAAGAACTTCAGATCAAGGAGAAGCACAAATGATTACTCAGGAAACCTGAACACCATCACAAAACAGATTTTTCTCCAATCATGAAAACATCACCAAAAAGTAGCCACTGACGTGAAATGCGAAAAATGTTCAATTAAACATGCCAATAACCAGACCACAGGAAGGAGACACTTCTCAAGCTCGTCAGAAGATAAACACTAATTTGCTTCTGAAACTTCACAGCACAGTCTGCAGAACTCCCATCGACACATGACACAAACTTCCTTTAATTTTATAGATAAAACGTGAGGGTGTGTAAGGAGTCGGGTTTTTACCATTTCTCCAACTTAATAAATATTCATTCCCTTTGCAAGACAAAAAAAAAAAAAAAGATTGGGAAAGATCCAGAAACACCCTCCCCAGAACCTACAGTCTGCCGTGAATTGTCTCTGAGCCAGACATTCCACCCAGAAAGAGAAACACATTTGGGTTCTCAGCGGGGTGGACACTGCCTAAAGTATGGACCCGAGGTCCAAGAATAAAGATGGTGGATTTCTTCCCAGATTTCCACTTCTTTCTGGATCGGGGTTTAATGGCCCATGTTGCTCACTGGGTCTTTGCTTCACCCAGACCAGGAGCTCAGGACAGAGATTTTCACTTCGAATCACACATTTTCTCCACTTCTGCCCTGCCGAGCCAGCCAGGTTCCACTGCCCCGGGACAGCTTTTGAGAGGAGCCCTGGGGAGAGAGCAACTTCATCTGTCCTCTTCCTCCTCGGAAGACTCCCTCTCAGTGCCAGGTGCAAGCTCCTTTTTTTTCTAAAAATACAAGTCAAGGTTCTATTTTTTTGACCCTCCGAATTAATCCCAGCATGTCTGAAAGTATAATCTATTTCACTCTCAAAAGCAACCTCACATTTCACGAACTGCCGTCTTCCCTGTAGCTGACACTCGGCAACCAGGGGAAGAAAATCCAGCTGGTAATAAAAATTAAAAAAAATAGGCACAACCAACCAGGGCCTTCTGGCATAGAATTTTCTTTTCTGCCCGTTTGGAGGAAGGACCAGAAGAGTCCAGGACAGGCTCTGGACAGCAGTCCCAAGACACAAGTGACCTCGTGGAAGACACCAGACCTGGTCAGGGATGGGAAACGAGGGGAGGGGATTCCTCCATCTTAACAGCTGTGAGGACCAGGTGGTGCCAGCATAAGCTACGGGCCAGGCATGTGCCTTCACCCTTGTAGTGCCACACCTACACTGGGCGCCCCCTCTGTTCCTGCATCACAGAATCCCCCAGGCTCTCTACTCACTGAACACCAGATGGCTACTCACCCCTGGACAGAGAGACTCAAGGGTGAAAAAACAAGGAGGGAGGAAGAGGAGAAGAAGAGAAAGAGGAAGGGGAAGAGAAAGAGAAAGGGGGAAAGAGGAGGAGGTAGAAGAGGAGGAGGAGGAGGAGGAGGAGGAGGAGGAGGAGGAGGAGGAGAGGGAAGGAAGGAAGGAAGGAAGGAAGGAAGGAAGGAAGGAAGGAAGGAAGGAAGGAGAAGAAAAGAAAGAAAGGGGAGGAAGAGGAGGAGGAGGAGGAGGAGGAGGAGGAGGAGGAGGAGGAGGAGAGGGAAGGAAGGAAGGAAGGAAGGAAGGAAGGAAGGAAGGAAGGAAGGAAGGAAGGAAGGAAGGAGAAGAAAAGAAAGAAAGGGGAGGAAGAGGAGGAGGAGGAGGAGGAAAGGTAGGAAGGAGAGGAGTAAGAGTAATAATAATGTGAAGGAGGAAGAGGAGGAAGAAGAGCAGGAGGAGGAGGAAAGAGAGCAACCACCACCAGCACCTGGAAGTGCTTTTCCCCTGGGTCTTCATTCAGAATTGAAGATGGAACCGCCTGCAACTGGAATTTCGACAGAAATGGCTTTGCCCAGGAATCATCTCTATTCTTAACCTGGCATCCAGGCACAAGATGTCACTCTAAGAGTTTGTTTCACAAGGAGGGAAAAAGCACTGACGATGGCTGGGGGAAGGGGCTGGGCATCGGCTCACAGGACCACAGGGGGCCAGGAGCAAACCCCACACCAAGCACCGAGCCAAGAGTGGAGTCCGAACACACTGTCCGCTGTGCCCCCCCCCCCGAAAACACAAGCATGGCGGGGGCAGGGCCAGGGCCGGGAGAGAGCTCAAGTGGCCGTCCAGCGTGGGGCAGGCCTGAATTCAATCCCCAGCCCTGGTGGGGGGGAGGTGGGGGGTGGAGGAAGCATCTGTTTGGAGTGCAAATCTCTACCCGGGAGAAGCAGGTCTGAACAGCGCCAGCCCGAGCCAGACTGCGCCACGCCCCTGGAGACTGGCAGGCTGGCATCCGGAAGGGCACTCTGGAGAACAGGACCCCGCTGCAAGCCGCCAGCTGGGCACCGTCCCCAGCACACTGCCTGGCCCTGGGCAAATGGCCAATCTCACAAGCTTTGCCCAACTCCAGTGTTCTGGACTGTGCTTTTCCTGGGAGGCAGGGCGCTCTCAGCAGTGCTCAGGGCTGACTCTTGGCTCTGTGCTCAGGGCTCACTCCTGATGCCACCTGGAGCCTGCATCTGGAATCTCAGCAACCGTGGGGACCAGGTTCAAAGCACCGGGCGGTACCAGGAACGGAACCATGGTGAGTTACGGGCAAAGTGCCTGAACCCTGTACTATCATTCCAGTCCTTCCTCCCCCACCACCAATTTTTTTCACCTCGTTAGTCTGTCTCGAAGCCATACCTGGTGGTTCTCCTCAGCAACTCCCAGCTCAGAATTCGGGGGTCGCCCCAAGCAATGTTCGGGGACGCCCAGATGGTGCGAAGGACCAAACCCGGAGTTCCCACATGCGGAGAGTCTGAGCTGAGTCCTTTGAGCAGGCTCTTGGGCCTGACTCCAATTCTCAGTCCCTCCGATCTGGAACAGATTCAGGTTTTATTTCTGCCCACATATGTTGTTTTCCCCAAGAGGACTAGAAGGAGGCATTTGGTAAGGGCCTGTCACTCAGCGCTTCCAGAAATACCCTCTCCGCGCGCGCTCTTGGAGTGCGTGTGAGCTCAGGGGCGGCTGGTGGCGATGAGCTGGTGGGAGCCACACAGCCAGGGCACTCCGGTGCCAAAAACCCTCACCGAGACCACAGCGCTTCGAAGGGGCACGCACCCGTTTCCCCTCTCGATCCCAATCCGGGCTAAAGGCCTGCCATCCCTCCAGGGAGAGATGGGGGTGTCGGGGCCTCACTGCTACTTCCTCCTCCTGGAAACACCTTTCTTCCCCTTTCCGCACTCTGTCGCCCAGGCCCCCCGCCCACCCAAACACGTTCTCCCAGCCGGACACATGCCCGTCCTTCTGTGGATGTTTTTTGACTTTCCAACCTTCCTTCGACCACAATCAAGCCAGAGTAACCTGGTACTTTCTTTTCTTTCTTTCTTTCTTTCTTTCTTTCTTTCTTTTTTTTCTTTCTTTCTTTCTTCCTTCCTTCCTTCCTTCCTTCCTTTCTTTCTTTCATCCTTTCTTTCTTTCTTTTTTTCTTTTTCTTTTCTTTTCTTTTTTTTTTTTGGCTTTTTTGGGTCATACCCAGCAATGCACAGGAGTTACTCCTGACTCGTGCACTCAGGAATTATTCCTGGTGGTGCTCAGGGGACCATATAGGATGCTGGGGATCGAACTAAGGTTGGCCCCATACAAGGTAAACACCCTCCCCGCTGTGCTATCACTCAGGCCCCAAACCTGGTATTTTCTTATCTTCCTTTTTCCAAGTAAAGCAAACACCTGCGGGGTGATTTGCGGGAAGAGGGTATGTGAGAAGCATCGTGGCGTCCAGGAAAGAAGGCAGGAGGCTGGTGTGGAACCCGGCCCCACGACACGGGCATTCCAGGCCTCAAGCAAAGGGTCCTGATTTACTCCTCACAAATCTACCAGCCTCCAGCCTTCGACAGAGCGACCGTGCTGTGTTCCAGCACCTTCCGAGCAGGCCTGAAAATCACCCAGCACGCAGGCAGGCGTGAGGCCGGAAGCGACCTGTTGAACTCTACCAGGTTCAATCCTGCTGGGGGGGCTGAAGAGGAGGGAGGAATGGGGATGGGAAGGAGGGATCGGGGAGCCTTACTCTGATCCCCAGCACATGAATTCTGCTTGAAATGGGGTGTGTGTGTGTGTGTGTGTGTGTGTGTGTGTGTGTGTGTGTGTGTGTGTAAAATACAAGAGACAGGGAAATTAAGGAAACCAGAAGCCAGGGAACAGGCCACTTGTACACAGAAGGACCCAGTATTTCTCCTGCGCAGGCAATTAATGCCCACAGCAATTCAATATATGATCCTTCCAGAGAAACAGTAAAATGATAGGATGCTTGCCTGGCAGGTGGCCAACCTGGGTTTGATCGTAGCGTCCCAAATGGGTCTCCTGAGCACCACCAGGAGTGATCCCCGAGTGTAGAGCCAGCAGGAAGCACCCTGAGCACCCCTGGGTGTTGGCATCTCATATGGTCCCCTGAGCACAGTCAGGAGTAAGCCCTGAGCACTGCCAGATGTGGCCTCAAAACTAAACAAACAATCCCCTCCCCCTTTCCCCCCCCAAAAAAAGAAGATTCTTTCAATGCATTTTATTTTCAGAAGCCCCGAGGAAGTTGCAGAAATGCACATTTTTGCCAAGTTCCAAAACAACTATCCAGTTGGGTGGACTCAACTGAAAGAAAAGTCTGTCCAAGCCATTAGTTATATAGAAAATCGGCATTTCTGAGTCTCTGGATTTAGAATCCTAGGACCGGAGAATCCAAGCTGGCAGGACAGCAAGTCTGTCATTTGCTCTCTCCTCCCAGAACATTCTTTCTGGCTCTTTCTCCAAATGACTCCATCAAGTGGCCCCAGCCCCACTCCCCGAGGGACTCCTGCCAAACTCAACGGCTCTCATCCTCGGGAAGGATTTCAGCCTAATTATCCCTGTGCTCCAACTCCCCATGTGATACCCCGTTATGCTCCAGTAACATGTGATAAATAAAACTAAAGTGATTAGTTGCCAATAAAAAATGAATTACAAGCTAAGATTTCCTGCTGTCAGCTAATTCTTTCTAGGTTACTCATCTCCAACTTCCTCTTCTCCTTCTGGAGCTCATCGGGATCGCGCCTGCTGGATTTCGGGAGGGTTTTAAGGTTTTCCCACAAGTCCTTCGACTTCTCTCTCTTGAAGAGGTGCAATTCCGGGGCCAGGAAGGTAGCCTCAAATGGTTGGAGGGCAGGAGTCCCGGGCTCAATCCTCACCACCGCATAAACCCCTAACACCTCTGAGCACTGCATCAGAGCAGACCCCAAGCACCACCAGGTGCACCACCCACGCCCAAAATAACGAAGATCTGAAGTCTAATTTGCATCCTCTAGGGCATGAACTAGTCTTGATGACTTATGCCAAAAGAACAGAATCAAGAAAAGCAATAGTTTCCTCCTTCAGACCTAAGCTCTGAAGAGCACTGAGACTTCTCCCTGGTCTCTTTCTCTCAGATCTCTGACTCAAGGAGGCCAGCTTCAGGGAGAAGGAAGCTGGGATAGAGAAGGGACCACCAAATAAATGATGCTTGGAGGGCTCGCGCAGGATGGGAGATGTGTGCTGAAAGTCGACTATGGACCAAACATGATGGCCGCTTAGTACCTGTACTGCAAACCATAACATCAAGAAGGAGAGAAAGAGTAAGAGGGAATGCGCCTGCCACAGAGGCAGGGAAGAGGGGGATGGGCTGGGGGTGGTGGGAGGGACACTGGGAACATTGGTGGTGAAGAATGGGCACTGGTGGAGGGATGGGCACTCGATCATTGTATGACTGAAACGTAATCACAAAAGTTCGCAAGTCTGTAACTGTACCTCACCGTGATTTATTTTGAAAAAATAAAAAAACATGGCCAGCTTCCCTGCCTGAGAATACTGGAGGGGTCAAATTATCAGTCCAGGGGACAAAGATCTCCAGTCTCCAGACACCAGCAAAATGGGTGAGTCCTCTGGAGCAGATCTCTGTTACTGGCCAAACCCGGCAGCCTTTGCTGATAACCTGCTGAAACCCCCACACATGAGCCAGAACCGTCAGCTAAGAGAGGGCTGACTCCCAGGCACACAGGAACAGTAAGATCTGGTGCCCATGGAGTACTAGGCAGCTCTAAGGAAACAGGAAAGCTTTCTGTCTGTGGAAACACCAACGGAACTGGAGGATCATGTTAAGCAAAACGTGTCAGAAGGACAAAGACCGGATGATCTCACTCATCTGCAGAACAGAGAGAGCCTGAGAGATAGAGACGCAAAGGCAGTGCCATGACAGGCTCATAAAGGAGCCAGAAGGAGCCAGGCCTAGGTTTCGGTTCCAGAATTCCTGGAATTGAGCACAGATACCTGGAGTTGAGTCATGAGATCCCCAAAGTGAGGTGGCCATGGTGAGGTCAACTAAGGGTTACCAATCAGATGCAGGTAGGGAAGAGCCCCCCCGCCCCACCCCGCCATATAACCCTTATGTAACTTTTATGCAACTCTTATGTGACTCCAACTTATAAACCAATCAGCTCAGACTGTGGCCAGGAGGACGATCTGCAGAAAGTCCCTGTTACATAATGCTATGGTATAAAAGCCCCTCAGTTTTGAGACTCAGGGTCGCTCGTCTGCCACTGTGACGGTGAGCCGGACGAGGGTCCTAGCGCAAGCCAGCCAATAAAGACCCTTCACTTATTGCACCGTGACTTGTCTTCATGTGACTCCTCTGGGGAGATCTCGGCCAGGTTTAATAAGATGAAACAAGGGAACAGACAGGATCAGGATGAGAAATCCTGAGCCTTGGATGATAAAACTGGACACCAAGCAGTGGGTCAAGAGGTGAGGGAGGGGATGAAGAGGGGGAAGAGGTGACCCAGGGACAGGGGTGGAGTGTCTGTGGCATTTTGGTTGGGGGTAGGGTGCAGTAACTGTGTATCAAAACCGTAAGTGGTATTTATGGGGTTTTAAATTATTTTTATCGCCATGGTTTATAACAGCACTTTACGGTAGGGTTTCATGCATACAGCGTTCCAACATCACACCCTCCACCAGACTGTTCACTTCCTTTCACCATTGTCTTGGGTTCCCCTGCACCAAACCCCACTCCTCCTGCCAGTTCCCAAACATGGCAGTTCATTTCTGTAGACCAGTTCCAAGAAAACCATAAATGCCTCTTTGTAGTGTGGTTTCTATGGTGTTAACCACGTGACCTAAACTGGCACTCTCACTTAAAAATTCTACCACTCAAAAAAGATGGCCTACGTTGCCATAAGTTAGAGTGACTTGTCGTGCAATGCATGACTAACACACACTCTTCTGACTTTTTCTGGGTCTAGATTCTGAACAGACACAGAATTTCTGGAACCTTCTAAATGCACAGAGTACGGTCTGTAGTCAAATGGGTATTTTGCACCTACTAAGCACCAAAGCTTAAAGGCACACCACAACTGTGTCAATTATAATTGCTTTGTGGACACGGAATCACTTTATTAACTCAACCAAGGTCACTCTGCTGGAGAACTGCTCCTCCGTTCCGCTCCTACTGTGTTTCCATCACATGTTACTGCAAAAATCTAAACTGCCGAGTAGTTGGTGAGGTGGGAAGGAAGAAGGAGGACAAAGAGGATGAGTATAAACTGTGTCTGGCAGGGCGATATCCGCTCATCTTTTTCTTACAACAATCCTAAGGATTGTTCTTACTTTGGACAACCTGACAGGCTACCGAATGTATCCTGCCCGCACGGCAGAGTCTGGCAAACTCCCCGTGGCGTACTCAATATGCCAAGTACCAGTAACAATGATGGGTCTCATTCTCCTAACCCTGAAAGAGCATTTCTCAGGGCTAGGACGAAGGAGACGTTACTGGTGCCTGCTCGAGGCAATCGATGAACAACAGGATGATCGTGATCGTGAATCCTAGGGAATAAATACTGAGCTTGTAGGGCAAAGAAAACAACGCCGAGATGTTTAAGGAGAAAAATCACTCCCTGTCTCTACCCTACAAGATCTTGTCATGTAGAATAGGGAAAAACGGGCATAAAACTGACACTCAGCCCACCCCACAAAACCCTGGCATGGCCGCAGGAAGCCCTGAGTGCAGATATGACCTGTAAGTCAGGCTGGTTCACACTAATTCCATGCTCTTGTGGACGGTGTGTGAGGATCGCACAGCCACCACCAGATGGATGCCTTCTGTGTTACGCTTTTATGACATAGCTCACATAGGCCAAAGGCTCCAACTGCAGAATTCTCTATTTTTGCGACAACAACCCCAAGCCCAAACCTCCAACCTGAGTGTATTTGGTTATATATCCCCAACCCTTATTATTTCTCCTCTCTGATTGGTTACACCCCTGTAAACGAGGGTTTGTGGAACTCACTGACTGGATCAGATATGGGAGTGAGGGATCAATCAGAGGTCTCGATGACTTGGCCCCTCCCTTCAGAATTCTGTAACACAGTCTGTGAACTACTATGCAACTGTGTACTTGGCATCCAGAAGAATGAATGCCACTGGGGAAAAACATTTTAATTAATTGACAAATTTATCTCATGAAACATGAGAACGCAAAATCCCTTAAATAAGGGTAAGTTTCGTCTCAAGACGTTTCCTTCCTGGGGCAAGAGTGATAGCACAGCGGGTAGGGCCTTTGCCTTGCACGCAACCTACCCAGGTTCGATCCCCAGCATCCTACACTGGTCCCCCGAGCACCGCCAGGACTAATTCCTGAGTGCAGAGCCAGGAGTAATCCCTGAACATCACTGGCCGTGACCTAAAAAACAAAGTTTTTTTTTAAAAGACGTTTCCTTTATGAAGATAATTATTAAACTTTCTAGAATAAGGGCCCAGGAGGAAGTTCGGGGGATGGTCAACTTGCCTACATAAATAACTGCCTTCTTGGCCATGTGTAACTTGGGATTTTGGCTTCCTAAAACTTAAAAGAACACAGATGATAATGGTCGATGCCCTTTAATGAGGAAGAGGTACCCATATTCTGCTGACATAGATTTTGTGGGGGGTGATTGGGGATTAAAAGGTCATCCTGGTAGACACAGAAAGATTGCATTCATCTGGGGGACATAAAGTAACAAAATAGGAGACTAACACCCAAGAATGGCCGAGATTAGTACCAGGAATTTTACTCCCTGGCTTTCAGGACAGCCACACATGCTAGGGGAAAAGGGAGCTCAGATAGAGAAGGGAGCACCAAGGAAAGGGTGTTGGGAGGATCCCCCCAGGATGGGAGAAGCATGCTGAAAGTAGACTATAGACCAAACATGATTGTCACCCATTGCCTCTTTTGAAAACCACAACGCCCAATAAGAGAGAACAAAAGGGAATGCCCTGCCACAGAGGCAGAGTGGGATGGGGGGACGGGGGGTGGGAGGGATACTGGGATCTGTGGTGGTGGGAAATGAGCACCGGTGGAGGAATGGGTGTTTGATCATGTATAATTGAAACCCAAGCACAAAAATGTGTAAGTCTGCAACTGTACCTCATGATGTCTCAATATTAAAAATTTTTTATAAAAAAAATAAATAAAAATAAAAATAAATAAAAGGTCATCCTGGGAACAAAGGAGACGCTGTCCAAATCTCCTGAGTTCCTGGTTTTCAGGGACAGGAAACAATTCAAACCACTTGGAGGGCAGGTTTTGTTCTTGTTCTTGAATCATTTTCTGTTCTCGAGGAATGCTAAGAGAGAGTGTGTAAACTGCAGTCTTTGACAAAAAACCATGATCACTTTTAAAACCGCACTTAAGGAGTTAGAGAGATGGTCCCCTGGGTAGGCAGATGGCCTGGCCACGCTGGTCCGGGTTCAAGGCCCTGGCATCTAGTCTCCTAAGTCCCACCAGGAGTGACCCCAAAGCACTGAGCCGGGAGTAAGCCCTGAGCACTGACGAGTGTAGCTCAAACACCTAGACAACAGCAGCAAAAAATAAAAATTAAGGGGGGAAAAAAGGTGTTTGAAAACGCAGCATCTCGGTGTAACGGATTCCCCTGAGCTGATGTGAAGGACGTTCCCGACGTCCAACAGGATGGTGGCATTGCTGGAGTCTTGGGAGAAGATGCCCGTCCACCTTCACGGACGGCCCAACCCAGGCCAGCTCTAGTGCATGTGAGCAGGGACCACCTGAGGGTCCAGAATGTTCTTGTCAAAAATGCAAGTGGGCATCCGGACAGGCTGCCACACTGAGCTCGGGTCCGAAGGACGAAATGCATCAGGGGTCTACGGATAACAGTGCACTGAGTCACCCCGCGCCCCGCCCACCCAGCCCCAGCGTCCTTCAAAGTTTGCTTTGGGGCAGGCTAGGCTGGCCAGGCCCTCAGCGAGGAGGGAGGGCGGGGAGCTGGCAGCCGGGGCCGCCCTCGAGCAGGCCCTCGGCGCTGAGTCATCACACACGGGCAGCTGTTGGGCAACCTCATGAAGAGGGCAGCACCCGCTGGCACCAGAGCCCAGCAGTTATCTCCAGTGAGAGGGTGGTACCAGGAAGCTGCGCGGACGAGCGTTCACGGCCCCAGAGTCCACGGGCGAACGCCTCTGCCTGGCCCTCGCCTCTGTGTCTGCTGGGGCCGAGCGGGGCTGGAAAGTCCCAGAGAGAATCTGATTCATTTCCCCATATCCGGGAACGCTCTTCTGCTCTTATCTTCCGAGAGGCAGAGGGAGCTAAGCCAGTCCGGGCTGGTTTTTTCTACACCGCTGTCCACTTTGGAGGGGGGAAGGGCCGGCAGTGCTCAGGGGCTCCTCCCAGCAGCACTCAGGGGACCATCGGTGTCAGAGACCACCCCCTCCCCCTGAGGGCTCTCACATGCTTCTGCCCATGGGACCCTTCCTGGCCCCTGGTGCACTGCTTTCTCGCCTAAGCCTTGACCCTTGTCGAGACGACCGTGGGCAGGAGGTGAAGACGCCCAGCACAACATCTCAAACTTTCTGACTCTTAGGGCCGGAGCAGTAGGACGGCAGGGAAGGCATTTGCCTTGCACGCGGCTGACCTGGGTTCGATCCCTGGCATCCCATAGGGTCCCCCAAGTACCGCCAGGAGTGATTCCTGAATGCAGAGCCAGGAGGAACCCCTGAGCATCGCAAAAACAAAAAAAACTTTCTGACTCTGCTTTTCAGGGCCCTCTTAGATCAGCAGCAGTGGAGACTAGCACCCGGGTTCCCTTCCGAATCCAGTTTGTGGCCCAGGCAAGGCTGATCTCACAAAGCCGTGGCCGGAACTGGCTCCTGGGCAGGGCAGACATGGGCTTTAGTCATAGGAGACGACGGGGACACAGCAGTCTCTCCCGAGCCTTGGCCGCACCTCTGCACACGGTCAGGCCACCTCCACACCCCTGGGGTGGCCTGGAGACAGAGGCCGGGAATGTCCTGAGGACCCACGGAGAAGCCCAGGGCAAGAGGTCAGAAGGAGAGTCACATTTTGATTTGTTAAGATGGACATTTTTCATTCTTGATTTCTGGAAAAGGACCCATGGCAGGGGATGCAGGTCGAAGACTCTTAGTCATTCGATGTGCAGCTCCCTGTCCCCGCACTGAGCTGGAACTCAGCTCATTGTCCCTGGGCCCAGCAAGCAGCTAGAGTCACGACAACACAAAGCCTCAGGACCAGAATCACCCTGCTCTCCATGACGGCAGAGGGAGAGAAATAAACAGGGGTCGCACACAAAGCACGGGACCCCAGTTAAATCCTCAGTGTGCTCCCTGCCCCAGCCCCTTCACCCACAGCCCTGGCGGCACCCCGTCTCCCAGTGTCCCAGCATTCAACATCCATGGACATACCCAACTGGCCGGCCATGGATCACCAGCATATGCCAAGAAAAGGGGGAAACTGTCAACTGGATCAGATAGAAATAAAAACGCTAAGCGGAGGCTTATCCTGTCCCCATCTAAAATGAGGCAAGGAGGGCTGGAGGCGACAGCACGGCGGGGAGGGTGTTTGCCTTGCATGTGGCTAACCCGGGTTCGATTCCCAGCATCCCATAGGGTCCCCTGAGCACCAAGAGGGGTGATTCCTGAGTGCATGAGCCAGGAGTAATCCCTGAGCGTCGCCAGGTGGGACCCAAAAAAGCAAAAAAAGTAAATTAAAAATAAATAAATAGATAAAGTGAAGCAGGAACTGTGGAACTGTGCTATGGAGCACCAGGGACAGGACGGCGGGCATGGGGTCTGAGCAGGGCGTGAGCCAGGAGACTCCTGTTGCTGTGAGACTGTGGTCACTGCCACGGGAACACCAGCTGCTCAGGGCCGCTCCTTGGCCAGTTACAGGAGACGGTTTCCAGCTCACGGGCGTTTGTCACAAATGCAACCGTAAGAAGCCCAGAGAGGACCATGACAATGTCCTGCAGGCTGGACAGTGCCCACAGCTCCCAAGAGCGGCTGTTTACGCAGGACGCACACTTGTGTACCTGGTTAAGTGTGTGGGTGTGTCCACACTATCTGGGGTGGGCTTAAGGCTCACCGACCACCCAGGGGCTCGGGGGGCTGCTGACTGCTTGGCGTAAGCGCCTCAGGATGGAGCCCCAACACCAGGCACCCGAAATCGTGTCTCTCTTGTCTGCTATGGCATCTGGTATACATAGAACCATCTAGAACAACAACTGCTCGTCCCCCTAACTCAACAGTGCTTTGTGGCAAAAAAGCAACTCTCTTGCACATCTCCCTAACCACGTGGCAGGGCCCGTCCCTTCTCTTGTTGCGGGGAGCAGCTGGGAACACAGAACTTCCCTAGGACCCCCAAGGCCAGACCCGTCTGTGGCCTCACGAAACCCTCACCCCAGACGCCAACATCCTTGAGGGGAGACACATTCTGCCTTCCGGCTTTACCATACCCATCCTCATCCTATCTTCTGCTTCTGGACGATTCTCTTAGACCCACCTCAACCCTCTCTTCACTGGGGCTAACAGTGCTGCAAATCCCGGGATACAACGCTGAGATTTCCAGGAACGCATCGTTCTTACCGTTTGCAGGAGACCAACGCCACAGACCTACTAACCAACCTTCCACTCCGTATGGGCCACCTTTTCTCATTCCGGGCAAAGATGATGGTGGGTGAACAAAGATGATGGTCGATGACATATATTTTAAAGATGGGCAACTATACCCACAAAACATACAGTCTTATAAACCAGTGTTACCTCAAAACCCAAAATAAAAATAAAATGCACATGCACTGTGCGAATTTCCATTCCAACAACAAATCATCAATAACCAACCAGAACCACAGTCATTTCCTGCCTTCACAGCCGTGATTCTCAGGCGTGTTCTCCTCGGCCTGTCATGGAGTTCGAATTCCCCCCATGCCAAGACCACAAGCTTTCCAACTCTCTCCTGCTGCCCCAGTTTGGGAGAAGGCTTTGGAGCCATATTCGACCTCTACAAAACTCCAAGTCAGTAAGAAGAACCTCTTTTCTTTGGCTGACATGGAAGAACCAAGCGTTACCACTTACACCAAAGGCACTTGAAAGGCCAGATGGAGACGTTCTTGCCTGAAGGGACAGGAGTTAGGATTCCCCTTCTTCCTCATCTCCCCAATAACTGACCTCCACCAGTTGCTCTGGGGTAGAGCCTCAGGCCAGTGGGCAGAGATGTCTTAGCTCGTGTTGAAGCGACAGAGTCTGGAATAGACAGAGTCTGTGGTAGAAACAAGGGCCAGGAGGACTGGTCCACGGTTGGAAGCTCGCCGCAAGTGGTGGTGGGTGAGAGCATCTAGGACAGAGAAGGGACCCCCGTGACAGTGATAGTTGGAAATGATCACTCTGGACAAGAACGGGGTGCTGAAAGGACCCTGTATCGCAAAGCATAATGCCCAAAAGGGGAGGGAGAGAGAGAGAGACAGAGAGAGAGATAGAGACAGAGAGAGAAAGTAAGAGAACAAGAGAGAGACAAGTGCCTGCCATAGAGGTAAGCTGTGGGGAGGGGGGCAGGAGAGAAACTGGGGACATGTTGATGGGACATGTACGCTGAGGATGGAACATTGTATGACTAAGACTCAACCATGAGCACCTTTGTAACTGTGTGCCTCACAGTGATTATATAGAGACAGATACAGATATACACATACATATATGTATGTGTATATATATATTTTACTTTTTATTCATATCTAAATGAGTCCAGACCGGAGCGATAACACAGCAGGTAGAGCATTTGCCTTGCACACTGCCAACCTGGGTTCGATTCCTCCACCCCTCTCGAAGAGCCCAGCAAGCTACCGAGAGTATCCCGCCCGCACAGCAGAGCCTGGCAAGCTCCCCGTGGCATATTCAATATACCAAACACAGTAAGGACAAGTCTCACAATGGAGACGTTACTGGTACCTGCTCGAGCAAACTGGTCAACAACGGGAGGACAGTGCAGTGCAGAGCTATACAAATGAGTCTGAGGGACACAGGGGGCGGAGGGAACCCAGTGCTCACCAACACAGTCCAGCCCTTCTCGCTGCTATAGGTGGCCAAAGTCCACCACTCAGTGCCCATTCACTTCCATCAATGCGAGACAGAGCTGGAAGCTGCCAGAAGGAAGACTCTGCCTGGGAGGACTCAGCTGTCCTCCCTGTCAGACAGAGCCCGGCCACACACCTTCCCTACAGAGGGAGCTGCTGGCCACGCTAACTCGAGAGCCAGGCCCAGTGGCAGGGACACTCACTGTCTGTTTGGGACACGACATAGTGAGATTCCTGACAGACAAACACCGCTGAGGGGGGGCTGGTAGGTCACACCTGCACTTCTGCCATCTCCACAGGCTGCTTCTGAGGGAATGCAGTCCTCACTGACACACATCGGACCCACAGGAAAGCAGCTGACAGGAGACTGAGATCCCAGGGCGCTCCCTTCAGCATCTTCCTGGACATCCGAGATGGACATCCATCTTTCCTCAGAGGAAGGCGCTCGCTGGAGGAGCCCATACACAGATGATCTATACCGGGTCTTTCCCACAGCCCAGGAATGTGACCTGCTTGGGACACTAAACGCAGCCCCCGTCCCCGAGAGCGACTCCAAGCAAGGTGCCCAGCCTGGGCAGTGATCTCCGTCCATACTCACCTTGGAAAGGCGCAGAGCCCAGCTCCTGCCTGGACCTCAGGGGGAAGGCTCCTTCCGTGGCCTGCTCGCTGGTCATCACCTTCCGGGCAGCAAAGTCCTTGGGCCTGAGCACGTACGCCTGGGTCTGGCCACGATGAATCATGATGTTCTGGGAGGTCAGAGATGCCACTCTGGGGAGAGAAAGAAGACGTGGGTGAGGAGAAGGACGTGAAGAAGGGCCTGTCCCAGACAGCCACGCAGGAAAGCACGAAGCAGCGAGGCCGAGAGCATCCCTGGCTCCCGGTGCCAGAGGCAAGGGTTGACCACACACCCAGAGAAGCGATCAAGTCGAGTCTCCCAGTCAAGTCCCTGGTGCCCATCCATGGGGGTGCCCAGCTCTCAGAGCATGTAGAGGAAACAACCAAGACACCCAAGGTCAAGGTACACCCAGACCAAGGGCAGACGCGGTCTTGATATATAAGCAGAAGCAGGAAAATGGGAAGGTTCAAAAGGAAACAGAGGGAGGGACAGGCAAGGACATCCCAGCCCACGGCTGCGACCTTGGGCTTCATCGTTGAAAGTTGAGGGTCCCACAGTCACCGCCAGGGGCCGACCTGGACTTGGAGCAAGTGACAAGCAGTGGGCGGGTCTTCTGTCCTGCAGTGACCAGCGCCACACTGGGAGATCAGAGCACTGGGCAGAGGCCCTACCTCCTCTCCCCTGAATGGGGGGGGGGGGGGGCAGGGCAGCAGGAAGGAGGGAGTTGGGGTCCCACCACAAACAGAGACGGTACCCAGAGCTGCCGAGGCGCTGAGACCTTACATACCCCCTGCATCGCTGGGCATGACTGGGGAGCAGAAAGGGAGCAAACCCAGACAAGAAGCTACACAAAGACAAGAGGACACCTGCCCAGAAAACCCAGTGAACAAGGAACCAAAAGGCCCCGGGGGCAGGGGAAGGTCACTGGATCAGGAGGAAGGTCAGCTGGTCTGGGGAAGGTGATGGCCACCAGGTCAGGGGGAGGGCATCAGGTCAGGGGGAGGTCCAGATCAAAGGGAAGGTCATTAGGTCAGGGGAAGGTCATCAGGTCAAGGGGGGGAGACCAACAGGTCAGGGGGAGGTCATCTGATCAGGGGAAGGTCATCAAGTCAGGGGAAGATCATAAGGTTAGGGGACAGTCATCAGATCAAGGGGAAAGTCATAAGGTTAGGGGAAGGTCATTAAGTCAGGGGAAGGTCATCAGGTCAAGAGAAGGTCATCAAGTCAGGGGAAGGTCCTAAGGTCAGAAGAATGTCATCAAGTCAGGAGAACGTCATCATCAGATCAAGGGGAAGGTCATTGAGTCAAGAAGGTCACAACCCTGGGGAAGCCAAGGTGGTCCTACACAGCGTGAGTCTGGCCATGCGGTGACTGCCTCTGACGACGCCCTGACAGGCAGCATGCCAGGGACACGGGTGAGAGGCTGAAGGCACAGCTGGCTCCTGGGGGCCACCTCCACAGACTGCAGAGACAATGGAGCAGAACTTCCCTCAGGATACAGTGAGCGTGACTCCCTGACATAGGCGAGCCCCTCCAAGCGCCCACCCAGCCCCTCCTGGCCTGTGGACAGGGAGGCCTGGCGAGGCCCCAACCACTGCGAAAGGGCTGGGGACTCCCAGAAGGGACCCTCCAGGCAGCTCCTCCCGGCCAGCCCCAGAGGCGAGAGACAGCACAGTTCTGGGGAGATGTCTCCAGAGCTGGTTCTCTTGGGGATGCGGCAACCATCAAATACCTGTGTGCAGCTGGAAGGGACACTCTCAGCGCTGGTTTTTTTTTTTGTAGAAGTATTGATATTTATTCAGCCATTGATTAGGCTGATTGAACTGGGTGTGAACTCCACCTTACTTTTTTTTTCCTTTTTTATAATTTTATTTTTTGAATCGCCGTGAGAACAGTTACAAAGCTTTCGGGTCTAAGTCTTGGTCATACAATGAAACACCCATCCCTTCACCAGTGCCCATTTTCCACCACCAAAAACCCCAATACACCCCCATCCCACACCCTCCCCCTACCTGTGTGGCAGATGATTTCCATATTACTCTCTCTCTACTTTGATTACATTCAATATTTTGACACCAGACCCACCATTATTTTTTTTATTAAAAAAATTTTTAATAGTGAGACATCACGAGGTACTGTTGCAAACTTACACATTTTTGTGCTTGGGTTTCAATTATACAATGATCAAATACCCATCCCTCCACCAGTGCCCATTTTCCACCACCATGGATAATATCCCTCCCACCCCCATCCCCCCATCCCCCCTGTCTCTGTGGCAGGGCAATCCCCTGTGTTCTCTCTCTCCTTTTGGGTGTTGTGGTCTGCAAAAGAGGCATTGAGTGGCAAACATGTTCAGTCCATAGTCTACTTTCGACATGCATCTCCCCTCCTGGGAGGATCCTCCAAACATCCTTTATTTGGTGCTCCCTTCTCTATCTGAACTGCCCTTTCCTCTAGGATACCCGGCTGGCCTCTAAGCTATGGAGTAATCCTCCTGGTGCTGATCTCAGCTATTCTTGGGTATTAATCTCTTACTTTGTTACTTTATATTCCCCAGATGAATGCAATCTTTCTATGTCTATCCCTCTCTTTCTGACTCATTTCGCTTAGCATGATACTTTCCATATTGTACCACTTGTATGTAAATTTCATGACTTCATCTTTTCTAAGAGCTACATAGTACTCCATTGTGTAGATGTACCAAAGTTTCTTTAACCAGTCATCTGTTCTCGGGCACTCAGGTTTTTTCCAGATTCTGGCTATTGTAAAGAGTGCCGCAATAAACAGACAATTGCAGATGTCACTTCGACTATACTTTTTTGCCTCTCTGGGATATATTCCCACAGACCCACCATTATTATTTGGCATTTTACCCCAACACTCAGATCTGCTGAAAAGGCAACAGTAGACAATTTGTTTTTCTATTGCTGGTTATGAATAATATATGATGTTGTGTGGCCACAGTAGTACTGTGGCCATGGAACTCCGAAATTTTAACAATTAAATCTGGAGGGATTTCTGCCAAAACCTGCTGGGTTCCGAGATTTGTTCCTGAGTCTCTTGGATCATGGCCGTTAAGCAGCTTGATCAGAGGAGCCAGAGAGGCCATTCGTGGGTGGCAATTCGGGGTCTCGTTGGGGCGGCGAAAAAAAGGCTGGCTTCACCCCCATCCCGTGAGGTCCTGAGTGTCTTGTCCCTGCGGGCCCAAACCTGACTGTCCAGTGGCCTCTGGAGGATGGCAGCCACCAAGCCACCAAGGGGGAGCAGGCAGAGAGACAGCATCCTTCCCCCCCTGGGGTGGCCCAGCAACAGTTACCTACTGCGGGGACTGGACACATCTCTGCCAAGAGCCGCTGGGTTCCAAGATTTGTCTCTGAGACTCTGGGATCATGGCCGTTAAGCAGTTCGATCAGGAACCAGAGAGCCATGCCTCCAATTATATAGCTGAGCTGGAGGTGGTTTGTGGGTGTGTCTCCCACATACCTAACTTTTGTCCATTTACTTTCTTGGTAAACTTGGCCCCAAGTTTTTGGGGTCTGGCCAAAGGCACAGCAGCAATTTGGGGGTATCTGGAAGTCTGAAGGCGCCATCAGGCTGCTGATGCACTCGCCTCACAGGTACAGACTGACCTGCTGGCGGGACCATACCCCCTCGAGGCTGTTTTTGCCCACTGAAGCTAAACAAATAAAACAGGGGAAATTCTTTCCATTTTTAAGGTGAGAGCAATAAACTGTTTTTCCCCAATAGCCTTCTCTTTTTTTCCTCTTACAATTGCTGCTAAACTAGGTCACCTCCGTAATAAATATTGAAAGCATTTAACCAAATTCAAACATCTGTTCCAATCCTCTTTTAGGATGGAGCCGGATGAGACAAAATATCCGCCAGCCTGAAACTGGGGCGACCCAGCCTGCCGGGGCTCTGCGGAGCCAGCCCACCTGCTCAGAGAGCCGCGTGTGCTTCCTCAGGTCCAAGGACCGAAAAGCACCAACGGGACCGCAGCAGACCTGGGCTGGTAAACCCTGACCCTCCGGCACTGCCTGCACGAGGCTGAGTGGCCTGGCCGTGTGCTGAACCTCAGCCGTGACCTGCTGTTCTAGCCAGAGAATGTGGTCGAGAAACAACACCTGGATTCCCTCTACGGACAAGCTGCTCTGCTTTGCATTGGAATTCCTAAATCGATAATTCCCATCAGACTTCAGGAACAACTGTGTTGACTTTAGGAAATAAAAAGGCCTGGGCTCAGACGAGCCTCATCCACGAGCGAATCTGCTGAAAGACCCAGGTATGCAGGGTTGGTGACTGAAATCTCCAGGCTCCCACAGAGTCAGGAATGGGCAACCTCCACCCATCTCCCCGTGCTTCCAGGAACCTGGCAGCCATGCCCACGAACTGCCTCTGGCACCACATAAGCTCATTAACGGCCATGATCCAGAGACTCACAAATAAGTCTCTCAGAAGAGAGCAACATGAGAGAAACATGCCACAGAGATGCCTCCAGACTCCAAAGTCACCATCAGTTTTTTTTTCTTTTTGGGTCACACCTGGCGATGCACTCAGGAATTACCCCTGGCGGTGCTCAGGGGATCATATGGGATGCTGGGAATTGAACCTGGTTGGCCGCATGAAAGGCAAACGGCCTACCCGCTGTGTTATCAGTCCAGTCCCACCCCACCATCCAGTTTTAAAAAAATTAATTAACCAACCTCAGCTGTATCAACATATTTAAAATTTTAGAATTCCTGGAGTGTGCAGCCACACACACACACACACACACACACACACACACACACATATATATATCACAATCATCCTGTTGTTCGTCAATTGCCTCAAGCAGGCACCAGTAACATCTCCTTCCTAGCCCTGAGATTTTAAAAGAGCCATTTCAATGTTATTTCAGGATTAGGAGAATGAGACCCATCATTGTTACTGGTATTTGGCATATTGAGTACGACACGGGAAGTTTGTCAGACTCTGCCATGCAGGCAGGATACTTTTGGTAGCCTGCCAGGTTCTCCAAAGGAAAAATAAGATAATAAGATGTCACGCAGCTGCAAATGCGGCCGCACGCTTCCAGGAGCTGGGTTATATATATATATATATATATATATATATATATATATAATATTATATATTATATATAAATTATATGTTATATAATATATGGGCTGGAGCGATAGCACAGCGGGTAGGGCGTTCGCCTTACAAGCGGCCAACATGGCCGACCCGAGTTCGATTCCTCCGCCCCTCTCGGAGAGCCCGGCAAGCTACCGAGAGTATTCGATATGCCAGACACAGTAACAACAAAGTCTCCAATGGAGACGTTACTGGGCCCGCTCGAGCAAATCGACGATCAACGGGAGGGCCTTTACCTTTTATATAATATATAAATATATATTTATCAGCACACAAGGCTCAACCTTTAACAACATGTTAGTAATCTCTTATAAAAGTGTTTAATGGCTTTAGGGTGAAATACAACCATCTTCACACGCTTTTCTCTAAGGAAACTCTTTTGGATCATTTTTAGCAGGTTATTCATAACAAGCAATACAAAATAAATTATTTAGGTCCTGCCTTGGGGGCAGGCTTTGGGGTTTGGGGTGGAAACATTCGAAATATGATGGTGGGAATGTGTAATGGTGGTGGGATTGGTGTTGGAATATCGAATGTAATAAATTATTGTAACCAGTTAAAAAATCAGAGTCAATTTTCTTTAATGACCCGAGTATAAAGAAAAAAAAAACACCATAAGCAAATTTAGCAGCTAAGTAAGAGGGAAAATGTTAGTGCTACACCCACACAAGAGAAGGGGCAGCTCTTGGCGTCTCTAAGCAGCTAAGAGGAAAACAGATGAACGAGCCACTAGGAATAGGACAAAACACGAGAGAAGACCGGCACGGGCTTAAGCAACTCACTAAAACAGAAATCCCCAAGACCACAAAATGTGGGACGCAACTACTTTGTGGAAACACACTAAAACCCAAAGTTGCCTTTTGAAGCCACTTATGTATATTTTTTAATGACTGAAACTTGCAAGTAAGCGCTGCTAACATCAACTGTAAGGCGGGAGTGAACTCCAGGCACCACTGGTGGGAATGTGCGGCCACGAACTTTGGAAATCAGTCCAGAAAGCCAAAGCAAGCATATCCAGTGACCCATTCATCATTCTCGGCCCACTTTAGAAGGAAAACCCTAATAGAGAAGGTCTGCTGAACTTGTTTATTGAACCACTGGCCAATGGTAAAAATTCAAACACTAGAAACAAGTGCTCACGGACAGAAGAACCCATCAATACATAAGGACAGCTGCAACATGAAATATCCTACAACTACTTTTATTGGGGTCAGGGAGAGACCCCGGGAACAGGGGCATGGGCCTTGCAGGCAGAAGGTCCCTCCTTCAATGCCTGCATTGCACTGTCCCCTGAGAACTGCCAAGTGACCATTACAAGAGGCTCCCGAAACCAGTGGGACTGAGCATTGAGTCGCCCAGCCCCTCTGGCTGTGGAACTCCAAGCACTTCTTCAAAAGGCCCAAACAGAAATATATTTTTCTTTAATTTTTAAGGGTTTCATTTATGTCAAGGTTTTGTTTATGACCTATTTGAATGGAGAAAACCAAGAAAGCAGACCCTATTGTTTACTGAGCAGAGAGGAAGAGAGAGAGAGAGAGAGAGAGAGAGAGAGAGAGAGAGAGAGATATTTGTATTGTAAGTTTATGAGGGGGAAAATGTCCTCCACTAGACGATTAATAATAGAATTTGTGATGCTGCAGTTCTAGAGGAATGGAAGACAAAGGCTAAAACAAGGTTTAATTTCAAAGGTGCCCACGGGTTTGTGAAGAGCATGCCTACTCGAGTTCTATAAAATTACATGGGTGCTTCGTACACACACAGATTAGCACTGTAACACTGTCCTCCCATTGTTCATCAATTTGCTCGAGCAGGCACCAGTAACATCTCCATTTTGAGACTTGTTGTTACTGTGTTTGGCATAGTAACACGCCACGGGGAGCTTGCCAGGCCCTGCCATGAGGGCAGGATACTCTCGGTAGTTAGCCAGGCTCTCCAAGAGGGGTGGAGGAATCGAACTTGGGTCAGCCGTGTGCAAGGCAAATGCCCTACCCGCTGTGCTATCAGAAACAAAATCATTGTAGTTCTGCCTTTTACTGTGGGTGCCCTGGTCTTCAAGCTCGGTGCCACACCAGAAAAGTACAAAATACATTGCTGACGCCCCTGAAGAAACCCAAGCCCTTCCTCTCTCGACCTACGCTTCTTTTTACCGTCTGCCTTTGAGAATGTTTTAGAAGACAAAGAAAACATTCATAATCTCCTCATTTACCTAAGAATACTGCTTAATAATTTATAGAGAATACTCATCATCTGGGCTGGAGCGAGAGCACAGAGGTAGGGCGTTTTGCCTTGCATGCATCTGATCTGGCCGACCTGGGTTTGATTCCTCCACCCCTCTCGGAGAGCCCGACAAGCTACCGAGAGTATCTCACCCGCACGGCAAAGCCTGGCAAGCTCTCGGTGACGTGTTCAATATGCCAAACACAGCAACAACAAGTCTCGCAATGGAGAGGTTACTGGGCCCGCTCGAGCAAATCGATGAACAACGGGAGGACAGTGCTACAGTGCTACATTTTGGAGCTATATTTTTTCTTTAGACATTAAACTCCCATTCAGCAGCCTACATAAAGCCTCAGATAATTAATATAAAGACATCTTTATCCCCTGAAAGACATCCCACCATTCAGGGATGGCCATGCTGGACGATGAGCAGTGGGGCATCAAGCTCATACTCTGTCATTATGGAACAGGCATTTCTCTTGGGCTGCTGTCAAAAGTCCCTGGATCGAAGCGCTTTTCCTAGGAGGTATATATGGGTTCATCTTCTTGGAGGTGTATTTGGGTTCATCTTCTTGAGTTTTCCTGTGCTTCTTCATCTGGAAGTTTTTCACCTACCCTGGGAAATTGCTGGTCATTTTTCTCTTTAACATTCACTCTCTGTTCATGATTTCTGCAACTACAGTTAGACAGGAGTGGTTATTTGACTTTTTATTATCAACAGCCCTGAAGCTTTTTTTTTCCTTCATTTTTCTCCTTAATCTCTAGATGGGATCATTCTAGTGCTCTATCTTCAAGTTCACTGTTTCAACTTCTACACGTTTTGTGTGTTTTTCAATGAAAGCTTTGTTAGGGGAGTAAATTTCTTCAGCCACATCTCATCTGATTTTTGAAAAGTGATTTTTCTTCTACGGTGGCCACAATTCCAAATAAAAACCAATGTGGTGTTTAAGAAAAGAACGTTTCCACCACTAACCCAATGGGGAAGAGTAAGAGAAACGATTGACTTTGACATAGAATGGAAGCAGTTCGTGGCGGCCACAAGTGCCCTTCAACCCCAGACTCCCAGAGCCCTGGGAAGGGGCACTTTCTCCTCCCCCATCCCAAGCCCCTGCCCCCAAAAGACTCCCCCCAGATTCACTCCTTTCTGCAGGGGATGCCATGCAGCCACAAGGAACCAGACACACAGAAAGTGCTGCACTGACCATGCAATCCCTTCACTCGGACACCAAGTCCCCTCTGAGTTCCGTCTCCTTGCAGCCACCCCTGCTGTCTTCCCATGGCTGGTTTTCATATTTCCCCCCTACACACACACACACACACACACACACACACACACACACATACACACAAACAAACACACAAGCTTCCTGCAGGAAGGTTAGTCTGAAAAAATCTGTTGCTTCATGACACTCGCCATAACCATGCCACCGGACTCTGCGCCAGGCTGTTTCATTCGGGGTGCCCCGAGGGGGGCGGGGGGGTGAGGCATGAGACCCCTTCCTGCCCCAAGGGACCCAACCCGGGTGACCAAAAACCTCCAGAATTCAACCGCCGCCAAATTCACAGCTGATCCCCACATGCTCGGGTCGAGCCTCACCCATGAGTGAACCTTCCCCTGGACCATGTGGTCACATTCGTGGCTGCAAGACACTTCATAGGACACACTCTACCCATAGTCCAAGAGTACCACGCCACATCTGATGGGATCAAAGAAGGAGGCAACCAACCTTAGAGGGAAATATATTATTTCGGTTCTGCTTTGGGGCAGGGATTGGGGTTCGGGATAGAAACGCCCGAAATATGGTGGTGAGAAGGTGTAACGGTAGTGGGATTGGTGTTTGAATATTAAATGTAATCAAATATTGTGAACTATCTTATAAAATTTAAAAAAATTTTTAATTCTGTTGTTTTGGGGGGATGGAGCGATAGCATGGTGGGTAGGATGTTTGCCTTGCATGCAGTCAACCCAGGTTCGATTCCCAGCATCCCATATGGTAGCCCAAAAAATGCCAGGAATAATTCCTGAATGTATGAGCCAGGAGTAACCCCTGAGCATCGCCACGTGTGACCCCCCCAAAAAAATCTGTTGCTTTTGCCATCTCCGGAATAAAACCATTCCCTGTCTGTATCTGGGAAACCTGCTTCCATGGTTCCAGATGGCCTGCATCTTAGGTTGGGACAGACTCGAGTCCTTGTCACAGGAAAAACCAACACGGAGACGGGTCTCTGCTTTGTCAGCGGTTAGGTGATCTCAGGAACAGTAGAGAGCCCCTGCTTAGTTCACCGAATTATTAATCCCGTGATGTATTCGATATGCCAAACACAGTAACAACAACGTCTCCAATGGAGACGTTACTGGGCCCGCTCGAGCAAATCGATGAACAACGGGAGGACAGTGCAGTGCAATTCATGGTGACTTCCAGTTCTACACTGCTGTAGAGGATGGGTGTCATGCACACAACAACCCAGCACCACACCCCACCCGAGTGTCCCCTTGTCCCCACTATTGTCCCAGAGTCCCCCTTCACCCACCCGGCCCCAGTACACCTCCCCTCCCGTTCTTCTGTCCTTCAGTCTTTCCACCAGGAAGTCAATACACCAGCAGCGCAGCCCGGTCAGGGGCGTCTCCCAGAATGAGAGGAAAGCCAGCAGGGGCAGAGGAAGAGGCCGAGAAGGGTCCGAGGCCAGGCCAGCTCCACCCCTGACCGGCCTCTGCTCACCAGCTCCTGCTACCTGAAGGACTGGTGGCCAGTGGCAAAGAAACACTCGGTGGCGCGGGTTCGGGCGGCCTTGCGGGGGGGGGGGGGGCACTCTAGCGGTGGTCTCGGTCCTACCCCCGAGGCTCACCACCTTCCACCAGAAGGAAGGCAAGACAAGACTTGCAGTCAGGCGAACGAGACCGGCTCCCTTGGGGGAAGGAATGCCGGGACGGGGTGGGGTCGGGGCTGGTTCCACAGAATATTCTGGCAAGAAAACAGGCCCAGGGAGAGGAGGCCAGGTGGGAAGACTCTCCGTCTGGGGTCTGGAACACAGACTGTGGGTGCAGAGAACAGAAGTGACGGGGAGAGAGGTCCAGGTCGCGGTCTTCCAACTTTAACTTACTTGTCGAAGACTCCGACCAGTGAGTGTTCAGACCAGAGCGGGAGAAAGAGCGTTCGCGTTCCTCTCGGGCTTAGGAAATCTCCCTCTCCTATTCATTCCTCCAAGGAAAACACGTTCATCCCGCTGTTGGTTTAGAATATAAACGATGGAAATGGAGGGGAAAGTCAGAAGGAACCTTCCAGAAGTCAGACCCAGGGTTGCCAGCACCCACACAATTTTTCTTCTCCGCCTCCTCCTTTTCTTCTAAGCATATTTGTTTTTTTGCTTCAAATCCAGGATGAAAGGTCTGCTAATTTTTACAAGCTCCAATACAAGAAATTTCCCACCGATTTTCTCATTAAGGAAACACCTTCTCACGGCCTGCTCGAGGCCATCGGGGCACAAGAAGCCGGTCGAGATGAGAACAGAGGCGGCGCCTGGGATAGCTGGCTCTGTGTGTGTGTGTGTGTGTGTGTGTGTGTGTGTGTGTGTGTGCATGCATGCATGTGTGTGTGCGTATGTCATGTGTATGTGCATGTGCTTGTGTGTGCAGAGATGCCTGTGTCTGTGGTGTGGATGTAACTGTGTGTGCATGTGTGCAAGAGCTGATATGTGTGAACACGTGCCTGCATATGTGTGTGCCTCTGTGTGTGTGTATGTCCCGAGTCACAACAGTCAGATCAGGGTACATGCCTCAGACTGCTGAAGCCCCTGCAGATACCTGCATTCCTGGAGAACTAGGGAAACAGAGGCAGAGCCCCCTAGTGAGCCATCCCAAGCTGAGGCCCAGGGGAGGGGGCCCAGGGAATGGGAAGGCAGGAGACGGGGCCGAGGCCAGCGGCCAGCAGGGTCCAGAGCCCACAGGGTCCCGCCACTCTGCCCCTGCTCTGCTCGCACCCAGCGTTCCGGTGCCCCTTTATTCTGGCCCCAGAGACGGAAGCAACACATGCAGGGTGAGGAGGCAAGGGTGGGCAGCAGAGGGGCCACGGGGACGTGGGTGACTGACCCCCGGGGCAGCCCCTTCCTCCTGCCAGAGAGCCCTCAAGGGGTTCACAGATGGGGGTCCCCCTAAGGCTGGCCTGCCCCGTGCAGGAAGACCACACTACCCCATCCCTGCAAGCCTAGCAGACACACACACAGAGACACATACACTCACACATCACACATACCACATACACACACGAACACACAGACACACTCACACACAGACATACACACACTCACACACAGCCCACATACACAAACAGAAACACATATAAAGAGACACAGATACACACACTCACCCACCACACACACTCACATACACACACTCACACACACAGACATACACACACACTCGCACACACAGACACACACAGACACACTCACACACACTCACATACACAGACACACACACACAAAGAGACACAGACACACACAGGCACACACACAAAGAGACACAGACACATATACAGACACGCACACACAGAGCTTCCTGTTCAGGGAGGATCTATCCTACAAGACTGACGAGAAATGTCCAGTAAACCCACACCCAGACCAATGCGGGGTCTCCCCGGGGCAGCCCGTGGCACACCTGTGTTGGGGACAGCAGCAAGCCTGTGCCAGAGCTGCTTCTCAGCCACACCCGGCACCCCTTCCGTCAGCCTACATGGCTAGCGCCAGGCCCGGGCAGCTCAGGGCGGGCGGTCCGCCCTCCGGGCCAGAGACTGGACAGCGGGGAGGGTCCTCGTCTTCTACATGGCCCGGCTGGGGTCCACCCCCAGCACCCCACACGGTCTCCTGAGCCCACCAGGGATGATCCCTGAGCGCAGAGCCACGAGGAAGCCCTGAACACCTCCGGTTTGGCCCCAAACCAACACCAAGCCACAAACAAACCCCACAACCAGAGAACACCTTTCCTTGGTACACACCTCGCTCTGCGAGAAACGTCTGTCCAACAGGCTTACAAATGCAGTGGCACACATTTCAATTTTTTTTTTCAATTTTATTTTTACCACCATGATCTCCAGTTTGGGCTGGAGCGATAGCACAGCGGGTAGGGCGTTTGTCTTGCATGCGGTTGACCTGGGTTCGATTCTTCCGCCTCTCTGGGAGAGCCCGGCAAACTACCGAGAGTATCTCGCCCGCACGGCAAAGCCTGGCAAGCTCCCTGTGACGCATTCAATATGCCAAACACAGTAACAACTCTCCCAATTTGTTGTGAGACGTTACTGGTGCCCGCTCGAGCAAACTGATGAACAAGGGGAGGACCGTGCAGTGCTGTGCAGTCCAGACCTCCAGTTTGACAGCACTGCCCATGTTCTACCTGTGCGACACTCGCCCCCCAGAGTGGCCATAGCCCTCCCGCACCAGCCCAGGCCCTGCCCCCCACGTCATCATCCCACCCAGCTCCCCACATCTCGCTGTCCACAGAAGCTCCATACTGCAAACCAGCCACTCGGTTCTGTCGCTGTGGGCCCTGTGTCGCTCCGTGTGACGGTCTGCACACGGCACAGAGGACAGGGACCGTTGTGTATCTGTCCCTCTCCCTCAGGCTGACCTCTCCACATGACCCCCTCCAGGTCCATCCACAGAGTGGCCGGTCACATGATCTCCTCTTTCCTGACAGCCAGCTTAGTATTCCTGCATGCGGGCACCATGCTAGGCTTGCCCACGCCTCTGCCCTGGCCACCGGGTTCTTTCCAGAGTTTGCCGATCGTGAATGGTGCAGAACACCCACAGCCGTGCGCATGCGTTCCTGAGTAGCTTCTGTGTCCTGGGCGAGGGTGCCCAGAAGTAGGATTGCTGGATCATCTGGAAGTCCCATTCTTCTTTTTTTTTTTTTTGAGACATTTCATTCTGTCCCATACTTCAATGTTATCCTCTCAGAAGTGGCCAGGGCAGAATTTCTCAACCTGGAGTTTGGGGTGCAGGGTGGGGCTGTGTTAGACACGGTGGATCACAACCCATTCGTGCCAGAGGTGACACATGCCAGCCACATCTCCTGACACTGCCCACGTGCCTCAGGGAGAGATTCCTCTGGTTTAGACCACCCCCGACTCAATTACACAAGAGTCTCCCTCTCCCTCTGCTCCGAGACCTGTGTGCAGGACAGGAAGTCACTGGACGATCTCCTCTTAGGTCACCTATCTGCCACCTGCCGCTCCAATCTATAGGATCCTGGCCCTGACCACGACCTATGGCCATGGCTGTGTTTACAAGGCTGGAGCCCACGTGGTGTCCGGGAAGCGCTGTGACTCCCCAGTGCCAGTGTCTGAATCTTTCCCGGGCCTGACTCCTCCCCAAGGTGCTTTCTGACTGTCTGAGAACACGCCCCAGCTCTCCCAGACCCCGGCCCTCTCCCGCCCACCCCTGGGTTCACACGGTTGGCCGGTGCACCATCCATGCAGGCCACGGGGAACTGTTAGGGGCACCAGCCCCAAAGCGGGTGAAAAGCTGTGTGTGTGCATTTTGATTCTACAAATACCTGCCGTCGTCACACTGCTTCCAGACACAATAAAAGCCCTGGGAACTGGGGTCCCTGCGAGGCTGGCGTCCGGGAGGGCCTGAGAGTCAACTTCATCCCAGGATGCAGACGCAGAGAGGAGGAAATCCCTGCCAGTCGGTCTGTGCCCCTGGCATCCACGCTGTCCCGGGGCCGGCTGGACACTACCCCCTTTCCCGCCCAGCTCCAGGCTGAGGGATCGGCCAGGACAGAAGTCGGGGACCTCGGGTGCGAGAGATACCTCCCGGCAGAGCAATGCGCAGTGCAGACTCTGCCTCCCCCCCCCAACACACACACACACACACACACACACACACACACACATACACACACACACACACACACACACATACACACACAGAGCCTCGCAATGGGGAATCCTACTGCCTCGTCCACACCCCCAGTGGCCACGGGCCTTTCGTTCTCCATGTCTGCTGCCAGACTGACATGATGCTATCAGGCCTCGAGAGCTGGCACTCCCTGTAACTGGGGCCCACAGTTTTCCAGGTGCCAGGAGAACATCGCACCAGCGCTGGAGCATCGGGGGTGAGCTGGATACACAGAGATGTGAGGCTGGGGCCGGAGGGATAGCACGGCAGAGAGGGCATCTGCCTTGCACGAGACCGACCCGGGTTCGATCCCCGGCATCCGATATGGTCCCCCGAGCACCACCAGGAGTAATTCCTGAGTGCAGAGCCAGGAGGAACCCTGTGCATCGCCGGGTGTGACCCAAAAATGTCAACCAAAAAAAAATCCCCGAAATTCTATGGATCAGAAACCAATGAATCATTATCCACCCGCTTCCCTCCAAAACAAGAATGAAAAAAGATCATCCCAAAACAAGAATGAAAAAAGATCATCCCAGGATTAGGGTGCAGGTGAAACAGCTCAGTTCCTGACACCCTAAGGTGTCCCAACGCTGCCAAGTGTCACCTGAGGAGCACCTGGGCACCAAAGGGCGTGGCCCCGGGGGTCCCCGGCACCTCAAGGCGAGATCAGCAGCTGAGCCTCAGACCCCAGCATGGACCGCCAGCCTTGGAGGCCTGGGACTCTCTGAGCACTGCCAGGGAGAACCCCCAACCCCAAGTCATTTCAACTCCATTACACCACACACTCATTTTAGTCACGTTAGTCATTTTTCAGCCTTTTCTGATTTCTCACCTCAGAAATCAGAACGTCGCGGGTGGCCTATCAAGCAAACCCATTTTATTCTATTTTATTTTTTAACTGCACCATGGCTTTCTCCTTTATTAAACTCTACGCCTCAGGCATTTGCATCTAAGTAATGACTAAGTTATTCGTGAATACGAAGTGAAAAATCACTCCTGCTTGAATATCTGGGGAAAAAAAAAAAAGATTAAGCTTCAGCTACCTCGAGGAGCTGATTGAATTAATTACGGAAAAAAATCTGAGTTCTCAGGGTGACAACTAGCTGCAAAGCACATCACCTTTTTTTTGTTTTTGTTTTTGTTTTGTCACACCCGGCGATGCGCAGGGGTTACTCCTGGCTCTGTACTCAGGAATTACCCCTGGCGGTGCTCAGGGGACCATATGGGATGCTGGGAATCGAACCCGGGTCGGCCGCGTGCCAGGCAAACGCCCTACCCGCTGTGCTATCGCTCCAGCCCCGCACATCACCTCTTGACACCAGTTTGGCTTCAAGTCCAAGTCCAACAGAGTCCCGTCACTGCATGTCCTGTGAACTGGAAATATGCGTGATGTGCGGGACAAACCCATCTGACTCCTGTAAACGGGGGGAGGGAACTGCAGCGTCTCGAGAGCCACGTGGGGTCTGTCTAGGTCGGCAGCATCCTGTTTCATAAACAGCAGCGGCCTGACCTCGCGGACAGCTTCTCTGGCCTCTTCATTGCTGCCCTGCTTGGCGAAGGGGCCAGCACAGGAGGCCACAGGAATCCCAGGGAAGCGACAGCCTGGCCCCGGGTCCGGCCCGGCTTCCAGAACAGAATTCAGTGCCTACTCGTGCTGACGGTCCAGTGAGACACTTAGAAACGTGGCAAGGAATCACGTCCACGGTGGAGCCTGAGCACGGGTCCAGCGCCAAGCCCAGGCAGCAGAGGAGCTCAAGTATGTCCCAAACCAGCCACTGGCGTGCCACCCACGAGGGCCTGCCCGACCACCCCACAAGTAGCCACAAGATGGGGGTGTTCCCTCACAGAACCAGCATCGGACCGGGCCCCTCCAGCTGCAGGCCCAGCGGGAACTGGCACAAACCTGCTCTGGGGAGAGCCGCAGGGATAATGTTCCCAGGGCCAAACAACAGTGACGTCAGCCGTTTGCAGAAAGCCGCGGCCTTGCCCAGAAGCTCCGGCTGAACCCCCTGACCTCCTCCTAAAGAGCGAGCCGCAAACACAGTATTCTGGGAAGCGAGGGCTGGGGAGAAGCGGCTGGGCCCTCCCCGCTGCCCCCAAGGCCCGGGACATGACCGGGGGTCTCGGAGTCTGGCTCCATCGTTGCCAGCGGCTACGAAGGGAGGGCCTGGCGCTCCGGGCCGGGCAGATGCCCTGAGTTCCTTGTGCCCACGGTCCCACTTCCGGCTGAGACCCACCTGCGGGCCTGACCTGGCCCCTTTCCTGGTCCCTTCAGAGCCAAAAGCCCACTGGCCCTTGCCACGTGCTCTCTGGGGGGACCTCCCTCCACGGGAACACCACATCACTGCACCCCACGACGTACCTGCGGGCCCTCCGCGCCGTTCACAGCGGGCGACGGGGTGGAAGGAGAACGTGGAGGTTTAGGGACTCGCTGGCAGGTGGCTGACCCTGGTGTGACCCCTGGCACCACACAGAGTCCCCTGCCTCCCGAGCACAGAGCCAGGAGGAAGTGCTGAATAAACCCCGCCCAGCCCCGAAAAAGAAAACCACAACGATGGAGAAACAAAAAAGTAAATAAATAGTAAAAAGCCACAGTGGGCAGGTGAAAAACCAAACCAACGCCATACTCGTCCTTGGCACATCCTCCAAGCCGCTAACCGGAAGCGTCGGGCTTCGGCCCTGGGACCTCCAGGGTTTCCCCGCCCGCCTCGAGGACCGGTCAGTCCCAGTCGCGGCTGGGGCTGTGGCACCAGCACCCTGAGCCGCGAGCTCCACGTTCAGCTGGCCAGACCAGCCTTCTGCGCCCACTTACACACACGCCCTGCAAACCCCACCGGCAGCAGGGCGCCAGACACCCGTCTTCCCGCCCTCGAACGACGAACAAGCGCAGGGCTACAGCCTTGGTCCCGCCTCCTCCCACGGTCCGTGGGCCAGTGAGCTCCCATGCGAGGGCGGTGTGGGATTCCTGTCCATGAGGCGGGCAGCCAAGGAGAGGACAGTGTGGTGTGGTGCCCCTGCGAGGCCCGGTCACAGAGCATGCAGGGGGTGCCAGGCACCCACACAATTGTTCTCCAGGTCACGGAAGACGCTGATCAGACCACAGAGAGGGCCCGTTGGGAACCGCCCCTGTGGGCAGCATGTCCAGCCTCTCCCAGACCCCCAAGACAAGCCCACAAGGTGAGGGTCTGGCCGCTTTCTAGGCTGTGAGGACCAACACAGGGCCACCCACAGGGACCTTAACCAGTGCTGACGGGGCCGCCTCCTTCCCGAGGCTCCAAGATAAGCCCTGCCCCGCCTCACCCAGTGCTGGGGGCTGCATGAGCCCCCCTCGTCCCCTCCCTGGCCTCCCCTCCACCTGGGTTATCTGCGCCCCCCCCCACCCTTCCCAATGACCAGATCATCGAGGCTGATCTCATCTTCGGAGCCTGGAGCTAATGCCATGGGCAATGGGATGTCTTCCAAGGTAAGGACACCAGTGGGTCGTAGGACCCCCCTTGGCCCACGGCAGGCTGGAACCAGGATCAGAGGAGGTACCCGCCAGAGACGCTGGGCAGAGCAGAGGCGGGACGCTCTGGAGAGGTAGGAGAGGGAAGACCCTCAGGAGTCACCACCCAGGGTGGAGGCTGAACACCTGTGCACGTCTGACACATACGTGTGCGCCTCCCGACAGACGTGTGTGGGCGCACGTGCACCGTCGGGACGTGTCCGTGTGGTGCTTGTGTGCAATACACACACACACATGCAACGTGGGTGTCTGTGTGTTGCCAACGTGCTCATGTGTGTCTCTGTGGGTATCTGCACGGGGGAGCGCATATGTGAGCACGCGTGTTCATGTCCATGTAGGCCTACATGTACACACGTGTGTATGCATGTGTTTGCTACGAGATAAGAGCAAACTCCCCTCAGAGGTGGCTTCTGGATGGGGCCTGGGGAGGGGGCCACTTCCCGGGGCGACACGCCTGACTCTCCCTGTGCCCCTGCTGGCTGCAGACTCCTTACGGAATCAGTTCCCGAAAACCTGTCTCGGCATTCATGGGCCCCTGCAGGAACTGCAAGAGCAACAATGAGCTCCAGATGAGTCCTCTGTAACCGCAGCCGGGGGCCCAGCCTGGCCCCCCCAGGTCTGTCTGGGTCACGGCTCCCTTCCCAACTTCAAAGCCCCTTTCTCTTGCCTCCCCCCTGCGAGGGCCCGGCCTGGCGCTTTAGGTCACTGAGCCTGGCTCTGTGTCCGGCACAGATGCTTCTCGGGCACAGAGGAATCTGATACATGCCCATCCCACAAATTGCAGGTCATCGAGTTTCAGAGGGCAGCGCGGGGTCTGGGAGCCAAGGACTCTCTTTGTGCCCTTTGTCCACGGAGTCATGAGGAGTAGCTGGGAGACCCTCGGCTCCTCCGCCAGGAGCACTTTCCTGGCCAGAAACGCTAATGCAATTAGCACCCAGGAGCCGGCAGCCCCGTGGGAACCTCCCTCCCGCCCAGCAGCCCCGCCTGGGCAGAAGGGCTGCTCTCGGGGCGGAGCGGCCCGGCCCGTGGCCTCCTGGTCAAGGACCTGCTGGGAATCTCGGCTCCCCCTCTCGGCAGTGCAGCGGGAGGTCGTGGAAGAAAGCCCATTTCCTCCCGGGGGCCCCTGCTGGGTCCTTTCTCAGCACCCAGCTGCGGGGGTGCTGGGGCTCCCCGCGACAGGCCAGTCGCCTGTGCTGTGTGAGGGGGAAAATCCAGAGAAGAGTGAAGACAGGGCAGGACGGCGGGAAGGCACTGAGGTGCACGTCTCCCTGGCACCGTGGACGGGCCCCCAGCACAGGAGAGATCCCTGAGCACAGAGGCAGGAGTAACCCTGAGCATCTTCAGTGTGGGGGAGAGAGAGAGAGAGAGAGAGAGAGACAGAAGGTGGGGGGACCAGGGCAGGGGTCCGGCAGAAGCAGGCCCTCATCATGGGAGGCCTCAGCGCCCGAGCAGAGCGTTATGGCAGCGAAACTCGCAAGGTCCCAGGCAAGTCACCAAGTGTGGACACCAACCCACCTGCATCCAGAACCTTCCTCCCCCCACCTGCTCGCCCTGGTTGTCAGATGTCGGGTATGCCCCCCGCCCCCGGCTGCCCTATGGGGCCCGCACCCCGGGCTAGCTGAGACTCCCCTGGGGAGCACGGGGCCAGCGGACAGTGTGCTCAGGCCCTTCCTGGGATGGGAACCTCGGTCCTCCAGGCCTAGAAGCACGGTGAGGAGAAGCCGGCCTGGGTGGCCGATGGGCCCGCAAGGCCCAGACAGCGGGAGAGGCAGAGCTGGGGGCTCAGGGTGGACCTTTGGGGAAGGTGTGAGCACCCAGGGCACTGCCCAGGGAGACGTGGCGGCCTCAGAGGATTCAGCTCAGAGGCTCTGTTGCGTCTCCAGGGCAAACTCCTGAGGTGGCTGGGAGGGCCACCCCCAGGACACGGCCAGGGCCAGTTCAGACCCACCACAAAGCGACCCGCGGAACTCGGCCACCTCACACCTGCCACCAGGGACCCTCCTCATGGCACCGCGATCCCCTCACCCTCCAGAGTGGAAACACTGCTGAGAAACCCAGGTGGGCTGCCTGGCAGAGTCTGGACTCCCGCCATGGGCCCCGCTCAGGGCATTCCCTGCCCGAGCAATCTTCCCACTCACTTAAGCTACTGACTTGCCCGTCCTTCTGCTCTCAGCGCCAGGCCACGGGGACACCCAGGGCGAGAAGAGAGACGGGAGGCTTGCAGGCACGCGTGTGCTCCAACCCCGCCGATACAGGGCACTTCCTTTCCTTTTCATTTGCTTAAAAAAAAATCAAGGCCGAATCCACCTGGCAGTACTCAGGGCCCACTCCCGGCTCTGTGCTCAGAGACCCTCTTGGCAAGGGGCAGGGGCGCACAAGCTTCCAGCAGGGACCGAAACGCAAGGCAAGTGCCCTAGCCCAGCACTGTCTCTCCTGCCCCGTGTCCTTCTGACCCGAGACCCTGTAAGTACCACAGACACAGCGGCAGAAGCAACACACTCACGCGGGGAATCGTTTGCACTCCAGGGTTAATTCCTCCAGTGGTTGTGAGAAAGGAAACAGCGTCACACACAAGAAAGTGTGTTGTATGCAGGAGATGCTGCAACAAGGAGGAGGAGGGGTGTGGGAGGAGGAGGAAGAGGAGGAAGAGGAGGAGAAGGAAGAAGGGGAAGAGGAGGAGGAGGGAAGGGGAAGGAGCAGCAGCAGCCTGCATATGTCAGCTCCCCAATGGACTTCAAATATGTTTAAAAAAAGAAAAAAGATGGTATAGTGCTTCGGCCGGGGGGGGGGGGGGGAGGAGAGAAGAGGATGAACTTGAACTTGAACTTGGAGTGAGTGGGGCTTAGAGACGTAAGTCAGGGGTCAAGGGCAATGACTGCACAGCTGCACCGATGCAAAATATGAATGATGACAAAACACAGAGTCCCGGACAGCAAAACTCACTCCTGGACCTGTGGGAAACACCGGGAGTCAGAGAGGGCAGGTGCAAGGGGGCCGGTTTTGGTGGTGCGAGGGAGGTGCTGCCCTTGGGGTGGGGTGGAGCTATGAGTCTTGACACACTCAGAGGCGTGAAGCCGGACCCTTCCAGGTCCAGAATGTTGTCCATCAATGATACATCTGCACCCCTGTGCTCACCGCAGTACTATTCACAATAGCCAAAATCTGGGAACAACCAGAGTGTCCCAGAAGAGACGGTGGATAAAGAAGTTGGTATATAGACACAATGCAAAACTACTCGGCTCATTCTCTTGCCGCCAGAACCCATTCCTCCTGCCGGGCACTGCCCCTCCTGGCATCCCTCTAAAATCTAACCCCCAAGACGGAGAACGGAGATACTCTGCCCGTATCCCCCTGAGTTACCAGAAAATCAGCAGTCACGGCCATGAGCCACCTCTGGATGGGCCAGATAATCTCATCACTGGCCACCATCCAGATCACGTGTCCTTCTCTCCAGGAAGGGAGCATAACGTGCCGCTGGCCATAGCCATGCCGCTGGACCCCATGCCAGGCTGTCTCACTCAGGGAGCTCCCGACGGGGACAGGACGAGCCTCACCCACGAGTGAACCTTTTCCTGGACCGCACAGGCCCGTAGGACACACCCTACCCACACTCCAAGAGAACCGCACCACCTGTGATGGGATTCAAAGTAGGAGGCAACCAACCTTAGAGGAAAATATCATATTATTTTGGTTCTGCTTAGGGGCAGCGATTGGGGTACGGAATGGAAACACCTGAAGTATGGTGGTGGGAAGGTGTATGGGGCTGGGATTGGTGTTTGAATATTATCTGTCACTGTAACTGTCCTCCAGTTGTTCATCGATTTGCTCAAGCGGACCCAGTAACATTGTAAGACTTGTTACTGTGTTTGGCATATCGAATACATTATGGGTAGCTTGCCAGGCCTTGCTGTGCGGGCGAGATACTCTCGGTAGCTTGCCGGGCTCTCCAAGAGGGGTGGAAGAATCGAACTCAGGTCGGCCGTGTCAGCCGCATGCAAGGAAAACGCCCTACCCGCTGTGCTAAATGTAACCAAATATTGTGAACTGTCACTGTCACTGTCCTCCCGTTATTCATCGATTTTCTCAAGCGGGCCCAGTAATGTCTCCATTGTGACAATTGTTACTGTGTTTGGCCTATCAAATACGTCATGGGTAGCTTGCCAGGCTTTGCCGTGCAGGCAAGGTATTCTCGGTAGCTTGCCGGGCTCTATAAGAGGGGTGGAGGAATCAAACTTGGGTTGGCCATGTTGGCCGCTTACAAGGCAAACGTCCTACCTGATGTGCTATCGCTCCAGCCCTACTTTATAAAATTTTTTAAAATTTAATTTAAATTTTTTTATTAAAAAAATTTTTAATAGTGAGACATCACAAGGTACAGTTGCAGACTTACACATTTTTGTGCTTGGGTTTCAATTATACAATGATCAAATACCCATCCCTCCCCCAGTGCCCATTCTCCACCACCACTGATCCCAGTATCCCTCCCACACCCCATCCCCCCCATCTCCCACCCTGCCTCTGTGGCAGGGCATTCCCCTCTGTTCTCTCTCTCCTTTTGGGTGTTGTGGTTTGCAAAAGAGGCAACGGGTGACAATCATGTTTGGTCTGTAGTCTACTTTCAGCATGCTTCTCCCATCCTGGGAGGATCCTGCCAACACCTAAAAAATTTAGTTTAAAAAAAATTTTAATAAAAATAAAATCTAACCCCCAAACTGCACAGAGGCTGAAGAAGTTGCTCCCTATAGATCTTCTGTTGGAGATACCAGTAAGCTCGTTTGAGGCTGCACATTTCTTCACAGCTCCATAACGCACCACCAACCATGCAAAGACATCCTAGCTGGAGCTTCCTAACCACACAATAAGACGCAAGAAACAGCTCCAAACTGCAAAGGTCTCAGGGGTACAGCAAGGCAGGAAACTACTGGCCCTAGGAAAGATGAGCTCTGCTGTCCCTCAGCCTGGGAGGGGGCGTGGTGACTGACATCCATCAGGAAACAGAACCTGAGAACTGGTCTGACAGAACTGAGCTTACCAGCCGGGGCTGGGACTAGGACCAGGGCCATGGATACTTCTGGGCAGTGGTGGACACCGTGGCCGTCGTGCTGGGACCTTGTCTGCATGAAACTGCAAAGCACCGTGGCCGAAATAAAACCCAAAATGAAAGCATTATTTTTTTGCTTTTTGGGCCACACCCGGCAATGCACAGGGGTTACTCTCCTGGTTCATGCACTCAGGAGTTACTCCTGCCAGTGCTCAGGGGACCATATGGGATGCTGGGAATCGAACCCGGGCCGTCCACGTGCAAGGCAAACGCCCTACCCTCTGTGCTATCTCTCCAGCCCCAAAATCTATTATTAGGTTGAGTGGTTCAGAGCAAAGATCTTTATTCCCCCCCTTCCCCCTTGTGTAAAAGCGGGCTAGATACTCTCGGTAGCTTGCCGTGCTTTCCAAGAGGGGCGGAGGAATCGAACCCGGGCCAGCTGGGTAGGCCCCACGTACGGCAAACGCCCTACCTGCTGTGCTATCGCTCCAGCTCAAATGGAAGCATTTTTAAAGGACTGAGAGTCGAGTGTCTGCCTTCCACGTGGCCAGCAGGGTTGGAGCCCTGGCACCCCAGGTGGTCCCCCAAGCGACTGTCAGAAGTGGCCCCCGCACGCAGAACCAGAGTGAGCCCTGAGCACTCCTGGGGGTGGCCCCCAAACCGAAAATAAATATCGGTTAATTACCATGGAGAAATGAAGTTCCCGGCTCCCCCTTCCCTCTCTCAGGGGGGCACATCCCCTCCCAAACCCACCGGCTTCTCTGCCACCCGCAGACAAGCAGGGCACCCCTCCCTACTCCAGCCCTTGTTCCTTTCTCTTCTTTTTTTAACTGCTGGCACATGGGCACAGGGCCATGGAAAGTGGTGTGACTATTACCAGGAAGCCCGAACTCGACTGGCCAACTTCTGCCCACTCGTAATTTACCCACTGAACGTGTAGCATAACCCGGGGGCGGGGGACGAAGTCTGGAAAAAAGCAGCACATTATATGAACTGGGGAGGTGGTGGGAATGACTCTTAGGAAGGAATCGCCTTGTTAATGCATTTCATTTTACTTTAAAGCACCTGGGAATGACTTGTATCGGAATGCGAGTACACCCTAAGCAGTCTGGATTATATCACTTGCTTAAGAGTCTTAAGTACAATTGCTCTGGGCGACAAAACAGCACCCCGCGAAGGAAGTACATTGTTAACAGGGAGTTGGGTCCTTTCAAAGTCAGACACTGGCTGAAGCACAGGCAAAAGGTCATTTTATTAATATCATTTTGTGTTTATTGGGCTGGAGCGATAGCACAGCAGTAGGGCGTTTGCCTTGTGCGCAGCCAGCCCGGCCGAGCCAGGTTCGATTCCTCCATCCCTCTCGGAGAGCCTGGCAAGCTACCGAGAGTATTCAATATGCCAAACACAGTAACAAGAAGTCTCACAATGGAGATGTTACTGGGCCCACTCAAGCAAATCGATGAACAACGGGAGGACAGTGCTACGGTGCTACTATTTCATGCGGTTGACCCGAGTTTGATTCCTCTGTCCCTCTCAGAGAGCCCGGCAAGCTACCGAGAGCATCTCGTTTGCACGGCAAAGACTGGCAAGGTCCCCGTGGTGTATTCCATATGCCAAACACAGTAACAAGAAGTCTCACAATGGAGATGTTACTGGGCCCACTCGAGCAAATCGATGAACAACGGGAGGACAGTGTTTTGTGTTTGTTGCTTTAGTGTTTTTACTTGGGAGCCATGCCCAGCAGTGCTCAGGAGCTATTCCTGGCTCTGGGCTTAGGAGTGACCCCTGGCAGTGCTCAGGGGACTCTTTATCCCATGCCAGGATCAAAGAGGGCCAGCTGTATGCAAGGCAAGAACTTCCACCCTTAGACTATTTCTCCGGCCCTTTCTGTACGGTTTTACAGACCAACCTTCTTGCACCCTGAGCAGAATTTTTCATGAACATAATGTCAGGTTAGCTCTCACGGCTGAACAATGTTTCTTCCACGCAACCAACCAACCAAGCTCCCTGCAAACATCTCCGGGTCATTCTTTGAATGTTTGATACGGACAACTTCATTGCAGCTCACAAGATTCACAAGATGCAGCTTAAACACAGGTGCCAGGGAGAAATGCAAAGTCGTCCCTGATCCTGGTTCTACAATACGCAACTTCCCACCAGTGTTCTTCTTCAGCCACAACCAGGGCCCGTCTCGGCTGCCCACAGGTCACTGAAAACCGTCCATGTGGGTATTCGCTGGCTATGAGTCCCAGCTCTTCACTCCCGTTTCTTCCCATTCCAGTCGTCGCGTGACGTTCTCGAGGGTGGCACTGAAGAGTTTCGGTGAAATGGTATCACCCTGCCGCACCCCTCTCTTGACATCAACGATCACTTCTTTGTAGAATGGTGAGATCCTGGTAGTGAATCCACAATACAGCTCACGGAGGATCCTGATGTATTGGGCTTGAATGCCCTGATTGGCTAGGGCTTCAATGACCATTCAATGACCATTTCACCAAAACTCTTCAGTGCCACCCTCGAGAACATCATGCGACGACTGGAATGGGAAGGAATGGGAGTGAAGATAGATGGTCGGCAACTACACCACCTCCGCTTTGCTGATGACATTGTTTTAATAACACCAAACATCAGCCAAGCGGCACAAATGCTGGCCGACTTTGACCGTGAGTGTGGAAAGGTAGGACTACAGCTGAATCTTACGAAGACAATGTTCATGAAAAACAGCCTCGTTCCTGACGCCCCATTCGCTCTCAATGGAACGACCATCTCCGAATGCAACAGCTATGTCTACCTAGGTCGAGAGGTCAACATGACAAATGACCTGGCACCTGAGCTGCGCAGGAGGAAGAGAGCGGCTTGGAACGCCTTCAAGAACGTCGAAGAAAAGCTAAGAGGACGAAGAACCTCCAGCTCCGGGCACACCTCTTTGATTCCACTGTTCTTCCTGCATTAACATATGCCTCAGAGACCTGGGCCCTACGCAAACAGGATGAGAACGCCATTCAGGTCTCCCAAAGAAGAATAGAAAGAGCTATGCTTGGAATATCACGGTTCACTCAAATGAGAGAAAAAATCTGGAGTTCTGACATCCATCAACGATCAAGAATCAGGGAGGCTGTCTTGTTTGCCAAGGTGTCAAAAATCAGATGGACTGGTCACATAATGAGATTTAAAGACTACTGCTGGACTAGAGCTGTTACCGACTGGATTCCACGGGATGTCAAAACACCGCGTGGCCGCCCACCTACCAGATGGTCAGACTTCTTCGTCAAGATCATGAACGATTGGTTTGAGGCTCTTCATGTTCCTAGAGCGAACAGATGCCATTGGACTACACTAGCACGCGACAGGGACAAATGGAGACGTTATTGGCGCCTGCTCGAGCAAATCGCCGATTAACGTTAAGTGATTAAGTGAGTCCCAGCTCACGTGCCCTTGACAGCCAGACACTCCATACATACAAGGTTGGCCTTTGAAGAAGGGAGAAGGCAGCTCCCAGGAAAGGGAGGGGCACCTGCCCTTTATCTCCAGGTCTCAGAACCAACAACGGGTAAGAGCTGGCAGGAACCCAGGTCACAGCTGAACCCATCAGTCTTACAGGGAGGGGCAGAGTCCGCCTGCTGGGGGCTTTGGGGTCACACCCAGCAGGGCCCAGGCCTGAATCAGGCTCTGGTGAGGCTTGCGGGGGGGGGGGGGGGGGGGCATATGCAGTACTGGGCATCAAACCCAGGCATCAAACCCAGGTCACACACATGCCAGGCATGTGTCATGCCCGCTGTACTCTCTCCCATGTCAGCTTTATCAAATCTCCTCTTCCACACTTAAACCGTGTAGGTGAAATTCATCTTAAACATCTGTGACAATGGGGCTGGAGCCATAGCACAGCGAGTTGAGTGCTTGCCCTGCACGTGACCAGCTGCGTTCAATCCCCGACATCCCATGTGGTCCCCCAAACCCACCGGGAGTGATTCCCGAGCACAGAGTCAGGAGTAAGCCCTGAGCACTGCCAGATGTGGCTCAAAAGCCAAGAAACAAACAGATAAACACAAAAAACTCCACTGAGATTCTCTCTGAATGATCCGGCTTGGGGTCAGTTGAGCCTTGACTGCAGGCCGTTCGCCCTTGGTGGGAACAAACGTCTTCCAGAGCACCCCAAAGGAGAAAGGAAGCAATGACTTATTTCCTTAGACTCAGAGCGTTCTCCGTACTTTCCAGATACTCCTTGGAACAGGGAACTGGGCAAAAATGGAAACCTGATGTTACTCAGCAAATCTGGATACGGAATCGATTGTTTAGGGGGAAAAGAAAAAAGTTAATAACAACAAGAGAACACAAAGAATAACAACTGTAGAATTGAAGTTTCTTCCAAAAGCTTGGCAGTTCTCATACATCTCACTCCATGGGGCAAATTATCAAAGGGGTGAACTCCCACTTAACTGCAATATGGAAAAAGGCACGCCCCATTCAGTCAACCAGGAGGCCTTTAGAGATTATTAAAGCCCGAGATAGTTATCAAAGGGGAAGTGCAGAACAGTGCTTAGCAATTAAGGAACAATCTGTTACGAGTATCTGATATATACGGCCCCAAACCGCTACGACATCAGTGATTAAGTAAAAAGGAATGAGGAAAGACGGGCTTAGAGCCTCTTTCCAGCCCTCTAAAACCTTTTCTCAAGTTTCTTCCTCCTACCTTGCTCCTCTTTCTCAGGCCCCGTTCAGCCTAAAGCTGGTGCCATCGATCCATCGATCCAACCCTCCCCATGCCCACAGCCTGGTCAAAACCACACTAGCCAGGACCGGAGTGATAGCACAGCGGGTAGGGCGTTTGCGTTGCACGCAGTCGACCCGGGTTCAATTCCCAGCATCCCATAGGGTCCCCCGAGAACTGCCAGGAGTAATTCCTGAGTGCAGAGCCAGGAATAATCTCTGTGCATGGCCGGGTGTGACCCCAAAAGAAAAAAGAAAGAAGAAAGAAAGAAACAACTCCCAGTACCAATGCCACCAGCTCGCCCTCCTGCAGATGGGGGAAATGGCTGAGGCATGTCCCCAGCTGCTGGCCACCATTAGCCCCCTAGCCCCACCCTGGCTGTCACCGTCTCTCAGAGTCAGAGGACGTCACCCTGGTGAACCCTGGGACAGGAAGGATGAGGTGAGCTGATGGAACGCAGGGTTCTCTGGCACCAGCCCCCTGGTCACGGCGGCAGAGTGACGAGAGCCCAAGCACAGGTGGCACCGGAAGGGCTGGTGGCCCGGAGAGCAACATGCCACGGTGCCCACAGCGGCCCGCAGACAGGAGCGGGAGGTGGCGGGAGGCTTGGCGGCATGGAGGGCCCCCAGAGCTTGCAGTCCAGCCCGGGGTTCCTGCTCCTCCCGTTGCCCGAGCCGGCCCACATCCCTCTCCTCTCTTCTCCTTCCACTCTTCCCACTTCTACTGCAAACGCATCCCTCACTGCTGCAGCCCTGGGTCGGGCCCCCAAGACGCCCCCTTCCTCCAGGGTCTCTTCCCTGGAGCACGGGGCCGACCCCCAGGACTCCCTTCCAAACCCGTATGGCGAGGCTGGCAGAGCAGACCCCAAGCCCGGCTGTGAGTCTCCGGTGCCCCTCGCTGCTGCCTCCTCCGGGAAATGGGCCCATCAGAGTCCCCGGTGGGCAAGCGAGCCCGACCCAAATCAAGGGGTGGGGGGGTTGGCAGGGGGACCTTGGATGGGGCCGCTCCCCCATCGGCTGGCCGTGAACACAGGCTGGGGCACTGCCCAGATGCCCGTTCTCCACCTGGAAACGTTCTCCCTCCAAGAGTTCCACCTTTAAACTGCTTCTCTCCAGACTCCACTCAGAGCCCCGACCCTTCTCCACACTTCCCATTCCAACGGACACTAATTGCTTGTTCCAGCCGCTCACGGCCTCTCTTCAACCATCCTGCTCGTTCCGTGGCACAAAACCTTCCGGACACTGCGAGGGCTGGGCTGTGGGGGGCCACCGGCGGAAACCAGAAGCCCAGAGGCAGGAGGGAGCGTCCCCACCAGCCTCAGAGGGGCGGCCGGGGGCGGGGAATCCCGCATGGGGCGTGTCTGGGCATCCCCTTGGCACTGACCAGGGAACAGCAAACAGGGCTCCACCAGGTGAGTCAGCGGCCACGCCTCCCTTCCTGCTTCCTGCACTGCCTCACTGCCCATGGGCCCCACCTGCCCTCGCAAACCCTCTCAGCCAGGCAACACCCAGCTTCAGATGGAGAAATGACAAATCATCCAAACCTTTCCAAGGGGAGGAAGGGGGGGGAGATCTATAAATATGTCTGCGGTTTTCTGTGCGCAGTTGGGGGGGGAAAAAGGAAGAAAGAAATATATCCATGCTAACACCCACCCATGCCAACACCCACCCACACAAATACCCACCCACACAAACACCCACCCACTCCAACACCCACCATGTCGACAACCACCATGTCAACACCCATCCACGCCAACACCCACCCACGCAACACACACCCACGCCAACACACACCCACACCAACACACACCCATGCCAACACCCACCCACGCACACACACCCAAGCCAACACCCACCCATGCCAACACCACCCACACTAACACCCACCCGCTCCAACACCCACCATGTCAACACCCACCCATGCCAACACCCACCCACGCCAACGAAACCCCTACAGGTTCCCTGCTGTCACTGGGCGGCCGGGGCAAGGCGAGGGTTGGCAGGGACTGATGGGTGACGGGTTCCCACATCACGGACCGGCCCAGCCCTGGGGCACAGCCCGTCCGAGCCGGATGTTGGTAGTGAAAGCAAAAGGAGGGTGAGCATGAGGTCACCCATGAATCAGCCCCCACGGCCATGTTGGGGGTCTCCAGCAGATCCACAGACCGAGCCCCCAGGGGCAATGCCATCATCCTGCAGAACAGCATGGCGCCCCTCCCAGGACAGGCCACAGGCTCCCGTGGGCAAGGCGGGCAGGTGGGGCAGGAGCCCGGGCGCCCTCCCGCCGCATCCCACCCCCAGCCCTGCCTGAACTGGCCCACTCCACCCCACGGGTGTGTCCCCACAACCCACAACCACCATCAAGAACATGGGACAGAGAGCCGGGGGTGGGGTGGGGGGTCTCTGATAGCATCCCACCTGGGCCTGAAACTGAGGCTGGGGCACAGGAAAGGGGTCTCCGCTCTGGGAGCAGTGGGCGCATCCGGAGGGAAGGCTGGAACGGGGGTCCCATACGCCACAGCAGGACCCCAAGGCTGCAAGCGGCTTCCAAGGACAGAGGGAAGATGAGGCCCAGAGAGAGGGGGATGAGGAGGAAAGGAAGGGCAGGGCCGCACCCCTTCCTGGCCCTTCCCCTCCCACCCCTCCTCTTCACCTTCCCTCTCCCCTTCCCTTCCCCTCCCCCTCCCCACGCTCCCAGAGTTGGGGTGCACCTGGTGGGGAGCCGTGCGGCTGTTTGTCCTGTGCTCAGTCACCTCCCACACAACACAGAGCAGGGGTCAACCTCCTCCTGGAGATCAGGGTTTCCGAGCAAGAACACCTGATCCCCGACCCGTCACTGTGGGTTCTGAGAGAGCCTGAAGAACTGTCCGGAGTTAGCGGGACAGAGCACAGGCCAGCGAGGCAGCGTTTCAGCCTCTGTGGGCCAACGGTACTTTCTTTTTTTTTTTTGGTTTTTGGGTCACACCCGGCGATGCTCAGGGGTTCCTCCTGGCTCATGCACTCAGGAATTGCTCCTGGCGGTGCTCAGGGGACCATACGGGATGCTGGGAACCGAACCTGTGTTGGCCATGTTGGCTGCATGCAAGGCAAACGCCCTACCCGCTGTGCTATCGCTCCAGCCCGGTACTTTCTTATTTCTTAAGATTTTATTATTGAATCACCGTGAGTGAGACCCTTACAAAGCTGCTCATGGTTATGTTTCAGTCACCCAGTCTTCCTGCACCCATCCCTCCACCAGTGTACATTTCCCAGGACCACTGTCTCCGGATTCCCTCCCATCACCCCCACTCCCCACCCCCGCCAGCCTCTCTCTATGGGGCATTTTTCTTCTCTCTCTGTCTCTTACTCTTTCACTTTGTCTCTCTCAGGCAAGGTGGTACTTCTAGACTCAGCAGCAAAAGTCGACAGCCTCTCATAGTGTTTCTCTCGGCAAAAGTGAAAACGTACTCCAGTGCCGTTCTACAGTTATGGCAACACAAACCTCATCATCTAAGGAGAGTCTATTTGGGGGCTGAGGACCAGACGACCAAGATTCCAAGGCGACCCTCCCGAACATCAAAGTCCATGATGCTAGGGCAGATCCGTAGGGTAGTTTGAGGTTCACTGAGTTTCACACAAACAGGCAACAGTGATCACTGAGACCTGCGAGTCTGTCTTCTTAAGCATCGTTGTGTGAGTGGCCTCAGACGGCTGGACAGATACACAGCAGGGAATCGGCCATGCCGGGGCTGCTTTGGCGGTGACCTTGGTTGATGGTATCACATATGGTGCCCCCCCAACACCCCCAGGGTAACTCCTGAGCACAGATCTAGGAACAGACCCGGAGCACCGCTGGGTAAGCACTCAACACTGGCACTGCCCCCCCCCACACACACACACACAAAAGAAAGAAATGAAGCTGAAAACATCTCTTGGTATTTTCCTTTCATGCAGTATTAGATATCCCAATTTATTTATGGTGGAGAAATAGCGCGTCAAAGAAACAGCTAGGAGGACGAAGAACCTCCGGCTCCGGGCACATCTCTTTGATTCCACTGTTCTTCCTGCATTAATATACGCTTCAGAAACCTGGGCCCTACGCAAACAGGATGAGAACGCCATTCAGGTCTCCCAAAGAAGAATAGAAAGAGCTATGCTTGGAATATCACGTTTCACTCAAATGACAGAAAGAATCCGGAGTTCTGACATCCGTCGACGATCAAGGATCAGGGACGCTGTCTCATTTGCCAAGGTGTCGAAAATCAGATGGGCTGGTCACGTAATGAGATTTAAAGGCGACCGCTGGACTAGAGCTGTCACCAACTGAATTCCATGGGACATCAAAAGATTGCGTGGCCGCCCACCTATGAGATGGTCAGACTTCTTCGTCAAGACCCTGAACGATTGGTTTGAGGCTCTTTGTGTTCCTAGAACGAGCAGACGCCACTGGGCTACACTAGCATGCGACAGGGACAAATGGAGACGTTACTAGTGCCCGCTCGAGCACATCGATGAATAACGGGATGTCAAGTGATCAAGTGATTTTTGGTGGAAATCCTCAACAGCACTGCCCGGTGGATCCCAGAAGATGGGAATTAGCTTTGACCTTGCATTCGGGCCCAAAATGGACGGCGCATCCTTCCTCTGAGCTGCAGAGAGAGTACAGCGGGGAGGGCACTTGCAACCCGGGGTTTGGTCCCCGGCATCCCACGTGGTCCCCCAAGGCTGGCCTGGAGCGATTCCTGAGTGCAGAGCCAGGAGCGAGCCCTCAGCATCCCCAGTGCAGCCGCCTCCAAATCAACCCCAAACAAAAAAGCTACAAGAGCTACACTCTGGTGTGGGACAGGCCAGTTCTTCGAGATTTTTAGACTTCATGTTTTCCGAAGTTCGAATACCATAAAAAGTATGTGAGGCAGCTTGTCATTCCTGGGGACGCTGGCCACATTTGTTGTCACCTGAATCAAAGGTCACCGGGCGTCTAGAGGCTGAAGTTCTCTGGTCTAACACACACTAAGTGGCTGGGCTGGGGTGGGAGATGGAGGGGCGTTCGCCGGAGCTGGGAGAAAGTGCTGAGCTAAGTGCCCGGACCTCAGTCTCATTCCCACACAAGAGCCGTGTCCCCCCTAACCCCCGCCCCCCCACCGCCCTGCGTCCATTCATCATCCAGGCTGTGGCAGCAACTCATTAGTGAAACCACACGTGGTGACTCCAGGCAGCTCTTCTGCATCCAGGAAGTTTCCCTCGGCCGAGAGCTACAAATTAAGCCCATCAAAACACAACATAAAACTCTCTGCCGTGTGGTGAGTCACGCGCGAGCCTTTCTGACGAACGTTCACAGAGCTGAGGGTGTTCCGGGGAGCGAGCCAGACCCCCCACTGGCATCACCGTCCGGGACCTCAGACACGGTCACAGACCCACGAAGGACGTGGTGGTGAAAACAGCCCTGGGCCTTAGAGGCCTTTCATCCGGAGCTCCGTCAGCGTGTCCGACGCGGCCTTCTCCGGCCTTCCATCTGTGTCCCCTCCCCGCTGCCGGCCCCCTGAGCAGAGTCCACTTCTACATTCCTAGTCTCCCTGATTGGCGACTCCCCGAGGGACGTTCTGTGCAGGCTGGCCTGGGGCTGGCATCGGGTCCAATCCCCTCATCCTCTACACTGATCCCTCAGGGAAACTGCATGGGATAAGGGTGATTTAGCACCTCACCAAGAGCCAAGGAAGCTGCCAGGTGTGCGACCGGGGATGGAGTCCCATGGGCTCTACCCCCCGAGCTAACTGTTCTTTCTTCGAGGGCTGGCCAGTGGGTTTGGGCCAGGCCCGCGTTCTTCACACACATCTCCTCAGTGGCTGCCACGGAGCACGTGTTCGTGACCTCGCCTTCCACGGGGGGCTTTCCAGGCTTGGCCAACAAACCCACCGGGGGCTCTCCCTGATTTCGGCCTCACTTCCCTGTTCTCGTTTCTGAGCAAGAACTCTGCCCTCTTGAGCGCTTGGCTCTGCTCATCTCCGTGTTCATTTTTTCCTTTCCTGATGAGCCGGACAGGAGGGAAGAAGGGCTGAGTTGGGCAGAGGGGGGAGGGGATGAGTGTCCGTGGAGGCTGCGGCCACCTCATCCCCCTCACGCGTGCCTCTGGGGCAGTGCGGAAGTCTGCCTCCCTCCTTTCCTGATTTGGACACCCGGGAAGGCGCCGAAGAGAAATCAAGGTGGTGTCACTCTCGGGGAACACGCGCCCCTCTGACCGTGGGGAGCAGCCACTGCAGGCTGAGGGGACGCGATGCCTCACTCACTGACCCCCCACTCTGCTCTGAGAAGACGCAGCCACAGACACGGGTGACACGGGGCCCACGATGCGTTCCCCAGAAACGGGGCGGTGGAATCTGAATCCCATCCATCTCCACGTTCTGTGTCATAAATGTTTCCACTACAGTGTTTCCACCCTTGAAAGACTTTAAAGGCACATTTTTAGGGCCAGGGTGGGTGGCTGGAAAGGGCCAGAGCACAGTCTTGCCATGTGAACCTCGGGTCCTAGTCCTGGTACCACCTGGTCCCCCAACACTGCCAACTGTGATCAAGGTGAGAGAAAGGTAGTCTTCACTCTCGAGCAAACTAAAGCAAGGCAACTGGCCCGCGCCTTCCTCCTCTGACGGACGTGGCCTTAGCTCACTTCAGCACAGTGACGGCACTATCACTCCGAGGCTGATCAGACACAGAATGTCGCTGGGTCTCCGAGGCACGCAGAGGGACGGTGACAGAGAACCCAGGTGGGATGATGGAAGCCCCAATAAACCTGGCCTATTGAATCCAGCCCGTTTCCCTCAGACCCGCCTCAATCACAGTCTGGTTGGTGACCTGTGTTCTGGTTGATCTTTTCAGAGACAGCGGGACAGCACCCAGGAGACAGTGTCCACCGTCAGGGCAAAGGGCAGGTATACTTGCTGCCCACAAAATGAATCTCTCTGTCTCTCTCTCTCTCTCTCTCTCTCTCTGTCTGTCTCTGTCGCTCTTTCTCTCTCTGTCTCTGACTCTGTGTCTCTATCTCTGTTTCTCTCTGTCCCTCTGTCTCTACCTCTCTGTCTGTGACTGTGTCTCTCTGTCTATCTCTGTCTCTCTGTCTACCTCTGTCTCTGTCTCTCTATCTCTCCCTGTCTGTCTCTCTGTCTCTCTATCTCTCCCTGTCTCTATCTTCGTCCCTCTCTGTCTCTGTCTCTCTCTGACTGTCTCTCTGGCTCTGTCTGTCTCCTTCTCTTCTCTTTCTGTTTCTTTGTCTGTCTTTCTGTCTATTTCTCTGTCTCTCTGTGTCTTTGTCTCTCTGTCTCTCTGTGTCTCTGTGTCTCTGTGTCTGTCTCTCTGTGTCTCTGTCTTTCTGTGTCTCTGTCTTTCTCTGTCCCTCCCCCCCACCCGCCTTCAGAGGTCACTCTGAAGCTCAGAGAGTAGCACAGCACCCCATGTTAATAGCATTGCTCTGGCGACTTGCAATCTCCCACGAGCTGGGCAGTGGACAGGAAGCTCGCACTGCCTGGAGTGAAGCTCACGCTCCTGCCTTGGTGCTGACCCTGGGGGGTCTTGCATCTGTCAGATCCATGAAACCGCAAGCGGCTTAACTTCTGAACCTGCCAGCAGAACAAACTCTCAGATTCTTCCGTTTTGACAAGGACCGGACTGAGATCTGAATTTAGAAGAATTCCCAGATACAAGGTCAGGCCCACGTAGACCAAGTGTATTTCTACCTGTAAGTAGCAGCACATCACTGAGTTCTATTTAAAATTGTAGCCCATTTACAGAGCCTAAAGCATAATTTTTTCAATACATTTAACAGCAGGTTTTTTTTTTAACCTAAAATGAAAACCACAACAAAAGTAGGGATATACCATGTTCATGGATTAGGAGAATATTTTTTAGGTGTTGATTATCCCAACATTGACCTACAGCAGAAATTTCTAAACATTTCCTCTCAGACTCCTTGACACTCTTGAATTGAGAGTGCAAAAAAGAAAAACTTTTAATTTCCTGTTTTATTATGATTCTAGCCTAAGGAAAAGCAAGTAAATGGGTAGAACAGGCCAGAAACTACCAAGAAGAGGCACACAAAGTCTGCTGACATTGACAAAGCTACTCAAGCACTCTAAAGGGGAAAATAAATGAACGAATCATACTAGGACAACCGGATGCCACTTTAGGATGACTCTTACCTCAAGTTGCTCACAAATATTAATTCAAGGTCAATCACGAAACTAAATGTTAACTGACGTCATAATGTTGAGATAGCACAGAGGTTAGGGCACCTGCCTGACATGCACCAATCTGTGTTCAATCCTGGCACCACACAGGTCCCCCGGCACTGCCAGGTATAGCCCTGAAGGCCCCCAAGAATTGCCTAGTGTAGCCCTGGGCACCTGAAGCACCACTGGGTGCTCAAAGTCCCATGGCACCCCAGAATCTCAGCAGCAGCAATCCTCAGAACGTTCACTGAATCGCTGGCCTGGGAGGCCAAGAACTGCCCCTTGCGAGGGAGGTCCACCCCCAACATTTTTAAAAAATTATAATGCTTCCAGAATAAATCAGAGGAAACTGTCTCATTTAGGAGGGGGAACAGGTTTCTTAGTAGACACACAGAGACCAACCATGGAGACAGAGACAGAGACTTCGAACATAAAAACGTGTGCTCATAGACTCTAGACCGAAAGGATTGCCACCCAATGCCTCTTCTGCAAACCACAGCACCCAAAAGAAGAGAAGAAAAGGGAGTACCCTGCCACAGAGGCAGGGCGGGATGGGGGATGGGGAGTGGGAGGGATACTGGGATTGGTGGGAGTGGAGAATGGGCACTGGTGGTGGGATGGGTACTCGATCGTTGTATAACTGAAACCCAAGCACAAAAACTTGTAAGTCTACAACTGTATCTCAGCGTGTTTCACTATAAATAAAGTGTTTCAAATAAAGAAATAAATAAATAATATTTTTTTTAAAAAGTGTGCTCAAAAGTCATTTTAAAAAGTTGCTAGACTAGCCAGAGGCTGGCAGGAGAAAACGCAGAGTGTATAGGACTAAAGATTAGTATCCAGAATAAAGAACTCTAAGTGGATAAGGAGGGGACGATCCAATTCAAGAATATTCAAAAGACTGGCCGGGACACAGATGTTTCCCAAGGAAAACCACTACAGATGATCAGGGCATGCGTGAAAGCATTCACTGTTGCTGGTGGTCAAGGAAATGTCAACCGAAAATATAATCGAGGGGCTGAATGCAGCTCAGTGGCCTCACAGGTATGAAGTCTTGGGATACTACTGCACACTCAGCAGGAAATTAGAACTGACAACATCAGATGTTGGTGCAGATAGGGTGGCAAGTGGAACGCTCGCCCACCCTTCGGAGAACCAAACTGGACACAACTGGAACATTCGCCCACTCTTAGGAGAATCAATCAGGGTGCCATGGAACACTCGCCCACTCTTGGGAGAATCAAATATTGGGTTGCTGTTGCTGTTGTTGCTTTGGTTTGAGCAAAATAGTTTTTTTTTTAATTTTTTTATTTTTATAGTATTTATAGTAGAAATATCAAACTCCCAGTACACTAGTACACTTTTTTGGGGGGGTCACACCTGGCGATGCACAAGGGTTACTCCTGGATTTGCATTCAGGAATTACCCCTGGCGGTGCACAGGGGACCATATGGGATGCTGGGAATCGAACCCGGATTGGCTGTTTGCAAGGCCAATGCCCTACCAGCTGTGCTATCACTCCAGCCCCGCAAGATAGTTTTTAGGGCATGAAATTCACTCCGATGCAAGGAGAGAGAAGGAGAGGTTGTGTTCGAGAGAGCACGGGCTTTGCAGATTGTAAAGGCAAGCAGTGAGAGCGGCCAGGATCCGTGCTGAAGGGAGAAGGTGGGCGTGAGAGCGCGAGCACCGTAGGGCGTCTTTAGACAGAGATCATCAGGTGCTTAGTCAATCTGAGTCTTCCTCAAACGTCCTCCTGAGTGTCACATATTGTTTTTTTTTCTTTTTTGGGTCACACCCGGCAATGCACAGAGGTTACTCCTGGCTCTACACTCAGGAATTACCCCTGGCGGTGCTCAGGGGACCATATGGGATGCTGGGAGTCGAACCCAGGTCTGTCGCGTGCAAGGCAAATGCCCTACCTGCTGTGCTATTGCTCCAGCCCGTGAGTGTCACATATTGTTAATGAAAACTCCTATGTTCATGGAACCTCCCCTGCAACGCTGCGCGTAAGACCTTTATTCATAATCTCTCCCACTCACAAACGCCCCCAAGTGCTCACCAGCTGACGCACAGATCAACACCGTGCTTGTTCATGCAACAGAACACGACAACACCAAGAGAATGCACTCTTCATTCAGACCACAGCGTGAGCTCCGGAAACAGTGCGGTGAAGAAAACTAGAGTCCACACACGTGTACAGTCTAACTCCACTCCTGTGAAGTTCTAGAACGGGAGAGGAGTTCAGCTACGGCAAAAAGTTCAAAAGAGTTCTTGTCTCTGGGAGAGCTCAGGGAAAGGCAGGAGAGAACTTTTCGGTCAAAACTTCATCTTGGTGGTTTAGATTCCACCAGGGTATACGGTACTCCAAGAACAAAGGGTACCAAGGACAGTAGACACGAGGGCCAGGAAGACTGCCCCATGGTTGGAAGCCTGCCTCACGAGCTGGGGTTGAAAGCAGCTGGGATAGAGAAGGGATCACTGAGTCAGTGATGGTTGGAGGGATCGCTCGGGATGGGAGATGTGTGCTGAAAGTAGATAAAGGACCAAACGTGATGGCCTCCCGGTATCTGTATTGCAAACCATAATGCCCACACGTGGGGCTGGAGCGATAGCACAGCGGTAGGGCGTTCGCCTTACAAGCGGCCAACACGGCCGACCCGAGTTCGATTCCTCTGCCCCTCTCGGAGAGCCCGGCAAGCTACCGAGAGAATTCGATATGCCAGACACAGTAATAACAAAGTCTCCAATGGAGACGTTACTGGGCCCGCTCGAGCAAATCGACGATCAACGGGAGGGCCTTTACCTTTTTATCTTTATCTAATGCCCAAACGTAGAGAGAGACAGAGTATTGGGGAAACTGTTTTCCATAGAGGTAGGGGGAGGATTAGAAAGGGAGGGGATACTGGGGACATTGGTGGTGGAAAATGTACACTGGTGGAGGAATGGGTGTTCAATCATTGTATGACTGAAACTCAAACGTTAAAGTTTTGTAACTGTATCTCACAGTGATTCCATTTGTTTTTTTTAAGAAAGGAGGAGGGAGAAAAAGAGTGCAATCGCGTGTGTGAACATATCATGCGCTCAAGAACACACACACACACACACACACACACACACACACACACACTGCAAGCCAATAGTTACTCTACATCCTGAAAGCGTGCCCAAAGAAGACATAAAGACAGGAAGGTTGGGATATCTGCTGAGGAGATGAAACCCTTCAAGAGAGACTCTCACATGTTCTCACCATGCTGACCACTCAGCCCTCGGTCTCTCCCCAAAGCTAGAGGAAGCTGGGCCCCTCCATCTCAGTACTAAGAAAGGCACCCTTGTTCTAGGACCCACTGTGAGACAGCCCAGGACGGGGCGACAATTAGTTTCAGTTTTCATTTGTTCAAATGTTTACAAAGACCTTCCTTGCAGAAAAGAATTTATGAAAAGTGATGTCATTTGTAATGGCTAAAAGCTGCCAACAAAAACCCCAACCGCCATAAAACACGAGTTTACAAAATGTAAACCGACTTTTAAGTCTGAAAACCTTTCTGACCTCCTAATTTTCCTCTAAATATGAAAATAATCCACTTTGCTGAAAATGATTCCATACCATGTCATTAAAGACCATAAAATTTGTCTGTCTTAATCACAAATATATTTTTCTCTCTGTCTTTTTTTTAATAGGGGATCATTCCCAGCAGAACTCAGGGTTCATTCCTGGCTCTGCACTCTGGGGATTGCTCCTGGCGAGGCCTGGAAGACCATATGTGGTGCCAGGGAACCAATCAGAGCCGATCATGCCTGGATTCGCTCTCCAGACCACAAATAAATTTTTTGATTAAAATCATAAAATTTAGATGGTCACGTTCCTCTCGATCCCCTCCAAATTAAAAAAAAACAAACTCAGCACTTTTAATATGGTTTATTCAAAGTTGGAATTAAAACATGAACTTCCGGGGCTGAAGCGATAGCAGAGCGGGTAGGGCGTTTGCCTTGCACGTGGCAAACCCAGGTTCGATTCCCAGCATCCCATATGGGCCGCCGAGCACTGCCAGGAGTAACTCCTGAGTGCAGAGCCAGGAGTAACCCCTGAGCATCGTCAGGTGTGACCCAAAAAGAAAAAAAAAAAACAACAACCATGATCTTCCATGGCAGATACACTGAGCTGACACACCTGAGGCTTGAATCCGTTCCCACCGACCAAAAGCAACACGTGTCTCCCGGGAAACAAACCCACGCCACTCAAGAACATCCCGACAGCGATCGATCGGCATCAAAGGGTCTTCCTTCAGGTGTCCAGGGAGTGTCCCCGGGGGTGGGCGTGAAGGAACATGGCGTGGTCACCAGCTTTTCCACACTCACTCCCGCTCCGTGTGTGCCGGACACACTTCTGGAACCCCAATTCCTCCTCCCCCTCCACGCCTGGGTATTGAAATGTAAACAATCCCCGGGCTGAGCGTTTGAGCAGAAGGGAAACGTGTGGAGTAAAACCAGACCACGTCTAAAAATAGGCCCGTCCACGTCTAAGTGCGTTTGGAGAGGAGCCGCGGGGGCGTCTGAACTGCCGACTTGACAAAGAGCAGACCTGCAGCTCCGACTGCGACGCTCTCCTAGAAGCCTGGTGGCTCCAGCCACTGAGCTGGGGCAGCGGCCACAGAGGTCACGCAGAGCCGGGGAGCGCCCGCCACGCACGCGTCTGAGCTCAGAAGACTTTCCTTGCCGTCCTTCGGTTTTCGGGGATGTGTCCCATGCCTCGAGAAACCCCCGGTTGTTTCCCTTCTTGTCCCCATCAAAAGCTTTTCTGCTCATAGCACAGCGGGGAGGGCATTTGCCTTGCACACGGTCGACCCGGGTTCGATTCCCAGCATCCCATAGGGTCCCCCGAGCACTGCCAGGAGGAATTCCTGAGTGCATGAGCCAGGAGAAAGCCCTGTGCATTGCCGGGTGTGACCCAAAAAGCAAAATAAATAAATAAAGCTTTTCTGCTCAAAGCATAGAGGCCGACACCGTTTCCAAAGCCCGCCGTGGCGGCAGCGTGTTGGGCAGGAAAACATCTCCCTAGGGGGACCCGTGTGCACCCGCAAGCCAGCACAGCCTATGTCCCCCCGCCTGGAGATTCTGGCCCCGCTGCTCTGGCCCCTGCTGGAGGGGGGCTCTGCGGGTTCTCTGGTTTACACTGAGATTTTGTGGGGGTTCGTCCTTCACTTGCGCGTCACATTCCCGACAAGCCTGCACAGAACTCCCTGGAGGTGCGTGAAATCAGAGCCCAGGGCTCGCCGGGTCTCCAGTTTCACTGGTTTGATTTATGGGTCTCATTACTTGGGGAAGGCTGAATGGGCCCTTTTCTTTTCCTGGCTCGGGGTTTCAAAGCACTGCATGCTTGGCTACCCGAGCCCAGGCAAGCTCTTTTAAATCATCATCCGAAGCACCAGCATGTTCCACAAACTAGAAAAGACCCTGGAACCCAGAATATCTGGTCACGGCTTTTGGAGTTAATAGGACACAAAGTTGCCGACCGACCATCAGGATAACGGCAAAGATTTTTATGTAAGTCCAGGGAAATCTACTTCCTCACTATTGTACTGATGCTGCCTTAGAAAAGAAAGTCCCCACCCTCCTGCTCCTGAAATGCAGGTCGCTGGCAAGGACCCTCCGAGAGCCCGGCCAGGGGAACGCGACTGACAGCACCTGTCCAGGAACGAGCTGGACCCACGCTTGCCCTGTCACCTCATAATTCATGCAGAAACGCCACTTCTTCTGCTACGACGACACTCCGCTGATACCAAAATAAAGAGTCAAGACAATCGCACTATCGGTTAAACATTATGTGGGAGCTCAGGAGAATCACCAGAGGGTTTTCTGCGCTAAAATTCCCAGATGAGGGGCTGAAGCGATGATAGTACAGCAGGGAGGGTGTTTGCCTTGCACGTGGCTGACCCGGGTTCGATCCCCAGCATCCCATATGATCCCCTGAGCACCGTCAGGAGTAATTCCTGAGTGCAGAGCCAGGAGTAACCAACCCCTGTGCATCGCCGGGTGTAACGTAAAAATAAAATAATGATAAAGTAAAGTAAAGTAAAGGCCCTCCCGTTGATCGTCGATTTGCTCGAGCGGGCCCAGTAACGTCTCCATTGGAGACTTTGTTGTTACTGTGTCTGGCATATCGAATACGTCACGGGGAGCTTGCCAGGCTCTGCTGTGTGGGCGAGATACTCTTGGTAGCTTGCCAGGCTCTCCGAGAGGGGCAGAGGAATCGAACTCGGGTCGGCCATGTTGGCCGCGTGCAAGGCAGACGCCCTACCCGCTGTGCTATCGCTCCAGCCCTAAAAAATAAAATTCCCACATGAAATTCTCAACGGGCCGAGCACAGGTGCTGCATGCAGTAAGTGTGGGTTCCCTGGCCCCCATGCACAGCTTGGATTTCCACTGCCAGGGAAAGCATCTCCCCACGTCCCCAAAAACAGGGGAAAAAAAGATTTTTTTTTAAGTTTCAATGTGCTATCGATACAAGCTATGAAGTTGAAATAGAAAAGAAGACACACACGATTGACCTTTGGGGCACATTTATCATGACTCTGGACCTAGAAATGCTTTAGAATATTCTGGAGAGCAGGGAGCACGAAACAGGAAGACCAACTGGTCGGTTCAATGGAAAGAATGAGGAGGAGGAGGCAGCAGAGTGGAGAGTGAGTCCAGGGTTATAGGCAAGTAATGTAAGTTTGGGGTGTTTTAGTTTCTCCTTTATACAATAAAGGACATAGAGAACCGAATCCTTATTGCCTACAGGAATGTACAAACAGGCCAGGTTAGGGTTAGGGTTAAGTCACCGGGTCACCCCTGGTACCACCAGGTCACCCCCGGCACCACAGGGCCTAGGAACACCCCGTCCTGAAGTTCTCACATTGAATCATAAGCTGAGTTGGCCAAGAATCTCTGGAGGGGGGGGGTCTCCTGGGCATCCAGAGCACCACGTGGGAGCCCCCACCCCACCCCCTAAATCAATAGTCTTTAATAGGAATAGTTCTCTTAAAATAGCTTGTACCATGTTCACTCACAATGCAATGCCTATCAAAACTCCAATGACTTTCTTCAGGGAAATAAAACAAACATTCAAATTTGTACTGAACCACAAAGAGTTCATCGTCAAAATTATCTTGAGAAAAGAGAAAGGAAGAAATGTACCAAATGCCCCCCACTTGACACCATACTACAAAACTACAGTGAGCAAAACAGTGTGGTATTGTAATTTAAAAAAAATTTTTTTTACCAGACCAACGGAACAGACCTGAGCCCAGAAGTAAAGTCACAATAATGAATCCAAATGGGCAGCTCTGGCTGATAAATATCGTTTCACTACTAAACGCTAATAACATAGTGAAAATTGCCAAATCTCTACCTGCTTCCCTATATATACCAGTCATAAGAACTACAGAAAGAATGGCAAGTTTTAGAAAGCGCTCCCAGATGACATTTTTCTACGAGGCCCTGGGTTTGACTCCTGGCACCGCAAAAAGAGTTAATCAACCGAATCAGAAATAACCGCTCATTCCAGTTACCATTTTGTTAAACTGGGGAAATTCCGATGCATCTACCCTTAAATCATTAGAAACTATAATGGAAAGATGGTTGAGGGCCAGAGAGAGCACAGTGCGTAGTTTGCCTTACATGCTGCTAACCCGGTTGGATCCCTGGTACCACATTATGCCCGCCAGGAGTGATCCCTGAGCACAGAGCCAGGCATAAGCCTTGAGCACAGCCAGGCGTGGCCACAAAATAAAACCAAACAGAAAGATGGTTTAGCAAATGAGGAAGAAGGAACAAGGGAAAAATTCTTAGGGAAAAATTCCCCCCCAAAGAGAAAGACGCATGTCACCCTCCTCGCTCAGAGAAAGCGCTGAATTCCTTTCCATTATGCTGTGGACAGCACCCAGGTGCTTCTGAGGATAAAGTAAGGGGTGAAAATACTCTGTTCACGGGGTAAATGTGGCAGAGGCCGCCCTCACCTTGCAGTCAAGATCACCCCAAAAAATGGGGCTGGAGCGATAGTACAGCGGGTAGGGCATTTGCCTTGCACATGGTCAACTCGGGTTCGATTCACAGCATCCCACGTGGTCTCCGGAGCACCGCCAGGAGTAGTTCCTGAGTGCATGAGCGAGAATTAACCCCTGTGCATCGTCAGGTGTGACCCAAAAAAATGCACACAAAAAAGATCACCCCAAAAGGTTCTATTCCTCACAAAGTGTGATTCCCAAAGAGCCTTCCTTCCCAGACCCCCCAAGAATTCCAGCCCCACCACAGAAAGGCGCCCAGACACCCGAACCCTGGGCCACCCACAGGACACTTCCAATGGAGTCAAGGGCAGAATGAATACTAACAACAGCAGGAAACCAGACGTGACAAGTGTCCCGGAACTCTCTGGATGGTGCCACGGAATGCAAAAAGGACCCACGTGGAAAAACTGGTAAAAGAAGAACAAAATCCCTAGTTAACGGGGTTATACCAAGGCTCCCTTATTTCTGACCAACAGACCAGGGTTCTAGGAACCGTCAACATGAGTCAGGGCTGGGTGGAGCGTTTAGGAAGCGTCTCTGTAATGCTGCCGCAACTTTCCCGTAAAGCGCCATGCCAAATAGAGTGTATTAATATAGCATCAATAAATCAGAACGCTTATTTTAAAAGTGTATGGCCAGATTTATATGGTGATTCAGACTCTACACGAACTCGCTGAAATAAAATATACCAGGAATCCCAGACATTTGGAATCTGAGGACTAAAATAAACACGCGAGCACATTGTGGGTATTCCCAGAAGGAAAAGGAGAGAAGGAGTCATCACTGTAAATCGCCATTTCGGCCTCGCTCCGGAGTCTGTGGAATTGGAAAGAAAGAAAAGCCCCCGTTTTCCACAAAGGATGAAGATCATGGAGGAGTCACAGAGCTGAGGTCGGCAAGGCACCGTCTTCCCCAAAAGTCAAGCCAGAGCGCAGCCGGGCTCACCCACCAGCACAGCGGGAGGCCGGCCGCACCCTCCCCGAGTCTGTTTTGGGGAGACCCAGAAGTGGCCCCAACTCACCCACGTCTGAGCAGAGGGGAGGAGATGAGTGACAAGCGATGAACTCGCTCCCGCGCAGAACCCACGAGACAGCTGAGCACCCAAAGGACTTTCTCATCCCAAACCAAACTCTCCCTCCTACCTCCTGTCAATCAGCAGGTGTTTGGCACACTGACCAATCTCATTGGCCCTGGATCTCTGGGGGAGGGTCTTGATTTCCAGGTCCTGAAACGTGCAGGTCCAAGTGTCTCACATCACACAAAACCACTCTCAGCAAGAGAAACCCTGTAACAGTCCAACCGCTTCCCGAATTTATTTAACTGAAGTTCCCCCTAGAAGACGCTTCCTTGCCCGGCCCGTTTCTTCTAGATTCTCCCGTCTGTCCCACTTTGTTTCGGTTTGGGGGAGTGGGGGATTGTTTCCAGCCGTGCTCAGGGACCCCTATAACGCTGGGTAACAAGTCTCCAGCCCTCTGAGTGAACACTCGGGCCAGAAGGCTACGGTTCCCCTCGGAAGGACAGAGTTTGTATGAACTGCACTGATGTCTGAGATAGCCGTGAGGCAACAATGCCACAGCTCACGGGAACCGTGGTATGCAAGTCTCCAAAGCCTGGATGATGCGGGAGTCCCCAAAGCCCGTCTTCTGCAAGCAAAATGACTAATCTGTCCTCCACCACTGTCAGTAACTTCCCCCTGCTCCCCCTAGAAACGGAGTTTGTGCTCTGAGAGTTCTTTGACTCCGGAAACCTCCCGGTCCGGGATGCTTCTCCCTCGGCAGAGAGAAATCTCCACGAGAGACCAGGTCCGTCCCCTGGAAGAGGCCCAGATCTTCCTCCCGCACACGCGCAGGACACCAAAGCCTGTGGTCCGGTCTGCGTAGACAGGGCGAGTTTCATCCCCGTGTCTAGACAGACGTAAGCGCCAAGGGAGCATCCACCCCCATACAAAGCCCCACACGCCTGGGCAGAGTCCCAGGAAAATGCGCGGCGTAGACAGCCTGAGTCTGCCCATCCCTGACCCTCGAACCCTAACCGTGTGCCCCTCCCAGATGCGAGGGTGGGGCTGGGAGCCGGGACTGTTTCCTGCTCTGCCCAGCCCCGGGATCAAAGTGAGGGGAGTCACCGGCAAGGCAAGCGGCTTCTCTCGGCACTGTCTCTCTGGCCACGAGAACCTTCTCTTAGGAGCCAGGGACGTAACTCCACGGCAGACTCGCCTTGTAGGTGGCCTGGCTCTCACCTGGCTGGCACAAGAAGAGAACAAATTAAATTAACACGTACATCGAAGGCCACTTCCTCTCCTCCCGTCATCTACCCGGCACCTGCGCACACCGTTGGCACCTGCCCGAACACTCCCTAGCCTCTGTCCTTAGGGCCTGGTCTCACCACGGACTGTATGACAGGGCCCTGTGCCGACAGGAAGCCGCTGCAAGCCGGGGGGGACTATTACAAGGCATCACCGAGGATTTCTGTAATTACAGCTCCGGGGTAGGAGTACACATTACCCAGGGCGCTCCTTTTCAGTCAGAAAAAGAAAGGCTTTCTTTCTCTGGCGCTGTTAATTATGTAGGACCATAAGCAGAGCAGGAAAGGCCCCAGCTTGGGCTTCGGTCCAGCCTCTCATGTGTGCCTGAGGTCCTGGGACCCACACTTCCTGCCCACGTGGCTTCAAGCCTGGGACCATCCTGCACATGCCTTTGCCAAGACACCCCCGGGAGGGGGCGTCCTCATCACAGGAAGGGGTTAGGGAAGGGAGTCCAGGCTCTCTTGGAGACTAGAGGGAGCCGGTCAGCATGGAACTTACTCCCCGTAAAATGCTCCAACGGGGGCTGGACGGATGGCGCAGTGGGTAGGGCTCTTGTCTAGCAAGCAGCGGAATCAGACGCGATCCCTGGCACCACATAGGGAACCCCGAGCCCCACCAGGAGTCACCCCTGAGCACTGCCGCGTGTGGCCGAAAAACCTGGAATTGAAAACTAAAATGCCCTGGGGCCGGAGCGATAGCACAGCTGGTCGGGCGTTTGCCTTGGACGCGGCCGACCTGGGTTCGATCCCCAGCATCCCATATGGTCCCCCAACACCGCCAGGACTAATTCCTGAGTGCAGAGTCAGGAGGAACCCCTGAGCATCGCTGGGTGTGGCCCAAAAGGAAAAAAAAACTAAAATGCCCTTCAACACAGAAGGGCAGAGACAGTGCCACCCGAGGCCTGCATGTGGGAAGGAAGTTTGCCTGCCAAACGGGGAGCTTTCCAAATTGCCTTTCACCCACCTGTGTGCCACCATCACCCCGCGGGGATTTCAGGAATCAATGCACACCAACTTCTTTCAAAGTAGAAGTGAAAGGTCACGAATGCTTTTGGGGGAACTGTGACTGGACTGATACGGCGGCCCTATCAATACAGAGGCTGCAAACACACGCTGTCGGGTACAGAGAGAAGAGGACGGACAGAGTCCACCGGTTCTGACCGCTAGACCACCCGGGCGAACCCCCCTTTCTCTCGCTCAGGCTGAGGAGTCGCCGGCCAGAGCCCCGGCAGTCTCTGCCTCCCCAGTGTTTCTCTCCTCAGAGCAAACGTTCCCTTCGCCATTCCACACTCTCCCGCCTCCACTGGCTGCATCGTCCCTGTTTTCCTCCTTAGACCGAAGTTCAAAGTCCCTTGGAGCTTCCTGGCTCCTCTCCGTCTCCCCCTTCCTCAGCCCCCCGCTTTCAGAGCACATGGAGGGAGAAACGCGCTGAGACTCCCCTCAGTCTCCTGCAAGGCCGACAGCCAAGCTCATGCCCCTGAGCACCTTCCTTCAAGCACATCACGGGCTTTTTAAATCAAGGGCACCCAAAACCCAACGAGCAATTCGCTGAGAAGAAAACCTCTGCCTTAGGGACTGGAGTGATAGCACAGCGGGTAGGACGTTTGCCTTGCACACGACCAAGCCAGGTTTGATCCCCGACATCCCATAGGGTCCCCCGAGCACCACCAGGAGTGATTCCTGAGTGCAGAGCCAGGAGGAACCCCTGTGCATCACCGGGTGTGACCCAAAAATCAAAAAAAAAAAAAGACTCATCCGGGGGGCTAACCACACCCCTCTCATCAGAGCAGGGCACCCCACAACAGCCAAAACACAGACCCACCTAAATCTGATTTTTCTTAAGAAAAAAAAAATCTGCAGCCTGCCTGTTTGAGTAACACTATTATTCATTAAAACAAAGGACCGGAGCGGTAGGACCCAGCAGAAACCAGAGGACGTCAGCACCTGTCCCCGGCCCTGGCCCTGGCTTGACCAGCATCCCAGGCCCAGTCCATGCCAGATCTGTACAAGTACCCCCAGAACCTCCAGTTTGAGGGAGCATGTGACTGCAAAGGAAGAACACAAGTAAAACATGTTCCCCTGAGCTCTGCCAGGAGGAGCCCTGTGGGCAGCCTTGCACGTGGCCAACTCTAGTTCAAGCCCCTGCATCCCTTATGGTCCTCCGAGCACCACCAGGAGTGATTCCTGAGTGCGGAGCCAGGAGGAACCCCTGAGCACTGCCGGATGTGGCCCCCCAAAAATAAACAAACACGATAAAACTGTGTCTTTGGGGACCAAAAGGGATATTCTGGGGTGAGGAGGATAAAGAAGTCAGGAAGTGAAAGAATTACTGGGTGGCTGCACTGATGAGTGGAACACAAACACAACTAAAGCAGACACGCTGGCAATCAGCTGAGAGTCTGCGACGGCCCGAGGGAGAGTGGGGGTGGGGTGGGGAGAGCGGCAGGGTCTTTCCCAGGGATGGGGAACACTGGAACTCTGGCCAAGGGGGTGTTGACATCCAGAGGCCTGAACCAGCGGCCCTGAAGCTCCTTTCCTCCTGCGAACCAAGCCTGAGTCTGCGGGAAAGAGGGAAGAAAGGGAGCGGCAGACAGCAGAGGGGCAGGGCAGGGGAGGGCGGGGAGGGAGATTTTCCTGGCCTGTAGAGAGAGGGGAGTGGTGGGTTTCACCGCGGGACCACACAGACCCGCTAGCCCCGGAGGCCGGTCTACCCAGCAGAAACCAGAGGACAGCAGAAACCAGTGCCTGTCCCTGTCCCTGGCCCTGTCCTGGCATCCCAGTCAGTGCCAGATGGGTGCAAGTACCCCCCAAGAGCCCCAGTTTGAGGGAGCGTGTGACCACAGAGGCAGAAACCAAGTAAGACATGTTCCCTGCTGGGGGGGGTCCCTGTGCGGGAGAGAGCCCTGAGCACCAGAAGGGGATTCCGTAGAGAGGCACCTGGGCGTGGGCAGCTGCAGGCGTGACCCCAGGATGTTTCTAAATGGACGGAGTGTGGGCATAGGCGGGCCTGAAAGACGGATGGAGCGAACAGCATCTCCTGGGAGAGTTACTCCATGTGTCCCTGTCTTGTGGAGAGAGGCACCACAGCGGGGCTGCCAGGGCCACCTAGGAGGACTCTCCCGCCACCAGGACTGGGCCCTTGGGGACAGCTGAGTCGGCCGACGGCCTGGGGCCACCTCAGGGTCCCCCTCAGCTCTCAGCGCGCACGTGGGTGAGACCAAAACGCACGTGGCTTGGGAAGGGGTCTAAGCTTGTGTCCACCTGCTGAGAAGGACGGGGAAGGCCGGGCACCGTGGCTTCAGCCTGCGAACTCTCCGCGTCTCACCCATCACGGCACAGACTAAGCATCGCTCCCTCGTGGGCACATGGAGGACAAGACCCGCCAGCCACGGATCCAAACCCGAGCTGTTGGCTGCCTCGGGGGAGCTGGCAGAGAGGAGACACTTGAAGGCCGGCAAGCAGCACCAGGGTGGGGTCAGGGGGACAGCTGGCGACTTTGCCCTTGGCAGGCCAGGCTGACGGGGCTCCCTGGGACACATGGAAGGGACAAACTCGTGACGCCAGAAGGTCGGGGAGCCCGGGCACGACCCCAGAACAACACAGAGAGAGTGCTCACGGAGGGACCCTCGCTCCGACCCTCCTGATGACAGCCCGTCCGTCCTGCACGGCTTTGGCAGACAAATGAGAAATGTCCCAGCAATTGAAAGAGCAGCTTCAGGCGTTGCAAGGGAGCCAGGGGGCTGGGGGGAAGGCTCCAGGGCCAGAGGTGGGGGGCTGCTTGGTATGGGGGAGCCCTGCGTTTGGCCCCTGGCACCTGATGGTCCCCCAGCCCTGCTGGGTACAGTCCCCCGCGGAAAAGAAAGAAGAAGTCTGCCTGGCTGGTGCTCCCAGGAACTTGAATGACATGCACACAAATGCCCTCCCTAGAAGCCGAGCTTAAAACGCGACCCAAAGTTATTCTGGAGGTAAAATCCTAAGGAACAGCACTCAGACTCTGAAATCACAAAACGCAGAAGCCAGATGCAGAACACAAATTAAACTAGAGAATCGATCCAACGCCGAGTGTGGGTTATTCGCCTAGACTGTAAGCCCCAGAGTATGTGGGACGTGCATTAGAACACAGGTGTGCGTATGGTGTGCATTAGAACACGGACAAGCGTGTGGCATGCATTAGAACACGGACGTTGTATGGCATGCATTGGAACTCAGATGTGCATGTGGCGTGCATTAGAACATACACACGTGTGCGGTGATCATTAGAACATGTACGTACACATGGCATGCGTTAGAACACGGACGTGCACCGAGAGGATATTCAATACACGGACCAGCAGCTCAAGACTATTAATCTCCTTAGGGGAACGTGAAAATCAGCCACCCAGAACTTGTATACCCGAAGATGTGCCAAATAGTTCCATGAAGGATGACAGCAAGGACTCGGAGCTCTGCAGAAAGTCAAAGGAGTAAGGAAATGGGCTGAAGGCAGGGCAGAGACACACGAGCATGCGTAGAGTGGAATGACCAAGAACAGAAGTTACCAACCCTTTGTGTGAGGAGCACGATTCTGGGAGAGGAGAGAGAGAGAGAGAGAGAGAGAGAGAGAGAGAGAGAGTGAGAGAGGAGAGAGCCTTGGGTTTCAAGTGCCAGTCACCAGTCCCTGGACCAATACTCACCAGTCTCCAGACCAGTGCCCACCAGCAGGTATGGAAGGAATTTTAAAAAAAAAAACTTGGCAAACACTGAATCCAACAAAAGTGACTTAGAAATTTTTTGCAAAAGTGAAAACCTGCTTCCTCCCCACCAAATCCCACCACATCCCAACTGAGATGAATTTTTAAAAATTGAATAGAAGACATCATGCGACGACTGGAATGGGAAGGAATGGGAGTGAAGATAGATGGTCGGCAACTACACCACCTCCGCTTTGCTGATGACATTGTTTTAATAACACCAAACATCAGTCAAGCGGCACAAATGCTGGCCGACTTTGACCGTGAGTGTGGAAAGGTAGGACTACAGCTGAATCTTACGAAGACAATGTTTATGAGAAACAGCCTTGTTCCTGACGCCCCATTCACTCTCAATGGAACGACCATCTCTGAATGCAACAGCTATGTGTACCTAGGTCGAGAGGTCAACATGACAAATGACCTGGCACCCGAGCTGCGCAGGAGGAAGAGAGCGGCTTGGAACGCCTTCAAGAACGTCGAAGAAATAGCTAAGAGGACGAAGAACCTCCGGCTCCGGGCACATCTCTTTGATTCCACTGTTCTTCCTGCATTAACATATGCCTCAGAGACCTGGGCCCTACGCAAACAGGATGAGAACGCCATTCAGGTCTCCCAAAGAAGAATAGAAAGAGCTATGCTTGGAATATCACGTTTCACTCAAATGAGAGAAAGAATCCGGAGTTCCAACATCCGTCGACGATCAAGAATCAGGGACGCTGTCTCATTTGCCAAGGTGTCGAAAATCAGATGGGCTGGTCACGTAATGAGATTTAAAGACGACCGTTGGACTAGAGCTGTTACTGACTGGATTCCACGGGATATCAAAAGACCGCGTGGCCGCCCACCTACCAGATGGTCAGACTTCTTCGTCAAGATCATGAACGATCGGTTTGAGGCCCTTCATGTTCCCGGAGCGAAGAGATGCCATTGGGCTACACTAGCACGCGACAGGGACAAATGGAGACGTTACTGGCGCCCGCTCGAGCAAATCGACGACTAACGGGAAGTTAAGTGATTATTATTAAGTGATTTAGTGAATAGAAGACAGAGTAGTGATTGGTTACGAATTGATAAGGAAGCAAGAATCAATCCGCCATCAGCTGATACAGCAGCAAGAACCAGAGAAGTCTAGAGACACCGAGGAATGGCTTGAAATACCAAATAAATAAATAAATAGCTCACGGCAGAAAATGCACACTCAGGGAAACCCAAGAAAATCAAGACAAAGACCCTCACCACAGGAATTTCTAAAAGAGGCACTTTGAACAAAAACAGCCCGGGAGCCCAGGTCTGAATACAAGTAAGAACACTAAACAAAGAAACCGGTAGCCTTGTGGGGACGTCTACATAAGCATCGTTGTCCAAAGCAGTGATAAAATATCTGATTTGTAGGATTTAAACTTTTTAAATTAAAATTTTGAATAAAAATAGCACAGATCACTGGAGACAGAGGTCAGACAGCTGTCCTAAATCCATGCATTGTTTGGCATAGGGTGAAAATACTGAATACATTCTGCCTTCGTTCATTGAAATATGCATGCTTGCGTAGGGTACACATCTGTGACGATCAATCACTAATCAGAAGTATAAAAGCCAATGTGGTTTATGGGAAGGGAGGAAGTAGATGAAATGAATAAAAGGGGGAAACATGAATACATCCAAATATATCAAAATTAAAGCCAAATTTTGTACACAAATAAAAAGTTCAGACGACACAATGAAAATTAAATCACCTTTCGTGGGACTTACCTGGAAAGCTTTATGAGCAAGTTTTATGTCCTTTTTCTATTGCAATTTTTAAAAACCTTAATACAGAGATTAAGGCAGTTGCTTTACACATGGCTGACCCCGGTTCAATCTCCAGTACCACATATGTCCTCTAAGCACCCCCAGGAGTGACCCCTGAGCACGGAGCCAGGAATAACCTCTGAATACCACCAGGTGGGGCCCCAAAACATCCACAAACCTTAATATAAAAATGGTATCAAAGCAACACGAGAAACCGAATCAGCCTCCAATCTCCTGACATCATATGCTAACAAAAGGGTTGAGAGATTTCAAAGGAAAAAAAATGTGGCCAAGGAAACATCACTCTATGAAGCCAAGGTTGTTCCAACATGAGAAAATCTTTTACCATAATTGCCCACATTAAAAATGAGAGGCTGGAGTGATAGCACAGAGGTTAGGGCGTTTGCCTTGCATGCGGCTGACCCAGGTTCGATTCCCAGCATCCCATATGGTCCCCTGAGCACCACCAGGAGTGATTCCTGAGTGCAAAGCCAGGAGTAACCCCTGCGCATCGCCAGGTGTGACCCAAAAAGCAAAAAAAGAAAAAGAAAACCATGGTCAAACCAACAGATCAAGATCAAATGAACATCTGTAACAAACTCTTGGCCATCATCAAGCAATGCAAGGGTCCTCAATTTAATGAAGATCACTGATAAAGAAACTGCAGATAAATATGGTCACCGATGGTGGCTGAATTCACATAGCCAAGTCCACATTCACTAATTTCACAGTGAACCGTGAAAAGAAAACTCCAGCTGGAGATGTCAACATTGGCAGGCAAATCGTTGTATGTGACATAATTCTCTACAAAATTCAATAGGGTACAAGCCAAAGTATCGGGATTTGTCATCTTAGTAAACTTGTGTTACATAAAGACATACAGGGCCAGGGCAAGGGCTTGAAGAGCTGGATCTCGTGCTCACAGGCAGGGACCCGTCTGATGCCCACAAACCATGCCAGGGGTGACCCCCAAGCACTGCCAAGGGTGCCCACCAACTCGGGACAAAAAGAGAAAGCAACCTCATTTATAAGAAAACCATGTTGAGAAGGACGTTTCAGGAAAGATGATGAGTAAAGAAATTCCATTAGAATTTCAATCAAGGATGCTGAGCCAATAGATCTCATAAAACGTGAGCAAATTTCTCATCAAAATTATTAGTTAGGGGCCGGATCCATAGTACAGCGGGTAGGGCATTTGCCTTGCGCACGGTTGACCTGGGTTCAATCCCCAGCATCCCATATGGTCCCATGAGCACCATCAGGAGTAATTCCTGAGTACAGAGCCAGGAGTAACCCCTGAGCATCACTGGGTGTGGCCCAAAAACAAACAAATAAAGCAATCATTATTTATATGTATTAAAAGACATTGAAGAGGACCAGAGAATGGGGGTGACTGACTGTGGGTGGAAAAAAACAAGTAGTTGGACATAGATTCATCTCAGAATTATCCACTGAGTGAGAGCAGAATCCCAATTCCAACCAGATGTTTGTTTATTCAAGTCTACACAGCTGATGAACACCGAGTGCCTTAATATTATAGAATTCAAGCACTTCGGGTATTGACTCAAGGATAAAGACTGATACAACAAGACCAAGAGTCCAAAACCGGCCTGCACACTTCTAGAAACTTCCTGAACAAAAAAAGGTCTCAAAGCATCAGGGTTCAGCAGCGGGAGGGCTCAGAAGGACAGCCGACAGGTGCCTTTCCATGGGGAAAAGAAAATGACACCAGCCCCAACTTCAGGGTCGCTCAACAAACTGGAAAGGAGAAGCTTCCGGTAGACACAGGCAGGTGGCACGTGCCCTAAAAGCTACCATCAAGGGGCCAGAGCAACAGTACAGCGGGGAGGGCCTTTGCCTTGCACGCGGCCGACCCAGGTTCAATCCCCGGCATCCCATAAGGTGCCCCAAGCACCACCAGGTGTAATTCCTGAGCACAGAGCCAGGAGTAACCTCTGAGCATCGCTGGGCATGACCCAAAAAGAAAAAAAAAAGCTGCCATCAAGGTGCAAGCTCGGACCCTGCTCAGAGCTCCTACTCTAAAAGCATTTTTCTTCGTGTGTACGTATGTTCCAGAAGCTTGTTTCACAAAGCTTCCTCCATCCCAGCGAACCACCCTGGTATTTTATTCTGAAAGGACTTGTCTCGGCTTCGACAAGGATCCTGAGGAGGTCCCTGCTGGGAAAGCCAAACCCTGGTCCAACAGCTCCCTCCCTGTGGGGCAACGGCAACGCGTGCAGGAGTGCACAGGGTGGAACATTCTAGAAAGGCAGGTCCACGAATCCCCGCCACGAGGCATGGGATGCTGGCGGCTCAGAGCCTGGTGCGGTGAGCGATGGCTTTAGTGCTGCCTGCGAGTTTGGGAATCAGTCAGCTCCCCTTCACCCTCGCTGGAAGCGAAAGGAAGGGGGCCCCAGTAGGGGCTGGACAAGGCCTCCAGGCCCACCTCAGCTACACTGCCGGGAAAACCAACACTGGCACAAGAGAAAGCTCGCTTCAGAGGAACATAGTTACACCAAAACGTCACAAAACCGACCTGCCGGAATAACAGCATCCCAAAGTCCTAAAAACCCTGGATCATGGGCGTGCTCCCAGGGTCCCCCCAGAGAGGCCCGGGGTCACCCAGCTCCGGGACCCGAGCACCATTACATCCTCCGACCCACACACGGAACTATCCGCCCAGCTGAGGGTAGGGGGTTGTGGCTCCCGGCCCCCCCAAACACTGCTTTGGGGCCACCTTCCCCCCAAAATTAAATAAAACATCGTAAAAGCGCAAAGATTAGCAACAAAAAAGCATTAACATGAAGGTGTTCTATGGAAGAATAGAGACATTACTGGCACCTGCTCAAGTAATTCGACGATCAACGGTATGACAGCGATACAGTGATTCTATGGAGGAGGGAGGACCAAGCTCTGGGCCCCACACTCCAGAAGGATGAAGAGAGTATCTATTCCTTGAGAGAGGCAGTGGGAAGGGGTGTGTGGTCACTCACTGTCCACTAAGTTCTGTGTATTATAAGTTCCCTTCACGTCTTTCATTTCTCTTTTGGTAAACAATATACTGCCCTGAAAGTCAATAGTAAGGCAAATCTGGAATAGGAGCAAAACAAAGCTGTAAGACACTTAGAGGGAAGAGGAGGAGGAGGAGGAGGAGGAGGAGGAGGAGGAGGAGGAGGTGGTGGAGGAGGAGGAGAAAAGAGAGGAAGAAGAGGAAGAGGAGGAAGAAGAGGAAGAGGAAGAGGAAGAAGAAGGAGGAGGAGGAGGACAAGGAGGAGAAGGAGGAGGACGAGGAGGAGGACGAGGAGGAGGAGGAGGTGCCTCTGCCATACAGACCAAACATGATTGCCACCCATTGCCTCTTTTGCAAACCACAGCACCCAAAAGGAGAGAGAGAACAAAAGGGAATGCCCTGCCACAAGGGTGGAGTGGGATGGGGGGAATGGGGAGTGGGAGGGATGCTGGGACCCGTGGTGGTGGAGGATGGGCGCTGGTGGAGGGATGGGTGTTGAATCATTGTATAACTGAAACCCAAGCACAAAAAGTTGTAAGTCTACAACTGTACCTCATGGTGTTTCACTAATAAAAATTTACACTGTCCTCCCGTTGATCATCGATTTGCTCGAGCGGGCCCAGTAACGTCTCCATTGTGAGACTTGTTGTGACTGTGTTTGGCATATTGAATACTCTGGGTAGCTTGCCAGGCTCTCCAAGAGGGGCGGAGGAATTGAACCTGGCTCAGCCAGGCTGGCTGTGCACAACGCAAACACCCTACCACTGTGCTATCACTCCAGCCCAATAAAAATTTAAGAAAAAAAGAAAAAGAAAAAAGAAAAGTGCCCCTGCCACAGACATGGGGAGGGGGTAGGTAGGGAACCCGGGGGCACTGGTGGTGGGAAATGTAACTGGTGAAGGGACGGTGTTGGAATATGATATGACTGAAATCCAATCACGAACAACTATGTATCTCACTGTGATGCAATTAAAAAAAAATAAAAAAAACTTTTTTAAGGAGGAGGAAAAGAGACAATAGCACCCAGGAACTTGATTCTAAGAGGCCAGGAAAGGGCTGGGGAGGGCGGTGGTTAGCCCCGTGGACTGGTAACTCCTCCACTCACAGGCTTCTGCATTTCTCCCAAGATTCAAAGTGCACAAAACAACAATCTGAAGAGGAATCACTTGTTATGGGTAGGAAACACAGCCTAAAATCACTGGGGGCCCACATCATCACACCCCATCTTCAGATGTGTTGTTTTCCTGATTTGAAATCTGAATCCTAATCCCTTCCCCCTTCCCCCCACCCCGCACCCCGTGGCCTCACACACGCCGATCTAAGGGACATTAAACTCCGTTTGTCCAGGGCCAACCCCGGCGCCATCCTCAGCACCCCCGACGGTTCCCTGAGCAGCAGCCGGAGTGACCCCTGAGCACAGAACCAGGTGGAAGCGTGAGCACCGCCACCTCATAGGGTCCCCAGGGCCAAACTCCATCAAAAAACGAGGCTCGACTTTGTTCCTCGGTTTCTCTGGTCTCCGAGCAAAGGTGCCCAGGCCGTCAGAAGCAATTCCAAAGAGCAGAAGCCAAGGACGAAGTGGAAGAGTACATGGGGCGGGCAGGGCCCACTTCTCTTGGGCCGCCTCAACGCTGGCTTCCCGCCCTCCACCCCTCACGTCTCCCCCCTCAGCAGCGTCTGCTCAGCGTCACCAAGGCGAGCCGGGCCCCGTGAGCATCCGAGGAGGCGATGACACGCGCTGAGAGAAGGAGGGCAGACTGTGCTGCCAAGAAATGACGCATCCGGCTAGATGCAACGCCCCCACCCCGCCCCCCATCGCTGGCACGGCTGGACGGACACCCCAGCCCCCAGTCCCTGGGAGAGCAGAGCCTGCACCCGCTGCTCATGCGGGCGTGACCAGAGCAGGCCCGCGTGCAACTGAAGTGTCTTGGCAAAGTGGTACCTGGGCACTCTGGGTCCCCATCCAGCCCCTCCCCCGCCCCGATTGTTCGCCAAATGCCACGTCCGGCCCTTTATGGGTGAGCGGTGCTGAGTACCTCACCCAGTGGGGAGACGGCGCCCACGGGACAGGGCCACGAGGCACCGTGAGCCTCTGCAGGAGGAGCGTCACCCCAGGCTGGGAGCTGGCACTGTCACCCCCACACAGCAGCTGGGATTCTGGGAGACGCCAGCCCGCCCTCGTGCTTCTGAAGATTCCTGCGAAGTGAGATTCCCTCCCTCTGCTCAGCTTCACTTCGGACTTTCCTTAGATGTGAACTCGTTTTGCTGTTTTGAATGTCAGGACTCCACCTACTGCAACCCGTTTGGCCACACGTGTTGGGTCCCAAGGACCCCCCAGCATCTGGCCTGGCCTGGGTGACCTTCACAGGAGAATCCACACTGTTGGTGCCGTAGGACACACAGACGCCAGGCGGGAGGCGGTGTTGGAATACGCGCTTTCCCAGCTCGGACACTCGGCCCGGAGACAGCTCCAGTGGGGAACGTCTGTCCCCTAGCAGAGGGCTCGAGGGGTTCCCTCCTTCAAAGCGCCCGGCTGCCCCAGGAGCTGGACAGAGCCTCCTGGCTGGGAAATGTGCCTCACCCGAGGGGTAGGCTGGGTGTCTGGGCCCCACAGGGAGAAATCAGGAAGGCATTGTCTCCACGTCCTTTGCTCAGAGGGAAATGAATGGATTAATCTGCTCAGCACGTCTACACCACCTAGTGTGTCTACACCATCTCAACATGTCTCCGTCCACTCAGCACGTCTACAACTCTCGGCCTGTCTACACCAACTCACACATCTACACCATCCGGGGGCTGGAGCGATAGCACAGCAGGTAGGATGTTTGTCTTGCACACGGCTGACCTGGGTTCAATACCCAGCATCCCATAAGGTCTCCCGAGCACCGCCAGGAGTAATTCCTGAGTGCATAAGCCAGGAGTAGCCCCTGTGCATCACCGGGTGGGACCCAAAAAGCAAAAACAACAACAACAAACTACACTATCCAGTGTGTCTACACCACGGCAGCCTGTCTGCACCATTTCAGCACGTCTACACCAACTCAGCACTTCGACACCATCTCAGAACGACACCATCTCTGTGTATACACCAACTCAGCACATCAACACCAACTCAGCCCGTCTACACCGTCTCCCCGCTTGCCTCAGGACGTCCTTCCCAGGAACCGCGAGGAGGGAGTGGCCGCTGCAGAAAGAGGCCCTAGACAAACGAGGAGGCAACTCTCTGGGATTCGGTCCAGGAAACCCCCAAACAGTCCCACCTGCCAAGACCCCAACCTTAGGCCGGAAAGAAGGGGGAGCACTGGTCAGCAGGAAGACGGCTAGGAGGAGCCCAGGGTTGAGGCCACTCAGACATTTTTCCTCTGGGAAAAACTAAAAATTTTTTTTTTTTAAAGTGTGGAGGACAAAGATTTCTTTGTAGCTGTTGGATAGAGACCCAGGCGCGAGGTGAGGACCGTGAGGACCCTGCCCTTGTCAATGACGGGCCAGCACACCGGGAACTTTCAGGGTGGGGGCAGGGCCCGGACACAGGAAGACCCCCTCCCAACCGGCATCTGGAAAGTTCAGTGGGGAAACAGTCCGCTTGAGAACGGTCCGTCCTTCGCCTCTGACCATTCGAACAAGGTCCTTATCTCACAATGAAAGGTCTGAGCAGCCCTGCAGCCTCTCCCTGGCGCCGGACGCTGACGGGGCTCAGGAGTCTTATCTGCCGGGGGGCAGGGGGAGCGTGGGCAGAGCTGTGGAGATCCCAAGGAGCGGGTCCTGGCTCCCGTTTCACTGTGCTCTCGTCAGCAGAGCAGAATCCTTCAAGAGCATCCCACAAAGTCCCCGTCCAGGGCCAGAGCAATAGGGCCACGGGGAGGGCACTCGCCTTGCACGGCTCGCCCAGGTTCAATCCCCGGGACCCCAACCACGCCCACCAGGAGTGACCCCTGAGTGCAGAGCCAGGAGTCAGCCCTGCGCACCGCCGGGTGCAGCCCTCAAACCAGCCAACAGCAACGAAGTCCCCATCTGCGTCACCTCACAACCTACAGTTTCCGTCGCCCAGACCAGGGACAGGAAGCTCAGACAGGGCGAGTGGGGACAAGCCCACCCCCTCCTCCCTGCCCCAGACACACCCCGAGATGCTTCCACAGACCGTGGGGGTGGGGGATGCTCGTTCCTCCGGAACTTCATCACGCTCAGTGTGATGCTGGCAGCATCCAACACCGAGACTATTCCTGCAAGTTGGGAGAGTCCAGTGATTAGGCCACGTGCTTAGCACACGCCTGACCCGGGCTCCACCCAGCACCTCCTCACTAAGGGTAGGCCTGCTCATCCCGAGCACTGCTGGCCCAGGCAGCGCCGCGTTCTTGGGCCCCAGCCGGCCGAGAACCACCCGGGACCTCCTGCAGCCTGGCTGGGAGGCCCAACTTCGAGAAGAAAGGAAAGGGACCGTTTTCGATGGATCTCTCTTCTCCAGAGCCCGCACTATTCCCTGGCCATCACCTCGCTGTGTTTGGAGACTAGAGAGCACTCATTTTGAGTTCCTGGAGAAACTCACCGCTCTCCATCACAACCCAAGTTCCGATCCGTGGTGGAAATAAGCCTTCCTGGGGAAGGAAGCCTGTGACGGCGTAGACAGAGGCCACGTGGATGCTGCAGCAGGACCCGATTTCCTCCTACAGCTCCGAGCCGGACCTGGGTCCTGCCACAGCCCGATAGCAGCTCCCAGTTTGGCTCGGTGACTATCATCCTGCTCCATCCCGGGAAACCTCAGGGCGTCAGTGAGAGACCAAGCACGCTCTCAACATCCGCCCTGGCTGCCCGGCTCAGGGACAGCGGAACAAGACCGTTGAGAACTGCATCCCAGGAGAGCATGGAGAACTGCATCCTGGGGGTGGGAAGGACGCCTGCGCCTCCGCCCTCCCCCAGGGCGGCCAGTGTGGGTGACCCCGGGCAGGGAGAGGCCGAGAGCGACAGGGATGGGGAGAGACAAGGCTCTTCGGAACTTGAGACTTTTCTCTCCGGCGCTGACTTCCGCTTCCTCGTGGAACACCCAGGCAGATGCTTGCCTCCAGGCACCTTTTCTGGCCAGAAATTAAAGATCCCGGGAAGCACCATGGATGCGGCTGCTTCACAGAACCGGCTGATGCTTATGGACCACGGGACAGTGAGCAGAGTCTGCGGCTATTCTGGATTCGCGAGGGAATCCGCAGTCTGGGTTCAGAGGCTCAGAAAAGTGGCCGGCCACATGTGGACACAGGAAGAGGCAGCACCATTTGGTCACTTCACGTTGAGGGGGCAGCGATTGGGTCAGTAGTGCAGAGTGAGGGTCCAAGAACGCGAGGCTGCTCGGGCAGCCTAAGGGGTGGGGGTGGGAGGCTGGCATCTTCTCCTCCAGCACTTCCCCACCTCCCGCAGGTCTCTGCCAATCACCTTCTTGGCAGAACCTTCCAGGTCAGCCCAGTGACACCCGCCCCACTCCCCCGGGACCCCAGCCCCACAGTTACCCCAGAGGCTCCAGGCATGACCCAAAAGTCCTTCCAATGGGAACATAAAGTAACAAACTAGGAGACTAACACCCAAGAGTGGCCAAGATCAGTACCAGGAGGTTCACTCCATGGCTTGAAGGCCAGCTGCACATGCTAAGGGAGAAGGCAGATCAGATAGAGAAGGGAGCACCAAATGAAGGGTGTTGGGAAGATCCACCCAGGATAGGAGAAGCATGCTGAAAGTAGACTATAGACTGAACATGATTGTCACCCATTGCCTCTTTTGCAAACACAGCACCCAAAAGGAGAGAGAGAACAAAAGGGAATGCCCCACCACAGAGGCAGGGTGGGATGGAGGGATGGGGGGTGGGAGGGATACTGGGATTTGTGGTGGTCGAGAATGGGCACTGGTGGAGGGATGGGTATTTGATCATTGTATAACAGAAACCCAAGCACAAAAGTTTGTAAGTCTACAACTGGAGACGTTACTGGGCCCGCTTGAGCAAATCGATGAACAACAGGAGGTCAGACAGACAACTGTACCTCATGGTGTTTCACTAATAAAAATTTTTTTTAAAAAGTCCTTCCAATGACCACATGTCCCACCCTGCCCAGATATGTCCAGGGACAAACACAGCACCCACAGTCCAGGCATCACCAGGCACTGGTTCTGCTAACGTGGGGTCCCCACAGAGAGCAGCACAAGGCCACAGGCTACATGTGACCGTCATGCTTCGAGTGGTCAAATCCTCAAACCCATCAGGGGGACAAAGGAGACCACCCTCATTCCCTCCCCAGGCGGGACCCTCCATCTTTAAAATCCACCGAGTACAAGCTTAGGTCTAATCTAGTGTAACACCCCCTGCAGGGCCCAGAAAACAGGCAGGCCTATAAAGTTTACACAGAAAATACCAGAAGTGAGAGCATTTCAGGGCAAGAATACCCCAAAGCCCACAGGCACACCCGCCCTCAGAGAGCCTCCCAGGACAAAGCCACGTAGAAAAGCCCCTCCAGTGGACCTCACCTCTGAAGCATATGATCAGTGATCAGATGATTCTTTTCCCCAAGTCCAGTCAGGGCTGAAACGTCAGCTTCCCCACTGACTCATGATATTCTTAAATTACACAAAAGGACAGAAAAGAAAAAGGCAGAGACGCTCTCTGACAAGGGCCATCTGGTCGACCCCCCACCCAAGCATGGGCCCTGGAGCTCCCAGTGGCCGGTGGGACTCAAGAACCTTACTCAGGGGTAAAACACATCACACGGGACCCAGGACATGGCCCGGAGCATTTGAGAACATTATTCGCACACGGGAGCCCTGGGTTTGACCCCTGGCACCGCTGGGAGCCACTCCCTCTCACTGGCCCAGGGGTCACCCCCCCACAGCAGCCCTGGGTGTGGCACAAAAACAAACCCACAAACACACAACCCCAAGCTGTGAGTGATCTCCCGGTCCCCTGAGCGATGATGCGGGGAGGACCAGAGAGGGCACCCAGAGTCCTGGCCGCACCCCAGAGCAGAGATCCACGTCATTACCGAGACCCAGAGCCGCGTGGAGCAGGGCTGCCCAGCTCAGCTGGGGGCCAGGGGTCCCGGCCTCGCATGCCTCCCAGGTTATATGGGATCCTTGTGCTCGGCCTGGCAGCACCAGCAGCCCCAGGACCCCAGGGCCCGGCCCATGGGCTAAGGTCACTCTTCACACTCGCAACGGCCGAGACAGATGGAGGAAGAATCCTGACGGGCGATGCGGGCATCGTAGCTGAAACGGATGTCTGCAGATGCCAGCGTTGCTGACTCAAGCTCCAGGAGACCATCCCCACCCGTGCTCCGGGGTTATCCCGGATGCTTTCTCGTCCACACAGCAGGCCAGGGCCAGCCACAACCAAACCGGCACCCCCCAGGCAAAGGAGTTCTGGTCCTGTCCTACAGATAAAAGCCCAGCTGTCCTGCCAGCTTGAGGGCACAGAGGCCTCCTGTTCCCACCTAATTCCTATCACAGCACCTCATCCTTCCCTTGGCCGCTCTGGGCTTGGTTCCCTCCTCAGGGCATGGGGGGAACCTGCCTGACGGGGGAGATGACAGCCTTCCTTCACGGCGACCCCCAGACATTGGCTCTGCAAATGAAATACTGGCGACGTGGCTCAGGCCCTCCTACCCCCGGTCTGGATGTCTGTCAGGGGAATGGAGACAAGAAGTGACAGGGACCATGAGGAAAGCAGCAGAGGGGGGCAGAGGGAGGGACGAGGGAAGAGAAAGGCGGCTAGGGCCCGCCCAGCGGGGACTGAGAGGGCCTTGGTTACAGGGCTGGGCAGTGAGGTCACTTCTTCTACAAGAACCCCCAGACCGCCTCTGGAGGTCAGCTGAGCCTGACCACGGTGGGGGGGGGCAGAGAAAGTCCCACGGCGGACCCTCATGAGCGGCTGTCAGTGTACAGAGAGACCCCCAGCGTCCTTCCCGGGACCACCCCCGACACTCTCGGGGGCATCGTCCCACCCAGTCCCCCTCTGCGAAGGAGCCTGGGGCTTCGGAGGCCTGGGGGCACAGACACGACTCGCCCCGAGGCCTTCGCTGGTCAGAAAAGGGCGAAGAAAACTAAGTTCCTGCCCACGAGCGAGCGAGAGCTCACGGCCAGCAGCCCTGCGGGTGCCTCGGGGACAGCGAGGAGGAAGGGAGTTCGCAAGCCCTCCACGGCACCCCAAACCCCCTCTCTCTTCTGCGCATTCTCTGTAGGGCTCAGGGGCCACCTTGTCCAGCTCCTTCTTCTCCTGTTTGCTTTGGTTTGGGGGCCACACCCAGGGGTCCCCAGTGCTTACTCCTGGCTCTGTGTTCAGGGACCACTCCAGGTGGGGCTCGGGAATCCAGACGGGGAGCCGGGGATTGAACCCGGGACAGCCGGGCACAAGGCAAGCGCCGTAAGCCCCGTTCTGTCTCCTGACCCCAGCCGCCGCCCACAGAGCATTTTGATTTGAGAGTTTGCTTGCTTGGGCCCCATGGGGATGCTCCGTGCTCCCTCCCGAAGGAGCTGGAAGGCACTGTGTGATGCCTGGGGTCGAACCCGAGCCTGCCATCTGCATATGCATCTCTGGCCCTTTATAAAAAAAAAAAAATTTTTTTTTGACCCACATCCCCACAGTCACACCTCCACAGTCCCTGCCCCAGTGACACTACTTCCAGGCCGTTCCCCCCACCTACACACACACACACACATACACACACACACACACACACACACACACGCTGGCTCCCAGCAGGCCTCCCTCTGGCTCGGGCGGACGCTTTGGCTAAGTCCCGCTAGCAGAGGACCAACTCAGACAACGACACGCTCTTAAGAGGTTCACGGAGCGACACAGTCACGCGCCGGCTCACGCCACAGACCAACAGACTGGTCTCTGCAAACTGCAGGGAAGGGGAGTGAGTAACTGCAAAGGGCCCAAGAGAGATCGGGACACTCACTGAGCGCGTGGCTGTGGGGACAGGCTGACGGACGGCGGCTTCGGCTTGAGCGTCAGGGTCATCTGGGCCACGGGGCTGGCTCTGGGCACAGCGTCCGCCTTCTCCGAGGAAGTCAGCTGGGCCGCCGGCTCCGGAGGCTTCCGTGGTGAGGCAGGGCGCCCGGCACTCCGGGTTCTGAGCACTGTGGGTGCGGGCTCGCGGGCCGTGGTCAGCTCACAGGCTTTGCCCCGGGTGCCTGGTTTGCACACGCACAGCTGAGGCCGCAGGCACATCCCTCCGTTCAGGCACGGGGGAACACAGCTGGCTGCAGGGAGACAAGAGAGACACGCGGTGAAGCACCCGCAGATCTCGCCGGACGCCCCCCCCCCAGGGTCACGCGGCCATCAGCAAGGCTCCCGCAAAGGAACGTTCAAAGGCACGGGGATGCGCCCCTCAATTAATGTTTGATGTGGGGCCATGGAAGGGGGTTCGAGAAGTCCAAGAGGGGCTCCCCATGAGGGGCTCAGGATGTGGAGCTACTTCGGCCCCACAGTGCTGGGGTCCCCCAGGACCACACCCAGCAGTGCTCAGAAGCCCCCAGGGCTACACCCAGTGAGGCTTGGGGACCACGTGGTGCCAGGAAAAAACCCAGGCTGGACTCATGAGCTGGGGGAGAAGGCGGCTGGGATAGAGAAGGGATCACTAAGTCCGTGATGGTTGGAGGAATCGTTCGGGATGGGAGATGTGTGCTGAAAGTAGATGAAGGACCAAACGTGATCGCCTCTCAGTATCTGTATTGCAAACCACCATGCCCAGAGCAGAGAGGGAGAGAGAGAGAGAGAGAGAGAGAGAGAGAGAGAGAGAGAGAGAGAGAATGGGGGAAGTTGTCCGCCAGGGAGGCAGGGGGGAGGGTTGGGATGGGAAGGCGGAGATGTTGGGGACATTGGTGGTGGGGAATGTGCACTGGTGGAGGGATGGGTGTTCGATCATTGTGTGACTGAGACACAAACATGAAAGCCTGTAACTGTATCTCACAGTGATTCAAGAAAGAAAGGAAAGAAAAGAAGGAAAGATGGAAGGAAGGAGGGAGGGAGGGAGGAAGGAAGGAAGGAAGGAAGGAAGGAAGGAAGGAAGGAAGGAGAGGAAGGGAGGGAGGGAGGGAGGGAGGGAAGGAAGGAAGGAAGGAAGGAAGGAAGGAAGGAAGGAAGGAAGGAAGGAGAGAAAGGAAGGAAGGAAGGAAGGAAGGAAGGAAGGAAGGAAGGAAGGAAGGAGAGGAAGGGAGGGAGGGAGGGAGGGAGGGAGGGAGGGAGGGAAGAAAGGAAGGAAGGATGGAAAGAAAGAAGGAAGGATGGAAAGAAAGAAGGAAGGAAGGAAGGAAGAACCCAGACGGGATGCACGCTAATGTGAACACAGGGGCACATGGACCCAACCACAGAACCGTCTGCTGGTCCCTTCTCCCCATTCAAGGTTGAAAAATGTTGATGGTGGCGAAGATGGGGCGGGGGGTGATGAAAATAGCTAATACTTCCTTGCGGCTCCCTGGGAGACCAGCCCTGTTGTCAAACAGGTCGACCAATTTTAACCCCAGCAAGCGTCTGAAGTAGGTGTTCGGCTCTGCCCATTTTACTACGGAAGAGACGCGTGTCTGCCAGGTGCACACTCCCACCCTCGCGCTGGTCAAAGGTCACACAAACGGGCAGCAAAGAGCTGGAACTGGAATCCAGTGAACCAGCCCTGAGGCCTCACCCAGAACCAATGGCTCGTCCTGCTTCTCTTGCTGTTTTGTTTGGGGGCCACACTCTGTAACGCTCAGGGCTTGCTCCTGTCCCTGCAGTGACTCAGGACTCACTCCTGATGGTGCGCAGGGGACCCCATGGGATGTCAGAGGTCAAACCCAGGCTGGCCATGTGCGAGGCCAGTGCCCGCCCCAGGGTACCATCTCTCCAGCCCCTGGACTAGCCCTGCTCAGAAGAATGAGCAGAAACCCAGGGAGATCCGGGGCCAAGCTCTTGGGGCCCGGGTCAGACTACAGCAACCTAAGGCCGACTTGGTCACACACCTGAGCCCTCAAAGCCCTCAGCTGAGGCCCCGCCTCATCCAAGCTTCCAGAAATGGAGTCCAGCCACCTCCCTCACCACGGGGCCCACGTGGAGTCCTGCCAGCGGCAGCTGCTGGTCCCTGCACGGCAGTGAGAGTCCACGGGGCGGCAGCCGCCTCCACAAGCCCAGGGCTGAGTCCCCAGCCTGTGGTCAAGGGCAGCTTCTCAGGAAGCAAGGCTGAGCCCTCCTGGGGCCGGAGCGATAGGCCAGCAGGGAGGGCGTTTGCCTTGCATGCAGCCGACCTAGGTTCGATCCCCAGCATCCCATAGGGTCCCCCGAGCACCGCCAGGAATAATTCCTGAGTGCAGAGCCAGAAAAACCCCTGAGCATCGCCGGGTGTGACCCCCCCCCCCCAAAAAAAAGCTAAGTCCTCCTGCACCTCCGGTCTCCTCTCTGGCTTGGCCAGGGATCCCTGAGGCCACTTCTGGTGCCAGGGCGGCGGGTCTGGGTCCGACAGTGCGGGGCTACTCGGCCCTGCGGAGTCAGGTTCAGCCCTGGACCTATGCCTGCCAGACTGCGCTCCCACCAACCCCCCTCCTCCACACACAGTGGTCTGGCCGAGGCCAGTGGAGTTGAGGCCAGTGACCCGCGTTTCAGCAGACCAAGGCCATGAGCCTGTGGACGCTGAGGTTTCCGTGCCCCTCTGTGTGGGCGCAAATTATTTCTTTACGCCAAACTTGGGCTCGGAGACCGCCTCTGACTGAAACTCTCAGTCCCGAGGCCAATCACAAGGGAAGTCAAAGCAGGGGTGCGGTCAGGACTCAGGGAGAAAGGCCAGGCCTGCGTGAGCCCCCAGAACCAACACCTCCGCCATCTCTCATCCCTTCCACCACCTTCTTCTCCCTCATCCCTCATCCTTTCCACCATCTTCCACCATCTTCTCCACCCTCTCCACCATCTCTACCAGAGTAGTCCCGAAGTGTCTGACCAGGCTGACAAACTTTCCAAAGGTTGAGGAGAATTCTTTCTTTGCAGGGGTGGGCAAGAACCACACCCAGTGGTGTTCAGGGCTTACCCCTGGCTCTGCTCCCAAGACCCCCTTCTGACAGGTCTCAGGGGACTCTACGGCGTGCTGGAGATCAAACCCGGGCTGGCTGCACGCAAGGCAAGTGCCCTTCCCACTGTACTATCGCTCCGGTTCCCTGGAAAGAATTCTTTAAAAAAAAAAAAAATGCAGTCAGCTCCCTAGATGATCAAGATTAAGTGAAATTCCTTAACCGTGGCCTCTGCACTTGGACATGTCTGGGGCAGGAAGAAGGCAGCCGCTTGTCCTAGAATCATCCCCAGGGGCCGGCGCGACTCTCCAAGTTTGCCTTGCACACAGCTGACCCCACTTTGATCCCCAACACCTCCTGCTGCCCCCTGAGCCCTGCCAGGAATGATCCCCGAGCACGAAGCCAGGAGTAAGCCCTGGACGCCATCAGGGATGACCCCGAAACCCAAAGACACTAAAAAACAAAATGAAATAAACGCAAATAAAAACAATCCTCCTGGCTTCTTCCGCAGTAATTAAAAGTGAATTAAAAGTGAACCGCAGAGGAGCCTGAAGGAAGGACCAACTTCATCTGCATTTTCCTGGCAGGCTGGGCCACGGCTATTTATGGCAAGTCCCAGGAATGACAAGGGGGCCCCCAGGGAGCTGGGGCGCAGCGGGGGAGGGTGTACCCAGCCAAGCTCTCCCTGCAATGCCCTCCAGGACGCTTCCCTTCCTGCCTCCATCGGCTGCACCCTGAGCCCCAGGTCCTGACCCTCTGTCCCCACCGGCTCGGCCCCCCACCAGGTGGCTGCAAACGTCCTCACAGACCAGAGAGGCCACGGATCCGCTCACAAGCGCTGGGACCTCGACCACGGCCACAGACCAAAACCTGCTCAGTACCAAGAACGCACGACTAGTTCCTGCTGGCTGGGAACGGGAGGGACAACTGTCCTGAATGCCCCACAGCTCCACAGCGGCGGGTGGAAAGGGAGGAGGAACGGCAGCAGTGAGAAGTAAAATGAGACTTTAAACTCCCCAGAGGGGCTGGAGCGATAGCACAGCGGGGAGGGCATTTGTCTTGCACGCGGCCGACCCGGGTTCGATTCCCAGCATCCCATAGGGTCCCCTGAGCACCGCCAGGAGTGATTTCTGAGTGCAGAGCCAGGAGTAACCCCTGTGCATCGCCGGGTGTGACCCAAAAAGAAAAATAAATAAATAAATAAAATAAATAAACCCCCCGAATTCTCTACCAGGAGAAAGAACGTTTCAACATCTTCCCCCTTGAGTGGAAGAGAGGTGGAGAGAGACTCGCTTCTCCTGCTTCTTTGCGCTGTCCCCAGAGGGGCTCAGCGGGCGGGAGGGGCTGGCTGGGACCCGAGGCAGCAGGGCGCCCCCCCCCCCACACACACACACGGGCCCCAGCCAGAGTCCAGCCTAGCGGGGACCCCACTCCCACCCCTCCTGCACAGTGCAGCTCGAACACAGCCTCGGACAGCCTGGCTCCCACCAGGGGCATCTCTGGGGAACTCGCTGGACAGGCAGCTACCAGGGATGCTGGGCCAGCTCACACGCAGACACACACACAGACACACACACACAGGCCCTGACACACATGCACACACATACACTCATACGCACATGCACAGATATGCACATGCCCAGACACACATGCACACATGCACCAACCCACAAGCACACACACATGCAGACACACATGCACAGACACACACATGCACAGACATGCACATGTACCAGCACACACACACACCTGCACACACTTATGCACACACACAAACACACACAGGCACCGACACACATGCACAGACACATATATACACACATTATGCACAGACACACATGAAGAGATATGCAGACACACAGGTACACACACACACACATGCACGCACATACAGACTGTGTACCAGCAGGGAGCGTAGGAACCTCCAGCCCCTGCCTCCAGCCCCATCTGAGGTCAGAGTCTTCGTCCCTGAGTGCCCTGAAACGGCCCCCGCCCCTCGCCTCCTTCTGAGACGGGGGCATTCTTACACCTTGACTTCGTTTTCCTCTGACCCAGCTCTCAGGGTGACCGGGGGTCCCGTCTGTCTGTCTGTCTGTCTGTCTCAAGGCCGTGGGGCACCTGGACGTGCATGGAGACGCGGCACTGCATGGAACGGGGGTGTCTCTCCCACCCTGCTGCTGGCCTGGTCTGCGTGGGTCCAGCACACGTGCGAGCTGCTTGGACCCTCGCCGGGGCTTGACGGGAAAAGCCCCCGTGATGCGGAGCGGCTCACGCTCGGTAGCAAGAGCCGTTAGCCAGCCTCAACTCCCCTGATGGCGCCGAAGGCAGCACCCAGGAACCCCGGCAGCGGTTCTGGGTCTCGGGATCTCAGTACCCCAGCAGCCGGCGGGGCGGGAAGTGCCACCGAGAGACTTAGCAAGACCCAGGCTGAGCCTCTGTGGGCTGGCCGGGAAGAACCCAGCCCTGGTTCCTCGCAGGTTTCCTGAGTGTCCCCAGCACCTCCGGGCCCCTGAGCACAGCTGGGGGGACCCACTTAGCCATACTGGGCCTGCGACAGCCAGAACTGAAGTGGGAGTTGTTTTTTTGTCTTGATTTTTTTTTTTTTTTTTTGCTTTTTGGGTCACACCCGGCGATGCTCAGGGGTTACTCCTGGCTCTGCACTCAGGAATTACTCCTAGCGGTGCTCGGGTGACCATGTGGGATGCTGGGAATCGAACCTGGGTCGGCCATGTTGGCTGCGTGCAAGGCAAACGCCCTACCTGCTGTGCTATCGCTCACAGCCCCTAAAGTGGGAGTATTTGACCCCCATAGGGTAAGTGATTCCTTGGTTGTGGATCTTTTGTAAAATGTTCATGCAGTACCATAACACCCCAAAGGAGAGAGACACAGAGAGAGAGAGAGCGCAAGAGGGAATGTGCCTGCCACATTCCTGGGAACATTTGGTGGTGGAAAACGGGCACTGGTGGAGGGACGGGGACTCAAACATTGTTTGACTGAAACGTAATCACAAAAATGTGTCAGTCTGTAACCGTATCTCACGGTGATTCATAAAATTTTTTTAAAAATTAAATAAAAATTTTAAAAAGTATTTGAATCTTTTAAAATAAAGAAAGAAATAAAAACAAAATGTGCGTGCTCTTTTCTAGGTTGCTTGCTCCAAGGAACGTGCAGGGACCGAGAGGCAGCTCCGGGCCGTCCGCGGGGAAGGCGAGCTCCCGTGTTTGCTCTCTCTCCGTGCGGTTATTACCACAGCCGCCGAGGCCGAGACAGCTGCCCCCAAACATCCCTCCCGCTTGCACAGGGATTTTCCAAAGACCCGCTGGCCCTCGCTCTCAGCAGCGCGTCTTCAGGAACGTTTCTCTCTCTGGAAAGGAGACGCCCGGGACAGCCCGGGACTCCCAGACGCAAGCCGCCTCCTGCCTCATCCTGCCAGAGGCGCCTGGTCCCAAGGGCAGCGTCTCCATTCCCAAACGCCCCCAGACGCGTGGCCCTGCCCAGGCCCCTCTGCGCTCTCCAGACCCCTGCTGCCGCCTCAGAGAGCTCCGGGGCTATGGGCGGCACTGCCCTATCCCCAGGGCGCCCCATGGTCCCCGGGCAGGCCTCGGCACAGGGGTACAACGACCACACACCTTGCCCAGGCTCAATTTCCAACATCGCGTGGTGCTCAAAGCACCGTGGGCTGCAGGAGGGCCCAGGTAGCCCTGCTCGGAGCAGAAGCACCCGGAGGGCCTGGTGGTCAAAGCTGCCCATGGGGAGGGCAGGAGGGGAGGGAGGGAGGGAGGGAAGGAGGGAGGGAGGGAGGGAGGGACGGAGGGACGGAGGGAGGGAGGGAAGGATGAAGGAGGGAGGAAGGGAGGAGGGGAGGAAGGGAGGAAAGGAGGAAGGGAGGAAGGGAGGAAGGGAGGGAGGGAGGGAGGAAGGAAGGAAGGAAGGAAGGAAGGAAGGAAGGAAGGAAGGAAGAGGAGGGAAGGTGCCCTTGGCCAGCTGTGCCCACTGGCATCCCAAGGCCTGGAACCCGAGCCTAGAACCTGCAGAGGAAAGGCTCCCCCCCCCTCCCTCCCCAGCGGGGGAGCAGCAAGGGGCCAGGGGCCAGCATGGCCACCAAAGCAGGGCGCCAGGAGGTGTGTGGACACAGCCACGTCCACTGCAAGCAGGAACGACCCCTTCACCTGAGAAAGCGTCTCCCCCCCCAGCACCCCCGACTCAGAACAGAGCCTCAGGCCCTCTGCAGCCTTGGCTGGACGGACTCCTGTACCCGGGGAAGCGCCAGCAGGCAGGGAGTGTGTGGCCACATCAGGACACGTGGCCAGGAGCCACTGTCGCCACCAGCCGACGTCCAGAAGGGTAAGGGCGGGCGGAGAAGCCAAACCCAGACGGCCATGAGTGAGTCCTGGTCTGGGCATGGCACCTCCAGTGACTAAGAAACCCTGGCACAAGACCTCTCCGGAAGGAACGGGGCCAGCACACACTCTCAGTGCTCTCTGACCCTCCTTCCTTCCCCTCCCTCCCTCCCTCTCTCCTTCCCTCCCTCCCTCCTTCTCTCTATCCCTCTCTCCCTCACTGACTCCGTCTCTGTCCCGCCCTGCCTCTCCCTTCCTCCCTCTCCCTCTCTCTGTCTCTCACTCTCTTCTCCCTCCCTCTCTCTCCTTCTCTCCCTCTCTCTTTCTCTCTCCCTCTCTTCATCTCTCTCCCTCTCTCCTTCTCCAACCTCCCCTCCCTCCAAGTCTCTGCCTCTCTCTCCTCCAAGGGGGGTGGTGGACACAAGCCAGCATTGGGTTAAAGGATGCCCCCTCTGCAGCCTGACCCCCAATTCTGTTCCGGGGGGAAAGATGAGCAGCAGGTGTCAGCCCTTCCCTCGAATCCGCCCGGCGCTCTGCGGGCCCCTGGCACCGGCAGATTGGCTCTGCTCAAGCCACGTTTTTCCAGGTTTAGTGTGTCCTCTTGCAGTGCCCGCGCAGACGCAGCTGGTTCCTGTAACAAGGCAGAGATAAGAAACTTCCTCCCCCTCCCCTGCTCTCCCTCCTCCACTCCAAGACTGTGTTTGGTATTTTCCTCCTGCTGTCGGAATAATAAGACATCTTATTATCTCGTTTTGACTTTGGAGAACCCGGCAGGCTACCGAATGTCACCTGCCCACACGGCAGAGTCTGGCAAACTCCCCGTGGCGTCCCCAATATGCCAAATACCAGGAACAACGATGGGTCTCATCCTCCTAACCCTGGAAGAGCCTTGAGTATGGCACTTTTTAAAATCTCAGGGTTAGGGCAAAGGAGACGTTTCTGGTGCCTGCTCGAGGCAATCGACGAACAACAGAATGATCATGATCATGATCATGATTGTCGGGGTGTCAGGGTGCGAGGGGTCATTCTCGGGGCTATTCTCACTGTGTGCCCGGGAGATGGTGCTTGGTGCCCCTGATCTCCGGTACAACCTCTCTGGCCTTTCCTTCCCTTGGCCCCAGGTTCTCATCCTGTCTCAACCCAGGGCTCGTAAGAGGGCAGCTTCTCCCTGGCCCCTCGGGGCAGTGGGGACCCCCGGGGCCGAGGAAGCCCCTTGCTCACGGTCACTGGGATCCACTCTCTGCAGCTTTTTCTCATCAACAACAAAAGACCAAAAAAGTGACTGAATCTTTTTTTTTTTTTTTAGATTTCCAGGGCCACTCCCAGGAGTGCTGGGGGGTGGGGAACAGGGAGGTGCTGGGGTCAGCTCAGAGTCACACCCTGGCCCTTGCATCAACTTTTTGAAAGACATTCTTTCGCCATGACTTGAAAGAAGGTTGCAAAGGACCAATCCCATGTGCTTTGCTCAAGAAGCAAAGCCAGCCTGTGCTGGGAAGCCCCTTGCCTCGCGGTCTCCCCGGCCTGGGCGCTGGCGGACACTCACATCCCCCAGAAACAAGCCACGACACCCAGTTCTGACCCGCGCCCGTGCCCGGGCCTGGGTGCCAGCTGGAAGACACTTCCTGGTGTCGGAGCAAATGTAGAGTGGAAAGGGCATTTGCCTTGCATGTGGCCAACCTGGGTTCAATCCCCGGCATCCCATAGGGTCCCCCCGGACCGCTAGGAGTGATCCCTGAGTGCAAAGCCAGGAGGAGCCCCTGAGCATCGCTGGGTATGACCCCCCTCCCCGCTCCAAAAGATACTTCCTGTAGACGCAGCCCAGCACAGCAGACCGGCTGGTCTTCCACGGGGTGCTGAGTGGGGTGGGGCGTCTATGTGCGGGCCAGCTCAGGGGCTTGGGAGGGTGTGTGATTTGCGGGGACTGGGTGGACGGATAGTATTTATCACCATAGGACATTCTCTTGTTTTTCTCTCCTTTGGCTTTTTGGGTCACACCTGCCGAAATTTGGTTCCCCCTGGCTCGGCACTCAGGAATCAATCCAGATGATGCTCGGGGGACTCTATGGGATGCTGGGGTCCAAACCCAGATTGGCCGTGTACAAAGCCAACACCTTCCCCCCTGTGCGGCCGCTCCGGCCTCGGGATCTTCTTTTCAGCACCCCCCAAAAGAAGGAGGCTCTCCCGGAGACGGGAGGAAGCCCAAAGACTCCCCTGGCCCTGACCCTTTAGCCTGCTGACACTAGCCCTTCCTCCTGCTTGGTTGGCTTCAAACCTTGCCACCGTGGTGGTGGTGAGAAAGGGCCCCCCTCGCCATGGGCGGGAAGGTGCGCATCACCGCTCTAGAAAGCAGCATGGCCAGCGCTCAGAAAACACAGGACTTGGGGCTGGAGCGATAGCACAGCGGGGAAGGAATTTGCCTCGCACGTGGCTGATCCGGGTTTAATTCCCAGCAACCCATAGAGTCCCCCAGGCACTGCCAGGAGTAATTACTGAGTGCAGAGCCAGGAGTAATCTCTGAGCATCTCTGGGTGTGATGCAGGAAGGAAGGAAGGAAGGAAGGAAGGAAGGAAGGAAGGAAGGAAGGAAGGAAGGAAGGAAGGAAGGAAGGAGAAACACAGAACCAGAACTCACATCCGACTCGACGTGCCACTGCCTGGCACCCACACCAGAAACACAGACTGGCACTGAAAGGAAATGCACACACCCATGTTCACAAAGCACTTATTAGCACGAGAGCCAAAACATGTGAACAGTCCAAATGTTTGACTGTCCATGAGTGCGTGAGTGGACCACAGGATACTGTGTGTTCTTACGAGCAGAGTCACTGCAGCACCCCAGGCGGGGACTGCACACCAAGGGGAGCCAGGACGAAAGGGACAGGTGCTGACTGACCTCTCCTGTGTGAGAGTTCAAGGTACAATGGACCCAACGCAGCACAACGAGAAAACTGAGGCACACAACTGAGTGTGTGGGAGGGGGGGAGGGAGGGTACCGGGGTCTTCTGGGGAGGAAGCTGATGACCGACTTGATGCTGGGATTTCGTGCTTGGAAAACCATCAGTAACACCAGCCTGGACATCACAGAACCTCAATCAAGTTTTTGATTGTTAAAAAAAACAAAATGCGCCCCCCCCACCAAGACCACAAGTTGCCCCCCATGAGCGGCTCTCCGGTACAGCCAAGGCTCCAGAGGCACATGGACCTAATTTGGAACCCAGAGCCTCTGGTAGAAATGTGAACGGACTATGCAGTAAGCTACAACACCGTGCCCCCTCACCCCCTGGAGGGAAAGGGTGTATCTGTCCGTTCCCCCATCCCCCCCCCCCCCGACCCCCGGGCACGGCAGCCGCTGCCTCAGAGCTTATTGGACAGTCAGGTATGAGCCGGGGGTGACGGGGCAACTGCAGCCTCATGGGATCGGGGGGCGGAACCGGCACATCCTTCTTGCCCTGCAGAGACTACGAGTTGCCCCCCACCAGCGGCTCTCCGGCACGGCCATGGCCCCAGAGGCACACAAACCAATCTCGGAACTATGCGGCTTTTGGCAGAAATCCCTCCAGACTTAATTAGTAAAATATCAGAAATCCAAAACCACCAGAGCAGCTGTGCGACATCATATGGTCTTCATAACCAGCAAGAGAAAACAAATTATTTCACGATGCCTTTTGAGCAGGTTTGATTGCTGGGGGAAATTTCCAAATAATAAACGGTGCGTCTTGTCAAAATAACGAATGTAATGAAAGTAGAGAGAGAGAGTTAGGTGGAAATCACCTGCCTCACAGACCCAGGAGGGGCGCGATGGGGGGGGGGCATATTGGGGATCTTGGTGGTAGAAAATGTGCACTGGTGAAGGGACGGGTGTTTGATCACTGTATGACCGAGACTTCAACCTGAAAGCTTTGTAACTGCTCTCACAGTGATCCGATAAATAAATTAAAAGAAATTAAAAAATAAAATGCTTCCGCCTGCTTGGTGCTGAGCCCCGCACGCAGGAGCGGGGAGATGATGGAAGACATGCGTCCGTGGCTTCGCTTCTGCATTCATCCCTAGAGGTCCACCTGTGCCCGGCCGCGGGTGAAAGGGGGCTGGGGGTGGGTCCCTCCTGGCACATGCAAGCCGTGACATTGAACACACATGTGGGATGGGGAACGTGAAAAGTGGGGGAGAAGAGAAGAGGGGTCTGGTGCCGAGTGCTGAGAAGGACAGACTCAGCCCCTTCGTCCTGGTGACCAGGGCAGAGAAGCGAGGCCGGCCAGCTAGGGGAGACGTCCAGGTGTGGGCAGAAGCCCCCCGCACTCCCACCCAGACCAGCACCAATTCCCCAGTCCAGCCAGCGGCCTCTGCAGCTCCTCGAGGAAGCAGAGTTTGAAGAGACCAAATCGTAAGTCTCCAACGAAGTCATGAAATTTGCCTAGAAGCAGGTGGACATGGAGAGTATCGTGCTAAGCGACGTGAGTCAGAAAGAGAGGGGCAGACAGAGAAAGACTGACACCCAAGGACAGTAGACACAAGGGCCAGGAAGATTGCTCCATAGTTGGAAGCCTGCCTCATGCGCTGAGGGAGAAGGCAGCTGGGATGGAGAAGGGACCGCTCAGTCAATGATGGTTGGAGGGATCGCTCAGGATGGGAGATGTGTGCTGAAAGTAGACCAAGGACCGAGCGTGATGGCCTCTCAGTATCTGTATTGCAAACCCTAATGCCCAAAAGTAGAGAGAGAGTGCGGGGTAAATTTTCTGCCATGGAGGCTGGGGGGAGGGTTGGAAAGGGGTGGGTACACTGGAGACATCAGTGGTGGAGAATGAGCACTGGTGGAGGGATGGGGGTTTGATCATCATATGACCGAAACTCAAACAGGAAAACTTTGTAACTGTATCTCACGATGATTCCATTTTTTTAAAAAAATTAAATTTTTTTTTAAAAAACCATAACTCTTCAGGGGACCAAGTGTTAAAATGAAATGCAGACACTGGGTCTGGAGCCATAGCACAGCAGGGAGCACACTTGCCTCTCACGCAGGCGACCAGGGTTCGATCCCCGGCACCCCATATGGTCTCCGAAGCCCACCAGCAGTGATCCCTGGGCACAGAACCAGGAGTAAGCCCTGAGCAACGAACCAGGAGTAAGCCCTGAGCACCACCAGGGGTGGCCCCCAAACCAACCACCAAAGCATACAGGTGACAGGATGGAGTTTCCTGCCTTTTCAACCGCTAGTATCAGTGATTTCGGAGCATCGAGAGATGCTTCTATGGGCTGGAGGCCCGAGTTTGATTCCCGGCACCACAGAGATCCCCAAGCATAGCCAGGAGTGAAGTGACTCCCCGCCCCATTGGGTCTAGTCCAAAAGCAAAACCAAACTCCTAAGCCGAACTGACAGGCTAAGCTCCAAGGGCTTGAGTATCTGCTTTGCCCGCAGGAGGGCCCAGTCGACGATGGCCACCACCTGAATGTCCGTGTATCCGGGCATCACCCCAATACAGACCCCAGCAACAGCGACGTGAGCCCCAAAGCCAAAGCAGAAAGGTAAGAAAACTCTTGGGTGGGGATCTGGGGTTTGAGGTCACAGCCCATTAGTGCCCGGGGCCTCCTCCCGGCTCTGTGCCTGGGGGTCACTCCTGGGGGTGCACAGGAGACCGTACAGACACCGGGAGGAACCCGGGTCAGCAGCACGCAAGGCGGCAGAAGAGAATCTGGACGATCTTCCCAGCCCCGAAAAGAAAAAGAAAAACCGAGCTACTGCAAGATCTCGGAATTCCAGTTTGAAAGTCCAACGGGAAATATTTCATAATACAGAGGAAAGAAATATAAACACGGACAAGTCCACAAAAGCTCAAGATGCTGTTTATTCCGGCTTCCTTATTTTATCATCCTTCCTTTTTCCTGCTACATCTTCTCTCCTCTGTGATGGACGTTTCCCCGCCCCCCACTTCCTACTGACACCCAGTCACTGGGTGCTGACACTCTGGGACGGAGCCCGCTGTCCGCTCAGGGCCCGAGGGAAGCGCCCTCCCCAGCCCACACTTTCCTCTGCCCCACAGACCCCAGCGCAAAGGCCTCCAGGCCCCGCCCCCAGCCCCTCATTTACCAAGCGGGCGTTTCGCAAACTGTTTACCCGCGCCCTGTGCCAGCAGGATTACTCAAACGTGGCAAGAGGAAAGCCATAGGGAATAAGCCGGGCGCCAAGGTCAGCACTTGGGATCCAAAATTACAGGGGATGCAGGCGGCAGGCATCTCACTGCGCCCCAAATCGCTCTCAGATGAGGTGGAGCAGAAGGTTCTAAAACTGGCAGGGAGGGAGGGAGGGACGGAGGGAAGGAGGGAGGGAGGGAACATCATCCTCCAGCCAGGGGCCTGCCGGCTGCTCCTCCGAGGGCAGGGGCAGAGGGAGCCAGGAGCGGCCCTGGAAAGGCCTCGGACACACAGCCCTGCTGAGGGACACAGCCCGGAGTGGGGGGGGGGGAGGAGCATGGACCAGGGAGGGGGAGCACGGACCCCAGGGGACGGGGAGCACGGACCCAGGGGAGGAGAAGCACAGACCCAGGGAAGAGGGAGCACGCACCCCAGGGAAGAGGGAGCACAGACCTCAGGGGAGGGGGAGCACGGAACCCAGGGGAGGGGGAGCACGGACCCCAGGGAAGAGGGAGCACAGACCTCAGGGGAGGGGGAGCACGGAACCCAGGCAAGGGGGAGCACAGTCCCAGAGGAGGGGGAGCACAGTCCCGGGGGGGGAGCACGGATCCAGGGGCGGGGGGAGCACAGACCCCAGGGGAGGAGCACAGACCCAGGGGAGAGGGAGCACGGACCCAGGGGAGAGGGAGCACGGACCCAGGGGAGAGGGAGCACGGACCCCAGGGAAGGGGGAGCACAGACCTCAGGAGAGGGGGAGCACGGACCAGTGGGGGAGAGTGAACAGAGACAAAGCCAGCGCTGGAAGCCCCGCCCCCAGCTCCACCAAGTCCTGGCACTCAGCTGGCTCCAGGTCGCGCAGGGCCGCCCAGCTGGGTCCGACCACAGCTGCATCCCGACAGCTTAGTTGGGTCCCGGCCACACCGCTCAACCCCAGTCACTCAGCCGGATCCCGGTCCCCCAGCTGGATCTCAGCTGCTCAGCTGGGCCTGTCCACTCAGCCGGACCCTCATCACTCCTCCCTGCCCTGGCCCACCAGCCAGACCCCAGTCTCCCCTCTGGACCCCGGCCACTGGAAGAGCACCCGCAGCCCAGGAGGAGCCGGTCCTGGCCAGCGACAGGAGGGGGACAGGTGCTCCCGGGCCCAGCTCCTCCATGCAGGCAGGACGCCCAGCCCCCGGGGCCTCAGGAGAGTGGACATGGGACCCTCAACCGTGACCTGGGGCGGGGTGGGGGGGGAGCATGAGGCACAGGGAGTCAGAGGAGGGGCTCCAGGAAGAGGCGGGGTCCTTAGGAGAGCAGAGCCCCACCCAGCCTTGCCCCAGCCCACCTCCATGGGGCAGCACTGAGTGGGGGTCACTTTCCAACCTGACTTCATCTGTCCCCTCCCCCACCCGAGCCACTGGATAAAGAGCTCCGTGCCACCTGGGCCAGGTCTCCCAGGGAGACATGTGATGACCATGGGCAAATGCCCACAGATGCAAAGCTCTGAGCGCTGACCAGCGGGCCACCCGGCCTCTAGCTCATGCACCTAAAACAGGAGGCCCAGTGAGGAGTGGGAGGAAGAGGGTCGGCCGGGAGGGCCGGGAGGAGGGATAGCACGGAACATGCATGAAACAGTCACGCCTGGGTCGGACACAGGAGCACAGAGCAAACTCGGGGCGCGTGGACTTTTCCACAAGCTCCAGAATGACCCACTGGTGTCACGCACGCCAACAAATCACGGGCTTTTCTCTGCCAGCAAGACGGAGACGTCATCAGCGGACGGAGGCATCTGGGCGAGGTGACCCCCGCCTCCCCCAGCCGAAAATCGTCCGCCTAATCACAGAGTGTTTCAAAGCAGGGCCCTGCTGGGTAGCTGGGGACGTTATTTCCTACCATTCTGTTTACTGAAAATATCTTGAATATACTTGGCGGGCCAGGGAATACACACCACGTTCTGCAGTGTTTGACTCTCTCGCACAAACACTCTGCATAACCACAGGCTCGGGTGACCATCTTGCAGGGGCTGGTCCTGGCACCCGCCTTGCCTGCTGCCAACCCTGACCTCCGCCCTGCACCTGATGCGGCCCTCTGAGCCCCGCCAGGAGTGACTTGTAAGCACAGAGCCAGGCGTAAGCCCTGAGCACCACCGGCATGCCCCCCCCAACCGCCCAAATAAACAATTTTTCAAATGTTCAACTCTTCTAAATCATTGTCTATCTGTCAAACTAAAGAAAAGCAGGAAAAAGTGGCCCAGAGATAGAGCAAGTTTTGTCTCTTCTCCTCAAAAACGGGCTCAGCCCAGTGGTTCCCGTTAACTGTCGGACACCAGGACCGAGAGAACAGGCGTCCCTCTCAGTCAGGGGCTGTGTCACCCCCCCTGGGCCACGGGGCCACGCCCATAAAAACCCCAGAGTTTCTGAACCGACCCCCCGCCGGGTCTGTTGTGCTGTTGACCCAGAAGAGACCCAGAAGCCCCCCCACATGGCACCAGCAAGAGCGACTCTGGGAGCCCCCCGAGATCCCTCTACCCGGCTCCATCCACCTCCCCGGGGACCGCCACCTCGCGTCCACAGGTCCCCCCTCTGCCTGTGTGGGTCACCAGCAGGATCGTGGCCCCCCTAAGAAGCAGCATGTTGGCATCCTGAACCCGACCCTGAATCTGGGACTCCCCAGGGGCCCAACCGGGAGCCAGGGCTGCACGTGGGGGAGAGAGGGTGCCAAGGCCCTTGGAAGTCCTTAAGAGTCAGGAGGTCTGGACTCAGACACAAGTGTGGACAGGGACAGCCAAGAGCGCCCTGAGCGACCTCCCTACCCACTCCAGAGCTCAGAGACTGGCCCGCCCCCAGGTCCTAAGCCCCGGGGGGATTCCAACTGGGCAGCTGATGACAGGATGGCTGAAGTGGTGGAGATCGGGAAGGGCTCACCAGGCCTCTTGGATTTTCACCCAAAGCTGCAGAGGGACCGTGGGGGCACCCAGGGCCACAGGAAGGCCTCGAGGTGAAGCCTGGCGCCCTCCCGCCCCAGAACTCCGGGGGACTCACAGCTCGTGGACTTGACCTGCGGGTCGTCTCTCTCCACTGGGGGCTCTCCTTCAGACAGGATTTTCCAGCTGACCCCTGACCCTGCCTGCCCCCCACTCTCAGACTCGGGAGGGGGAATTCGCTCCCCTCCCCCAGCTGCCGTGGGAAACAGTGTGGCGATCTATTGGCCACGCAGCTGTGGACGCCCCGGCAGGAGCCCTCCGTAGCCTGTCCGGTGAGGGCAAGGTCAAGCTGACGGCAAAAGGCTGGCCACAGGGGGCCGGACCATAGCACCGCAGGGAGGGCGCTGGCCTTGCACACGGCCAACCTGGTTCCATCCTGACATCCCATAAAGTCCCCCGAGCACCGCCAGGAGTGACTCCTGAGTGCAGAGGTAGGAGGAACCCCTGAGCATTGCCGGGTGTGCAGAACAATTAAAAAAGAAGACAGGCCCCGGGCCATCTGGGTGAGTCTCAGGGATACGCCAACTCTCAGCCAGGTGATGCCACAGCTGTCCCGCTCTGGGCCCCTGGGGCCCTGCTGACTATCTAGATCATCCCTGCAGAAAGTCGGGGAGTGGGCCTGGGGGAGGGGGGGTTCCAACGCGGTGTGGGTGGTTCGCCAGCAGAAGCGCCACAGCGTCTTTGTTTCTGCTAGGAGAGAACAGAATTGAGGGTGAGTGTGGTGGGCAGGGCTGCCCCGGCCCCCCTCGCCAGAGGCCCTGGCACGAGGTGAAAGTCGCAGAGGTGCCCGCTCAGTCAACGCAAGCGCCAGCCATGCCCGGAGGACCGCCCAGGTGCCCACACCCTGGGACGGCACCCGGGCCTCTGCCTCACCCGCGCCCCTTCAGTCCAGTGTCCCCCGGAAACACAGCTCCACACCAATGTCTCTCTCCAGCCCAAGTACCCCAGACAAAGGGGGACCCAAGATGATATGGAAACCCAAGGCCCAGTGGGAAAGGGCGTGGGCATAGTTAGGATGGGGACCAGGAGCAAAGAGTCGGGGGGCATGTCCCAGATGGTGATGGAGCACCCCCACCCTCTGGAGGGCCACCCCGTAGGCCACAGAGAGCACCCGTTGACTCTGGAAACAAAGGCAGTGCCATCTGTGCCCAAGGGGCCGGCCCAGAGCCATCAGCGATGCTTCAATCCACGCTTCCTGCTGTAATTTCGGCCTCTGGAAATCTCCACACAAAGGCTGACTGAGAGGCTGGAGCGATAGCACAGCGGGGAGGGCATTTGCCTTGCACGCGACTGATCTGGGTTCAATTCCCAGCACCCCCTCTGGTCCCCTGAGCACCACCAGGAGTAACTCCTGAGTGCAGAGTCAGGAGTAACCCCTGAGCATCACTGGGTGTGACCCAAAAAGAAAAAAAAATACATATACAGGGGACACTGGTGCTGGGAAATGAACACTGGTGGAGGGATGGTTGGAATACTGTAAGACTGAAATCCAATCATAAGCAACTTTGGAATGGTCTAAAAAAAATAAAATTTAAAACAATAAAAAATACATATGCATGCGTGTGTGTATATATATATACACACACAACATGTATATATATATATACATATATATATATATATACACACACACAAGGCTCAACCTGTAACAACATGTTTAGTAATCTCTTATCCAAGGGCTGAATGGCCCCAAGGTGAGATACAACAATTTTCACACTTTCCTCTAAGGAAACCTTTTTGGATCATTTTTAGCGGATTATACATAGCGAGCCATAGCACTGTCCTCCAGTTGTTCATGGATTTGCTCCAGCGGGCACCAGTCCACCAGTAACGTCTGACAACAAATTGTGAGACTTGTTACAAAGTCAATTATTTCGGGTCTGCCTTTGGGGTAGGCTTGAGTAGTGGTGGGAAAATCCGAAGTAATACTGGTGGGGAGGTGTGACGGGGATGGGATGGGTATTGGAATGTTGAATGTAAACAATTCTTGCGAACGACTTTAAAAAATTCAATAAAACCGAGGAAAGAAAAAAAAAGTTCCATTTCCATCAACAAAAAGCAATCCAGTCTGGCTCCCGGGGGGGCTGGGTTGTCTTCGGCAGAAGCAGCGGGAGTGGCAAAGGTCCGTCAGACTGGGCCCACTCCCTCGGTTCGGGCGTTGGCCACGAGCACATACAGTGAGAGCCGCCAGCTAGCCGCCAAACCAGTGGAAGGAGACGGTGCGCTCGCTGACAAGTGCTCCTGCATTTGTGCTCCCGCATTTCAGGGGGAGGCTCCAAGCCCTCAGGTTTCTGTTTCAAAGGGCAATAACCAGAGCGAGGCTCAGTTGGCCACACGGAAAGGAACCGAGAGGACAGCGACCACAGATCAATTTCTCCCACAGTGTCAGTCTCCCTCCTTGTCACTGAAGGATTTACAGTCTCAAAAGCTGGGACCAGGGTTAGTCTTCATCCAATCCCTGGATATCTGAAAGAGAATCTTTTTTCTCGCAGGCAGCAAGATTTGGTGTTGCTGGTTTGAGGGAGTTTGAGTCACACTGAGTGTGCTCAGGGATCACTCCTGGCAGTACTCCGAGGACCGTATGCCGGATCGAATCAGGACCAGATGCCCATAAGGCGACCGCCTTAACCCTGGACTGTTCCTCCAGCCCAAGACAGCAAGTTCTGAAAAACCAGAGATGCCCAATCTCATACTTACTCTCTTCCACAGTTCTTTAATTTCTTTTCATTGAACCACCAGGAGATAGTTACAAAACAAGCTTTCATGATTGAGTTTCAGTCATCCAATGATCCAACACCCATCCCTCTACCAGTGTGCATTTCCCATCACCAATGTCCCCCGCGCCTGGCTGTTCCTCTCCGGGGCCCGTTGGAGGGGAGTGGGTTGAGCTTTCCTCCCCGCCCTGACCAGGGCTCTGGCAGCCGAAGACCTCCAGGACCAGCCACCACCATGCTGAGACCACTCTCCGTACCCATGAAGGTACTGGCAGAGGGACAAAGCCACGCGGGTTCCAGGGCCGAGATCTCCCAGCCTACTCGGATTGGAGTCGAGCATCCTCCACCCAGATCCTCCAAATTCCAGTAGGCAGGGGTCACACCCACCACCTGGCCCCCTGGCGCCGTGTAATCCCATCAACGGCCAAGACTCAGAAACTATAAAATCCAGCTCCCGGTACCGCGCGGCCGCGAATGCGACATCTTATCAGGACATCTTTTATGACATCTTATCATCTCATTCCTACTTTGGACAAACTTGCAGGCTATCGAATGTAGCCTGCCCACAGGGCAGAGTCTGGCAAACTCCCCCGTGGCGTACCCAATATGCCAAATACCAGTAACAATGATGGGTCTCATTCTCCTAAAGAGCCTTGAATATAATCACAGGGCTAGGATGAAGGAGACGTTACTGGGGCCTGCTCGAGGCAATCGACGAAAAAAAAAATGTCCCCAGGATCCCCCCCCCCCCCCCGTCACCCCACCCCATCCAAACCCCTGCCTCTTTCAGGCACATTCCTTCTTATTCTCTCTCTACTTTGGAGTACAGTTCTTTTAAAATAATTCACTCTGGGGAACAAGACATCCCAAACTCCTGTCTCTGCTCTTGGTAATCTAATCCAGGACTGGACGGAAGTAACACATATCAATATTTTCTCCACCTTTATTAGGGTATAATTGAGAAACACTCACATGACAATTCAGGAGTATGAGGATGCTGTGACAACAGGTATGTTGAGAAATAACCACAGTCAGTGGGTAGGTAGGGCACCTGCCTGGCACATGCCCTACAAAGTTCAATCCCCGGCACCGCATCTAGTCCCCCTGAGCACCTCCAGGAGTGATCCGGGGACACAGGAGTGAGCCCTGAGCACCGCTGGGTGTGCCAGCCTGCAAAAACAAATTTTGTTTTTTAAAAAGCCACAGGGGCTGGAGCAATAGCACAGCGGGTAGGGCATTTGCCTTGCACGCGGCCAACCCAGGTTCGATTCCCAGCATCCCATATGGTCCTCTGAGCACCGCCAGGGTTGATTGCTGAGTGCAGAGCCAGGAGGAACCCCTGTGCATTGCCGGGTGTGACCCAAAAAGCAAAAAAAAAAAGTCACAACCAAACTATTTGCATGACCTCTCTGCTCACAGTTAAGCCTGGTGGGGGCCTTCACATCCTCCCCCTTAGTAAACGTCACATAGACATATCACAGTCTTATAAATTTCAAGCTGCTGCAGCAAATTCCAAGCATATAACACAACACCGTGGGCCGGAGTCAGCCCCACAAACCACTTCCCGGAGCGGCCACCTTGCAATGCCCACACTTCTCTAGCACATTCGGATACTCTCCCGGGGAAGGGGCTGGGACCTGGGAAAGGTCTGGGCTGGGACTCCCAGAGACACCTGCCACAACCACCAGCCCTCAGCCCACCATGAACACCAGCCACTGCGGGGCGCTCTGGGGCGTCGGCCAGTGGCACCCTGACCAGGCCCCTAACCTCCGAGACCCCCTTCCGACACTGTTGCCTTCCTGCAGCTCCCCACCCTCAAGTCACGACCTCTCACAGGCGTGAATTCCACCCCTACCCGCCTTAGAATGTCCCAAGGCGCTTGGCCGAGAAATTGTGCTCGGGGAACTGCTTAAAATTCTCCGATGGGAGGGATACTGGGATCCGTGGTGGTGGAGAATGGGCACTGGTGGAGGGATGGGTACCTGATCATTGTATAACTGAAACTCAGGCACAAAAATTTGTAAGTCTAGGGGCTGGAGAGATAGCACAGTGGGTAGGGCGTTTGCCTTGCACGTGGATGACCCGGGTTCGATTCCCAGCATCCCATATGGTTCCCTGAGCACCACCAGGAGTAATTCTTGAGTGCAGAGCCAGGAGGAACCCCTGTGTATTGCCGGGTGTGACCCAAAAAGCAAAAAAAAAAAAAAAAGTAAGTCTACAACTGTACCTCATGGTGTTTCACTAATAAAAAAATTTTTTTTAAATTCTCCTATAGCTCTGTCCCTCCTGCCGCCATGGAACTGCACGGAGGCAGAGGCTCGGGTGCGTTCAAGATTCGGCTCCCCCCGTAAGCCACCGCCATGGCCGAGGAAGGCATTGCTGCTGGCGGTGTAATGGATGCGAATCCCGCGCTACCAGAGGTGCTGAACACAGCCCTCGGTCACCACGGCCTCCCCCGTGACATCCGCAAAGCCACCAAAGCCCTAGACAAGCGCCAAGCCCATCCTTGTGTGCTTGCATCCAACTGTGATGAGCCTAGGTATGCCAGGTTGGTGGAGGCACTTGGGGCTAAACACGAGGTCAACCTAATTAAGGCTGTGACAAGGAGACACTAGGGAATGGGGGGCTGGAGCAACAGCACAGCGGGTAGGGCATTTGCCTTGCACACAGATGACCCAGGTTCAATTCCCAGCCTCCCATGTGGTCCCCCGGGGAACCGAAAGGAGTAATTTCTGAATGCCTGAGCCAGGAGTAACTCCTGTGCATCGCCGGGTGTGACCCAAAATAGCAAAAAAAAAAAAAAAAAGAAAGAAAGAAAGAAAGAAAGAAAGAAAGAAAGAAACTAGGGAATGGGTGGGCCTCTGTAAAATCGACAGAGAAGGGAAACCCCGTAAAGTGGTTGGCTGCAGCTGTGTTGTGGTGAAGGTCTACGGCAAAGAATCACAGGCCAAGGACGTCATCGAGGAATACTGCACATGCAAGAAACAAATAAAAACTTTGGCTCTTAAAAAAACAAAACCGGGACTGGAGCGATAGCACAGCGGGTAGGGCATCTGCCTTGCACGCGGCTGACTCGGGTTCGATTCCCAGCATCCCATATGATCCCCTGAGCACTGCCAGGGGTAATTCCTGAGTGCAGAGCCAGGAGGAACCCATGTGCATCGCCGGGTGGGACCCAAAAACCAAAAATAAATAAATAAATAAATATTTTTTTAAAAATTAAATTAAATTAAAAAAAAAAAAACAACGTTCTCCTATGGCAAGGGATGCACATATGTGACACCCACACGGCCCTGAAACAGAAGGCCGGGCAGGGCACTGTCCAGCCGGAAGGGGACACGTACCTGCCAGAGGCGTCCAGTGAAGTCCCAGGAGAACACAGCGGTGACCCAGTGAGGTCCGCAGGCTCTGAACCTGACCCCATGCCACACGGCTCGACCACAGACGAAACAAGACCCAGGGTGTTTCTGCATGTGGGTCGGCAGAACCTTCCAGAAGCTCTGTCCCTGGCAGGAGCTGCGCTTTCCCGTTCCCAACACTGGTGCCCGGCCCCACCTGTTCACCGGGCCGATCTCTTGGAAGCAGAAATGCATCGAAAGGGACGTTGGCAAAGCTGCAACGGCTGAGGTTCCAGAGCAATTCAAGGGCTCAGCTCCAGGGGCCGGGGCGTGAGCCCGCAGGGGCGGCATCGGCTGCAGGGGTCAGGGCCTTGGTCATCGTGGTGGCGGCTCTGGAACTTTCTAGAAGCCGCCCAGTCTGAACGCTTCTGCCCTGACGCCGTTCCCGGTCCTCTGTTTCTGAATCATCTGAGAGCACACCGAGGGTCTCTCACGCTCTGGTCTCCCGACCCGGAGAGCGGGAAGCCAGGAGGCTGATCCTCCGGCCCGGAGTCCCCTTCTAATTGTGCCTTCTGGACCCCGAATGCTCAGAGCACCTGAGAGCCCAGCTTCGCCTGCCACGTGAGCCTCTTCAAATCTCCGTGCAGCCTCCCTCCTGGGCCTAAGGAGCACAGGGCAGCCCAGCCCGTTTTCAAGCCTGTCAGTAGCCCAGCAAACCACTGCCAGCGAGCTGCACCCAAAGAGCAAACTGGGAGCCCAAGCGACAGTCCGACGGGGAGGGCACTTCCCTTGCACACGGCCCACCTGGGTTCAATCCCCGGCATTCCATATGGTGCCCTGAGCACTGCCGGGAGTAATTCCCGGGTGCCAAGCTCGGGGTTACTCTGAGCATCACCAGCTGTGGCCCCCAAACCAAATAAATAAATAACACACATCGCAGATCAGACGGTGCGCATGGAGTTCCTGGGGGTGGGGGGTGGGGGCGGGGAGTGGGGGCGAGACCTGAGCCCAGCACCTGTAAGTTCTAGAAAAGGCTGCTGCAATATTACCCAGTGTGGTCTCTGAAGGGAAGTCCGATCCCACCTGCCCACAACCCTGTGCATTTCTGATGTTGTTCCGGTCTGAAGGCAGAATGACAAGACCGCGGCAGCGTGACCCTAGGTTGGAACCCAGCCTTCACTGCCATCCGTACTTTCTCACATCCAAAGGGGCAGCCTCCAAGCCACCGTCCACCCGCTTCCTCCAGGAAGATGGCAGGCATCCTGACAAACGTGCTTGGTCCCCGAAGTTCTGTCCAAGAAACCTACACCCGTCCACGTTTCGCAATCCAAACCAGTCCCGGACCAACTGTGCTGAGTGAGCGGCCAGCCTTCGGGACGGTCCCAAAGCACACGGCCAAGGTGCTCCGTGAGAAGGATGATGAGCGATCTGAGCGGAAGTCCGGTTTCTGTCCCATCAGCACCTCACACAACCCGCGTGTCAAAAGGAGCCGCGAAACCCATCTTCCCGGGCTGGAGAGATGGCACACCCAGCTGTGACCCCCTCCAGGACCCGCATACGGTCCTTGAGCCTCACCTGGAGCAATCCCTGAGCACTGTCAGGAATAAGCCCTGGCATCGTCCCACGTCACCCCCAAAAATACTTTTTAAAACCAGGAAATATTCACTTTCTCTGGACCCTGAGCTTCACGATGCTGCCGGTGTTTTCGGATAATCTCAGGTTAGATGCATCGGGACACATTATTCTAAGATGCTGCCCATCGTGCAAACCAGAAAGCTTACACACACACACACACGCACACACACACACACACACACACATCCTACAGGTAAAGCCGGTGGTCCTCACCTTACCCTCTGCCCCAAGTCTGGCCCTGCCTTTGTTTGGCCAAACCAAGAAGGCAGTTTACGGCTCATTCTGAAGCCCAGGGACTTACAGACCCCCTTTCTACACATGGGCTCCCCTGTTTTCTTTCTCCATAAAACCCTGTGCTTGGGGCCAGGCAGACGAGCCGGGCACAGCCACACAGCCACCCCCGGCCTGCTGAAAAGGCCACCACCAGGCGCTCTGCCCACCCGTCCCCAAACCAAACCCCAGGCCCAGCACTCGTCAGTCCCCTGAGCACTGCCCCAAGCGCAGCAGACTCACCCCCAAGACACTTGCATTTGTTCATGAGTATGTTTACGCCCACGGCCTCGGCCTCGGTTCTGCCCGGGTTACCCCTCCATTAGGAATCCCCTAGCTCTGAGCCCAGGGGCCTGGGCGATGCACCCTCAGGCTCCGCTGGACTGCCCTGCGCCCCCACCGGACCCTCCTGGGTGGTGACGCAGACCCCCCTCAGAAGGAGGTGCCAGGAGCACTCTGGAATCCCCTCCCCCAGGGCCCTGTGGGGGCTGGACCCTGCTCCCTGCCCACGGGCCTAGGGGGGAGGGGAGGGGAACTCACGTTTGGTGCATCTCTGGGAACCAGGCGCTTTGCTCCAGCCAGGACAGCACTGTCCTCCACACACATTGACCCTGGAACAGAGCAACCACTGAGTCGCCTTCCCACACTGCCTTCCCAGGACCCTGCGCTGGGGCAGGGGTGAGGGGGGACCGGAAACCTCGTCTGGTGCCTCCAGATTCCCAAGGGGCACCCAAAGAGGCTGCATAATGGGAGGGGAAGGGAGGGTCGGTGTAAGGGGGGGTCCACAAACGGGAGGCAAACTTTTCCCTAGGACGGCTGCGCCGGTTGAGAGGGCACTGCATCCCGGAGGGATACGAGTAGGGTCACCTGCAACCTGGGGAAGCCAAAGGAACAAAAACAGTCGGGCCATCCCACACGCGCACACACGCACACACAGCACATGCATGCACACGAGCACACACACATGTACACACACGCACACGAGCACACACGCACAAGCGCACACACATACACAAACACAAGCGCACCCTCACACACGTGCACACATGCACACGCACACACGCATACAGACACGCACACGTGCGCACACACGCACAGGCGCACACACACACACGCACCCCGCCTTCCCCGCAGGGATGGGTGGAGGAGCTGGAAACCGGGTCCTCAAAGGTCCCCAAATGCTCCGGGCCGGCGCGTGCCTGCCGGGGCGGGGGCGGCGCCCACAGGTGCGGGGCTGTTGGGCCGTCCCGGGACGCCGGCGGGGGGCGGGGAGCTGCGGGCGCGCGGGCCGGCGGCCCCTCCACGCACCCCCCCTCGGGGTCCCGGGGGCCCCGCCCGGCTGCACGCGCAGGCCTTTTGTGTGCTCCGGGCCCGAGGGCGCGGGGGTCCCGGTGCCGCGGGGAGCGCGGGGTTGCGGGTTCTCGGGGGTCCCGGGGCCGCGGGGAGCGCGTGGGTCCCCGAGGGCGCGGGGTCCCTGGGTTCCGGGGGTCGCGGGGTCCCGGAGGACGCGGGGTCCCAGGGGCGCGGGGGGCGCAGAGTCCTGGGGGCGCGGGGTCCCAAGGGCGCGGGGAACGCGGGGTTGCGGGTTCTCGGGGGTCCCGGGGCCGCGGGGAGCGTGTGGGTCCCCGAGGGCGCGGGGTCCCTGGGTTCCGGGGGTCGCGGGGTCCCGGAGGACGCGGGGTCCCAGGGGCGCGGGGGACGCGGAGTCCCGGGGGCGCGGGGGGGCGCAGAGTCCTGGGGGCGCGGGGTTCCGAGGGCGCGGGGTCCCGGGGTCCCGGAGGACGCGGGGTCCCAGAGGCGCGGGGTGCGCGTGGGTCCCCGAGGGCGCGGGGTCCCGGGGTTCCGGGGGCGCGGAGTCCCGGGGGCGCGGGGGGCGCGCGGGTCCCGAGGGCGCGGGGTCCCGAGGGCGCGGGGGACACGGGGTTGCGGGTTCTCGGGGGTCCCGGGGCCGCGGGGGGCGCGTGGGTCCCCGAGGGCGCGGGGTCCCGGGGTCCCCGGGGGCGCGGAGTCCCGGGGGCGCGGGGGGCGCGCGGGTCCCGAGGGCGCGGGGGACGCGGGGGTCCCGGGGGTCCCGGGCACTTACCCCTGCAGCTGCTGCTTCGGCGCCACCTGCGGCCCGCGGGGGCCCCCAGCGCCGCGCGCGAACGGGGGCGGCGGGGTCGGCGGGGGCCGCGGGCCCGGGCGGGGGCGGCGGGGGCGCTCGGCCGGGGCGCCCCCCGCGCCGCCGCTGCTGCGGCCGGCCCTGGCGTGGGGGGCGACGCCCAGGGCCGGCGGGGGGCCCGGCGGGCGGGCCGGGGCGCAGCACGAAGGCGACCCTCGGCGCCCGGCCGCGCGCGCTGGCCGCCAGCAGCCCCGCGCCCAGCAGCAGCAGCAGCAGCAGCGGCAGCAGCGGCGGCGGCGGCAGCCCCCCGCGGCCGAGCCGGGACCCCGACATCGCCGCCCGCCCCCGCCGCCCCGCCGATCGCGCCCCAGGGACCCCGACGGCTGCGAGCGCGCGCGGGACGGACGCAGGACGCGGCCGCCCGGCCGGACGCGTTGAAAAGTGGCTCCCGCCGGGGACCGAGTGTCCGAGCCGGCAGCCAATCTCCGGCAGACGTGACGTCAGGCGGTCCGCGCTAATTGGGGGACGCGGGTGGGGGGCGCGCCCGGGACGCGGCGCCGCGCGGGGCCCCGGCGGGCGGGGACAAAGGCCCGGCGCGGCCCTCCCGCGCGCCCCCCGGGACCGGCCCCGGCCACCCCCGGCCCGCCCCGAGGCGGCCGGAGTGGGGGCGCGCCCCGCGGGCGGCGACCCGGGCTCGGGGTGGGGGGCGTCCCGCGCTGGGGCGGGGGTCCCGGGCGTGGGGGTCCCGCGGTGGCGCGGACGCCGCCCGGTGCCCGGCTGGCGGCAGGGGGCGCGCGCGCAGATGGGGAAGCGGCGGCTGGCACCCGCCGGGAGAGGTGGGTCGGGTGGAGGAGGGTGAGGGCCCAGACTGCCCCCCACGGCCCCGTGACTCTTGGGGAGCGGGGTTCGGGGCGTAGGAAAGCGCCGCCCCCTCCCCATCATCGCCTTAGCAGATGGGCCAGGGGCCCATGAGTAACGGAGAACCCCATGCCCGGCAGACACAGCCTGATGGCAGGGGCGTAGCAAGGCACCGGGCAGCTGGTTCCAGGGGTCCCCGCTGTCCTTGTTCGTGGCGGCCGCCCAGTGGCCAAGCGAGCGAGGAATGTTCTGGACCCTCGCTGGAACGCTCTTCCTCTGCTGGCTGGGGCTGTCGGCAGGAGCGTGTGGCAGGCCCAGTCCCAGCCTCTGCCGGACAGTCGGGAACCAGGTCTCCGACCAACCCCCGTCCCCCAGTGCCACCCACTTGACCCTCAGAGTCACATGGGCACAGCCGAGTCCAGGAGAAACGTCCAGTCGGGGGCAGGGAGGCACAGTACAAACAGGGGCTGAGGGCTGAAAGCAGGGCAGAATCAGTCAGCGGGGAAGTGCTCCGGAGTCTCAGAGAGACCAGCATCCCCAGGGATCAGCTTAGGGCCGCTGGGGAGGGGGTGTCACTCACGGACCCAGCAGTACAGACACCCAGACTGATGTCAGATGGTGGCCCAGGGGCCCACAGTCTGGCACAAAGTCCCCCCGGACTGGGTGCTGTGGACAGCCGCTGCCCTCCCCGTGGAGCCTGGCCAGGTCATTTGCCTCTTTGAGACTCAGGGATGGGGCTGAAGTGCTTGCAGCCGGGGCACCAGTGACCTTCACCCCTGTCCTTGGCCCAGCAGGACGCGGTTTCTTCACACTCAGAAGCTGCCTTGTGGCCTTCCTGGTGCCCCACCTGCAGAGTGGGGACTGAACGCCAAACGCCAAACTCACCGCTGGGGGCCGGCCCTGCCACAACCTCTGACACAGAACCCCAGGGAGCACGTCGGGGAGAAGTTCCTGGTGCAACCCCCCAAAGGAATTCAATACAGCAGACCCTCCCCAAAAAGAGACCTATTGGTCCTTATGGCGTTGCAAAAATGCCCCTGCTGACTTTGAACAAAACCGTGTCAAGGTCAAAGTTTCCAAGAACCTATTGATCAGGACTGAGGACTGAGGACTCTGTGTGTGTGTGTGTGTGTGTGTGTGTGTGTGTGTAAGATCAGGGCTAAGTGAGGACTTTGTGTGTATGTGTTGCAGTTCTTGCAGCCAGGGCACCAGTGACCTTCACCCCTGTCCTTGGCCCAGCAGGAATGTGTGTGTGTGTGTGTGTGTGTGTGTGTGTGTGTGTGTGTGTGTGTAAAATCAGGGCTAAGTCAAAGTCACTTTTGGGCTGAGCCTGCTGCTAGTTCCCCAATCAGCAAGACGGTCCTGAAAAGCTGGTGTGTCACCTCCGCTCTCACAGGTGACGGCCGCTGTCTAGAACCCTGAACCGCTCCTCCTCTGCCAGGCCTAGGAACGGGCCCAGCCTTACAACCAAGTCTGGACCCAACTTGGTGCCCTGGGCTTGGGATCCGAACCCCCACCTCCGTTTCAAGGCCACACACTGACAGGACGCAGCCTCCCGGTTCAGAGAGGAAAAGTGACCCAAGGCGATCAAGATCCCATAAAACTTTTTTTTTTCTTTTCTTTTTGGGTCACACCCAACGACGCTCAAGGCTGACTCCTGGCTCTGCACTCAGGAATTACCCTGGCGGTGCTCGGGGGACCCTGTGGGATGCTGGGAATCGAACTCAGTGAGCTAAGTGTGAATGAATCAGAAAGGGAATCGGACTATGTTTCTCCTAAAAACGCCTGATTCGCGGACCCGGATGAGGAAAGGGCAGCTGGCGATTGCCGAGATCGTCCAAGCACCCTGGGGCCCTTAGACAGCACGACCGGGTTTTCTCTCCTGACTCTTGGTGAGTTTCTGTCATCGAAAATCTTTTCTGCAGGGCAGATCTGCGACAAATCAAGCCTAGTGGCTCCCGCAGATCAGACATGTCCTGCCTCCCTCCACATAGCAGGAGAGGAAGGACGGAGAAGAGGAGGCCGGCTGGCAGGAAGGGGGTGCACAGAAGGAAGCCCCGTTGGGAGGGTGGGGGAGCGAGGGGAAGGGGAGGCAGAGGCGAGCGGGCAGGGGGGAGGTTGGCAAAGGCGGGGAGGTCGGGAGAGAAGCAGGCCAGGAGAAGAAAGACAGAGACGCCGCCACCTGCCTTTGGGTATCGTGGAATACTCGCATCAGGGGGGGTGTGAGAAAGGGTCCCGGTGTCTTCCATACTTTGGAAGAGCTGCAGGAGTCAAGGCCGTAGGTCTTTCTCGCAAGTTTTCCCGGAACTCACCAGTGAACCCATCAGGGCCGGGACTTTTCTTCCGATTCCTTACTTGGGATTGGCCTGTTGAGGCTTTCTACCTCCTCCCCCTTCGGCTTTGGGGGATCACGTGACTCTCAGAATCGGGCCCTTTCTTCTCCATTTCTTCTAGGTCCTCCAGCTGAAGAGCATCAAATTGTTCATAGTTGCCTCCTATCACACTTGGGATTTCCAGAGTTTCTGTTGTCGGGGAAAAGGAGCCAGAACTGACCCGCTCACTTCCCAGGCTGCTCCTTGGACCCTGATGGCCTTTGGGAGCGTCAGATTGTCCGACCTGGAGGTCGGTGCATGGGTCTGCCTTACTGCCACCCGCCTCGGTCTCGCCAGAGCTGGCTGGCAGAGGGGAGGGCCCACAGTGCCCACACAAGTCGGGAGTCACGGCCCTGGCCTTACTCCCTGGTCACGAAGTGGTTCATCGCCTGTCCTTGTCCTGCTCTTGTCACCAAATCCCAAGCAGGGGCTGGCCCGGGATGATAGGGGCACAGGAAGGGCACTTGCCTTGCCTGCGACTCACCCAGGTTTGATCCCCACATGTGGTCCCCCAAGGCCTGGCAGTATGAATCCCGGAATTCAGAGTCAGGAGTAATCCCTGAGTAGCGCCTGATGTAACAACGCCCCCACCAGGAGGAAGAAGAAGAAGAAGGAGGAGGAGGAGGAGGAGGAGGAGGAGGAGGAAGAAGAAGAAGAAGAAAAAGAAGAAGAAGGAGGAGGAGGAGGAGGAGGAAGAGGAGGGGAGGAGGAGGAAGAGGAGAAGAAGAAGGAGAAGGAGACCAGGGCAAAAGGATCTGGGGAGAATGCGCCCCTCCTGGGTAAAACTCGCGGGTGGGATAACTCACAGAAAGCTTTGGAACCAAGAAGGAAAACCAGAGCAGGCCCGGGACCACCTCTAGGTCTGTCCAGCTGCAGGGCCAGATGCGCACAGCCTGCGGAGGAAAGTGAGGCGTGCCTGGCAATGGAGCAGCGGCGAGAAGCAGGGCACCCAGCACTCTCCGTGCCCCCGTGCCTCTGCCGGAAGACCCTTGTCTCCAGCTGCTCGGCCAAGTGGGCCCATCGCTGTCCCCGTAGACACGGCGCAGCGTCTGGATTTCTTCTCTTGGGGAAAGGTTGGGAAAGGTCAAAGCCGGAAGCCATCTCTGGGACAAAAAGGATCCCTGGGATGGCCCGCGAGGGCCTGTCTGGACGAGGCAGGCGGCGTGGTAGGGCAGACAGAGGTGGGGGACCAACCGTTTTGTGACCAGACAACCCAGGAGGTGTCCTTCCACGTCTGGCTGCCATTGGGGAATCGAAGCACAGGCTGCCTGTGTGTTAGGAAGCACCCGTCGGCACACGTCTCTGGAACTGAATCCAGTGTACGCTCCAGGGACCACGTCCCCCCTGCCTTCCATCAGTGAAACGTGAGCATATGCATGATGAGACCACCAAAGCCCACAGAGACCCTTCTGTCTGCTGAGCTCTTGCAGAGTGGTCTCAGGTTCAACGTTCAGAGCCTCTGGACAAGATCCCGGACCACAGAGAGCAAGATGCACCTCCATGCGCCATTGCTGCTTGGTACTCAAGGTCAAGAGGGCGGGCCTCAAGGATTCCTGCACGAGCTTTTCAAGAGTTCATGCCTGAGAAATTCTCTGAGAAACTCTTAAGAGTGCCTGCTCTGCACCAGCACTCAACCATCTGGCAAAGACCCTTGATCACAAAAAGGCTGCCTTGATTCCGGACATTGTTGCACTTGGGGATCTCCAACCCAGTTCCATTCTATTCTGCCCATGACACTTCTCTGCTAATATTCAAGTTGAATGAATATTGATATCCATCGCTGAATTCAATAGTCAACGATGCCCAGCCACCTGCAGGATGTGGATTGCCACGTGGCAAGCAGAGAGATGCCCTCTCCACACAGACCCAGCGGCACCGAAAGCCCTGCCCTTGCTGCCTCCTGAGTCATGAAGGTGCTGGATTTGCTTCTAATTTTGGTTCGTTTGGTTTTTGTTGTTGTTTGGTTGGTCTTTGAGCCACACCAAGTGCTATTTGCAGACTTCTTCCTGCCAGGTGCTTGGGGGTTGCTCCCACCCAGCATTCGGGGGACCAGGCGGTGCCCAGAATCAAACCCGGATCCCCGTTCACCATTTTTAATTCTTTGGGCTACCAAGAAAACTCACCTAAGTCCTTTAAACAGGATATTTCCAGAGGGTAAGACCTGATCCAAATTCGTTACCCCCTTCTCAAATGATCTCTCTACAGCCCATCAAATGGAGAGCCTAGTGAATCTCACCTAGTGAATCACACCACCTAGGAAACCGGACAGAGGTGCTGGCCAGCTCCTGGGAGTCAAAATCTAGCCAGCTTGTGTGGTTTCCTGCTGGCCTTCCGCCCGGGCTACACCCTCGGGTGCACCTGCTTCTCCAGGCCCACCCGTCCATCTCATCTCCTGCTTTGTCTTCGAAAAAAAAAGAAAAAAAAACCACCAGTCACTGACCAGTCTGCAACCACACGACCCCGATATTCCCTTCTCTTGCCTCCTGCGGAAAGACCCCCTCAACTCCCCAGTGAGGACCCTCTTGTCCTTGAGAATTGGGGGCTGAGGATGGATGTTTGCTCCATGGTAAAGTGCTTGCCTCGAGACCCGGGTGCAATCCCCACCACCATAAAAAGAAGCACAGAGGAATTTGCTTTTCTCGGGGCTGGAGAAATAGAACTGAAGGCCAGTCTCAGGCCCCGCGTAGCCGACCCTCTTCAATCCCTGGCACCACGTAGGGTCCTCCTGAGCACCATCAGAGAGCACCGCTGAGCACAGAGCCAGGACTAGCCCCCAAATACCCTGTACCTCCAGGCATGGCCCAAACGCTGAAAGAGAAGGAAAATAGAATTCTGGGACTGGAGTGATAACACAGAGGGTAGAGCGCTTGCCTTGCACATGGCCGACCTGGGTTCAATCCCTGGTCTCCCATATGGTTCCCCAAGCCCTGCCAGGAGTAAGCTCTGAGTACTACCAGGTGAGTGCTCCCAGAGAGAGAGAGAGAGAGAGAGAGAGAGAGAGAGAGAGAGAGAGAGAGACAGACATTAGTCGCTGTTTTTATAGCATCTCTGGCGTAGTTAAGTTACCCTTGCAACTTACCGTGTTGCTGGAAATTAAGGCATCCTCGGGCAGGGAACCCGGCTTCTCCAGAGAGCTGGGCAGTGTACAGAAGTGACCCCTCATCCCCAGGCAACCGGCCTCCCAGGCAGGGGGCCGGGTCAGAGTCGGGTCCCCCAGGGTTCCGGGTTTCAAAGCCCAGCTATCACCAGAGGGTCAGGTTACAGCTAACCCTGGACTTTCTGCTTAACCCTTAATAGTCCACACCTAAGCTTTATCTCTCCGGGTTCCTTTGCCCCTTCAAGGGATTGGCCAGCTGGTGAAGGAAGCAGCAGCACCTCACCTTCCAGGGCCCTCCCTCCCCCCTGGGGGCCTGGGGCATCCATGGCAAAGTCCCGGCGATGCCCGCTGGGCTTTGGGAGGGAGGCACAGGGCGGGGTGGCGGGTGAGGGGGTACCAGCTCTTCCCCTTGGACACATCCGGCAAACTCTTTTTTTACTGAACGCTGTGAGATACACAGTTACAAAGTTGTTCACGATTGAGTCTCAGTCATGCAATGTCCCAACACCAGTCCCTACACCAGTGCACATTTCTCCCCACCAATGTCCCCAGTTACACTCCCATCACCCTCCACAGTCTGTCTGCCTCTGAGGCAGTGTCTCTCTCTCTCTCTCTCTCTCTCTCCTCTTTCCTTTGGTCATTGTAGTTTGCAGTACAGGAACCGAAAGGGTATATCATCCTTTCAACACTCAGTTCTTCAGTTCTTGTGCAGACAGAGTGGTTGTTTCCAACTACCATTGTGGTAGTGGTCCCTTCTCCATCCTAACTGCCCTCCCCCCACCACACTCGTGGCAAGGTTCCAGCCAAGAACAGGTCCTCCTGGCCTCGCTTCTACTGTCCTTAGCCTCATAGTGTTTTGTTGTTGTTGTTGATATTGTTGTTGTTTGGGTCACACCTGGCGATGCACAGGGGTTACTCCTGGCTCTGCACTCAGAAGTTACTCCTGGCGGTGCTCAGGGAACCCTATGGGATGCTGGGAATTGAACCCAGGTTGGCCGCGTGCAAGGCAAACGCCCTACCCACTGTGCTATCTCTCAGCCCCATTCATATCCCGCAAATGAGTGCGGTCATTCTGGGTCTGCCCCTCTCCTTCTGACTCACTTCACTCAGCAGCATCCTCTCCATGTCCATCCACTTATAAGCGAATTTCTGCCTTCCTTTGTTCCTGGTGTCTGGACCGTATTCCACTGTGTAGATGGGCCGTGTGACAAACTCTCTTTTCATCAGGAGCACAAACCTTGCCCAGGATCCTTCATTGTCAGAAGTGTGGAGACTCACTCATCCATCCATTCATTCATTCATTCACTGTCCGTTTGGGTTTTGTTAATTTGATTTTAGGATCACACCTGGCAGTGCTTGGGGGACTCTGGATGGTGCCAGAGACGGACCCACGTCAGCCGCATGGGAAGCCTTAACCCCTGTACTATTTCGCCATCCACTTTGAAGGACATATTTGTATTTGGAGGGTCCAACTGGCGATACTGGGGCTCAGCAGGGCTGTACTCTGGTGATCCTGGGGAGTCGGTCGCAGAAACTGAACCCAGGTCTTAGACACGCCCGGAGTATGACCCGGATCTTCGAGTTATATTTCTGACCCCAAGGAACAATTATTTTATTTTGGGGCCTGAGGGGCTCAGGGTGGGGGGACAGGGACCTTTCCCGGTAATGTTCAGACCACTGAGCCAGAAAGCTGGGTGCTCAGACCCGAGGATGCAGTGCTGACGTGTGGGGTCTCCCCAGGACCATCTCCCAGTGCTCAAGAGTCCCCAGGGCTCACTTGGCAATGCTGGGGGCGGGGCACATGGCACTGGGCTTCAGGACCTGACCATTGAGCTTTGC